>NC_138203.1:168736232-169336232 GCF_964194415.1 Vipera berus | reverse complement strand
GAATGGCAGAAAGGTATTAATAAATTTATTTGGGCAGGGAAAAGACCGAGAGAAAAACTTATGCAAGATATACTTGAAAGAGGTGGTCTTAAAATGCCCAACTTTAAATTATATTATGAGGCTGCGGCTTTATCGTCAATTAGTAATTGGTTTAATTTAACAGAAGGAAGATTACTGAATATTGAGGGATATGATTTATTATATGGTTGGCATGCATATTTATTGTATCATAAAAAGGTGGATAATATCTTTAAGACACATATATTAAGGGATGCCCTATTGCGAGTTTGGGAAAAATACTGATACAAGTTAAATTATAAAATACGAATTTGGGCAATAGAAAATTTGCGATAGAAAATATAAGTCTGGGATTTAAACATGATGTGACTACATATAAAGATATTCTCAGATTGGAAAGGAATGTATGGCAATTAAAGCCATTTAACATTTTAAAAGAAGGGAAAATAGTACAAACTTGGTTTCAGTATGGCCAGATACAAGCTAGATGGAAAGAAGATCAGAAAATTGGCATTTCAACAACAGATGAAAATCTGGTAAAACAAATTAGAGATCAAAGTCAGGCACATATAAGAAGGATATATAATGCATTGATAGAAATAGATTCAGAAACGGAACTTGTTAAAGATTGTATGATAAAATGGGCCCAGAATATTCAAGAGCCAATAATGATGGATGTTTGGGGGGAAAATTGGGTCAGGAACGTAAAATTTACTCAGGCACAAAATTTAAGAGAGAATTTTTATAAAATGTTTTATAGGTGGCACTTAGATCCTAAAAAATTAGCATGTATGTATCCAAATTATCAGCCTAAATGTTGGAGGTATGGCTGTGAGGACGCAACGTATTACCATATGTGGTGGACTTGTAAAAAAAAGTTAAAACTTTCTGGATTAAAATTTGGTGGAATATGCAGAAGATATTTAAGAAAAAGATGAGGTTTACTCCACAGCTATTTCTACTGGGTATTATTACTGATTGTACTGTTACAGAAACTAAATTGACGAATTTAATAACGGCAGCAAGACTTTTGGTTTCGCAATATTGGAAGAAGGAGGAACTGCCTACTATAGAAGAGTGGACTCAAAGTTTCAAACTTGGCAGAAATGGCAAAAATCTCGGCATATTTGAAAGAACAATAGCAACAGAGATATATCTCGAAATGGAGAAGATGGATTGATTATATTCAGAATAAATATGGGACTAAAAAATTTCATCTAGCATATGAATGAATATTAGAATTATAAGATGTATTATTATTTACTTATGTTTAAGGGGAGTTAAAGTGTGATAGGATTTAAAGTGTATTTATAGTTGGTTAGCATATTTTAGCTTAAGTTTGTTAGAGGCAATAGCCTGTATTCAGCTCTGGGAAGTCGGGGGGGGGGGGGAGGGAGGGGATGTGGGGGGGAGGGGGAGGGAAGGAGTATATGCTTAAAATGTACTGTAAAACTTTTCAATAAAAAAAGAAAAAGAGGAGTTGCTAAGTGAAACCACAACTATGCTAATAATCTTACTTCAGCTTTCCTTTGCTTTACAGACCTGCAAAAGTCATAAATGTGAGGATTGTTTGCAAAGTTAGTTTTTCATCACCGTCATAACTATGAATGGTCACTGTATAAAGCAGTTGCTAAACATATAATTTATTTTCTGAAAATATTTGGAAATACAGTAATCTAGTTAGATCACTCTTTGATATTCCAATAAAATATAATATTTTTTGGCAATGTCTGAAAAATGATTAATTATAGAATAAAACAAAACTTTTTTATTCATTTGGTTTATCTTTCATCAATTCATCTTTCATACTTGGCGGCAATATCTGAAATATTATTACAGAATGAAACAAATCTTAAAGATTCCCTTTACTATCAGTTATTTTTCTATTAATCAGCAAACTTAACATTTCTACAAAATCTATGGAAATCTGTATACTGTATGATAAGTTACCATATTTATGTGTTTTACTGGTTATTCACATAGAATTTCCTCTTAAGACAAATGAGAATATGCATTAATATCAATAATTTCATATTTAAAAAATAAATCTGATTTAAAATTTAATTCACTTTTGAAATCAGTCATAGGCTATAATTTCAGTTATAGATTTTTATAGCATTGAAAATGTGGGTTTCTTTTAATATAAGGCTTTAATTTATTAGTCTTGCATGACTTGATGGAAGGACAGAACACTTTTTTCCCTTTTAGATTTAATTGATAAACAGACAGAAAGAAAATATGGGACATTGTTTCTCTATAAGATAATAGCAGCAAGACTTTTGTATGCACAGAGATGGAAAGATTTACAATTCCTACAATGGAAGAATGAATGCTGAAGCTAATGGAATTGGCTGAGATAGTGAAATTGACTGTTGATTAAAGGAAAGACTTTGTCTCTAACATTATTTTTGCTTGGAAACCAACTTGGACTTCTTGCTAGAAACTAAAAGAACTAAAAAAACATTCAGTTTTGGGATTTGATCATAGAACTGTTTATAAATACAAAAATACTACGTATTTTTGATTTTTGAATAAGGGATTCATGTACTTTATATCTGTATCTGTACCAAATAAAGTTGGAATTTCTTCTCTTTTTCCTTTTTCTCTTTTTCCTTTTTCTCTTTCTTTTTGTACACCTGATTTTTCTTTAACCTCTCTTTTCCTTAACACCTCTTTTTTTGCTTTTTGTATTTTACCCTTTGCTGAAACTTAATAAAAACATTGCTAAAAAAAGATAGAAATGTAGAACATTTTACCTCAAATGGTAACTCAATTATTTATTTTACTTATGAGTCTCATTATACTGGCTACCTTTGTTAAATACTGTTTAATAAATATTTTAATAATGGTCTTCATCACTTTTACAGTAGATCTGATCTAATATGTTACTTCAACATTTTCATTCAGTTTTATACTGTAAATTTATTTTCTATCTTCTTTCTGTTTTGCTTATTTCTTTTCTTCTGATTCCCCCAGATTGTAATTTTAAATTTGTATTTTAAAAAAAGGAAAGGAAAGGGAAAATGATATTTTCAGTTTGAAGAAAAGGAAAGAGAGATGAGGAAGATTGGATGGCATATTACCACAATAAGAGCAGAAAAAGCAACAAGCAACTTGCCTGTGTTTAAGGCAGAAGTATGACAGTACATGACAAAGACGAAATAGGAAGACGGCATTCTGCTAACTGGTTCACAAGTCAGTGATATACACAGTCATACAGTATTCATTAGCCAGGATTTTAAAATAATGGAGTGAATGAAGAACCATGACTGATACCTATGCAGATGTATAGCTATTAATTACATTAACTAAGGTTAAACAATGAGTTTAAAATCCAAACTGAGACACGCTAAAAGCAATTATACAAAATACTTTCATAATTTATGCAGCGAAGAAACTCCTTTAATGCCCAGGGGGAAATTTTATTCCTAGCAGAATCTGAAAGTATCTGCACTCAGAATACTTATCAAGAAACATTTGTCATTCAGAAATGCCATTTATGTTGGAAAAGTATAATTACTAATGAAAATTGCCATCAATAACTTGAGTGAGTGCATGTGTGGTTGGTCCCTGAACAAATTTGCCTCGTATTATACCCCAAAAAAATGCTTCCATTTCAGTCAATTTTCAAACACAAACATGCACCACAAGACTGAACTAATAAAAACATTTCTTCAAGGAACAGAAATTAAGAATCCTACTGATCAGCAGGGTTTTTTTTCTCATAGAACGCTCAGAACGGAGTTCCGGCACCTTTTTTGGATGGAACCTTGTAGGGTAGGCAAAGTGGGTTGTATGACATGTGTGAGTTCCGCCACCTTTTTCTTTTACAAAAAAAGCACTGCTGATCAGTATTAAAGTTGGTCACCGAACCATTTTTTGGTTAGCTTTGTTAGCTTCATTGGAATGTTGCTCCTGGGGCTGCTCAGTTAGAACAAAAGAACTGCATAATTCAATAGCATATGCATCTATGACTCAGGAAGAAAGCATACATTCCTAGAATTCCCCTAATCTTCATGGCCTCAAATTAGAAATCATGCAACTATGATTTATGCATATATCTATTAATATAATGGAGAGCCACATCAGGTACAGGTTCTGATATTCATACGAAGTGCAAAACATCTCAGGGAGAGATGTAAGGATGGCCTTGTGATAACCAAATCAACTTGTTACTAGAATAAAGGCTATTGCCTTGTTTTTTATACAGCCAAATAAAAAATGTATGGTCAAATAATAATTTGTATCAGCCTCCCTCAACATTATATCCATCAGACTGATTCAATACCTGAAACCCAAGTGAGCATATATCTTAGACAGGAGAATTCCCCCATCCTCACTCACTCAGGTCTGGTAATGCATGCAAGTGTGGCCTCTCATTTATGATCAAATCAAGGCTGATCATGTCATGGATGAGGATGCATTTATTACAAACAGAATTGGCACATATAATCACATCACCTTGAACTCAAGATTCTCAACAATCCATCTACCTGCCTCTTGAATTGAGATTTGGAGTCTGGAAGTAGAAAATGGCTGCAAGTTTCTAACCTCTTTTCCCCAGCAGTCCTTAATTTACAATAATAATAGTCTGTCCATTATTGTCCATGGAGAGTTTTTGCTGAAAATCAGAAGTAAATGCCAGTTTTGGCTAAAACGTTGTAAATCATGTAACCATGGGATGCTGCAAATTGCCATAAATGCAGGTCAGTTGCCAAGTATCCAAAATATGCTCACTTGACTGTGGGGGGCATGGTTGTTAGGTCTTAAGTAGCATTTGCTGTCATAACTTGGTTCCTAAGCAACTAGTCATATGTTGCTGGTTACCTGTAAAGATCCACCTGTCTTCTATCACACTTCCCTTTGCCCATCACAATTTCTTCTCTCCTCCTTCCTATGCCCCTCCTCAACCTATCTAGCCTTCTCACCTCTTTGAAGAAAGGAGACAGGGATATGCTATTGCTGGAACTACATCCTCTTTTGATCCAACAAAGATCTCTCAACATTGCTTGTGACTCCAGATGAGGGAAGTGTTAGTGACAAGATTGTGATTTCTATTCTTGTCTCTCTTTCTCCAATTGTCCTGAGGCAATATCCCATATTGCCAGACAGCAACTGCAGATAAACTTCTCATTAAATAAAGAAACAAACAACAAAACAGCAGGACGCTAAAACATCTTAGCAGTTCTATTTCCACTTTAACTGAAAATTAAAGTGGGCTGCATGGGGGCAAGTGAAGACTTTCCTGATTGGTCCAATGAAAAAGATCCAATTTACCCTGTTAATAAGGGGTTGCTGTATCTTCATGCTATTAATCACAAGAGGTGCCTTTAGCCTGACTCTTGCAACAGCAAGGCTCGAAGTGGAAGTCCACAACATAAATCATACAATCAGTTTTATAAGCTGCCAGTCTGGAATTGGTTTAATATAGGGGATGTAGGAATATCAATTTCAAGTAGGAACAGCTTCATAGCTCTTCCTTCCTATCAGCATTCTGAGCAAATTAATTTGTAGAATGATGCAGATTAAAAGCCATGGAAACTATACTTACAACTAAGCTTAATTCTGATATATACTTCCCCAGCATCCCTTTGCCTGGCCTTAAAAGCTTATTTCTGGTTAAGGCTACCAGCTCCAGGAAGCAAAAATATAGATTAAAAGAGTTTTCTACATCTCTGCTGCCATTTTATGGTCATCCAGATTACTTCGTCACTAAATGACTCAGTCACTAAATGAAGACTATCTGTATAGAAATCACTGGTTTAGGTTACATTTGATTCTGCCTCACAAACACATTAGTAACCTTTATTCATTTTCCACATTGTTATCAATGGAAACTAAAATGATGAAAAATACTTAATTACTCAACTATTTTCCCACTGAAATCTACTTAAAATACATTCAATTAACCACAAGTAGACAGATACAGATCAAAAATAAGGGTAGATCTGTGGCACAAGACTGGCCAAGAAATTTCTATTCCATATATTTTAAGAGTAGTAGTAACTAAAAGGTGTTTTTTCCACATTAAATTAGAAATTAAAAATGCAGAAATTAAAAAGAGGAAATAGAAGCAGACTTTGGGGTTGCACAACAAAATAAATTATGGTAGAGCATGAATCAGAAGCAACGGATGGAAACTAGTCAAGGAGAGAAGCAACCTAGAACTAAGGAGAAACTTCCTGACAGTTAGAACAATTAACCAGTGGAACAACCTGCCTCCAGAGGTGGTGAATGCTCCAACACTGGAGGTTTTTAAGAAGAGACTGGACAGCCATTTGCCTGAAATGGTATAAGGTTTCCTGGATTGGACTAGATGACCTCCAAGGTCCCTTCCAACATTATTATTATTATTATTATTATTATTATTATTATTATTATTATTATTATTATTATTATTATTATTATTATTATTATTATTAAGCTAGACAACCATGAAGTATTGGGTCATCAGTTCAGAGATATTTCCTTAAAGCAATGGTATTAGGAGCAATTTCCAACTTCCTGCCAACTTCTCCATTGACTTTCCTTGTAGGAAGCTGGTAGAAAGCATTGGAAATGATGATTACATGTCCATGGCTGGCCACAGCAATGCAGTGGTATGGCAGCATTGAGAGCCCCAACTTGCCAAATTTCAATCCAATGGGAACTGGATTTTCTGGATCTGGGGCACATTTCTCAGCCCATTTGAGGTACATTGATTCAAAAAATTGTTGCCCTCTATGATGAACTATTTTGCTCAATTGAACATTACAATAAAACAAGCAGAAGAGTTTTAGCAGTGTGTAAATGCCAATTATATGCCTTTATTCTATCCTCCAAAGTTACTACCTCACACTTGATGGGCCTAAATTCTAATGAAATAAGTAACAAGCATTAAATGTCATCCTACAGTAGATAAGCACGATCAGAATACCTACCTGATGCCTCTCCTTGGAGTCCATGGTTACTCAGGGCACTGCACATACCCCAAAAACCACAAGAACTCTGTGACAGGTCCTCTTCCAAATAAGGTATGATATCGGTTAATGGATGTTTGTGACACCGTCTGAGGAAAGAAACAGGATAAGAATCATTTTTCTCTTTTCCATCTTTAAGGAAAATGCTTTACACAACTTAAGATCAAACCGATATTCTGAAAAAAGAATATCACTCTAATTGTATTGGTTTCCACTCTTGACTGCATTTTCTAAAGTAATCAGTTAAACAATTAAAAAAACAGCATAATGACTAGCGGTAAAATAAAGTCTCATATAAAACATAAAGTGATGAACACCTTGGCACTTGACAGATGATACATCTAGGAAAACTGCCAAATTCTACCTCAGAGCAAGAAGCCAGATTTCATCAGGTGCAGCAAGAATGGCAGGCTTTAAATGCCAGCTGGGATAGAGCTGGCTATCATTAATGGCCATTTGTTTTGTCTTTTATTTTTATGTCTAACCCAAGTCTTTGCACAAATAATCTCTGCAGGAACTAATCATTCTTTTTTCTGAAAACATATCCAAACATTGTTTGTTAAATCTTTGGTATCATGAGCCAGGCCTGAGGGGTTTTTTTTAAAAAAAAAGGTGGCCAGAAGATCATCAACATGTGATATTTTTAGCATGATTTGGGCTATCAGAGTCTAGCTGGGAAGTTCCTCTCCCAATTTTCATTTTTTTACCTGTGGATCAAGATCTAATCAAAATCTGCAGCTTAGTTATACATTAGGCTCTAAAACAGACATGTCAAACACAAGGCCCGGGGGCCGGATCCGGCCTGTGAAGTGGTTTCATGTGGCCCACGAAGCCATCCTGGAAACAGTGAGGGAACGGCCCCCACTGCCTTGGCCCTGGCCCAGAGACCCTCCTCCTGCCAGAGATCCCCAGATCTGTCCCACTCCTGCCCAGGCCCCCATAGGCACCCTTGAGGCAAACGATGTAGAGCTGGCCACGCCCACCCAGTAGGCCATACGCACTCTAGCCACGCCCACCCAGTAGGCCATGCCCACCCTGGCCATACCTACCCGGTCCCCTGAGGGCAACTGCAATGCTGATGTGGCCCTCAATGAAATTGAGTTTGACACCCCTGCTCTAAAACATGATAGAACTCTTTTGTTTCCGTATATAAAATCAACCCTAAGGTTTAAAAAAAATAATGATAGATTGATAGATTGATAGATTGATTGATAGATAGATAGATAGATACCCCAGTATAGTTACAGATGCTACATCCCAGAAATAGCTACAATTCAAGTAATAACAATAGCAATTGAACTTAGACTTCTATACTGCTTCATAGTGCTTTACACTTTACACAACTCTACATGGTTAGGTGAGATAATGAATTTAAGTTTTTTCTACTTTGCTAGCTACCAAAGTATTTAGGAAAATATTTTAATATCATCAATAACAAATGAGTTACAATGGAGATATGTAGAACATCTTTCGCTGGAAACTCTATCAATGTCAATATTGTTATCACTGCTGAAAAATAGCATTATCTAGAGACAGCTAAGAGAGACAAATATGCATTATTCAAGAATCTCCACACATTATCTCAAAAACAGGATGAAGATGGAATGCTGCTAATCAGGATTCATTGTGATCAGACCCTTTACCAAATAAATTACATAAAAGCAGAATAAATTAATACTGCAGTGTCTTAAAGGTTGCAGAATTTATAATGTCACTTGCATTTTTTCTTTGTTCTTAACAAAGAAGGAGCTTGCCCCATCCCCTAGTAATGCTTTTTATGTTATGTTTAAATGCCTTCACACTGTCATGCCTTCAAAATGGCCTTCCACATGAAATGCACCTCATATTTTCATGATGATTCTTGCAGCATAGCATCAATCAAGGTATCTTTGGCTTAGCTTGCTCCATCAGTCTAGTTAGGGAATAAAAAGCGGGAAGACCCAAAGGAAGAAAATCAAACCAAACCAAAGCAAAATTCTTTTTGGAAAAAGTTGCTTGTGGGGAGAATCTCTAAGTTGCAAATTAGAAAAGGGCAAAGGCTTTTCCTGCCCACCATCTCCGTCATGGCTCATATGTTAAAGAACAGTCTTTCTTTGGAAATTAATCTTGCTCTGAAATTCACACATTTATCTACTGTATACAGGTATGGTAATATGTAAATATTACTATTGGTAATCATCATCAATCATTATCCTAGCATTTTTCCCCACAGGTGCAGGGTCCATTTTTCAGGTCAATATTACCAATTTTACTATTTGTAATGCATTTATTTATTAGACTGCTATACTGCTACAATCTTAAGATGTTTAGAGGCACACAAAAATACAGCATAAAGTTTTCATATTAAAATAATTGATATAGTAAGTTAATTTTTTTTAAAAAAATCAACTATCTAGATTTATCTAAAAACATCTTCTGGAACAATCCTCTCTCCTAACCACTGATTGGAACCATCCACTCTTAGTGTAGGTAGGCTAGGTCTATCTACTAGATCCCTATCTCACACCCAGATAAACCTCTAAGCTCAAACAGTGGCAGTTCCTCCTCAAAAGACAGGCCTCCCCCATCTGCACAATGTATATCTAAAAAATATACATGTTAATATCACTGTAAGAACCAGGGCAAACTTTAAATAGCTGGGCAGCCAGGTCTTTTAACACCGGGCATCTTGTTCTCCCTACTACAACCAATATATTATGCTTTTCTGAGTCCCAGGTGACCTATTCTATTAAGCCCCACTGAACTGACCTAGGAGAGGAAAATGCTTATGGCTCCCCGTCCCCCTCTTCCTCACCTAACCACAGATGGTATCACCCAATGTTGCCACTTTTCTAGGCTGCTGTTTTTCTTAATGCCACTTCCATTGGCATTGTAACTTCACTAGAGAAGCTCTTCCCTGTCACACTTGCATCCCAATTTCACACACAAGTACATAAGGGGCGGAACCTGTATCATTTTGCCACTTTCTCCCCTTGTCTCTCATTGGATGCTCCTAAGCAAAACCTCTGCTGCTCTGTAGCTTATTTATACAGTATAACTTTCTGGTAGTGAGACAAAACAAAAAGGAATTAGGGCCACATTGGAATTATCGATGTGATAAGAAGTTGCACATGGACATTCCATGGAAATCTGAAAATCCTGATCAGACAAAAGCCTATTGCAAAGAAGCTGCCCATTGCTCAACAATCATGCAACAGGAACTAAACTTTGAGCAAAGTCAGCAGCTCCTGAGGAATAAACTATTACATATTTGCTACTACAGTCCATATTAGGATGCACTTATGTTTCTTTTTTAACATGGGGTCAATACCTCTGCTGAAAAAGAAAGAGTTGCATTGAGAATGCAGACTATTAGCAAGTGCACATTGTTTGGTGTGGCTTCAAGCAATACTGTAACTTACAGAAGTCAAAATTTTGCTAAAGACTACAAGGGGATCCAGTCTATTGATCTGATACCCTAGGTTTGAACACAAAAATCAAGAAAAAATATTTTGGGGAGAATCCAATTTATATCAATACTTTCTGTGGGAAATCACTAGGCAAACAAATTTATTTAACTTTTTTAAAAAAAACCTAGATTTTTTAAATAAACTCAAGTCTATCATTTCTGCAATCTCTGAGAAGAATGCAGGTGAAAACCACAAAAAACAAAGCAATTATTTATTGGGGAATAAATCTACCAGTTTGCCTTTACAATTGTTACATGGAAGGGATAAAATCTGCCATTGGATAGCCATTGTCCTGGATGTTCTGCTTTCTTTAAGGAAGAATTGCTCTTCTGCTGGAGAATTGCCTGCACTTTCAAACCACCCTTGTAGTTGGGAAATCTTTTCTAACTTTCAATTGGAGTCTGTCCTCCTAATTTAAATCCATTATTCTGTGCTCAACATCCTGGAATTATAGGGATTAGGCCTCCTTCTTTGTTAACACTCACATAGATGTTTGAAAAATGCTATTAGATCCCCAATCACTTTCTTCAAAGAAAAAAAAATACCCAGATGCCTCAATCTCGTAAAATCCCCTAATCACCTTGGTTTTTTTTCTTTTCTGCATCTGTTCATGCTTGTCTGAATCCTACTTAAAATGTGATATCCCAAATTGGACACTAATTGAAGTGGAGTATGACCAATGACAATTATAATGTAATTACAGTTCTCTGTAATTTGGAAACAGTACTTCTGTTGATTCAACCTAATGATACTTCCATGCTACGCAGCTTTCTCTCCATTTCCAAACCCCAATTTCTTAAAAATAATGTTGAACCTAAATTTCAAGGACCTTCATTTTCATTGACTTGTACCCAGAACTTGGTATAACGGTATGATTAAGTCACAAAAAAGTCAACAGAAATAAGAATTGCTACAAGCCTCAGCTTTTCTAAAAGTAGAGTTCAGCTGTTCAATTTCCAGCTAAATTTGCACATTAGAAAAATGCTGACTAAGCTCTTGAAATAAACCAGTTTTGAAGAAGACTGTCTGCCAGAACTGATCCAGAAGTAGCACAGAGTGTAAAATTTGCATTCCTCTTTTTAGCAATCACATCATATTACTGAGACATATTTAGCTTCAACTACAATGCCAGGTGTAGTATTACTATGTCAGATGTCACCTGTTCTATATATGATTATATGATGTTTTTCCTTCAATGAAGAGAATTACACAGATCGCTTTTCAGTATAAAAGTGCTTTTGCTGACTTATCTCCCCCATCTTTCAAGAGTAGTTCTTCCCAGCTTCTTCCTAGAGCAGGGGTAGGCAACCTCGGCTCTTTTATGACTCATGGACTTCAACTCCCAGAATTCCCAAGTCAGCTGACTCAGGAATTCTGGGAGTTGAAGTCCATGAGTCATAAGAGCCGAGGTTGCCTACCCCTGTCCTAGAGGGTATCACCTTGGGTCCTGATGCCGAGCTTCTGCATTCATTCCAGGCAGACCAAGTGCTACATCCCTCCTATTTCTTGTAGGAGGGGATTATCCTGTAGGAAGTCAGTTGCGCACTAAAAAAGGGGAAGCCAAGACAAGCAAAAACAGTTTGATCCTAACAGGGCTACTTGCTGGCCCTCTGGGGTGAGTTGGGCTTCCTGCTGAGGCTGTTGCTACAATTGAAAGGTTACCGACAGCACGACTTGGTTCTGGGGGCACATTCTAATAGTGATACAGTTTTGGGTGCAAACTCCTAGTTCCTGCTCTGCCTGACATGGGGTGGGTGGGTTCACACATCAATCTATTAATGTGAGGGGTTATGGCCTCACAGAATTTGATAACCTATTTTAAAATATTCATTATCCAATCATCCGTCTGGCCTTGGGCAGAGGGTTGGACTAGAAGACATCCAAAGTCTCTTCTAACCTTATGACTTACTGTATATAGGGTTGTTATATAGGTAATAGTTTCAAATGTATCCTCTCTGTTTCACTGCCATGTCCTTAATAGCAATATTAGAGTTTCCAGGGCTGACTCTCTAGCACCACTCCAGGTTGTATGAATAATATTGTGGAGTCCTCGATACTCTCTTGAGTTTGGTTGTTTCTTGCATACCCTTCATTACCAAATGAAGTCAGTGATGAATAATAACTTACAAACATTTTCTCGGTACTATTTTTAAATCAGGGATAGACTAGTAAATTACTAAACTAGTAAAGTGTGGTCTAGAGCAGGGGTTCCCAACCGCCGGTCCATGGACCAGTACGGGCCACGGCATGCCAGCAACCGGTCTGCACAAGCAAGCAAAGCCCCAACCGTGGGATGCAGGCAGCACACAAACCACACACTCTCTGGTCTGCAAAAAAACCTTTATCCACAGAACAGGTCCCTGGTGCCCAAAAGGTTGGGGATCTCTGGTCTACAGGCATTTCTATTATTTGAATTGCCATTATATTGTACTTGTGATAGTATTTGGGAATGATGTTGGGAGACACTAGGAATACCCTCAGTCTAGGCAACAGATCTTCCTTCCGTCTTCCAAGGTCATTCTCACATACCATCACAATACTTCAATAATTTATTCATCAGAATAACTAAAGTACTTTGTCAAATGTCTGTTGAAATCAAGATGTATTACATTTTTAGCATTCCAAGAATCTACTAAGTTAATAGAGTAAAAAATGAAATTATTAATCTGATAAGGCTTCAAAGAAGAACAGATTTGGAAGGGCCTTGGAGATCTCCAACCTGCTGCTCAGGCAGGAAACACTATACCATTTCAGACAAATGACTGTCCAATCTCTTCTTAAAAACTTCTAGTGTTGGAGCACCCACAACTTCTGGATGCAAGCTGTTCCACTGATTAATTGTTCTAAGTGTCAGGAAATTTCTTCTTAGTTCTAGCTTGGTTCTCTCCTTGATTAGTTTCATCCTGCCTTCAGGTGCTTTGGAGAACAGGTTGACCACCTCTTCTTTGTTGCAGCCCTTCAAATATTGGGACACTGCTATCATGTCACCCCTAGTCTTTCTTTTCAAGATGTTTTTCATATTGTGGCGACCAAAACTGGATGCAATATTTGTTTTTTACAAACCCATGTTGAAGAATAGAATAGAATAGAATAGAATAGAATAGAATAGAATAGAATAGAATAGAATAGAATAGAATAGAATAGAATAGAATAGAATAGAATAGAATAGAATAGAATAGAATAGAATAGAATAGAATAGAATCTGGAAGGGACCTTGGAGGTCTTCTAGTCCATCCCCCTGCTCAAGCAGGAGAACCTATACCATCTCAGACAGGTGAATGTCTAATCTCTTCTTTAAAATCTCTAGTTGGGATTTTACTGTGGTTCTTATACTATTATTTATTGTTTTAGCTCGGGCCTTGTATTTAATTCTTTTTTTAACTTTTGTATCCTGTATTTTATATGTGCCCTGTTCACCGCCCTGAGTCCTTCGGGAGAAGGGCGGTATACAAATAAAATTAACATTAACATAACATTAGTGATGGAGCATCCACAATTTCTGGGGGGTAAGCTGTTCCACTGGTTGATTGTCCTCACTGTCAGGAAGTTTCTCTTTAATTCCAGGTTGCTTCTCTCTTTGATCAGTCTCCAACCATTGTTTCTCATCCTTCCCTCTGGTGCTTTTGTGAATGTGGCCCCCTCTTCTTTGTGACAGCCCCTCAAATACTGGAATACTGCTATCATGACTCCCCTATTTCTTCTTTTGTTTAGACTAGTCAGACCCAAGCCCCTTAGCCATTCTTCATATCTTGTAGTCTCCAGGCCTTTTGCTCTTCTCTGAATTTTTTCCAAACACTCAAAAGCTTTTTTGTGATCTAGTGACCAAACTTGGCTGCAGTATTCCAGGTGTGGTCTTACTAGGGTTTTATAAAGTGGTACTAATACTTTGCGTGATCTTGATTCTATGCCTCTGTTTATACAACCCAGGATTGTATTAGTTTTTTGGTTGCTGTTGCACACTGCTGGCTCATAGTCAAGTGATTATCCATTAGGACTCCAAGGTCCCTGTGACAGTTACTGTTTTGGAGCCAGATCTCGCCCAATCTGTATTTGTACCTTTGGTTTTTCCTACCTAAATGTAAGCCTTTGCTTTTTTACACATTGAAAATCATTTTATTGGATAGAGCCCATTGTTCAAGTTTGTCAAGATCTTTTTGGATCCTGAGCTAGTCTTCTGGGGTGTTGGCTACTCCTGTCAGTTTGGTGTCATCTGCAAATTTGATGAGTTCTCCTTCAATTACCTCATCTGTGTCATTGATGAAGATATTGAAGAGTACTGGGCCTAAGATGGAACCTTGTGGTACCCCACTGCTTACTTCTCTCCATGTGGATGTAGTGCCATTGAGGACTACTCGTTTAGTACACTTTGTCAGCTAGCCACAGATCCATCTGGTGATGATGTTGTCTATATTCCACCTTTCCCTAGCTTACCAAGGAGTAGGTTGTGGTCTACTTTGTCAAATGCCTTACTGAAATCTAAGTATACTATGTCCACTGCATTTCGCTGGTCTACTAGTTTAGTTGCTTTATCGAAGAATGAGATAAGATTGGTTTGGCATGATCTGCTTTTAACAAACCCGTGCTGGCTACTAATTATGACTTTGTTTGCTTCTAGTTGTTCGCAGATCTGTTTTCTGATTATCTTTTCTTGGATCTTCCCAGGTATTGATGTTAAACTGATTGGTCTGTAGTTTCCTGGGTCCGTTTTTTTCTCCTTTCTTGAAGATGGGGACATCAGCTCTTTCCCAATTCTCAGGTACTTCCCTGATGCTCCAGGATTTATGAGAGATGTGGTGCAATGGTTCTGAGATAACATTTGCCAGCTCTTTCAGAATTCTGGAATATAATCCGTTGGGTCCTGGTGATTTATATTTGTCAAGGTTGGATAGGTGTTCTCTTACCATTTTCTTGCTTATTTTAATTTTTGTTTCTAGTATGTCTTTTGCAGTGGTTTTTTGGTATAATGGGCTATAGTTTCTTTTTGTGTGAAGACTGACGCAAAGTATGAGTTAAGCAACTCTGCTTTCTCCGTTACCTGTAATTTCCTTGCCATCTTCTTTCTTTACTGGCCTACAGTTTCCTTGACTTTTTTCTTGTTGTTAATATGTTGAAAGAAACTTTTTTTATTGTCCTTGATTTTTGTTGTGAGTCTGTTCATTCTGAGCCTTTGCTTTCCTGATTTCTTCTTTGCATGTTCTGGCTGTCTGTTGATAATCGGCCTTGGTTATATGCCCCTCTTTCCATTTTTTGTATTTGTTCTTTTTGTCTTTCAGTTTGTTATAGAGATCTTTGTGCAGCCATGCTGGTTTCTTCTTGGATTTCTTGTTTTTCTTTCTCAATGGTATTGTGCTGGTCTGGGCTTTTTTGATCGCATTTTTCAGGGTTTGCCATGCTTCTTGGATTGTTTTCCCCATTAGGCTTTTCATCCATGGGATCTTTCCTAGGTTCTCTCTGAGTTTGTTAAAGTCGGCTCTTTTGAAGTTTAGGACATTGGTTGGATTGTTTTCTATTGCTAGTGTTTGCATTATATTAAATTCCAGTATGACGTGGTCACTTTCAACCAAGGTTCTGGCAATTTCGATTCCTTCTATCACTTCTTCTCTATATGTAAGGATTAACTCCAGTACAGCTTTACAACTAGTTCCCTCCTCCACCTTTTGGGTGACAAAGTTGTCAGCTAGGTTGGTTAGGAATCTGTTTGATCTCCCGCTCACTGAAAGTTTGTCTCCCAGTTGGTATCTGGATAGTTGAAGTCTCCCATTACTACTGTGGTATGCTTCTTACATGCATTGGTTAACTGGTTGGCAAAGAGCTCATCTATTTCTTCTGATTGGTTGGGTGGCCTGTAATATACACCTATGGTAATGTCATTATTTTTTTCTTTTTTATATTGACCCATATACATTCTGGAGAGATTTTATCTTTGATCATGTGCATTTCTGCAGATATATAGTGTTCTCTTTCACATAGTGCAACTCCCCCTCCTCTTTTTGTAGACCTGTTTCTTTTGAACAATTTGTATCCATCCATCAGTCCATTCCATTCATGGGTTTCGTCCTACCAGGTTTCTGTTATGCCAACTGTCATATCCTCCCTCATGTACTATTGCTTCTAGTTTGCCCTGTTTGTTCCCCAAGCTTTGAGCGTTTGTATATATGCATTTAAGACTTTTATGCCTGTCTATGGGTGTGTTTCATGTATCTCCTGATTGCTTTTGAGTTTTTATTTTTTTTCTCATCACTGCCTACCTCATTTTTTGTTTTCTTGGGAATTGTGATTGGTTTTGGGTTCTAGAGATTCTAGAGATTGATCACCCTCCCCCCTCAGTTTTAGTTTAAAGCCCTCCTGATAAGTTGGGCCAGTCTTTTTCCAAATACATTTTTGCTTGTTTTTGTGAGGTGTACCCCATCCCTTGCCAAGAGTCCTTCGTGTAGGAAATGCAGTCTATGATCCAGGAAACCAAAGTTTTCTTGGCGACACCAACCCTTTAGCCAATGGTTTATTTCTAAAATTCTTTTTTCCCTCAATGGATGTTGGCCTTTCGTTGGGAGTACTGATGAGAACACTACTTGTGCTCCTAGCTTCTTAACTTTATTGCCTAGTATTTGTTTGTAATCGCTCACTTTTGTACTCAGGTTGTTTTTTGTCTCCTTCATCCCAATGTGGAGGAGGAGGGGGGGTAAATTACTTTTGTTAGGTTCTCAGCCACATCTTTGATTTTTGCTCCAGGGAGACAGCATACCTCCCTGGATTGTTGTCTGGTCTGCAGATGGATGATTCCTTTGAGGATACACTCTCCTTTCTTTTTTGGGGAGGGGGGCTGCAGTCTGGGGTGCTTTTCTGTTTACCTCAGGTGTGAAACTAGCTAGAAACTAGCTACTGTAGTCCCAGAAAACTGTCAATAGATTTGCCATGAGGGGGGAAGCATCCCCTGGAAAAAATGGTATATTGTTTAAATTATTTCACTCCAAATAGGATCAAATATAATCATTTTGCCAAAATAAAGTAAGGTGAGAAGAAACCTATAATTAACATACCATTTCTACCACTGATTCTCAAAATACCTACACATAGCATTCAGTGTCTATCCCAGGCAACACAGACATAAAAAACTAAAGTAAACCACATTGAGTTAGCATAGTGTTTAACAGTAATTTTGCTTACTACTCTGGTTATAGCCAGCAATTACATCCAGAAACACTAAACAGTCCACTTAAAACAATTTACTAACTACACATTTAAAATGCAAGTGCTAAACTAAACTTGGAGAGGAAAGTAGTATATGATTGACTGCACTGTTGAGAATTGATTCTCATCAAAAGGCACATTTTAGGGATCAAACGTCTGCATTATTTAGTTTTAAGAAGCCTTGTCTGAACGTGTTCAGCTACTATTCTCATCTTTATACGAAACGACAGATTAAAGCAGATGTTAATTTTGAAAAAAATTGTTTTAAAAATCAGTCGGAAATCAAAATAGATTTGTTTATAAAATACTAAACCATAGTTTACTGAAGTAATCCAGATACCGACTTTACACTAAGCCTGGGTGACATTTGAGTATGTTTCTATATGTAGAAAGCTGGGATCTCTCAGCAAATACTTTGCGAGAACGGAGACACGACCTAGCCAACTAGGGAAACCCATCGCTGAAACCCACGGCAATCTGTTCAGAACTTCCCGTAACAATCCCCACGCGCACTGTAATGCGGCAATATGGGTTGCCTATTTTATCCTAAAGTCTTCGCTTGCGTTCAGTAATTCGGGATGTAACACGGGAATATCCCTAAGGCAGCCAGGCCTTTTTTCCAAGGGAAAACAGTGACCGGCGACTCTGGAAACGCCATCAATTTTAGCTGCTGCATTGCCGGCGGCGGGATGCAGCTGCGCCAAAGAACAACTCGGCTCCGACTCTTCTGCAGGGCACGTCTCAGACGTGCATACACGGCGAAGATCCGCAGCTGCAAGAGCAGAAACTTCCTATCGCTCCTGCAGTGCCTTTCCGTCTCCGTTAGGCACGGCTTAAGCGGAGAATAATTTAGAGCCGGATCCATCCGGCCTACCGTATTTCACTCATATTTCGGGAGGTAGAAACACTGTCCGTATAAGCAGCAAGGCGAATAACTTGGCTCTTGTTTCTCCGGATCGCTTCCTCAGCTTTGCGACTCCGTTTTAGCCTAACGTCTGGCGAAACCCCGTTTAACAAGAGGGGCGTGGGAACATTTCTTGGTGGGGTTATTGTAATCTGAACCCATGGCAAAGATCAGGGTTAGAAATCAAGGCGGTAGGTAACGCGGTCTTCCCCCCTCGATCTTTTTTGTGAAAGCTACACCTACTCACCAGCTTAATCTGCACACTTTTTTTCGTCCGTAGAGAGGCTGGCATATCCTGCGGAACCTTTCCACTAACTCTTAAGACGCCCCGAAGCAACCCTTCACTCCACCTAGTAGTCCAACATCGCTAGCTCCGCCATTCTTACTACTGGCAAATAGCCCGCTTTCCCTCTGGGGATTATGTGTATGATTTCAAGTACAGGGAAGCAAACCTCGTCTGGATTGGCTGTGTTTCACTAATATTTTAAAAGCTTTAGCTGTGGTAGGTTAAACTAGGGAAACGATTGACGCTATTCTTCCGCCCTTTTTATCATTGCATTTGCGAATGGTGCATGCTCTAAATTTAAGCTCTAGTGGCTGATATAGGAATTGAAACAGGAGCTGGTTGTTAATCGTAGACAGCAAGAGTTTCTCTTAAGCAACAGATCTTTACATGATTTCTCACCAGCTTGGCACACAGGCTGTTTTCATATGAAAGGATTTTGCTTATGAGATACTACCGGCCCTCCGGATAGCTATTATTTGGACTCAAGTTTTAGCATCTGTTATGTCACAGAAATCTTATATTCGCACAGGAACTTCTATCACAACTGGAATACTGTGTGTGCCTTTCTGGTATTCTGATAGTGGTAGGTTAATCCTATTATGTCCCAAAGGTCATATCCTGCTTCCCAGTGCGTGTGGCTGATAACTATGTCCTGTGTTGGATTTTTTCGGTGTGAGGGATTGTTGATTCTAGGGATCTTTGTCTTTCTTATCCCATCAGCTCTAAGCTTCCTGGTGCCAGTCTTTCTGAAAGGATTATGAGAACTGCATTTCTACAGAACTGGTTTCTGCTTGGGGGAGGGAGACTTGGGGCTATTAAGAAACACTGGGCATGCTTTTTTGGCTTTTTAAGATCCTTTGAGGAAATATAATATTCTTCCCTTTTAATATTTCCTTCAGGGGGTGGTGGTGAGTGACTTCCCACAAGAGGAAAAAGGTATTTTGGTAACTTGTAGGTGCAACCTGTTCTGGATACATCTTATCTTGCCAAAAGTGGAAATCATAAGAGAGAAAATATACAATTTTCTAATGCTATTTTCTTTTCTTTTTTTTAGAACAAGGACAGTTCTCATAAAGACCAATATAGTTCTAACTTACTATAGCAGTTTGGTAAACATATAAATAGCTATCCAACAGCTGCTGAAATTCCAAGCCTGTTTATCCACTTTCCTATTGTTGCCAAGAGGACTACATGGATATGTGTTCATGGATGTGTATTCTTCAAGAATCCACCTTTGTCTCTAGGGAAAAGGCTTTACTTCTTTTTTAATCTATGATGCTACAAATTTCTTTCTACTGGTAAATGTGGCCTGTTCATTTGAGAGGATGGGTCTATTGTTGAAGGGGAAAAGTGATCATCAGGTATAAGATTTTAGTGCACTATCACCTCATTTACATCATACTTAATTCTGCTGAAATTAGTATAATTTTGTTTTGTTTAAACAAATGGGACACAGCATGCATACTCAGAAATGACAGGTAAATAAGCACTAAAAACAAGCAGTATTGTCACTTCTTCTGTAATATTAGGATTACATCCCAGAGAATATTCTCTCTATCATATTGTAGTCTACATGAATAAGCAGCATCTTCCATTCCCATCATACATACATATATATAAAATACATATATATTGATACATATGTATTAAGATGGACAGAGAAATAAATGAATCTTTTTATCAATATAGCATGCAAACAGCAGATTCATATTTTGCACTTTAAAAAAAACAGGAAGAAGGGGACATTAACAAGTTGTCATTTCCTTGTACACTATCTTTTGTTTTTTTATTATTTACATAATCTGAAAAATACATATTAAAAACCATTTCAAAAATGCACAATAATTAAAAGAAATTTACAGAAAGGCGATGTAATTACATAACATTAAAATCACACATATTTAATATACAACAGCAAAACTACAGTATAATAGTTTGGAACATTTATATTAAAATAGAGCTTTCTCTTGAATCACAGTTTGCCTTATCACAAGGACATACAACAACCTCGAGAGATAATTTTGCATATCATTATAAGAACATTGAATTCAAATCTCTGGAGAGTGATTAAATCTCCATTTAATTCCCATTGACATATCCCTATTTTTATCATAAAGCTTAGCTAACTAATGTTAGAAAACAATCAACTTCTGTAATCTCTTCAAAAAACATCATTATTCTTGAACTTCATTTAAGCATACCTACTTGAATTTCTAGAATGTTAGCTATTCTAGCCTCTCAGAGCAAACCTGGGGATATTTTATGTGATAACAAATTCATTACAGTAAAAAAAACCATAAACTGAATTCAATTTCATCAGGCACATGGAAGTAAATTCATATGAATTAATGAGGCTTACCTCTAAGTTATACCTATTTCCTATTAAGCTTCCAGAATTAATACAGTAATTCATCTTACTTGTAAATACATTTTAGCTTTCTATATGTGCTATGTCTTTTTCTTCTTTTATTTGTCCATTATTATCTTCAGATCCTGGTGTTAAATCAAAAGGAAGAATACTTGAAGTCTTCTTGTATCATGCTCCTTTGTTTTTTCATAATATTTTGAGCATTTCTGTATTGTCACAATTCCATCCTCCAGTCCTTCAAATTCAGAATGGTGGTGCTGTGGTTAAAGCATCAGGCTAGAAACAGGGAGAGTGTGAGTTCTAGTCTCTGCATATGCACATGCACACACACGCGCGTACACACACACACACACCTTCAAAAGTACTTTGAAGCAAATCCCAAAATGCTTAGAGCCAGGCTGACTCCTTCTGAATAATTGTCATTGCTGTTTTTGCAGATATGGGAAGCACAAAAGAGAAACTTAATAACCAGTAATTATTTTAGTTCATGTTGTGTGCATCTATATGGTCAATTGTTAAAAGTCTGAGTAGTTGCTAAGATGCAAAGCTGCTAAGTCATATTTCCTCTTAAAAGTTCTGTGTGAAAATAACAAGTCTAAAACCAGAGAGAGGGGTGAGGGGAGACTGTACAAGTACAGAAAATTAATGACCCAGAAGGTCTGCAGAGTTTCAATATTTCAAAAATATATATATATTGGAACTTTGTTTTGATTTCAAATAAAATATTGAAAACCAACTGTGTGTGTGTGTGTGAGAAGACAACTGCATAGGTGTAAAGCTTTTCTAACTCCTGCAAACTCTCTATATAAAAATGGCTTTCCACTTACAAAAGAATGTTTTTTTAAATATTTTATTTTTAAAAACCAAAACAAAAATGACCGAACTGCTGTTTGTTATACCTGCCAAAAGTAACTTCATTTTGGCTATTGATCCTTGATCTGTTTCGGACTGGACTGAATGATTTTTTTAAAGCTAAGAATTGTGGTACTTATAAGGCAAACAGTGAGAATTGGGAACATAGGAATTAAACATCACATTAGTAAAGCATGGAAAATGTATAATATAAAATAATCCTTCCCTTAAAAGCCCAGTCCACATGATTTCTCAAAATGAGATGTGAAAAGGGATTTCAGGTCAGGATTCATGGCAAACTAGATGTCTCCAAAGGAGTGGAGAGGTGTTGCAGTGAGATCAGTAACCAGGTAGTGTTTCTAGTGGTCAAGCTTCTCCAGATAAAAGAGAAACTGTGAGATCACCCATTTGCACTCCAGACAATTGTTCCTCATGAGCAAACAGCAGGAACTAAGATTCTTGCAACCAGCTCCTGCATGGAGTATCTAGGAGTCAAGGGATTCCTACCAAGCTCACTGCCACAATACACTGTTATGGACACAAAGTTCTACCAAGCCTAATTTCTTAATCACTTTTAGAAATGGCTTTTTAACTGCTTTTTAACTATTAAGAACCTTCTGATCTTCAAGTGATAGTAGACTTTAGGTGAATTGAGTTTAATCCTTAGTGAAACATATATTAGAAGAGTTATAAGTTTAAAGACATTTTTTTAAAAAAAACTCTTTTAGAATAAACAGCAAAAGTGTGATTAGAACATTAATTCTAGAAAGTTATAAACAGTAAGGATGGATGGATGGATTTGAATAAGATTTTAACATTATAAGAATCTTTCCCATGGGAAAATGCTGTTGTTTTCAATTCCTAAAATAACTCAGGATAGGATTTTAAATGTTTGGCAGTAGAGGAAATCTGAGGGACTAAAGATTACAACTAAAGTGGAAGAACATTTAAATTTGAATCACTCACACAGAATAGAGTAAAATACTTTAATATTGGATATATTGGAGAATATTTTTGAATCATACACTCAGAAGCTAATTTTAAGAGTGACTGCTTCTACAGATATGTTTTAAAAGGTGTCATGGAACACATTTTACCAGACAATACTGTGATTGATCTGAAAGGGGATTTAAAAATGATAAGCTATGAGAATATTAGCAAAAGATGCTACACTGGATTTACAAATGAAATAGCTGTTGTCTTAATAATAAAAGGGATGTACAAATACCAGGAGTGCAAAAGTTGGGTTGAAACTAAACATTAAGAAAACCAAGATCATGGCATCCGGCCCTCTCAATTCTTGGCAAATAGATGGGGAAGAAATGGAGGTAGTGACAGATTTTATTTTCCTGGGCTCCAAGATCACCGCAGACAGGGACTGCAGTCAAGAAATTAAAAGACGCTTTCTCCTGGGGAGGAATGCCATGGCAAATCTAGACAGCACACTAAAAAGCAGAGACATCACCCTGCCAACAAAAGTGTGTATGGTCAAGGCTATGGTCTTCCCAGTTGCAATGTATGGCTGTGAAAGTTGGACCATAAGGAAGGCTGAGCACCAAAGAATTGAGGCCTTTGAACTATGGTGCTGGAGAAGACTCCTGCACCCTTGGACTGCAAGGTGATCAAACCGGTCAGTCTTAGAGGAGATCAACCCTGACTGCTCTTTAGAAGGCCAGATCCTGAAGTTGAAACTCAAATATTTTGGCCACCTAATGAGAAGGAAGGACTCACTGGAGAAGAGCCTAATGCTGGGAAAGGTTGAGGGCAATAGAAGAAGGGGATGACAGAAAATGAGGTGGCTGGATGGAGTCACTGAAGCAATAGGTGTGAGCCTAAATGGACTCCAGAAGATGGTAGAGGACAGGAAGGCCTGGAGGAACGTTGTCCATGGGGTCGTGATGGGTCGGACACGACTTCGCAACTAACAACAACAACAACCCATTTTTGCATGTGTATTGTGGCATTGCACATATGATCAGCAAATATTAATACTGATCCTGGTTGTAGGATCTGCAGATACTACTACAACATTCTGCTGGTTTACAAAGTCCTATTTTGCTCTTTGTATTATTTTGTGATACTTTTTATTTTGTTTTCATGCACACTCACCTAAATAATGTCATTTTTCTTCCTGGGAGGAATGTCCTTGAGGAGTACTATAAGAAAATCCCATAATATTTTCCTCCAATAAAATTGCTTGCTTCCCTACAAAGTGTACTCCCCTAAAAGAAAGGAAGCTGCAAAACAGAAACTTTCAAAAATATTCTCTTCAAATAAGGTTTTTATTTCTATTTTATTTGCCCCTTTTCACAAAATCCTTCTGAACTTTAATAAGTCTCTTGTAGATCTAATATAAGAAAGTTATCCAAATCATTCTTTTGGTCTGGTATTTGTTGTTGTTGTTAGTTGCGAAGTCGTGTCCAACCCATCATGACCCCATGGACAACGTTCCTCCAGGCCTTCTGGAGTCCATTTAGGCTCACACCTATTGCTTCAGTGACTCCATCCAGCCACCTCATTTTCTGTCATCCCCTTCTTCTCTTGCCCTCAACCTTTCCCAGCATTAGGCTCTTCTCCAGTGAGTCCTTCCTTCTCATTAGGTGGCCAAAGTATTTGAGTTTCAACTTCAGGATCTGGCCTTCTAAAGAGCAGTCAGGGTTGATCTCCTCTAGGACTGACCGGTTTGATCACCTTGCAGTCCAAGGGACTCGCAGGAGTCTTCTCCAGCACCATAGTTCAAAGGCCTCAATTCTTTGGTGCTCAGCCTTTCTTATGGTCCAACTTTCACAGCCATACATTGCAACTGGGAAGACCATAGCCTTGACCATACACACTTTTGTTGGCAGGGTGATGTCTCTGCTTTTTAGTGTGCTGTCTAGATTTGCCATGGCATTCCTCCCCAGGAGAAAGCGTCTTTTAATTTCTTGACTGCAGTCCCCATCTGCAGTGATCTTGGAGCCCAGGAAAATAAAATCTGTCACTACCTCCATTTCTTCCCCATCTATTTGCCAAGAATTGAGAGGGCCGGATGCCATGATCTTGGTTTTCTTAATGTTTAGTTTCAACCCAACTTTTGCACTCTCCTTCTTCACCCGCAACAAGAGACTCTTTAGTTCCTCTTTACTTTCTGCCATTAGAGTGGAATCATCTGCATATCTTAGGTTGTTGATGTTTCTTCCGGCAATCTTAATTCCAACTTTTGATTCATCTAGCCCTGCCTTTCTCATGATGTGCTCTGCATATAAGTTAAATAGGCAAGGAGACAGTATACAGCCTTGCCAGACTCCTTTCCAAATCTTGAACCAATCAGTAGTTCCGTGACCAGTTCTCACTGTTGCTTCTTGAGCCTAATATAGGTTTCTTAAGGGACAAATAAGACGGTCTGGTACTCCCATCTCTTTAAGAACTTGCCAGTTTGTTGTGATCCACACAATTTAGCATAGTCCATAAAGCAGAAGTAGATGTTTTCTGGAATTCTCTAGCTTTCTCCATGATCCAGCATATGTTGGCAATTTGATCTCTAGTTCCTCTGCCTCTTCGAAATCTTGCCTGTACTTCTGGTAGTTGTCGATCCACATACTGCTGGAGTCTAGCTTGTAGGATTTTAAGCATAACTTTACTAGCATGAGAAATGAGTGCAATGGTGCGATAGTTTGAACTTTCTTTGGCACTGCCTTTCTTTGGAATTGGAATGTAAACTGATCTTTTCCAATCCTGTGGCCACTGTTGTTTTCCAAATTTGCTGGCAAATTGAGTGTAGCACTTTTACTGCATTGTCTTTTAAGATTTTGAATAGCTCAGCTGGAATACTGTCACCTCCACTAGCTTTGTTGTTGGTCAGCTTTCCTAAGGCCCACTTCACTTCACATTCTAGGATGTCTGGCTTGAGGTCAGTGATCACCTCATTGTGATTATCAGGGATGTTAAGCTTGTTCTTGTATAGTTCTTCTGTGTAATTTTGCCACCTCTTCTTAATCTCTTCTGCCTCTGTTATGTCCCTCCATTTTGGTCCTTTATCGTGCCCATTTTTGCATGAAACGTTCCCTTCATCTCTCCAATTTTCTTGAAGAGATCTCTGGTCCTCCCTATTCTATTGTTTTCTTCTATTTCTTTGCACTGTTCATTTAAGAAGGTATTCTTATCTCTTCTAGCTATTCTTTGGAATTCTGCATTCAATTGGGTGTATCTTTTTCTCCCTTGCCTTTCACTTCCCTCCTTTCCTCAACTATTTGCAAAGCTTCCTCAGACAGCCATTTTGCTTTCTTGCATTTCTTTTTCTTTGGGATGGTTTTGGTTGCTACCTGTTGTACAATGTTGTGAACCTCTGTCCATAGTTCTTAAGGCACTCTGTCTATCAGATCTAATTCCTTAAATCTATTTGTCACCTCTACTGTATATTTGTCAGGGATATGATTTAGTTCATGCCTGAGTGGCCTAGTGCTTTTCCCTACTTTCTTCAGTTTAAGCCTAAATTTTGCAATGAGAAGCTCATGGTCTGAGCCACAGTCAGCTCCTGGTCTTGTTTTTACTGACTGTATAGAGCTTCTCCATCTTTGGCTGCAGAGCACATAGTCAATCTGATTTCTGTGTTGACCATCTGGTGATGTCCATGTATAGAGCAGTCTCTTGGATTGTTGCAAAAGTGTTTGCTATGACCATCGTATTCTCTTGAAAAAAATCTATCAGCCTGTGCCCTGCTTCATTTTGTACTCCAAGGCCAAACTTGCCTGTTATTCCAGTTATCTTTTGGCTTCCTAGTTTAGCATTCCAATCCCCCATGATGATAAGGACATCATTTTTGGTGTTAGTTCTATAAGGTGCTGTAGGGCTTCATAGAACTGGTCAATTTCATCCTCTTCAGCACCGGTGGTTGGGGCTTAGACTTGGACTACTGTGATATTGAATGGTTTGCCTTGGATTGGAACTGAGATCATTCTGTCATTTTGGGGATTGTATCCCAGTATTGCTTTTCCTACTCTTTTATTGACTATGAAGGCTAGTCAATTTCTTCTGAGAGATTCTTGCCCGCAGTAGTATACCTGATGGTCATCTGAATTAAATTCACCCATTCCTGTCCATTTTAGTTCACTGATTCCTAAGATGTCAATGTTCAGTCTTGTCATCTGTTTGACCACATCCAGCTTGCCTTGATTCATGGATCTTACATTCCAGGTTCCTATGGAGAAAAAAATCTTTACAGCATCGGACTTTCCTTTCACCATGATACATCCACAGCTGAGCGTCCTTTCGGCTTTGGCCCAGTCGCTTCATTCTTTCTGGCGCTACTAGTACTAGCCCTCTGCTCTTCCACAGTAGCATATTGGATGCTTTCCGACCTGAGGGGCTCATCTTCTAGCATATCTTTTTGCCTTTGGGTACTGTCCATGGGGTTTTCATGGGTTGCCATTTCCTTCTCCAGTGGATCACGGTCAGAACTCTCTTCTATGACCTGTCCATCTTGGGTGGCCCTGCACGGCATAACTCATAGCTTCACTGAATTACGCAAGCCCCTTCGTCACAACAAGGCAGTAATCCATGAAGGGGAAATGGCTGTAGTTTTTCATAATAGCATACACAAGTAGAAGTGGAGATAAAGGAAATTGTTCTTTTTAAGGCTGAAGTTCTAAATGCAAACTATGTGATGACTTGTATTATAATGGAATATAGCGATGCATAAAATTAATTTGTAATGCTGCAGTCCTAAGCGTGTTTATTTAACAAATTCCATCATGGGGGGAAAAACTGAATTGCTTTGAAATAAAGGTAAGATACTTACTGTCGATGATATTATAAGGCTGTAATTATAAATGCATTTAACTGGATTGAAACTTACCAATAGTTTTTTTTTCAAAGGACTCATGTGATGTGAACAGTTTCGTAATAAGTAGAAATCAGCAAATAACAGATTTCCCATCAGTGAAGATCCATTTTAGAAGTTTCACTTCCTAATTTCAAATTTTTATATGTAAAACTGGTGAGGACATCGGAGGGGGAAAAAACACCACCAGCCTATTCTCAGAACATTTTATCTGATATTTATTTTAATTTTATCTGAGAAAATACAGGTCTCTTCGACATAACCACCAGATTTGCCTTAACAATACTGTAATGATCGTCTTCATGCTATTGTTAAGAGGCTAAGCAACTGCCCCTACTTTCACACCCTACCAGCATTAGCACCAGGCAATGTAAGCAGCAGCAGACCATTGGAATCGAGTGGCTAATACATTTAAATAAATAACTCATGTCCCGTGGCATCCTTAAAATGTTATATTCCCTCCTCGGCTCCTTTTGCAAGGAGAGAAGGGGCAATAGAAGCAACCAAGCCATTCTCAGGATTTATGGCAAAGCTGCTGCTCAGTTTGGTAGAAAAGGATTAGGGGAGAGAAGATCTATGGCAGGGGTCTTCAAACTTGGCCCTTTTATGACTTGTGGACTTCAACTCCCAGAATTCCTCAGCCAGCAAAGCTGGCTGAGGAATTCTGGGAGTTGAAGTCCACAAGTCATAAAAGGGCCAAGTTTGAAGACCCCTGATCTATGGTCTTGGCTTCTAAAGTCTGGAAGTATGTATCATGGAAGAGACTGCTCTCCCCAGTAAAAAGTCACCCCATCTCCTATCTCTGAGGAAACAGCAGGAAATGCGATGCAGCGTTTCCTCTAGCACAGGACCCAAGTCTATCTATGAAGTTGTGGAATTACTTGACTCAAGTTTTCCCCAAGACAACTGAAAACCCACAATGCAGGAAAGTGCGAGAGTTAACTCTAATCCCAGGGCGCTACGAGGCGCACACGCGCGACCGTCTCCGGGGGGGGGGTGGAGGGTGGAGACCGAGCGCCCGGTCTCAGGAGCTCTGAGAAAGCGCGCCACGGCTCCCTCTCTCAACCCAGCTAGTCCTTCAGGACAGCGCGTGCGTTCTGGTCAGGGCGGAACGCTTCGTTCCCGCTGAGCGGAGGCCTCGCGAGATCGTTTGATGAGGGGCGTAGCGGAAGCTGTTCTGCGGCTCTCCTGCTGAGGGGTAAGAAGCGCCCGAGGGGGAGAGGGAAGCGATGGGGGGGAGGGGGTGCACTCGGAGCTCAGCCCCGGTTTACGGTGAACTGACTGGGGCAGCGCGTCTGGTGCAATCGAGCGGGTGTCTCTCGGGAGCCCTGGTTGTCGTGGGCTCTGCTTCTGGCTCGCCAAAGCGAGCGGGTGGCCCCAAGCCTGTCAAAGGGGCTCGGGCACTGATTTCCGACAGTGTTGTGCCACTTTGCGCGCGCCGGAACTTTCCCTTTCGCAGTTTCGATCTTGCTTGCAGAGAACTGCAAGTTTTTTTTGAAGCGGGAGGGGGGGGGGCTCCTTCTCGGCTCCGCCCTGGTATTGCTAACTTTTCGAAACCTTCCTCTCTTGTTTGCAGATCTTACGCTGGCTTTGGGGGAGTTTTGTTTTTTGTTTGTTTTTTTTTGCTTTTCTCGGGGTTATACTGTTTGGCCTCGAAAACAAGGTAGCTTTTATATTCGTGCGAAGTTCGGCCGGTAAGGAAAACTAGTTTTCCTGAACATTATTAGTTTGCATGCTAGTTCGTGCCGATTGTGTGATATAGCAAGTTAACACATTAAAAAGTGGGAACGAGCTTATTTCGGCCGTTGATAGCCCAAGGTGGAATTTGAAAATATGGAGTTTTGTCATCTGATTCTAATCAGACCATCAACTGCATAATTTTCCAATTTTATCTTCCAATTTTAACCTGAAAACAACCTAAAAGGGAAAAATGGATGCTACACTGAGTCTTCAGTAAAAATAGTGTGTGGGTAAAAGGAATATAAGTACATTTTGAATCTTACATCAAGAGTCAGCTGAATTTGGGAGTTTCTCATATATGTATATATAGTTTTGCTGTTTTAATAAATTCTAGGCATGTGACTAGAGATACACACCACAGTATGCAATGAGCGTTTATTGGGATAAAAGTTGTACTGTATTGATAGCTGTTTAGGCAGCTGAACTATTTTAAAATACTGTTCTAGATTTCAAATTGATTTCCATCTAATATTGTAATTACCATTTTTGTCTGCTCTGGAAGTAATTATTTCTGTGAACAGAAATACAGCTGATACCACTTCACAATGGCAGTAGTCTTTATGTAATATTTAAGTTTATGTGCCAGTATGAGAATGAATATTTGCATATCCAATAGATATCTCAAGTGTTTTTTCTCATCAGTTCTAATTAAAAGGAGGAAGTGGCTAACGTCCCCTTGCAGTGTCACCATTAAATAGTTCTGAATACTTTCTGCAAGTGTTACAGAAGTGTGCTTTCAGGTTCTCACATCACGTTAAATAGGAGATGCCACAAAATGGGACTCACTCATCACCCACTCAGAGCATTACAGGTTTTTGTATGTGTTCTTACCAATATTTTTGCTGTCCAGTTGGTAGAGGTACAATACTTTAAGACAAATTTAAGTTATAGAAATAATATTTTAGGAAAACAGATTTAACACATTGAAAAATTGAGGAGATTAAAGCAAAAGAAAATTCTAAAAAGGAAAAAAAATTGAACAATTTTCTTCCCCACGATCCCAAATCAGGTAACCAAGATGTGAGCCAAAACCAGTTCCATCCCTCTGGATCTTGGGAGATGTGAGAGGCTAGAGTCAATGACAGCGAACCTTTTAGAGTGCCCAAACTGCAACCCAAAACCCACTTATGTATCACCGGGTGCTGGGTGGGTGTGGCTACAGTGGTCATGGCAGACTGGGTGGGCGTGACCACCTCAATGTTGCTGCTGGGGAGGGATGCCTGTGGGGGCCAGGCAGGGATGGGGGAGATTCAGGGGGTCTCTGGTGGATGGGGCAGTGGGCAGGAGGCTCCTCCTGCAGGGTGAGGCAAGGCAAGGCAGGGGCTGGTTGCAGAGAAAGGGAGGCTCCAGTGAGGAGGAGGGGGAGGAAGAGGGTTTAAGCAAGCTTTGCAACTGGAGTGGGATTCTACCCCCCAAAGCAAACGTGCTTCCTGGGTAACCTCAAAACAGACAGAAGACACCAAAACCTGCTGCAACCACCCAGCAGATGGGAGGGGAATAAAAACCAAACACCCACCACCACCACCACCACCAATCCTCAACAGAAATGCTCAGCCTTGGACAGGGAGAAGAGCACGGGGCAGGCGGGTGTCTTGCTCAGCTGATGGCTTGGGGGGGGAGGGGGCAGCTACACCCTCTCCCAAACACTGCCTTCTCACGAAAGCAGGATGAAAATTCCAAAAAAGACAAGGAAAAAAAGTTAAAACAGAAGAGTGTCTCCGATGGTTTTCTTCCCCACTTCCTTCTAGCTGCAGTTTAAATATGTAAAGACACAAAAAACTTGCCTTTCTCTGTTTTAATTCAGAAGGCAGGAATGGGAGGATTGGGAGGGGAGTTGTTTGTTTCAAAGGAAGGGAAAGAGAGGGGCTGGGGGAGTGCGGCAGGCAAAGGGTAAGGTTGCAAGGCTTGTGGCTATGCAGGGCGGCGTTGGGGGCACATTCACTTTAAAAGAGCAAAAGGAGGCAAAAAGTAAAAATCCCCCACTCACTCCACCTCCCAAAAACGCAATAACAGAGCTTTCACTGATACAAACAACTTTTTATTGAAACGTAAAAGTTTGCATTTGGCATGCTTTTGAAGAATTAATGTGATTTTTGCTGTTGTATGCATGCTGATAATTTATCTAACCTTGGCTCATATTTTGTAAGTTTGAGAGCAACACATGCAGCATTCAGGTCATCTGTTAGTCTGCTTCTGATGTCACATTTGATAGAATTCAAAGCTGAAAACAGCTGCTCACAAATGTAAGATGATCCAAACAAAGTAAGGAGAGCAATCCCAAGTGCTTTCATTGACTTAAAATTATTTGGCAGAGAATTCCATGCTTTAAGGATTTCATTTTCAGAACTAACTCTGCTGTCCTTTGTCATTCCTTCTATCTTCTCAAGTGTTTCACGCAGGTCATGGAATTTATTTTTCCAGATAGAGTTTTCTTGAAATTCCAATAGCTCCATTTCCAGATTTCCTAAATCTAACCAGTGTAAGCAGGAAAGATCAAGTTCTTCAAATTTAACTTTATCTGGAGAAGTAAGAAAAGACAGGGTTGTCTCCATCTTACGGAACTGTAAAAATCTGTTATTAAAATTCACCTTTGCAGCTGCTACAATGCTGGAAAATTCCTTGTAGATTTCCTGATGGCTTGTAGGATTGTCTGAAAATGTTGTAAAATTTTCTAAATGCATTTTTAGATTTGGAAAATATTTCAGCTGCCCACTTTCAAGGTCTCTTTCAAAAACCTGTAGTTTTCTCTCAAATGTTTTGATATCACAAAACATCCTTTCTGCTGTTTTCCCTACACGTTGTAATTGTTTGTTCATTACATTGAAGTGTAGTGTAAAATCTGTAAAAAACATGAGGTTGGTAAGCCGGGCCATATCAGTGAGCTGTGGATATTCTTCCCCTTTTTCGTTCATAAACAGCCTAATTTCATCCAAGCAGGCTACAAATCTTTCCAGGACTCGTCCTCTGCTCAGCCACCGGACATTACTATACATAAATAAACAATTATACTGTGCCTGAACCTCCTCAAGAAGTGCTTGAAACTGTTGACAGTTCAGAGCACAAGCCATGATGAAATTCACTATTTTTGTGACATCTTTGAGGACATCGTCAAATTTTTTGTTGCTTTCCCTGGCACAAAGAGCTTCTTAATGTATAATACAATGGAACTGAATGACTTGATGTTTTGTTTCTTTAACAAACAACTGTATGAAACCAGATGTTGCCTCCACCATAGAAGGTGCTCCATCAGTAGTAACTGAAACCACTTTTTCTGGTCTTATGTCTTGTGACAAAAAGGCTTCCTTCACAGCATTGTAGATATCTACTCCTTGTGTTCTTTCAGGCAAAGACACCAGTTTCACCAGCTCTTCTCTCATGATGTCACCAACAGCATAACGCAAAATTACTCCTAGCCTTGCATGATTATTTATATCTCTGCTTTCGTCCAAGCACATGGAGTAACAGACTGCCTTTTGTAAGTCAGTGGTGAGCTGCTGACTAACATCACTTGCCATGCGCTGGATTCGATCTTTAACAGTATTTCTGCTAAGTGGCATCTCAGAGATGCGTTGAATAATTTTATCCTTGTTTGGGAAATCATGAAAAAGAGAATCACTCCCAGACAACATGGCTGTTCTGATAATATCCCCATCAGAGAGGGGCTTACCATGTTTTGCTATGCACAGTGAAATTTTAAAACTGGCAGCTGTCAGATGATTTGTTCTGGAAAGATAGTTGGAAAAACTAAGATGCGGGGAATGATAGTTCCTTAATTTCCCTTCAAGAAACTCTTTTCTTTCAGTATCACCAAGTTGGGCAACACTTTTGTGGTTGGTGTCAAAGTGCTGTGTGACACTTGATGTGCAACACACAACACTTTCGTTGCATAGAACGCATAATGCTTTCCCACTGCGTTCAATCACTCCAAATGACTCTGTCCAGGCCTCTTGGAATGATCTTTTGCTATCTGTTTTTGCTTTCTTTGCTGTATTCATTTTTGGTGTACAAGACTTGGAGTCTACAAAAACACAAAATTAAAAGAAAATGAAGCAACCAATACAAATTTATCCCTAAGTAAAGAAAAAGATCTTCAACAAACATGGAAAGGTAGACACTTTACCTGATTTACTTTTTATAGTTGCAGTATCATTTACGAACATACGGAAAAACCTTTTGATTCAGCAAAATACATTGATTATGAAAGATATTGGGCAAAGGAAAAAGACTAAAGTGGAAACCAAGAAAATAGATGATGGAACTTACCAGAGAGAATATTTAAAAAAGAAACATTTGAACATGGTTAAAGAAATAAAAAGGATTTGGAATATATATGTCATTCTAAGAGGGATGAATATCCTAAATAATATAATATGCTTTTCCCCCTTTTTTATTTTCTTTCTTGATATGAATAATATAAAGTTGAAATGACTTTGATAAAGGAAATGTGTTAGATATTTAAATATGATTGAATTTAAGAAAATTATAATGGATTAAAAATGTTTTGAATAAGAGTTAAAGGATTAGATGATTAAAATGTATTAATTGGAATATTTAAGGATTAAACATTTTAATTATGGTTAATTAAATCTTAGAAATCTTAGAAACAAATATATATTAGCTTAGGGGGGATATATATTTTAGTATGTTATTTTTTATGTTTCTTTACTCTTGCTCTTTCTTTTTTTCAGTTCTGCCTCTTGTGTGCTTTAAGAATTTGGCAAAAGTGTCCCAAACTTTAAATCTCTGGTAGAAACAGCAGCACAGGAGGTATTTTGAGTCCCATCCTCCCACCATGAAGCCCCATCATTAAACCAGATTACCTTGTCTGAGGTTGGAGAAGCTAAAGGGGGCATGAGGTTTTGAATAGTCCAAACCCAAAGCAAAAATCCATGCTATGTGCTTTGTTCAAGAATGGAGGCAAAAAACAGATCAGGCTTGGATAAATTCTCTAGCCTGTAAATTCTCCCATCTGATGTCAGAATGGGCCAGAGGGGGCTAGTAAAGGAGTTTATTGGTTTATTTAGAATATCTTCCTTTTCTAAGTTGCAGATAACCTTTGTGATCCTTGTTTCAGCAGCCTTTGGTTTGGGGTATTGTTTCTGGGGGGTTACCAGGGGCCTGGTCATCTTTACCTGTGCACTACCACATGTCCCACACTGTCCACAATGGGCTCAGCCCTGGAACCAAAGCCTCCATGTCAGAGGTCTGTGAAGCAGATGGGGCTGCAATGGAGATTTGCTTACTCAAAGAAAAGTGTTTAATAAAACAAGTCTCCGCTCCAGGATTTAACACAGCTTACTTAGGATCATTGTGGGTTAAAACAGAAACGTAATTCCTCATCTCTTTAGGGTCTTTCAAATGTTTTCCCCCGATACTGCCTGGCATGTGTTTATCAAGCACAGCAGTGTGGCAGCCGATCCCCAATAATAATTGGGTGCCAGACATTATGTCCTGCACCATGGTTTGGAACCTTTGTGAGACACTGAAGCGGTCAGCAGAATTGGGGGAATCAGGATTTCTCTGGTAGGTGTACCATTTGGTGCAGTCTTCAGGATAGGTTAATATGACCCGCTCAATTTCTTGGTCAGATAAATTGTACTGGAGGCTCAGTGGATGTAGCCTCCAGGTCCATTTTAGGGGATCAGGGCTCAAGGCCCCCAGATCTGTAACAATCTGTTTCAATCTGATAGAGGAGTATGAGTAACTACTTGTTCCCACTCTTCTCATTGCTGCTTTTGGGCATTTCTGCACCTTGTTTGTGCTCTGGTTTCCACTACTGCTATTGTAGCCTGAGGAATTTTATTGCTTAATTCCTCAAAGGGCTCCTTCCCATCAGAGAAAGAGTCTGGGATTTCATTGGGATCTTAGCCTGTTAAGCAGGCAATTTGGTAAGATTGCTTTCTTATTTGTCTGCGCAGCTCCCCAACCTTATTACATTCTGTCAGAATCCATTTATATCACATTTCATAATTGTATAGGTAGAACAACGTGCTATTTCTGGGGATTCTGCCATCTCTCCGAGGGGGGGGAGAGGATGGTTACTGAAGCGATTTTCAAACAACAGGGGATGTTTTACTGGGGAAGGGAGGGGGGACAGACAGGTCTGGATTGTATCTTCATTTACAACTGAAAAGGAAAGCAATAACCATAAAACCAAGGAGAGTTCCCTTTCCCATGGAAGGACCTGACACCTAGCAACTGACGACAGCCTGACCAAATGGATGAGGGGAGGGGCTGGAATGGGAATGGTTTATATAGGATTGAAATGTAACTTTTCTCAGATTCCGTCTTCGATTCCATCCTAGTAAACATTTTCCTTTTGGACTAAACTTGCATCCAAGAGTTCTTATTTCCTAAGATGTGGATTGAGGTGGGTCCTGACACATTCTCCACAAGCTGGGTGCTTTTTTCTAGTGGAGATCTGCACAAGGTCCTTTAAAGCTTCATTTTTTAATACTTGCACAGCATGCTTTTGTTGCCATTCTTCTTCCCTTCTAAACTCCCCTTCAGTTGAGCTATGGTCTCTCTTACAAAACATGTAAGCCTACAAAACATGGATATTTTTGAGTTGCACACAGAAGTGTGCTCTCAGGTTCAGCTTATGGTCACTCACCCACAGACTCACAGGCCTGGAAAATTGCCACACTTAATCCCAAATCAACTGAAATACATAGAGACCCAGTGACTTTAAAATAGCAAACTTTTACTGATATATTTTTGGTCTTGCGCGCGCGCACACACACATATACTTACGCAGTGTCCACTAGTAGGCTGCCAAGCAATGGCCAGAAGCCACAGAAACCACCAAGTCTGGCATCCAAAAGACTGGGCAGGCTTCAGGATCTCTCTTTATCCCCCAGAGGAGGGGCTTCCCATGCAGGCCCAACTCCTTTGTTGGTGAGACTTAGGGAGGGGCTAGCCATGTGCTCAGACCCAACTTTTGTCCTTTTGTTCCCTTAATGACTTGGTTCCTTTCCCTGAGGGAGCTTTTCCTGGCTTTTGTCCACTCTGATTACATGACTTTGCCATTTTTAGGTATAGTGGCTTTGGCCTAGTCTCACACAAGTACATTAAAACTTAGTTCTTGTTATGTATTGTACAAAAGCATTATGACTATTTCTACAGTGTAAGGGTACTTTAAGGTGTGTATATGTGTCAAAGGTATACCAACGCCAACCTCTTTGCATATTTTGGCAACTGTTAGCAAAGTATAGGATAATATTTAGTTCTTTACACATTTTAGGTAAAGGATGTTACAAGTTTCTAAGGAAGAAAAAAATTGTCATAAAGCTCTCTTCTCTAATAATGCTTTTTACTTTATTCAGAACTTTTTCTGTGTTAGGATTATTTGGATTTTTTAATTACTATTTTTTTAAAAAAACTACCTGTATTATAAAAAACTAGATTCTATAGCACTCTGTTTAACATAACCATCCACATGACATGTAAATGTAGAATATTAATGTCCTGAAAGAGAGGAAGAAAAAAAATGGCTATTTATAAGCCTTGACTAGTGGAACAAGGAGGAAGTGAACTATTGTTTTTACTGCTAAAGATTTTGCAGACTGAGATTAATCTGGTTCCATGGAAAAAGATGATTAGCTTTACTGTCTTCTTCCTAACTCAGGCCTGTTCTCCCTGCAGTATTTTGTATAATATGGTGGATGGTACAGGAAGTTTAAGAATGCAAAGTATTTGCTTAATAATGTCTTTTTCAGTTGAATAAGAGGGTGATAATAGTTTACTACATAAGGTCGTTTCTTGTTTTGGTCATTGTTAAAATTAGTTAAAATATGGGCCTCTTGAGTGTAAAGTGAGTGTACTGCAATAGTCTTCAACCAGTTTGCTGCTTAACCAGCTTTCAATAGGTAAGAATTGTAGCTGCCAAAAGTGCAATAGATCTTCTGACACTACCCTAGTTTGTGAGAGACATAAAGAGAAGGCTATTCACCCACCTTCTCACCACTTAGGTCTTGTACACACATTAGTACAAAAATTAAGTAGATTGCCAGTAGGGAAACGAATTGTCCTCTCTTGCTGTAGCCCATTGTAATGCTGTTCTAAGCATGCAAAAGGAAAAGCCCAATTTATTTGGCCAACATAGAAATTACTAGAATAGCAGCAAAAAGCATGGAGCTTCATTCTCCAATAGTACATAGTGTTTTTATACTAGGTAATTAATTCTTTTAGCCTGTGTTTCAGTGTTTCTAGAAACATTTACTGTTTATTTGCTTTTCTGATCTATACATTACTGTTTATTCAGGAGCTATATATATTGTATAGCTCTCTTTTCTCCCACAGTATCAACCCTGTGAGGTAGATTGGGCTAAGAGAAACACTGCCCAAAGTTATCCAGTGAACCTCTATGGTTAAGGGTAGATTTTAAGATGTGATGAAAAATCTCTTTGAGTGAAGAAGGGTAATCTGTGAAGATTGTCAAAGCTTGAAACGGTGATATATTTAGAAGATATATTTTTAGGTTTACTGTGTATGAATCAACTCATAATCCTCTAATGCTCAGTGCTAAATAATAAATGCACTGAAAATTACATCATCAAAGGAAAGCATTATGGTTAAATGACTGTTGTTTAATCATGATATACACATATATACAAGAGAAATGGTTTAATTGAAAAAATTATTTGGGGATGAAGAATAATTGCTATACAGTATTTATAAATAATGTATATTTATAAATCTCTTCCAATTTGTAGTCATCAGCATCATTTTGTAGGTAAATGTATTTCGATTTATTTACATTGTACAAATAATTTACAAATAACTCAAGGCAGCGAACATATCCAACACATCATCCTATTTGCCGGACAACAACCACCTGTGAGGAGTTGGGCTGAAAGAGAATGACTGGCCCCAAGTCACCCAGCTGGCTTTCATGGCTAAGGTGGGACTTGAACACACAGTCTCCTGCTTTCTAGCCTGGTTCTTAACCACTACTAGACCAAACTGGCTCCCATAGTTTGCATGTAATCTATAGGGTATAAACTACCAAACTGGTATCCTAAACCTTGCTGACAAAGTACTCCTACATCATTCATCGTAGTCCAGGTCATCTGGATGACTGAGAATTTCCGCAGACATTACCAAACAGATAATTTACTAGTCTTATGCATGATTAAAGAAGCTTCAGTTAGCAATATCTAAAGCCTTTCTAGATCAGACAGGAGAAGGAGAGCTTTCTACTCCTATAATCGCCAGTCAGAATCCCACAGTAATTAACTAGCTAGTCATGCTAGTAACTTCTAATTTGTGAATAAAATTTGTATTTCTAGGAATTTTAAGCTTGTCAGTGGAAATTATAGTCAGAGCTAGTAGACTTTATAGCAATGTCCTGAATAAATTGGTCAATTTTTTAAAAAAAGTTTTCTAAGCTGTTATCATTACATACTGTGATATCAGACTCTTTAAACCAGGGGTGTCAAATTCACAATGTCTCGTGGCGTGATGTATCTCGACTTTTTTGCCATTGCTGGCAATGGTGTGGGTGCGGTTTCGCTATGATGCATCCAGCCCATGGGCCGGCAGTTTGACACCCCTGCTTTAAAATGTTAAAAAACACTTGGTTTTGTCTGCCCTTAATTCCCCACTTTATTGGATAAGTGTGAATTCTGATATTATGAAATAGGAAGAAAAAAATATTTCTGTTTTCTCCATCTTTATGGTCCTGTATTTTTTTCTCTTCCCCCCCCCAAAACCCTTTTTGAATCCATTCTTAATTATGTACCATGGGAGGTATCCTTTTTACATGCACATCTGGCTACTTTCCATATATGTCACTAATAACAGAGATAATAAGTTCAAAATCACTTCCTTCTGCATTATTTATTTCACCTATTAAGTCACATTGGATTTACCAAAATTGCAGTTTGGAAACTGAGTAATATGCAAGCAGAGGAAATTGTACGCATTTCCTTTACAGATCATTTTGTAATATGCATTCCTGCAATGACTTAAACAAAAGATTTGCTCTTCAGAATTTCATATTCACTGTCTATATACTCTGTATCCAAACAAATTCAGGGACAGGGTGAAAAGTGTCATCCTAAATCATGTCAGCAATTTCCTGATAAGTCTAGCTCTCTTTACTATTGTTTCTGTTTAATATGTTATGCCTCATTTATGCTTGTAAAGTGAAGTGATATATTGTAAAATATCTGCCCAAATTAAGACTAGAAGATTTGTAAATTGTTTTGCTCAATAAACATTCTTGCTTTCATTCTTATTACATTGTTCTCTTAAGCTTGTTATATGTCTGCTTGCTGTTGTTTTTAGTGTAATGCTAAAATCTCTCAATAGTTTGATTCTTGCAGGCCCACTCAAGACAAAATAGTCAAGCTGTTTTTTAATTAAAGCATTTGGCTCAGGTAGATAATGAACTGTCTTGGTATTGGATTACTATTTGCAGAACAAAAATCAAGTTTAGATTTGTAGACCTGGTTTTCAAGCATTATACTATTGTAATTAATGTATTAATGCCAGCAGGCACCAGTAGAAAGCGAGAAAAAGAATTATCACCAGTTTCCTCAAAGTTTTTAGAATATCAGAAAAAGAGGAGGGTTCTGCCTTGATAGAGAGGAAAAAAATCATAACTTTCTCCCAAGTTTTCTGTTATACAAGTAGGAAGAAAGAAAAAGAGCTGTATCTAAGTTGACATAGGGATTTTGATTGGATTCTCACATTACACTATACAATAAAATATTTTGGCTTAGCTTGATGAGTAAATCCATTCACCAGAAGCAGGATGATAGAATGGATATTTTGTAAAAAACACAATAAAGTATATTGGGGGTGGACCTAAGAATGATGTCTGTGACTTGAGTTTCTTTCCACCTTTATTTACAATTTGTGGCTGTGACTTGTTCTAAGTTAGTTTCTCAGACTCCACTCTACTTTGCTGTTTTTAATCAGGTAAGAAATAGGAGGAAAGTAGCAGGAAAACTTAGGAGCTTTACAAATTGCATGAAACTATAATGTCTCTTGGTTTGTTGAAACTGGAATTCCAGCTACTGTGATTTATGAACCATAGCTTGTATTTTACTATTTGTGATTGGAGTTTGTTCAACAAATTATAGTTTAATACCATGGCTTTTCATTTTAGAAGAACGATTTCCAGTTAAAATGTCTGTTGGCATGATTTGTAGTGGTAAAGAATAGTGTTGGAATTGTACAGTTTTTCCCCAGTTCTGGTTTGGAAAAATACTGTATAGCTGTTCACAATTTATATCCAATTTGTATCATATTTATAATTAAACACATTTTTATTATAGGCTTGTATTCCAGATTATGTGTATTTTTTATATAATGACTGTTTATTCATTCTACCAACCTACGGAACTTGCTGATAAATATGACTAAGACCATAGATTTATCATATTCATGTATGTGCCAGACTTTATGTATTTTAAAATATAAGCAATTTGGCACAGGAATGAAAATCCTCTTTTAGATATATATTTGAATGTTATAATTCCATGTCTATAGACAGATTGCAGTTTCCTTTGATGACTTTGCTTGTAATTAAAGCTAAAATGTTTAATGAATTCATTACCATAGTATATGTAAATATATAAGCTAAATTTGTCTTATTTGAATCAAAGAAAGAGGACACCCAGGTACTAGTTATTGTGTCAGCACTCAGTACTTTTAGACTAGGGGTCTTCAAACATGGCCCTTCTATGACTTGTGGACTTCAACTTCCTTAGCACACTGGCTGAGGAATACTGGGAGTTGAAGTCCACAAGTCATAAAAGGGCCAAGTTTGAAAACCCCTGTTTTAGATCAATCATTCTTTCTCACCCTTGCCTACCTCACAGAGTGGTCATTGTGGGAAAAATAAGCAGGAGCACTAGGTATGTTTGGTTAAGTTTCTGAATAAAAGACGAGTTATAAATAAAAGTTATAAAATAAATAAATATTGAAGGGAAAATGGGAGGTACGTTGAATAGATCAGTCCTGAGACAGAGTTGGGATGAACTCATGCTACCTCATGAAAATCATTTAAATATGAAATTATTTCCAAAGTTGGACAGTAGAACAAACATTCAGATGTATGTTTTACATATATATAAAACAGCAGAAGCATGGATGAGAGTCACTAGCAAGACACTGATCTGTGGCTTTACCTGTAGGTATGTTTATGGAGGGAACAGCAGAGGATTTTATTGGCTTCAAATTTATTGAATAGTATTGCTATTAATGTAAAAAATAAAGCCTTTCCTGAAATACTGTGGAGTCAATTATGCGTCCTTTAAAATATACCGTTTGTTTGAGGGGGGTGTAAAGGGGATGTAAAACTTTATACAGTAATGAATGGGTTAGTTTGTAAGCTGCCATAATATAGTTATGGCTCATGTTTATCATATTTGAATATTCTGTTTTTTCGTCCTATGCAATAAATTCATGTTTTTTTTGTTTGAACATCAGATTTCAAACAGAACTAAAGGCTGTCTGGTAAATTATTAAAAGTAACTAGCAATTCAACCCATACTTCTATTTTCAAAATATTCTCTTTTATATAGTATGGACCTTTTTAAAGTTCTGGCACAACTATTTTTTTTTCTCAAAGGACACTATATGCAAGATCAGTTGCAACTCTGGGAGGTTGGAAACAATATTTTCTCTGACCAGTGGAGAAATGGTATAGACTAGCTTGGCTGGCTCAGGAATTCTGGGAGTTGAAGTCCATGAGTCATAAAAGAGCCGAGGTTGCCTACCCCTGGACTAGAGAGGCTGATAGCACAGGGGGAAACTTTTATTTTGTCTGATTTGGAAGAAAGCTTTTTTTTCCCTGAAAACTTGTCAAGATATGTTTGCCATGTGAAAACTGACCATCATCCTGTTTCACTTGAAAATAAATGGATTCAACTTACCTCCCCCCCCACACACACACATCCCCCAACCCTGAATTTAGACCTTTCATTCAGGACCGTACCCTTGGCCTTTAACTAGAGAAGGGAACGGCATGTTTAATTACTGGGGGGGGGGAGGAGTAAGACCATCGGAGGTATTTTATGTTTAATTAATTTTGTACAGCTAGGGCCGATTTTGGTGGTGACTTGGAATCTCTTCAGAACAGGAGAACACGTACAAGTTTTGCTTTTGGGTCGGATGACTTCAGCGTTTCCCCTTTGTGTGTGTGTTTGTGTGTGTGTATGTGTATACATTTATCTCTTCAAGAGAACTCCCGGTTTCTGCCTTCAAGGGAGGGAGTTGATTTTGCTGCCCGCTTCCAGCTCTAAGAAGCGCCCCTTCAGCAGAGAAGCCCGGCTTTATGTGTCGGCTTCGCTTTGGAGGGCGGGCAGCACCAGCTGCTCTAGAGCGAGGAGGAGGGGCGTGAGCAGGCCGATTCCTTTCCCTCTCCTGTTCGGTGGCTGGAGTGGGGGAGTCTGCGTCCGTCCTCTTGGGCGGGCTGCTATTGGCCGTAGTAAATGCCACTCGACGCTTCCTGCCTGCGCCGGGAGCTGAAAGAGAGGTTGCAGAAAGAGGAAGCGGTAAAGCTGAGCCGAGTCGAGAGGAGGGAGAGGTGCAGGGCGCGGTCCCTGTCATTGATCCGGGCTACTTCCCTCAATGTTCCCTCTCTTCCTTCCCTCTTAGGGCGGATTGGCCCTCGCTGTTTCCCTTGTCTATGCGAAAGACCGAGCCGGAGGTCGGGCAGAAAAGGGCGGCGCGGACGAGAGGCAAAGCTAAACCGGGCGTTCCCGGAGAAGGCTTTCAGGGAGAGAGCGCCTTTTCCTCTTCGTTGCCAGCCGAGAGCGACCCCAGCATGGAAGCTGTCGCCAAATACGATTTCAAAGCCACCGCAGACGATGAGCTCAGTTTCAAACGGGGAGATATTCTTAAGGTAGGTGGTGCACAAAGAGGCCAAGATTGCCCTCTTCAGGCTTTCTCCGAAATGATTGTCTTTAGAAACTCCGTCATATCGTTCCTACAGACCTTGTATCGCTCGCTCCCCGCCTCCCACACGGTGAATTTGTCTTTGTTCATTTGGTGTGCAAATTGCCTTTTGGTACTTTTACTGTTCGTGTAAAAAGGTTGGGTGGTAGAGCTACACTGATGTTTTATTGCAGCTTGCTATGTGATGCTGGAGGCTTGGGTAGTTGTCAGTTATTTCCTTCCCATTTTAAATGTCTGTTTCCTCCTCACTTTGGTAGTGTCAAAGCTGCCACTAAGCGAGAAAGAGTTCTTGCCAGTCAGTGACTGCTAAAAACGGCAATTTTACTTTGTACGTATCAGTTCTGCTTGGAAATATTCTTCTGCTACCTTGTGTTATATTCTTCTGACAACATACGTTTTAAACTGTGGTTTCGTATTTGTATATACATCCATCAACCGAAGGTAACATTAATGCAGCTTGGAAAGAAAGCTTTGTGTGTGGACTTCAACTCCCAGAATTCTCGGCAAGGGTTATTATAGTTAAGGATTCTGAGAATTGAAGACCACATAGTTGAAGTTGCCAAAGCTGGGAAACACTGCCACAGTTCATGAAAAGTAATAGTGTAATGTACTACTGCTCCTTTTACTATAGTATTCCCCATAAACGCATTGCAGCTTTCCTTATATTTTCCTTATATATTTCCTTAGAATTACTGAGGAAAGAAGGGATCTTGGGAGATATTTATAAAAAATGCTACTGTTTTGTTTCCTCTCAGAGAAAATCAGAATTAGCTTATAAGTTCAGTTAATAATAGAAGTAAAGGAATACATTACTTGATGTATAAATTTCACGTTCAATTTGAAATCTTTATTTTGTTAGGCTTTTAATAAAGCAGCATGATAGTTGTTGAGCATCAAGGTAAATTTAGAATATAGTACATTTAACCTCTTCTGCACTATATTTCATAGTTTTTATAAGTATGTAGCGTCTGGGAACAGTTTGTAGTTAACAAAATACAACTATATAATTATGCAGCAGGACAATAAAGTAGTTTTAATTTTAAAATATATCACGATTCTGGATAAAGGCTATGAGGTAATAAAAATAAACAGATATAAAAAGTTAAATCAGGCCTGCTTAAGCTCTAGGGTGGGATATTTATAATGTCAAACTATAAATGTCTTTGGTCCTTCTTTGTACTAAGAAAAGATAAAATTCAGATGCTATATTTGGGGAACAAAAGAAAAGGCTGGAGGGCTTAAATCACATTAGTCTTATTTTTCTTGGGTTCATGTTAGATTGAATTGTATATATTAATGTTAATAGTTTAGGCACTAATATTTGAAACTTCCTTATTTTTTTCCCCACCAATGACATTTATTAATATCTGATCCTGACATTAAGACTCAATGGTTTTCAATGTTAATAATGTGGTACATCTAATTCAGGTGAAGTGGGGAAGGGAAACTAATATTCATAGATTCCTTCCAATATGGTTAACATTTAGTAAGGGGATCAAGTCACACGGAAAAACCCTCCATTGTACCTGAAAGAATGGTATTCCTTTCAAGTTCCTATTTAAAATTATCCTTGCCTGCAATGTTGGATATAGCAGGACAGTTGTTGAATCATTTTTAAAGAACATGCATTGAAGCCTTACTTCATCTCATTGCATTGCTTCCTTGGTTTCATCCAACATTCGAAACCAAAAATAGGTGTATATGGTTTATAAAACTGGTATTGAAAATAATTAATTCTACTGAATTAATTCAATTTTAGATTCTAGTTTAGCCCTGATCTAATCTCACAATGTATCTTGAGGATGGATTCAATTTAAAAGCAACTTGGTCTTATTATCCAATTTATAGTCAGATAACTGAATTAGCAAAGTTCTATATTCATCAGTACTTCAAAAGAGAAATATGTATTAGGTTTTGATATGTTTCTGTATCAGAATTGGAAAATATAACATTTGTTCATCAATACTAAGTGGAAGCACAATTGAAACCTAGATATTTTTATCTGACATGCAATCATGTTTTTTCTTCTTTCATCAATTCTTGAGAAAGAAAAGGTTCTGAAATAAATATGGATGAATGGATTGAGGTGAAAATAAAATCGTGAAATCTTGTCTGAATTGATTCCAAAGTTAGTTGTACTTATACCCTATTGGAATTAATATCTGGGAATTTAATAACCTTGGCTGGGTCCAACACATTTATCATTATGCTTCACAGTCCTTATTATGTAATTAATTATAAATTAATGAAGCTTTTTGTTTCAAATTCAGGTCAGGATTTAGTTGTACTTTTTCCCCAAGCGATTGTCTTTTTGCTTTTTTCTATTAACTAATGAAAATATAAATTGTAGGAATTATAAAGAGAAGGCCATAGAAGTTAACAATTTGTTTGGATTTGCAATCTTGCTAAATTATCCTTCCATTTCTTATATGGCCACACTGAAGAATATTGATGAATATATACAGGTAATCTTCATCTTACAACAGTTCATTTAGTGACTGAAATTACAACAGCACTGAAAAAAGTGGCTTAAGACCATTTCTCACACTTATGACAGTTGCAGCATCCCTATAGTCACATGATTTACATTTGGATGCTTGACTACTGGTTCATATTTATGATGGTCACATCATCCCAGAGTCATGTGATCAGCTTTTGCAAACTTCTGGCAAGCAAAGTCAATGGGGAAGCCAGATTCACTTAACAACCAGGTTACTAATTTAACAACTGCAGTGCTTCACTTAACAAATGTGGCAAGGAAAGTCATAAAATGGGACAAAATTCACTTAACAAATTTCTCAGTTAACAACATAAATTCTGGGCTCAATTGTGGTTGTAAGTCAAGGACTACCTTTATTAACTATATTACATTTTAATTATAATGTACCATTCTCAGTATGTCTTCAAAATGGTACTTTCAAAAGGAATAGGTTTGTATTGCACAACACTTGAATGATTAGAAATGTCCTTCTATAATCTTGGGGAAGAAAACAAAATGCATGTTCTTGGACAAATTTTCAGTAAATCCTCTTTAAAAATGTTACCGTATTTTCCGGCGTATAAGTCGACTTTTTAACCCATGAAAATCTTCTCAAAAGTTGGGGGGTCGTCTTATATGCCCAGTCGTCTTATACGCCGGAAAATACGGTATTTGTAAGTATTGTCACTGCAGGAAACGCATATATTCAGTTCTTGGCTATAACTTGAACTGCAACTTTTACCTACTTGTTCAGTAGTAAACTTGTGGTTATGTTCCAAAAGCAAGTAAACATTTGATTCAAAACTCTGTAAATTTGTTCAGCTCTGTGTTTGTATATGTGAGACTATAGCAGGATAAGTTTTGCTTCTCACTTTGAAAATAGGGAAATTTGCCAATTCTCAATCAACTGTCACAATATACTGCCATCTGGCAAGGAAAACAGATTTTTTTTTCATTTGCCTTACAAAATGTTAGAGACTATTTTTTGTACTGTTTAGATGGTATATTTTATACTTCTCCCAAGCAACATTAAAGTAGGCATGTTTACATAATTTGTTGTATTTATAAACAACGTCTGCCAACTAGGCAAATAGGTCAATACATAATAAAATCAAGAAAATAATTATACAGCGTAATTTGAGAACAGCCTTAAAATGAGAGAGTAACAAAAGTCATATATTAAAAGCCAGAGAGTAGGAACTCGGAACAAAACATCCTGTGTTTGTCTTATGTGGGAACTCGAAACTAGTAATTGTTCCTGTTTTTGTCCTAAGGCTACAAAATATATAACCAGCATGTTAAATTGAACAAAGGAACCGATGATCAATATTGTAAGAATAATGAAATGTACTTTTGATTTAAAAGAAGGTGGGCTGCAACATTTTGTCTCATCTAAAGGCTCAATTATGTTCTGGATCATTTTCAAGGCCCTGAAATGTACGGAATGTGGGTTGTGGATCACAGCCTCTGTAGGATTGCATTTAATCCCCAACTTGTCTGCCTTTAGAAGAGAAGGCAAGATACATATCAGATGGATATGCTCCTAGTTCCTTCCTTTAAATATTGCCACCTTATGGGAGCTAGAAAGCATGGGTTTCCCATGGTATCCCCTGCCCTATAGAACATCATTGCTTCTGAAGTTGGGCAGCCTCCTAGCCTTCAAAAAAGCAGTGAAGGCTTGGCTTTTCCCCTAAGCTCTGAGATAGGAGGAGGTGACTATGTGTTGGAAACGTAACTCGGTGCTAGGTTTTTTTATTTTTAATGTTTACGGTTTTAGTAGTTTTAATATGTTTTTATGTTTTCATTACTGATATTTTAATTCTTGATTGATAGCTGCCCAGAGTTTGATATAAAATGGGCAGCTATATAAATGTTTCAAATAATAAATGTACCGTATATACTTGAGTATAAGCCGAATTTTTCAGCCCACTTTTTGGGCTGAAAAATTCCACTTCGGCTTATACTCCAGTCAACAAAAAAACTTACCGAGGACTTGTGCGCGGCCGAGGCTTTGGTGCTTCCGGGATCGCCCGCACCTCTCCCAAGCCACCGCCGTCCGAGACCTGCCGAAGTTTGGGGAGGTTTGGGGAGGTGCGCGCGCACCTCCCCAAACTCCGCGCCTTGCCTGCCTGCTTCTTTCCGCAGTGGAAAGAAGCAGGCAGGCAGGGCGCGGAGGAACGGAGACTTGCCGACGTTTGGGGAGGTTTGGGCGCCTCCCCAAACCTCGGCAGGTCTCCGTTCCTCCGCGCAGACCTGCCGACGTTTGGGGAGGTTTGGGCGCCTCCCCAAACCTCCCCAAACCTCGGCAGGTCTCCGTTCCTCCTGCCGACCTTTGGGGAGGTTTGGGCGCCTCCCCAAACCTCCCCAAACCTCGGCAGGTCTCCGTTCCTCCTGCCGACCTTTGGGGAGGTTTGGGCGCCTCCCCAAACCTCCCCAAACCTCGGCAGGTCTCCGTTCCTCCTGCCGACCTTTGGGGAGGTTTGGGCGCCTCCCCAAACCTCGGCAGGTCTCCGTTCCTCCGCGCAGACCTGCCGACGTTTGGGGAGGTTTGGGCGCCTCCCCAAACCTCCCCAAACCTCGGCAGGTCTCCGTTCCTGTTTGGGGAGGTTTGGGCGCCTCCCCAAACCTCCCCAAACCTCGGCAGGTCTCCGTTCTTCCTGCCGACCTTTGGGGAGGTTTGGGCGCCTCCCCAAACCTCCCCAAACCTCGGCAGGTCTCCGTTCCTGTTTGGGGAGGTTTGGGCGCCTCCCCAAACCTCGGCAGGTCTCCGTTCCTCCGCGCAGACCTGCCGACGTTTGGGGAGGTTTGGGCGCCTCCCCAAACCTCCCCAAACCTCGGCAGGTCTCCGTTCCTCCTGCCGACCTTTGGGGAGGTTTGGGCGCCTCCCCAAACCTCCCCAAACCTCGGCAGGTCTCCGTTCCTCCGCGCAGACCTGCCGACGTTTGGGGAGGTTTGGGCGCCTCCCCAAACCTCCCCAAACCTCGGCAGGTCTCCGTTCCTCCGCGCAGACCTGCCGACGTTTGGGGAGGTTTGGGCGCCTCCCCAAACCTCCCCAAACCTCGGCAGGTCTCCGTTCCTGTTTGGGGAGGTTTGGGCGCCTCCCCAAACCTCCCCAAACCTCGGCAGGTCTCCGTTCTTCCTGCCGACCTTTGGGGAGGTTTGGGCGCCTCCCCAAACCTCCCCAAACCTCGGCAGGTCTCCGTTCCTGTTTGGGGAGGTTTGGGCGCCTCCCCAAACCTCCCCAAACCTCGGCAGGTCTCCGTTCCTCCGTGCAGACCTGCCGACGTTTGGGGAGGTTTGGGCGCCTCCCCAAACCTCCCCAAACCTCGGCAGGTCTCCGTTCCTGTTTGGGGAGGTTTGGGCGCCTCCCCAAACCTCCCCAAACCTCGGCAGGTCTCCGTTCCTCCGCGCAGACCTGCCGACCTTTGGGGAGGTTTGGGCGCCTCCCCAAACCTCCCCAAACCTCGGCAGGTCTCCGTTCTTCCTGCCGACCTTTGGGGAGGTTTGGGCGCCTCCCCAAACCTCCCCAAACGTCGGCAGGTCTGCGCGGAGGAACGGAGACCTGCCGAGGTTTGGGGAGGTTTGGGGAGGCGCCCAAACCTCCCCAAACAGGAACGGAGACCTGCCGAGGTTTGGGGAGGTTTGGGGAGGCGCCCAAACCTCCCCAAAGGTCGGCAGGAGGAACGGAGACCTGCCGAGGTTTGGGGAGGCGCCCAAACCTCCCCAAAGGTCGGCAGGAGGAACGGAGACCTGCCGAGGTTTGGGGAGGCGCCCAAACCTCCCCAAAGGTCGGCAGGAGGAACGGAGACCTGCCGAGGTTTGGGGAGGTTTGGGGAGGCGCCCAAACCTCCCCAAAGGTCGGCAGGAGGAACGGAGACCTGCCGAGGTTTGGGGAGGCGCCCAAACCTCCCCAAAGGTCGGCAGGTCTGCGCGGAGGAACGGAGACCTGCAGAGGTTTGGGGAGGCGCCCAAACCTCCCCAAAGGTCGGCAGGAGGAACGGAGACCTGCCGAGGTTTGGGGAGGCGCCCAAACCTCCCCAAAGGTTGGCAGGAGGAACGGAGACCTGCCGAGGTTTGGGGAGGCGCCCAAACCTCCCCAAAGGTCGGCAGGAGGAACGGAGACCTGCCGAGGTTTGGGGAGGTTTGGGGAGGCGCCCAAACCTCCCCAAAGGTCGGCAGGAGGAACGGAGACCTGCCGAGGTTTGGGGAGGTTTGGGGAGGCGCCCAAACCTCCCCAAAGGTCGGCAGGAGGAACGGAGACCTGCCGACGAGCCGCGGCCACACAGGGTATTCCTGTGTATTCAGGCTTGCAAAATGGCGGATCGAGCCTCTGCTGGCGGCAGAGGCTTGCAGAACGGCGGATCGGCTTATACTCGAGTCAATAACTTTTTCCAGTTTTTGGGGGTGAAATTGGGGGTCTCGGCTTATACTCGAGTCGGCTTATACTCAAGTATATACGGTATTTTTGCAAGGTTCTTAATGTTAATATTTTAACTTTATAATGTTTCATTCTGTGGATCTGTAGACGTTAACCTCTCTTCAGTATTCTTTTGAGTAGAAAGCAGGATGTCAATTAAATTAAAAATAATTGTAAAATTTTGATATGTTAATATTATGCATAAAGAGTTCTGAGTTCCTAAGAAATGGTGAAACCTCCAAATTAGATATAAAACATGTTCATGACGATTGTTAGCACTTGTATCTGCAGATATAATGTTCAGTGCAGGAATTGAAAATTAGAAATATACTGCTTTAGTACTTGCAGATGACTACGGTACATCCATTCTAAAATGTGAAGTTCATTTCCTGTGCATCTTGGATATTGTTGTATTTTAGAGATGAAAATAGTAGAATGCACATTCAGGTGTTCATTGGGTTAATTTTTAACCATGTTGTCTGATTATTTTGTAACTTGAATTATTTTGTAACTTTCATGATGCATTTAGACTTCTTTAATACTTTAGCTTCTGTGGGCTGCCAACTGAGAAGGCCAATAGGGTACCCGGTATTATTCCTTAAAATCTAATGTGCTTCTGGCAAATAAATTCTTAACTCTGTTGGGATCTCTGCCAGCTGGCAACTGTTCAGATATAAAGTGCATCAGTGCTGCTTATGATTTGGCACATAGTGGAGAAAGGATAGATGTCCATATTTACCCTGGTTGATAATGAAATGAAGTCCATCCTTTATACATAATATACAGTAGCATTGTTGTTGTTGTTGTTGTTAGCTACGAAGTTGTGTCCGACCCATCGCGACCCTATGGACAACGTTCCTCCAGGCCTTCCTGTCCTCTACCATCTTCTGGAGTCCATCTAAGCTCAGGCCTACTGCTTCAGTGACTCCATCCAGCCACCTCATTCTCTGTCGTCCCCTTCTTCTATTGCCCTCAACCTTTCCCAGCATTAGGCTCTTCTCCAGCGAGTCCTTCCTTCTCATTAGGTGGCCAAAGTATTTGAGTAGCATATCATAAGAATAGGCAACAGCTTATTTTCTAGTGATAAATGCCCTGTATTTTCACTACTTAGACAATATCAGTAGAGATGGAAAACTTTGTGTAAAGTGATTAGTAGACTTCTAATATTGGAGGTGTTGAAAATCCATGATTGCTATGTTGACAAACCTGAGCAAGATGTATGGTCATCTAACTGGAAATATATTGCTTTTAAACAAAAAAAAAATCAAACATCAGCTAGGGGTGGGGTTTTTTTGCATCCTTTAAGAAGGGGCATGTGTGAATGTTCACATTTTTAAAGGGCATCCACATTATTATTTTTCAGTATGCTTGTTATGTTTCTTTTGAATCAGAAGTCAAGTAGAATTGTATTTTTTCCAAAGAGTTGTTGCTGATCTGGCATTTTCAGTTCTTGCATAAAAACAAATTTGAAGTTCACTGCAGAAGGAACATGTTTGTGTAACACACGAAGAACGAGGTCAGCGAGTAATAATAGGGTTTCTTACCTAGGTTTCCTTTTCTATTTCACAGTGTGATTGTTATTTGCTGCAGAGTCATGTTGAGGTTGGCGGTCTTGATAAAAGCTCACTTCTAAAAACAGCAAATTAAATATGTCTCTTGTGTTTGCTCGATGGAAACACTACACAGTAACCTGATTGTGGTGGATGACTTGGTCATATTTCCTAATGTCAAACATTCCCTGTACCTGGGAAACTTAACACCCTGGAGGTTAATTTAGCTTTTTCTCTGACATGTTTTTGACCCAAAAGTTGCACTATAATGATCCATTTTATCATTTAAAATATGGGAAAGAATATCCTAAAACCTTTTTTGAAAGTGCATTCCTAACATAGCAATGACATTTTTATTAATATTTAAGACTAATGAGCTGTGTTACCCTAAACCAGGGGTAGGCAACCTCGGCTCTTTTATGACTCATGGACTTCAACTCCCAGAATTCCTGAGAGAGAGCCGAGGTTGCCTACCCCTGCCCTAAACCATGATTTATTTAACCAGTTTATTGAATAGATCATATTGGTTAAGCCAGAAACATGATTTACAAACCAGTGAATTGGTTCATGCAACATTCTAAAATTAAAACAATGTTTCAAAGAATGTTATATGAATATCTGTAATTTTTGATTATATGATGAAGCATTGAGTTAAATGTATGACTCTGTTACAAATTTCATATCTCCATATTCCATGGTTTCACATGGATTCATGTTTATATACTGTATATTCATTTCTGAATCACATAGTAAAAACTGAATTATTAAAAATTTCTATAATGCAATATTGTTGAATTAGAAATGAATAATAGAGTTAATAATTAGGGTTCTGCAGAAGTCTGGATTCAAAGAGCAAAATGTGATTTGGAATGTATATGCATGTTGCACTTCTCAGGAACACCTGAAAGCAGTTGTGTCTTTTCCTAGGATTGAGCAAACTGTCTTGCATTTTGAGGGCAGGAAAATTTTATATAGTTAAAGACCATTCTGGCTAGTGCTACATAAACTCTGAATGACATTTCACCATTCAAATTCAGTTCATGTTTTTGAAGGATTTATGGAGTAACCACCCTAGGAAATAACAAAAATGGTTTTAATTGGGGGCATAAGAGAGCCACTACTGGAATTATAAGGAAGTGTAAAATTGGTGAAAAATCTGCACCTATTTTCAAAATTAACAAAATTTAATGTATTTATAATTCAAATTTAATGTTTCCAATAGTGAATAACTGTAGCTTGGGTGTAAGATAACGTGAAGGTTCATTCTCTTCAGCTTGTGGGTTGGTTTCCAAACGTTTTGTTACCAGGTTAGGTAACATCTTCAGCAGAGGTAATGTGTATACGTATATTATATGAATACCAAATCTTGGTATTCATACCCTTGGTAGTATGCAAACATAATTTAAGATATAGTATCTCCCCAGATAAGAGATGAAGGTAGCCAGATTAAAACAAACAGATTACAATCTGACTGTTCCTGGGAGTCCAGAATCTGACTCCCCGGGAGAGGGAGGATATTGCCAAGAGGAGCAGATTGGCTTGTTGGTCATAGGAATGACATTGCAGAGAACAAAGGTGATGCCTTCCTGCTATAGTCACAGTTAAAGCTGCCTTATGGGATCCTGTCTTCTAGACTGGTGAAGGGAGAAGGACCAGAAGATGCAATCATGAGGTTGGGTGCTTGTTACCTAAGGGCCACTATGCTGTGTAGCGATTTTATTTTGGTTAAAACAATCCAGTGCAGAAAAATTATTTGATTTTGAATGAAAGAATGCTTTATTACATCATTATCCCAAGTGCAGCGTAGTATCTCTTGAAAGAGAAATGTGAAATATTACATCAGTTTCAGTTGGCTTTTCATTATTTTAGGAGCACAGTGGCTCTAGCAGTTAAAGATGCTGTCAGCTGGAAAGCTGACAGCCCTGATTCGAGACCTGAGTGCTGCATGACGGGTTGAGAACCCATTACTCGCCCCAGCGAGTACCACTTTGGTGGGAAAGTAACAGTGTTCTATCCGCCTCAGTGTATAGTCATGCTGGCCATATGACCACAAAAACGTCTGGACAATCCTGGCTCCCTCAGCTAAGAAATGATGAGCCGCACCTCTTGGAATTGGACACGACTGGACAAGGGAAACTTTTCATTGTTTGGATTAATTTGGGGAGCAATTTTTTTTATTTTGCATTGTTAGCAAGCTGCCATTATTTAAGTGCAGTTTTTGAATTAGGGGAGTACAACCTATATCTATTAACATAATGCCTGTGAATATAATCCCTGTTGGTCTCCTATCCACATGCAACTCAGCCCATCTCTGATTTTGAAATCAACCACGGTTGACTAGGGCTGCCCCCTAGCTGAGCAGCATAGTTGATTGTAGTTTTTTCCCTCTTCACATGATGCAGATGAAGTGGATGGATGTTGTAAACATTCCTGCATGTTAGAATTCTTAATCTCTTTTTAACATGCTGCTCCTGGAGCTGATCAGTGACTGATCAGAGAGACAAAATACCGTTCTTGACAACAAGTGCATATCTTTTCAATAATGTTGTAAGCTGGTAACAGCTCCCACCCAAATCTTTGTAAGACTAAAAATTATACAATCTCACTAGGCTTTTTTAAAAAAAATCTTCTCTTCCATCCCTTTTACAGAATGGGAATTCTAAAAAGGAAATGCTTTACCATGCTTACTGTATCGTTCCAGGGATCAAAATCAACAGTTGTCGATGCATGTTATAACATTTCTGCTTGTAGTGGTCTTTATTCTTGGGGGGGGCTGTTTTTTAGCCATGCTCACAATGCCTCCTTGACCTGCCAAGGTCATAGCCCACCCACTGGTCCCACTGCATGTGGCCTTTTACTTTCACCTTTATTTCAAAACATCCTTCAGCCAAAGCAGCTCAAAGACGTTTCTCACACTCCCCCATTGTAGCAGTGATCTCCATATGATCTTATCTCAAGAATCTGCATGTAAGTGATATAGGGCTCATTAATGCACATGGGGGAGGTAGCCTGAGATGATAGCTTCTTTGTGAATATTGTGGTCCAGTTGGCTGGTTTCCTGTGCCTGCCTCTCCCACCCCTCAATCCTCTATAAGGAAAGATTAGATTTTCAGCTTTCATATTTACTTTTCTTTTTCTGTTGATTAACAACAGGGTGGCTATCCAGGCAGCTGGTATACTTAAAGACTGGCTTGACAAATATTGTACATTGGAAATTGTAAATGAACTGTAGTGTAAGAACTCTGTTCTTGTGCTTCCTCTGTGGCTGCCTGGTGTTCTGTGACATTATGTCATGTCATTGTAAACTATTTTTTATTTCCCCAAACACAGGAGGGACTAGGCTGGGCTGCTGTTACGTTTATTGTATTCCTAAACGTAACAGTTCAGTCTGAGAGGGGTCAGTAGGTATGTCTGTAGTCCCATTCTGGTGATAGTGGCTATATGGCTCTGTGGGATTGAGTGACCTGCTATCTTTTAGTCCCTTTATGATGGAATGATGCTTTGTAAAATGGTCAGTTGAAAGCAATAATAACATGCTGAATGTTTTGCAGTTACCGGTATTTTGTATTGAATGCTTTAAGGATTGATTGTTCATTTACAGAGGTTGTATGATTGACAGCCCTATGGAGCAAGAAAAAAAAAGTCAGAGTTGCAGGGTGGCACTTGACGGTGGCTTTGCAAACCATCACCTATGTGAGCTGGAATTGGGCATCCAATTGCTAATTACAGACCTTGGATTTTGGGACAATAAAGCGGAGTAGGTAGTAATACACAGTAGATCCCTCCTGGCTATATAACAAGAGCACACTTTGGGGGCAGTCTGATTTAAGGCCTCATGGTTTTCCACCAGCATCATCACAGGATGAAATAAAGGCTTTGTGGCTTGTGTGGATTTGGTTTGTAGCTAGCAAGGTGAACAGTCAGATATAAACATAAAAGAGGGACCTAGCTCTGCCAGTTGGTTTGGGGCACCAAAGGATGAGCTTCACGTTGGAGGTGGCTTATAGATTAATATCAGATCTCACCTCTCCCCATCTTGCTGCCATCCTCCCCGTCTTTTAGTCATTGTATTTTGTATTTTGTATTTTTATAGTTTTGTAGCATTCTATTTACACAGTTTTATTTTTCAGTATTGTAAGCCTCCCAGAGCTACCCTGTGGTAAGTTCGGCGACCAGTGAATTTGATAGACAGACAGAATAAATCAGATTCATTTGCAGTTTCTTTATAACAGCAACATGAAGAATTTCACTCAAAAACCATATTAATGATGAAGGTAATTATTTAGCTAATAAGAACCTGCTGTATTATACTGAAAAAATGTAGCTTCTATATTTGGAAACCCTGTTTCTTACATTTTCAAATAACATCTCTGTTACCATAGCCCTTGTTTAATTTGCATGTATATTTAAAGTAGACTAAAATGACTCACGAAGTGCCTGTAGAACATTAGAATCATTACATGAAATCAAGCATCTGACTTCTTAAAATAATTGTAATTGCATTTCTTTTAGTATAGTGGTTCTCAGCCTTTCACATTTTATATTCCCGTAATCATTTCAACATAGAACCTGGGTTTTACAGGATAAAAATAAACAGACACATAAAAAGTCCAAAGTCCTGTGTTTACAGGCATCCTGTTACCATATTTACCATTCAGTAATTTATTTGTCATATTTATATAGCTGCCCAAATCACACATGACTCTGCACAGCATACAGCACTCAAATAAAATAAATCAATAAATACACAAAAAGTCACAGTTTAAAAAATAACTATCACAAGGCACACAAAATAGAGGAGAGGATGATATTAACCACAGTAAGGGAGACATCGCAAAATGTCCCCGGTACCCTGAGACCTCCAAGCTTGATAATATAGCCGGATCTTGAGGGACTTGCACAATGTTGGGAGGGATAGAGCTAATCTCACTTCCGGTGGAGCACAACCCACAAGATGGACGCCACGGCAAAGAAGGCCCACCTCCAGTGGTTCGCCAGATACAGTTCCCTGGCAGACGGGACCTGTAGCATGCCTTCTCTGCCAGACAGATGGGTTGGGCAGATGTAATCAGGGAGAGGCAGAAAACTGTCCCATGCCATGAAAGGCTTTAAAGATCAAAAGCAGCACCTTGAATTGGACCTGGAAGCAAACCAGCAACACAGCAAAGGTGTACACTTTAGGGGCACACATAACTTTACTTTTGCATTTTGCACCACCTGAAGCTTCTGGATACTCTTCGAGGGCAGCTCCGTGTAGAGTGCCTTACTCTGTCTCTAGCGGCAGAGTAAGACTTCAGCTGTGTATGCTCTTTCAAGGCTGTGGGTTTATTTCTGACAATGCTAGAGCTGAAACTGAACTGGTTTCCAAGGGGCACTCCCCACCCCCACCTGTCTGCGGAGAAATAACTGAATGTCTTGTTGCTTGAATAGGCCAAAAGTAGTGCAAGAGGAAGGCTCTAAACAGGCAGAGGAGAAATTTATTTATTTATTTAATTAAATTTTTATACCGCCCTATTCCCGAAGGACTCAGGGCGGTTTACAGGGCAACATAAAATACAATATAAAAATAGTATAAAATTAAAATAGATTAAATTAATTAAGCCCAACAATTAAAACAATATTAAAAGCTAAAACCCCTTCAGTCCAAATCATATTGCTATCATACTTGTGGGTTTAAAAAGGGAGCTAACCTCAGGAAACTTCAACGATATTATTTCTTTTATTTATCTTCCAAGCAGGTGACCTCCTGCGGTCTGCTGATCTGATGTGGGCAAGGACTGCTTCAGGAAAGTGGGGGAAAGCAGGCACAAAAGCCCAGGAAGGAAGCAGCTGACAAACCAACAACACTACCTGCCTTATGTTGTGGATTGCTAGGGAGTTGTAGTATTCTGCCCGAATTGCCATGCTTGTGGGTGTTGATGAAAATAAACTGTTTCAGTAGGGTTCCAGCCCTGCTCCTGGTCCTTAAAATGAACAGTGTCTTTATTGAGAAAAATCAAAGTATGCTGGAGTTATTGCAACAGCTAATTGTGGAGAAAAGCTTTCAGTTGACTTATGTTACAATTGTATCATTATACTCTCAGACGCCTAATTAAATGTCTAGATTTGGTTTTGTGTGGGTCTGCATGATACTTTTCTTATATTTGTACCATAATGTTTCTGGATTGCTTATAGGAGAGCTTGCCCACTCACGCAATTCACTTTGGGCAGTGGAAGATTACTCTTGAGTTATTGCTGAGTTAGCAGTTGTAAGAGACGATCTAGTATGTTTGACTAAATCAGCTTTAATTTTTCATGATATCGGCAGTTTAATATTTAATGGTGTTAGTTTGAGAACTAAGTTCTTACATTGTTCTGGGAAGAACGGGTTCCGAGTGTACTTGGGTAATGGAACACTGATGTGTTTCAAAATTTAGAATTCTAAAGCACCTTGCCAGGTGGGGAATAGCCTATGATAGGGATCAACTCTGTGTGCTTAAAACTGATAACTATTTCTGAATTGCTCAATTAGGCTTTTAGACTTTTTCAGGATTGTGAGTATACCAGAAATTAATAATATATTACACCTGGTTCTTTCTTTTTATATAGAGGGAACTGATGAGCTAGGAGTTAGATATGGCACGTAAGCAGTCAGTACAAATTAGCCATCAGCAGCAGTTCAGATTTGAATGCAAAAAAGTGTTTCAGAGCATGCAGGTGATGCCTGCCTACACACTGTTACGAGTGACTGGGGTTTTTGGGGATCACGTTGCAGGTGCAAAAGGCAGCCACAAAATCAAAAGGAAAAAAAAGAGACTTCTTTAAAGAGTTGCAGACAGGTTTTACATAAGTGGTTCCATGCACTCTGAACCAACTTCATGCATTTGAGTCCAAAGTGCTGCCCAAGCCCTTATACAAATAATATCTGGTAGTCTGCCAGTATCCCAGTAGCATAAACAAAATGGAAAGTATGAGGTAAGGTAGGATGAGTACATAAACCTGGAACAGACGGTTAAGCAATTACAGCTACATTTTGAAAGACTGCAATTATTTTCAAGTTACTTTGTTTGTACTAAATACATCTGAGAGACAATTATTTTTCCCAGATTCTTACATCTAAATGAAGGCTAGTATTTACTTAATTCTGTTGCATTATTAATTAACTGCATTTGTAATTTTCTGTGCAATATAAAAGGCGTACAAACATGTTGATCCAAAAATAGAATAATAACATCAAAAGCAACACAAAGTAATTTTTTATAATTTGATTTATATCCCGCCTTTCTTCCAGAATGTTATGTACTCAAGACAGCATATATTGCATTCCCTACTCCATTTTTTCTCCCACCACAACAAACTGTTAGGTGGGTTAGGCTCGGGAAGAGTGATTAAGTCCAAAGTTAACCCAATATGCTTTTGTGATATTGATGGACTTGAACATAGGTTTTTCTAATCTTAATCACACACCTTATCTTGGCTTTTTAATCTTTTTACTCTTGAAAAATCCTTGAAATAATTTTTTGGTATTAGGGAAAGCCTGTATAAAAATAACAGAATATACAAAAACTACACTGTGTATAACTGTACAATCCAATCCACATGTTTACAGTGTTTATACCAATAGCAAAACAACAGGCTTAATGTGTAAAAATGTCCATTGTGGTATTAGTGGTGTGCAAAGTTAAAAATTTAATGGAACTCCAGTTGAGAAAGGTTGCCTTATCTATTGCAGGTAGTCCTCAACTTGCGACCACAATTGAGCCCAAAATTTCTGTTGTTAAGTGAGACATTTGTTAAGTGAGTTTTGCCCCATTTTATGACATTTCTTGCCACAGTTGTTAAGTGAATAATTGAAATTGTTAAGTTAGTAACATGGTTGTTAAGTGAATCTGGCTTCCCCATTGACTTTGCTGGTCAGAAGGTTGCAAAAGGGCATCACATGACTCCAGGACGCTGCAACTGTCATAAATATGAGCCAGTTGCCAAGCATCTGAATTTTGATCATGAGACCATGGGGATGCTGCAACAGTAATAAGTCACAACTGCTGTTGTAACTTGGAATGATCACTAAATGAACTGTTGTAAGTCAAGGACTATCTGCATTTCAGTTTGGATCTACCACAGCTGCATTAAAAATAACCATCGATTTTAACACTTTGAGGCCTAATTAAATACCTTCCATAAAGAGAAGAGTTTTCATTGAGAGCTGTAAGGACCACATGACACTCAACACACATAAAATGGCTTCCAGTGCAGTCTCCTAGATCTTGTGTGTAATCTTTGACCTATCTTAAACTCACGAGTCATTTTCAGAAATACATATAAACTTTCAATCACAAGTTCAACATTAAAATATTAAGATAATAAAATGAATGAACTATACTTTTCAGTGCTAAGATTGTCTATCACATTGGAGAGTTATGTGCAACAATTTTAATGAAATTTAATTTTACACTTCAGCCTATGAGAAAAGAAATTATATTCCCTTCTTAAGTCCCCTAATGCCAGTTTTTAAAACTTTTGGAGTTGGCTTCTGTTTGAAAGTCACTTTTGCTTCTAGCCTGCCACTGAATTTTGAAATCAGTATGGTATATTACAAAACAGTTTTAAAAATGTATTTCTATCATCAGCTATTTGTACACATTACGGCCTGCATAGAAAATTCAAGAACTGCCCCTTCTAAAATAATTATGGAGATGGAACATTATGTTAGATACAACTATGGATGGATATTACTAATATCAGTGCTTTTTTCTTAAAAAAAAAAGGTGCCGGAACTCAGAGGTGCTGTCACTGGGAGCGATGCCAGTGTCTTGCTATGGCGTCGCTGCCCGTCCTTTGCACTCCTGCCCCTGCGGCTCGGAGCCACATGCCGCGGGGATTCCCCTCACCACAGCCACCGTGGGGATTCCCCTCCCTGCAGTTGCCATGCCGTGGCCCGTGCTGAGCCCCCACCCGGAGCTGCTCAGAACCCCGACCCAGAGCTGTGTTCCTCGTGGCAGTTGTCTCAGGCACCAAACAGCTGATAGCCTCCGGCACCGGCACTCGTTCACTTACTGTCCCATCACTTCCAAATGCAGTAAATGAGTGAGCAAGCAAGTGGCGTTTGGAAGCGTTTGGGGCAGTAAGTGAGTGAGTGAATGAGCAAATGGCATTTGCAAGACACGGGGCAGTAAGTGAGCGAGCGAGCAAGAGGCCTTTGAAAGAGACGGAGTGAGTGGGGGAGAGACTGAAAGAGGTGCCTTTGAAAGAGATGGAGGAGTGAGTGAGAGCAACTGGAGGCTTTTGTGAGCAAAGTGTGAGTGAGGGGGGGCTTTTGCGAGCGAAGGGTAAGAGAAAAAGGGAAAACTGAGAGGGAGAAGGGAAAAAGAAAAGGCACTGACTTCTGACTTCCTGTGTTACAGGAGTAGAAGGAAGCATTAACATTGAACCTCAACTTTGTGCTTTTCTATAATATTATAAACTAGCCATTTCTATAACAATAAATCTAATCAATAAAACCCAACCCCCCCCCCCTTTTTTGTCATCAAGTTTTTGACACCTTGTTAAGCACTGGTGGTGCTTGAATATTGTCATGTTCTAAAAGTGGTACAATTTCTGAAAAGGTTGAAAAGCCCTGATGTAAATGCAGCCTAAATTGTTTATTGCCATCCTATTTGCAAATAATATCTTACATACCTAGTTGAGATGGTGTAGTTGGGCAGCAGGGAGGGGTGCAAAGTTCCTGCCTTTGCTGCAGACAACTTGCCTGTGCAATGTTTGCCGGCCAGGTCTTTTGGCACGCTCAGCAGCAATTCCTATTGGCTTTTGAAAGCCAATAGGCCAGGTGTAGGCAGCCTTGGCTCTTTTATGACTCATGGACTTCAACTCCCAGAAGATGTTACATAACATAACATCAACTGGAAGATGTTAAACTGTCCTTCTGTTTCTTTCCTTCCCAAAAATTGTGTTAATGAGTCCTCTCTAAGCTTTGCTGATCAGCTTGTCCTGGATTGTTTTGCCACAAAATGGAACGGTTTGCAAGTTGCAGTTGAGACAGCCCATGTCATTTTAGATATATCACATATAATTGAAGATTGTAATTAATTGTGTGTGCACATTCAGCAAGTGTGAAGTTGGCATTTCTAGGCCTCTTTCCAATCACATCCAGAAAAATTTGTAACATCGGAATTCTCAAGGTCATGTTTGGTATTTCCCAGCAATCTGTTACTGGAAGGAAAAAGCAATCCCTGTTGTGTTACTGATCCCAGAGAAGCATTTGCATGTATGCAGGTATCCTTAGGGTGCCATAGTTATGGATGAGAAATATTGGTTGCAAAGTTGGCATTTCTGGATGTAATGCAGATATTTTGGACTTATTTTTGTTTCTTTGCATGTTTGATATTTTTTAAAAGGCATATGTTACTGACTACGCTTATGCACATATGTAACATCTTTTGCTAGGATACATGACCACTGCTTGTCCAGAATGTGAAAAGTGAAAGATTGTGACTAAACAAAATTTTAATGTACAGATAATACCACCAGAAATTATTTTAGCCTTTTTAATAAATGTTGTTATTGATGTTAAGCTCACCATAGAAAACATCGTATATTGTTATGTATATACTAGGTTAATTATTTAAAGACTAAAGTGCAACATAACTAGATTCTAAATAATCTATTTTTCAAAACACACAACAGTCCAAACAGTAAAAATAAAGTCCAAATTAAGAATATTTCATTCTTAAGAATTGTTTAATTTAAAGTGGTTTAGTTATAATAGAGTATGTACAAAAGATAATATTTTTTTCTAGCTCAGCTAAATTAGACATATTACATTGAGAAAAATGTTTCTCATTTTTTTCCTGTTACCTTTATTGATCTCATTGCAGAGATGTTAACATAGGAAATAGATTATTTTGTTATCTAATTTTACCTTCCAAAAGACAGAAGCAGATGAAAAATGTGAGGTTCTTTCCTGTTGGCTCTTTTGAATTAGCTGTTTTAGATTCTAAAAGTTTAGTTCCTAAAGAAGTAACCTTGTAAATAATTTTAATGTCCTCCTCTAGTGCAGGGTAGGCAACCTTGGCTCTTTTATGACTCAAGGACTTCAACTCCTAGAATTCCTGAGCCAGCGTGGCTCAGCTTGGAAACCTCTCTCTTTCCCCTCAGCATGGCTGGCTCAGGATTTCTGGGAGTTGAGGTGCGTGAGTCATAAAAAAGAGCTAAGATTGCCTACCACTGCAATAGGCTTTCGGAAGCCAATAGAGGGAGGTTTTTGTGGTTTTTTTTTTGCAAAAAAAAGGTGCCGGTACGCTGTTCTGAGCGTTCTGTGAGAACAAAAGCCCTGACTAATATGTTTTTACAATGATATATTCAAGCATGTTAGTAATGTCACTTCACAACCACATCTCTCTGTTCTGTGTGAAAGCTTATTTCCCACAAAATATGGAAAAGAATTAAGGATGGTCTTATGAGAGTGATCAGTTTCCAAATATTTTTCTGCATTTGGTTTAATTGGATAGCTGTAATTTTAATTAACTTTATGGTTAGTAATGTTGCAGCCGCTTTGTTAGAGTCAGCTGCTATCTTGTGTATTAAATTGAGTATCAACATTTTAGTTAGACTAAAAATTATGGAGAGATAATTTTTGCTTTCAAAAGATAAAACGTTTTTATATTCACCTCTGACTATCAAGTATTAAAATATTTCTAATAACATAGCAAATACAAAATTTAAGTGGAATATATTTCATTTATGTTGATTTTGAGATTTATAGTAGCTTGTTGGCCATCCAACTGTCATTTAGAGAATTAATTTTAAGCAATAAAATGTTTGTTCCTTGCTTTTGTATTATTCATTTGTGAGTTAAGATTACATCTAATTTATAGGTGTTCAAGAATCATAAGATTTCCAAGAAGCATCTGTGACTATTTATTTGAACTACAATCTGTAGATCTTTTTTGTTCTGTTTTATACCTTGGAGAAAATAGGAATGAGATGATGCTCTCCACCGGGCTCTTCTATTACAACAATAATGATGCTATTGGCCATAATGTTTGAGTTGCATAGCTAGTTATCAAAACTTGCTTAATCATCTGTAAGATTAGGTAACCTTTTATTGATCTTGTGGGTTTAATATTTATAATTACTATATTCCACAAGGTTAGGGTGCTACGTTGCTGGCCCATGAAAGGGCAACAAACATGTAGAAATCAGACCAGGTTCTAGAAAGGTGAGAAAATCTGTATACTTACAGGTAGGTTTTTAATATCATTTCTCTCCATGTGTTTCTCTAACACTTTTACCATAGATTTTTCCACTTTCTAAATTCTTTGTTTTAGTGCCTCTTAAAATTGTACGGCATGGATATGTTTTTTTATTTGCTTCTTAAAGCCAAAGACATAATGTGTATTGATTTATGTCACTGCTGTCTGTAGTCATTGGTTTATGAAGATAAAATTCCTATTACATGGGCTGTCTATCCTTTCTCCAGTGTCTGCTGTAACAAAAAAGGACCTCTTCAGAACATTTTTTTTCTTTAATATGAGGGCTGGCCACTTCATAATATTCAAATAGTTTTCATAAAGGAATTTTACATTGCACACTCACGTTTTGGAGAATGTTATCTCTAATCATAGCTGTTAAAACAACTGAGCAACCATATTATAGGAAGAGCCTTTTGAATTATTTTAGCGTTAAGTCTGCAGCAATTTTCTAAGTGATGGGCAGTCATTATCCCTTTGTCTGAATTATTCTTTGAAAATGTGTAAGAGCTTCATAAGTCTGATTGCCCAAACTCATTAGAAAAGGGAGTGCACAACTTTTTTTGCTCAAGGGCTATGACATGCTGAAGCTACACTTCAAATGGGAATTAAGCCACTTTTTATTTATACATTTTTTTTGTAGGCATTGTAGCAAAGCATCCCTCCTAATGATCTATACTTTTTTTTTTCTTTACTGGTGGGAATTTTGAGAATCCTTTTTTCAGCGTACAGAACTGAAGATTTAGCAATCTCCCCCAGATTCCTCAAAATGTTTGCAAGGATGACCTACAAAATTTAGTGGTGTAAATTCAGAAAGGTGATATGTGAAGAAATGCTAGCTGCAAAAGCAGCTTCTCAAGAATTATGGTGTCTCATTTAGAGAAAAAGTGTTTCTGATGTGTAATTTTTACAGATACTGACATGCCAAGAATTGCCAAGAACAGTTGAGCCTTTGTGAGAGTCTAGATTATAAAAGCCTTTAAATGTTATGAAAACCAACGAGTGGAGGAATATCTACGATCTGGCATTTGTTTCTGATAGAATCTTTGTTTGCCGTAATTTTGCATCTTCAAGCTATTTAGATTGCCTCTATACCTTGCTTAGATATTTTATCTAGACATGGTTTCCTTTAGATCAGATTGCTTTGTTTACGGTAGTTTGCATTGCTTTTTTCTTGTTCCTTTCATCTTTCCTCAGCCATTTTGCAAACCCGAATCAGAATCAAACCTACAATGTAGAATATTTTTACACACACATTCAGATTGCTTTCATCAGTAAGCAATCTATTCCATGAAACCTAGTAGTTGTAAGGATGTGCTGTATACTTTTAGCAGCACAGCCTTTTCCTTAACGTTGATGTTTTCCTGTGATTTTCGAGAAAAGAGATGAAGGATTATTACTATCATTTTTTTAGATTCTGTAAAAAAAAAGCAACAGAACACTTGTGAAAACTTAAATTTGTTGCATAAATATTTGTGTATCATAAAAGTTTGCAGCAGGCATGGCGAGGTGAGTTGCTATGCTTGAGAATTGGAAGCTTATATAGGCGTGCGTGTGTGTAGGATCTGTGATATTTATTTTTGTGCATGAAAGAGCTCATGGCTATGAAAGATGCATGTAGGCAGAGTGGAAAAAAATGAACAAACTCTTTAGAAGCACCTCATGTTCTGCACATAAATAGACCAGAGATGATATATGCAGGCAGAACAGAATGAGTCCCTTAAAGGAGGGATGTCTTTCAGATTCTGAAGAAGATGTAGGAAAGTTGTGTTAGATATGATCACAGAAATTGGGGATGACTCTGGTAGCACCTTTCCTAATAATAAACTATACTAAAAGTTATATGCCTTCATTAGCTGCAGCTCATTTCATGATAAAAGTATGGTTTTATAAAAGAATGGTTGCTTAGTGACCATTCAAAATTACAACGGAACCTGAAAATGGGACCTATGACCCAATTTAGACGTTCTGCTCTCTGCCCCCCCACCACCCCTGCAGTCATGTGACCACAATTTAGGCACTCGGCTACTGGCCTGCATTTAAGGCTGGTTGACACACCTCACAGTCATGTGACTACGATATACAACTCCCACTCCCCCCAGAAACTGGCATTTACTTCTGACTTCCTGCAAAAACCACCACATAGCAAACAATAGGTTTCCTTAATAGTCATCTCAGAAAAGATCATAACATCAGGTCCAGTCATGTAGTGACCCTCTTTACAACCGTCACAACTTATGACTGAAATTGTGGGCTCAGTTACGGTCATAACCTAAGGACTATCTGTATGCACGGAGTGTGAGAAACAACCAGAGGCGGCCTGTGAAGAAGAGAGGAGACCAGAGGAACAGGAAACTTGGATGAGCCGTGGCTTAAAGAGTATGAAGTGGCTAAAGGGGCTTCACACCAAAGGGAGGAGAAAAGGAATGAAATCAGGACTAGAAAAAGTAGCCTTGAACTGAGTATCCTTGCAGTGCGAAATGCAGATAGTTCTTAGGTTAACTTGGTTAAAGTGGAAATAGTTTCTCTTTTCTCTTTTGCTAGAGCAGAAACAGACAAGTTAACAAAGGAACACAATTAACTTCTCTAAAAGTTTTAGAAAGGTAGTTGTGTGTGTGTGAGAAAAAAGTTAACTGGCAAAGAACTGTTAAGGTATTTCTCGAAGATGTCATTTTAGCATGTTGTATATAAATTATAACTGTATTATTGTAATCAGATGTATGTAAGAATAAATAGAAGTGATATTGATCTGCTGGCTCTGTATGTCTGAATCGGTCTCTGTCCTCACTTTTCCCCAACAGCAGATGAATGGAATAGAGCAGACATGTCAAACTCGTGACGTCGCAACATGTTATTGGGACTATTTTGCCATTGCCGGCAGTGGGGTGGGCGTGGCTTCCGGATGACGCATCCGGCCCATGGGCCGGCAGTTTGACACTCCTGGAATAGAGTGTGAAAGGATTGTTAGGAGTAGTGTTTGTGAAAAGAGAGAATTATAGGTAATGAAAATTATCTAAAGATAATGATTTCTAAGTATATAATAATAATTGTGTGGTTGTGTAAAAAGTACTCCCTCATAAGCATCTGGTAAAGTTATTGTAAGCAGTGTTGCTTAGGTAATAATGAGTTGGTTAGCATATTGATCAGGATTTGGAATTCATTGTACTTGGACAATATTGATCAGCTACTTTGCCTTATTTAAGTTTTGAATTTCATAAATGCCCTTTTAGAAATCTATCATTGGACATGAAGCTTCAGATTTTATGTTGGGTTGCATGTTCAGTAATAAAAATAATCAGTAATCGTAACAAGGTAGAGAAAGGCTGCAGAGCATGGCTTCTGAAATTCTTCCCAATCCTTAAAAATGGCACTGCTCTACATCCAGGGTGTCAAACTGCTAGCCCGCGGGCCAGACGGCAATGGGGGAAAAAGCTCTGATACGTCGCACAATGTCAAGTGATATCGCGAGTTTGACATGTCTACTCTACATCGTGACTGAGAATGATGAAGAAAGGGGGCTTTTAATGGAGAGCTGCACAACTTCCAAACTTATAACATGCAGTAGCTTTGTTATATAAAATTTATTAAAATTGTCATGTAGTTGTGGTCACTCTGATCCATGCTTAATTGCACCCCTTTTTGACTTATGCATTCTGTCTGGTTTTGCTATAGCTGGCTGCATCCAGCTATGTTAATGGTATAAGGTAGGGGTTTCCAGCCCACAATCTGCAGTTGGGAACTGGGCCACACAAGCCATGGGCAAGCACACAAGCCTGTAAAGCTCCATTTGTGCAACCAGCAGAAGTGCACGCGAAACCATCCCCTCCTCCCTTCCCCCCCCCCCCGCCACTGCTGCTACCGGTCTACAGAGCTGGAAAGTGACCACTGGTATAGAGGACTTATAAAATACAACTCCATTGGATTTGTGGAAAACAGACTAATAGTAATAACTATTTTCCAAGAAAAATAAAACAGAGGGGACTTACTGATTTATTTTTCGCAACAAAGATTATTTCCTTGTTCAATCTGCATGTCGATCATTTGCTCTAATTTCATCCATAGAATACAGAGAATGATGATACAAAGTTATTGCAAAACAAATGAGAAGATGGTGATTGCACAGCCAACCTCATAACTCAGTTTTTAGAAGGACTAGAAACTTCTTAAAGGCAAATTTGAAAGCTGTAGCTTATTGTGATACAATTTGAAAACTAGTTTGAGCAGTCATTGCATACAGGAACATGGCTTTTTCCCCCCACATCGCTGGTTAAATGTGAGCTTAGGTAATGTGGTAGGAAAAGTATTGTTCCTGGACAAAAGGTACTTTGATTTCCATTTAAACAGGCAAAGTTATCTTAAGAGAACAACTGTCATTTACTATATCTCACAAGGGAACTCTGGGGTAAAAAAAATCCTATAAAGTGAGACAAATCACATTTATAAGCTGTGGAGGTAGGTATACAAATCTGAACAAAACAATTGCTATCCTAAACAGTTATTTACAAATGTATTTGCATTCTATTTTTGTAACTTTCTCATGTTTGAAAGACATATTTAGGCACTTTTTTAAGGTAATGTGGAATACATTTCTCCCCCATCTTCCTGCCTATGTAGGAGAATACAGTAATTGAAGACATATGACCTTGATTGTTGACTACATGTTTACTTCTATCAGGAAGTTCAAAAATGAATGCATCAATCCTTACTATGGCGAATAGATCACCAAACTTCCAAGTTAATGAAACTCAGGAATAGAAAGAAGTTGTTCATGTGGCAAAGAAGTTCCAACTCTTGTTATTGGTAATTGTTTTGTCTCTTAATTAAAATTAAAATAATTTTAATATGCCACCCTTTAGTGTAAGAACTCTCAGAGCCCAAGTCAGTGCTATTAAAAACAGTAAAGTCAAATCTTTTTAAAGCTGAACTCAAATTCTAATGGTTTCCTAGAAACATCCATATAGTTTTCTTGGCAGTATTACAGAAGTAATTTGCCATTTCCATTTTCCAGTCTACAGAACTAATGTTTTTTTTTTAAAAAAAGGAACACTGCAGAAGGAAAACATAATGGCAAAAACCACTGAATGGAATTTGGATTGGTGACAAACTTGGATGGATAAAAAGGAATTGTGTGTGTAGAGATTATTACAAAGTTGGTAATATGCATATACATGAAATGTAATAAAATATATTTTAACATATTATATAGGAAAAGAGCTTATTGGCGAAAAGAGAGATGCTCCAAACATCCAGGTATAAAGGTCAATTTTATGTCAATGTTTGGATTGCATCTTGAGTTTCTAGATCCTTCCTTTTACAGAGGTACAATATGTTTGTCACCTCAGCAGAAGACATTTGTAATTTGTGGTTTACTTGTTTTCTGTCTTCGTACATATTGAAGTTATGATAGTATGTACTTCAAATTCTAAACAGGTGGAGACAAGTTGAAGCTTCTAAATATTTTTAGCTACCACAGCCACAGTCCTTTACTACTTCTGGTCATGCTGCTTGTGGATTAGGTGTGTCATAATTCAAAGCATCTGCAAGGCTCTAGGTTGCCAACTTCTACTACAGAAGAATAGTTATGAATTTATTTAGAGGATTTGCTTCTAATATCACTCGGCTACAGTGCTAAAAATGGCTACACAATCTTTCTCTAGACTGTAGTTAATGGTAAAGCCCTTTATCAGGGTTCATTTAGTTTGTAAATCTCTTAAACCAAACCACTATATGTAGCTGTTATTATATTTTAATTATTGCTTCTCTTTCATTTTGAAGGCTATTCTTAATATGCAGCTTCAAATTTAAATTAGTTATTAATGAATCAAGATACAGATTGGTAAGAGATTACCAAGAAAAAGGGTAGGACAAAAATATTGCCACAGATTATGCCAAAATATTAATCTCTGTTTTAGTTTTTCCTGGTGACTGCTTTATGCGGTTTATTGATAAATTTTCTACTTTATGCTTAGAGTCTCAGCTTTGGAGATAACTCTTTAGAGCTATATATAAAAAACGAAGTTAAGCTAGTACAGGGGTGTCGAACTGCTGGCCCACGGGCTGGATGCATCATGCGGAAGCCGCGCCCACCCCATTGCCGGCAATGGCAAAACTCCCGATACGTTGCACGATGTCACATGACGTCGTGAGTTTGACATGTCTGAGCTAGTAGTCCTACTCTGTGAATTAAGCAGTCAATTCATTGCTTTTTAAGTTCAGAAACATACTTGGCATAGCAATAGTGCTTAAACTACTGTAATGCTCCATAGTGCTTTTCAGCACCCTCAGAGCGGTGTACAATGTCAGTACCGTATATACTTGAGTATAAGCCGAATTTTTCAGCCCACTTTTTGGGCTGAAAAACTCCACTTCGGCTTATACTCCAGTCAACAAAAAAAAAGAACTGTCCCTTCGTTCGGAACAGGCTGCTGAGAGAAGCTGCCTCGCCTGCTGCGCCCCCAACAACCGCCGCTGCCGCTTTCCCCCCCCATCGCTCACCCGCTGCCCCCGAAAATGCCGCTGCCGCTTTCCCCCCCCCATCGCTCACCCGCTGCCCCCGAAAATGCTGCTGCCGCTTTCCCCCCCCCATCGCTCACCCGCTGCCCCCAAAAATGCTGCTGCCGCTTTCCCCCCCCCCATCGCTCACCCGCTGCTCCCGAAAATGCCGCTGCCGCTTTTCCCCCCCCATCACTCACCCGCTGCTCCCGAAAATGCCGCTGCCGCTTTTCCCCCCCATCGCTCACCCGCTGCTCCCGAAAATGCCGCTGCCGCTTTTCCCCCCCCCATCGCTCACCCGCTGCTCCCGAAAATGCCGCTGCCGCTTTTCCCCCCCCATCGCTCACCCGTGCTTTCCCCCCCCATCGCTCACCCGTGCTTTCCCCCCCCCATCGCTCACCCGTGCTTTCTCTCCCCATCGCTCACCCGTGCTTTCTCTCCCCATCGCTCACCCGTGCTTTCCCCCCCCATCGCTCACCCGTGCTTTCTCTCCCCATCGCTCACCCGTGCTTTCCCCCCCATCGCTCACCCGTGCTTTCCCCCCATCGCTCACCCGTGCTTTCTCTCCCCATCGCTCACCCGTGCTTTCTCTCCCCATCGCTCACCCGTGCTTTCCCCCCCATCGCTCACCCGTGCTTTCTCTCCCCATCGCTCACCCGTGCTTTCCCCCCCCATCGCTCACCCGTGCTTTCCCCCCCCATCGCTCACCCGTGCTTTCTCTCCCCATCGCTCACCCGTGCTTTCCCCCCCATCGCTCACCCGTGCTTTCCCCCCCCATCGCTCACCCGTGCCGCCCCGAAAATGCCGCTGCCGCTCGCCCGCTTGCTCGCTTCCTCGCCCGGGGACCAGCACCAGCCAGCCAGCCCGCCGGCGAGAAGCCCGGCCCGGAGGTGAGGTGAGGGAGCGGAGTCGCTCACCCGTGCTTTCCCCCCCATCGCTCACCCGTGCTTTCTCTCCCCATCGCTCACCCGTGCTTTCTCTCCCCATAGCTCACCCGTGCTTTCTCTCCCCATCGCTCACCCGTGCTTTCCCCCCCATCGCTCACCCGTGCTTTCCCCATCGCTCACCCGTGCTTTCTCTCCCCATCGCTCACCCGTGCTTTCCCCCCCCATCGCTCACCCGTGCTTTCTCTCCCCATCGCTCACCCGTGCTTTCTCTCCCCATCGCTCACCCGTGCTTTCCCCCCCATCGCTCACCCGTGCTTTCTCTCCCCATCGCTCACCCGTGCTTTCCCCCCCCATCGCTCACCCGTGCTTTCCCCCCCCATCGCTCACCCGTGCTTTCCCTCCCCATCGCTCACCCGTGCTTTCTCTCCCCATCGCTCACCCGTGCTTTCTCTCCCCATCGCTCACCCGTGCTTTCCCCCCCCATCGCTCACCCGTGCTTTCCCTCCCCATCGCTCACCCGTGCTTTCTCTCCCCATCGCTCACCCGTGCTTTCCCCCCCCATCGCTCACCCGTGCTTTCCCCCCCATCGCTCACCCGTGCTTTCTCTCCCCATCGCTCACCCGTGCTTTCTCTCCCCATCGCTCACCCGTGCTTTCTCTCCCCATCGCTCACCCGTGCTTTCCCTCCCCATCGCTCACCCGTGCTTTCTCTCCCCATCGCTCACCCGTGCTTTCTCTCCCCATCGCTCACCCGTGCTTTCCCCCCCCATCGCTCACCCGTGCTTTCCCTCCCCATCGCTCACCCGTGCTTTCTCTCCCCATCGCTCACCCGTGCTTTCCCCCCCCATCGCTCACCCGTGCTTTCCCCCCCATCGCTCACCCGTGCTTTCTCTCCCCATCGCTCACCCGTGCTTTCTCTCCCCATCGCTCACCCGTGCTTTCCCCCCCATCGCTCACCCGTGCTTTCTCTCCCCATCGCTCACCCGTGCTTTCTCTCCCCATCGCTCACCCGTGCTTTCCCCCCCCATCGCTCACCCGTGCTTTCCCCCCCCCATCGCTCACCCGTGCTTTCTCTCCCCATCGCTCACCCGTGCTTTCCCCCCCATCGCTCACCCGTGCTTTCCCCCCATCGCTCACCCGTGCTTTCTCTCCCCATCGCTCACCCGTGCTTTCCCCCCCCATCGCTCACCCGTGCTTTCCCCCCCATCGCTCACCCGTGCTTTCTCTCCCCATCGCTCACCCGTGCTTTCCCCCCCATCGCTCACCCGTGCTTTCCCCCCCCATCGCTCACCCGTGCCGCCCCGAAAATGCCGCTGCCGCTCGCCCGCTTCCTCGCTTCCTCGCCCGGGGACCAGCACCAGCCAGCCAGCCCGCCGGCGAGAAGCCCGGCCCGGAGGTGAGGTGAGGGAGCGGAGTCGCTCACCCGTGCTTTCCCCCCCATCGCTCACCCGTGCTTTCTCTGCCCATCGCTCACCCGTGCTTTCTCTCCCCATTGCTCACCCGTGCTTTCTCTCCCCATCGCTCACCCGTGCTTTCTCTCCCCATCAAAGATCCTTGGAAGTAATGGTTGGAAAAGTTTGCAAGTCTTTGGGAAAGTTCAAGAAGTGAAAGGAATACCCTCCTCTTGAAAGACCAGATAAGGCAGACAGGGAGATGAAGAGTTCAACCGAGTTTCCTCTTTTGTTCAGGCATCTGCACCCGCTGCTTTTAAACTCGCCGGGCGCTGCAACGGCACCCGTTTTCCCCGGCGAGTTTTCCCTACCTGGCCCCTGCAGAATCGCGGCGGCGCCCCCGGAGAAGCCTACCCCGTGGCTGCAGCCGATTTTTCTTTCTCCAAGACTCTGCCGCCCAGAGCGTTGTTTCTCCCCCTCGTGCGTGCGTGGGATGAGGCGAGAAACCAACAGCCTGCGTCCGTCTCTCTTTATGTATATTTCTGTATATATCTTATCTCGGGATCTAGACCTTTCGAAGGAGAAGGGGCGGCTGGAGTTCGTGAGTTGCTGTGGGACCCAAGGGTTGGGGGAAGAGAGATGGGAGGGAAAAGGGGAGAAACCTGCCGCTAGCTAGTTCTTTGTCTGATCGGGGGAGCCTGAACAAAAGAGGAAACTCGGTTGAACTCTTCATCTCCCTGTCTGCCTTATCTGGCTTTTTGAAACGCACCACCGGCTGCTCCGTCCAGAAGCCCAGATTCGGGAGGGCTGCTTGGCTTCCACTTGAGCCCATCTATGTCCGCGGGCCCCCCCCGCCACTACCCCTAGACCTCCGCCGCCGGCGGAGGCTGGATCCGCGCTCCGCAGCGGCAGGGCGCGGATCCAGCCGGCGGCAGAGGCTTGTGGAGCACGGATCCAGCCTCCGCCGGCATGCAGGCAAATCCTGCTAAAGGGCTTTCCCCCCCCCACTGGATCCGCGCTCCTTTCTGCAGCGGAAAGAAGCAGGCAGGCAAGGCACGGAGATCCGGAGACCTGCCGACGTTTGGGGAGGTTTGGGGAGGTGCCCAAACCTCCCCAATCATCAGCAGGTCTCCGGATCTCCGTGCCTTGCCTGCCTGCTTCTTTCTGCAGCGGAAATTAGCAGGCAGGCAAGGCACGGAGATCCGGAGACCTGCCGACGTTTGGGGAGGTTTGGGGAGGTGCCCAAACCTCCCCAATCATCAGCAGGTCTCCGGATCTCCGTGCCTTGCCTGCCTGCTTCTTTCTGCAGCGGAAAGAAGCAGGCAGGCAAGGCACGGAGATCCGGAGACCTGCCGACGTTTGGGGAGGTTTGGGGAGGTGCCCAAACCTCCCCAATCATCAGCAGGTCTCCGGATCTCCGTGCCTTGCCTGCCTGCTTCTTTCTGCAGCGGAAATTAGCAGGCAGGCAAGGCACGGAGATCCGGAGACCTGCCGACGTTTGGGGAGGTTTGGGGAGGTGCCCAAACCTCTCCAATCATCAGCAGGTCTCCGGATCTCCGTGCCTTGCCTGCCTGCTTCTTTCTGCAGCGGAAAGAAGCAGGCAGGCAAGGCACGGAGATCCGGAGACCTGCCGACGTTTGGGGAGGTTTGGGGAGGTGCCCAAACCTCCCCAATCATCAGCAGGTCTCCGGATCTCCGTGCCTTGCCTGCCTGCTTCTTTCTGCAGCGGAAAGAAGCAGGCAGGCAAGGCACGGAGATCCGGAGACCTGCCGACGTTTGGGGAGGTTTGGGGAGGTGCCCAAACCTCCCCAATCATCAGCAGGTCTCCGGATCTCCGTGCCTTGCCTGCCTGCTTCTTTCTGCAGCGGAAAGAAGCAGGCAGGCAAGGCACGGAGATCCGGAGACCTGCTGACGTTTGGGGAGGTTTGGGGAGGTGCGCGCGCACCTCCCCAAATCTCCCCAAACTTCGGCAGGTCTCCGGACGGCGGCGGCTTGGGAGAGGTGCGCGCGATCCTGGAAGCACCGAAGCCTCGGCCGCGCGCAAGTCCTCGGTAAGCTCCGGGCGGTCACTTGCTTCCGTCTCCTGAGGGAAGGGGGGGCGACTGGAGCGGGCGTGTTTCCTCGCCTGCTGGGCGCCGCGATTTGCCCGGGGAACGCGCGGGCCCCGAATGGCAGCGTGGAGCGAGGAAGCGGACAGCCAGGGCTTCCCCGAGAGCCGCGGCCACACAGGGTATTCCTGTGTATTCAGGCTTGCAAAATGGCGGATCGAGCCTCTGCTGGCGGCGGAGGCTTGCAGAACGGCGGATCGGCTTATACTCGAGTCACGAACTTTTTCCAGTTTTTGGGGGTGAAAATGGGGGTCTCGGCTTATACTCGAGTCGGCTTATACTCAAGTATATACGGTATATTTTCACCAATAATCTGGGTCCTCATTTTACTGATCTTGGAGGGATGGAAGCTGAATCAATCTTGAGCCCCATCAGGATCGAACTGACTGTGGGCAGAGTTAGCCTGCAATAGTGCATTCTAACCACTGTGCCACCACAACTCCTGCCCACAGCATGTTTAAAAAACTCTTTAAATTTTTATATTCTGCATTTAGCAATGAATCTGGGTGGAAATGTAATTAAGAACTTGAGAAGGAGCTGAAAAAAAGACTTTTGGCAAGCTTTTGGTATACCTTTGTTATCTTCTTTGAACATCTGTATTGGAATATGTAATTAATAGAAATGCACATAATTTCACAGCCTGTTAAACACCTTGTCTACATCAGGCTTAAGATAGATGGATATAAATGCACATGTGCATGCACACACATACACAAAGTTATATTTTACAGAGTAGGGCTGTTATTACTTGTATTAGTAGTTAGGGAAAGCTTTTTTTATAAGCAGTCTAAAGCTTTCTTGAAGTTGTCTGTGGATGTCCTTGTTGACAATGCTATGGTGTGTTGCTTATACACAGTATTATATTTCTCTTTCTGTACCCGTAGCTAAAAGAAGAAAGCAGCAAGCTCATTTTTCTGCAGTCTGCTTGACACATATCATCATCTTTATCCTTGCTTCCCTGCTATCTAAACTTTTATTATAGGCACCTTAGGAGAGTAGCCAGTTGTTCATACTAACTTTACTGTGCTGTCTACACTGAAGACATTGTATAAAAATAATATTGCTCTGCAATGCAGATTTTGCTTGATAAAACTACCTGCTTTACTTCCTGTGTTGCTTCCTTTCAACAAGTTTTGTTGCATCATTGCCAATCAATTTCATAGGTGATGCTCTCAGTTGACTGGGACCAACCTATGTTGGAGCTGTAAACCTGGAATCCAGTGTGGCCCTCAACCTAATAGTATGAGTCTATTGCAAATAATAACTGTAGATCAGTGATTTTCAAACTTGACAACTACAAGGTGTGTGGAGTTCAACTCCTGAATTCTGGAAGTTGAGGTCCACACCTCTTAAGGTTGCTGGGTTTTTAAAAAAAAACTGCTATGGATTCTGGGAAAGTTGAGTTTTTCTTCCCTTAGAATTCCCTTGCCCTGCTGTGTGACATGTAGGAGTGGGGGAAGAAATTTGAGGAAATGACAAAAAAAGTTACATCAAGACTGAAGATTGAAAACGAGTGGCAGACCTCATCCAGGAATATGTGATTATGACCATTGCTTTCCTTGGCTTCAATCTCAAGTCACTTTTGTCATGCAATAAAGCTGCCAACAAAATATCCTTTCAGGAATGTGGTTCTTGACAAAAGATTACCCACATGTTATACCCAGGGCGTTTTCAGTGGTTTGTCCAAAATACTCAACAGGCAACATGGAATGTTGTTGGAAATCACTGAGTACAGCAGAAATAAGCAGCCTTGAATCTTTCATATATTTTAGATGAATTTCCCTAAATCAGGCTACAGGTAGTCCTCATTCAGCAACCATAATTGGGACCAGCAATTTGATCAGTAACCAAAGCAGTCACTAAGTGAAATCACGATTGGGCTTATGATCTTACTTCAGTTTATCTTTGATTTACAGACTTGCAAAAGTCATAAATGTGAAGACTGGTCGCATAGTTAGTTTTTATCACCATTGTAAGTGAATGGTTGCAAAACCAGGCAATAATTACATGAATACTATCTGTATTAAGTTTTGTGGCTAGAGCAGTGGGGATGGTGATCTTCCTCACATTGATGATGATGATTGCATTACTAGCCTAGTAATAAAATGTCTGCTAGAAGCAAGAAGGTTCAAAAACCACAAAGAATCTAACAGAATAGGCGGTGTAATTGCTCTTCTGCAGTGTCAATATTCCATTTGTAACCCATGTTATTTCAGCCTGGAAAGACATTTTTCAGAAAGCTTTTTAGTCTCTGGCAATTTCCATGAACTGTCAAAAGTACATCAAATTTTACAAAAAAAAAAGAAAAATCTGGGCTTTCTTGGCATCAGCACATGGACTACAAGATTGTCGGCTTCTATCATTTATAACCAATAATAAATTATTCATTTGAAGAATAATACATTATTCATTAGGACTACTGATAGGGAAGGTCTAGAGAGGAACATCAGTAACGGCAATGGGGAAAACCCTGCCTGCTAATTGCCTCCTATTTCTGCTTGCAATTTGCATTTGAAAAAACTACACCTTAGATGCAAATATCCCTTTCTAAACCATACTGGCTCTTTATATTGCTTGGATGGAGGCCCACCTTGAAGCCATAACCTGTAATACAGAGGTGGGGAGTTTCAAGCCATCTCCCTGCTTCCTCCCTGGCAGTGCAAGCCGTGAGGATGGTCACATCCCGAAGAGCTGTGTAGTTTTTCACACGGGGGTGGCTGGAGAAGATCCCATCTGCTGCTGGAAGTGTTGATAGAAGAGGAGGGATCACACCTGCAATTTTTCACTTCAGGATGCCTTAGGTCCCAACGTTCTCACCGCTCCCGCTTAACTTCTGCATAAATAAAACTGGCAGATGAAATCCTCTGTCAGTTGAAGTCTGATATTATCGATGTGCAGATGATCACCAGTTTTACATCTGAACCCTATCCTGTGAAAGTGAAGCTACCAACGTAGAGTACCTAGCAAGGGTTGGATGGGGAGGAAGAGACTTTGGTTCAGTCCTGGCAAGACTGAGTAGCTATGGTTATTTGGGCGTCTGGGTCACTTCCACCTTTGCTCTTGGATGGGATTATACCTTCCCCTTTGAGACTAGGAACCAACTTCGAGAGTCTCTTCCCCCCCCTTGACTCTCAGCTACTGTTCAGAGAGCACGAAGCAGCTGTGGCTGGGAGGACTTTGACACATGTTCACCTTGTGTGCCAATTCTGTCCTTTCCTCAGCTTGGAGGTTCTTTTGATGTCACTACTGTAGGACTAGACCAGACATGTCAAACTCGTGACATCACGTGACGTCACGTGACGTATCGGAACTTTTTCCCCATTGCCGGCAATGGGGTGGGTGCGGTTTCTTCGTGACGCGTCCAGCCCATGGGCCAGCAGTTTGACACCCCTGGACTAGACCATTGCAATGCACTCTACATGGGGTGCCCTTGAAGACTATATGGAAGCTACACCTGGTCCAAAATGCAGTGGCAGGGAGAGCAATAGGCATTCCTTGCTAGGCCCATGTTTTATCTTATTGGTTGCCATAGTTTTCCAGATGCAATTCAAGATGCTGGTTGTCACCTATAAAAACCCTTCATGATATATAGAGCCTGTTTATTTGAGGAACTGCCTGTCTCCAACTGTTTCTGCCTATCTGGTATGCTCAGGCACTGTGGGTGTACTTCAGGTCCCCTCTTTTAACTGTTGCCATCTAACAGGAGCAGCAGTTAAGGTTTTTATGGAGACCCTCTTTTTTACTTTATGTGTGGGGGGGGTTGGGGGGAGGGAGCGAAGGGTCATATTTCTTTAAATTGTATGTTTCTAATTATTGTAAACAGCCTTTTTGATACTGGGCAGCCCCCAAATCCAAATAACTCAATACATACACGCACACAGAAAAAGGCTCTGAAAAGTCAGGATCGACATGTTCTAGGAAGCCTGTGTTTATAGGAATAAAATTGTAGCAAAGAAACTTCTGTGTCGATCCTAAATTTTATTACTAACAAAAACAGAGCTGTGTTGTTTCAGGCATAAACCAAGCACACAGATGTTCCAAGCTGAAGTGCTTTTGAGCACTCCTGTTTTGTTTTAGTTGCTTGAAATTGGGGTACTATCTTTTGCATTCTCCTGTTTGGGCCAGGACAGTAGGAGAGGTCTTCACTGTTCTTGGCTTTGACTGCTGTTTGTGTGATTTGAATGGCATTTTGGAGTGAAGCACCAAGCTTATAGGAATACATGGCACCAAAGGACTCATTCTGGTCTAACTGCCTTAGAGCAGAGGTCCCCAACCTTTTGGGCACCAGGGACCAGTTCCATGGAGAGAGGGATCAGAGGGTGCGTGGTTTTGTGTGCTGCCTGCATCCCGCGGATGGGGCTTTGCTTGCTTGTGCGGCCCAGTTACTGGCATGCCACAGACCGGTACTGGTCCCCAAACTGGGAATTGGGGACCCCTGCCTTAGAGAAATACCGTATATACTTGAGTATAAGCCGACTCGAGTATAAGCCGAGACACCTAATTTCACCCCCAAAAACTGGGAAAAGTTCTTGACTCAAGAATAAGCCGAGGCTGGGATCCGCCGTTCTGCAAGCCTCTGCCGCCGGCGGAGGCTGGATCCGCGCTCTGAAAGCCTCTGCCGCCAGCAGAGGCTCGATCCGCCATTTTGCAAGCCTGAATACACAGGAATACCCTGTGTGGCCGCGGCTCTCGGGGAAGCCCTGGCTGTCCGCTTCCTCGCTCCACGCTGCCATTCGGGGCCCGCGCGTTCCCCGGGCAAATCGCGGCGCCCAGCAGGCGAGGAAACACGCCCGCTCCAGTCGCCCCCCCTTCCCTCAGGAGACGCAAAGCAAGTGACCGCCCAGAGCTTACCGAGGACTTGCGCGCGGCCGAGGCTTCGGTGCTTCCAGGATCGCGCGCACCTCTCCCAAGCCGCCGCCGTCCGGAGACCTGCCGAAGTTTGGGGAGGTTTGGGGAGGTGCGCGCGCACCTCCCCAAACCTCCCCAAACGTCGGCAGGTCTCCGGACCTCCGTGCCCTGCCTGCCTGCTTCTTTCCGCTGCCTGGCTGCCCTACGATGTAACCCGCTTCATGATCGAGCGCGATGCCTGCAAGGACTGGTTTCACGGCAGGAAGGGGATCTCTGCCCTAGAGCGGGAGGGGGGAGGGAAAGGGGGGGGAGGAAAGGCCCGATCGCTTTGTGTTACCTGCCGTGAAACCAGTCCTTGCAGGTGTCGCACTCGATCATGAAGCGGGTTACATCGTAGGGCAGCCAGGCAGCGGAAAGAAGCAGGCAGGCAGGGCGCGGAGGTCCGGAGACCTGCCGACGTTTGGGGAGGTTTGGGGAGGTGCGCGCGCACCTCCCCAAACCTCCCCAAACTTCGGCAGGTCTCCGGACGGCGGTGGCTTGGGAGAGGTGCGCGCGATCCCGGAAGCACCAAAGCCTCGGCCGCGCACAAGTCCTCGGTAAGTTTTTTTGTTCACTGGAGTATAAGCCGAAGTGGAATTTTTCAGCCCAAAAAGTGGGCTGAAAAATTCGGCTTATACTCAAGTATATACGGTAATATGTGGAGAGACAGCTTTGGGGGAAGAAATTGCTGTGTGGGTCCATTGGACACAATCCTACACTGTTACTGGAGACAGTGGTAAAATAGTGATAAGTAGTGTCGTTTTAGTTTGTGGCAACATTCATATAGCCTTTTATTTTACTTTATAATTTGTTTCTGTTAGGTGTATTGGAGGGGGTGGGGGTTGGAAAGGTGAGAGAGAAAGAAATAAAGATTCTCTTACCCTTCCCTGTACCCTTACTTTTCATGTTGAAAAGAACATTTCCCCCCAACCAAACATGTCCTCCCCATTAATAAGGCCATTTTGGGGAGGGAGTTAATTCTTCTGACTAATTTTACCTGTGTAAACTGGCACTGATGATAGCATTGCTGCTTCCTAGATAGGTATGCACGGAAATTAAATGATACCTTTTTATTCTTTTTAAAAAGAGGCTTGCCTTTAAGGCTTCTTGTCCATCCCTCCCATTCTACAATGTAGGGTTAGCTAGGCACATTAGCCAAACTCTATCCTCCTTGTCAGATTCCTACAATATAAACCATGGATGGGCACATTAGAGGGCCAGCCAGAGAGCAAATAGTCCTAGGGCTTGCTAGTCTAGAAGGTAGAGAGCTGATGCAAAGAAAGAAGCTTGATTTGGGACCATGCCCATTCCTCTTGAAGGCAACAGTGTTGTCATCAGCTAGTATCATGATGGGTTCGGATAAGAGTTTAATGCTGGAAGAGAAGCTTTCTTCCTCCTCCAGTCCCAGGTAAGTGGTGGTGGTGATGCATCCCCCTCCATTAGCAACTATCTGGATAACCATTCGATGGCAGTGAAAAGTGATGTTTGCCAAGTCCGTGCCTGCTATCAGGTGGTTCCGATTTTAGCAGCCCATGAAGCTTGCTTGCTATAAATTGTAGCGTTCCTATGACCAAACTAAATGAAAGTCTCTTTCTTTTTGTTCCCATTGAAGCAGAACGGGCAAATTGTTTGGGATTTTGTCCCTGCCAGCCCACAATCAATTTAGAAGAGATTGGCAGAATTTCTGAAACACAGCTGTTTCAAATTCAGAGCTAAACAACTTTCCTTTTCATGCACATCCCTACTATTTATATACTATACAGAGGATAAAAAGAGATGGAATTTTGTTTTAGGAATCAATACGAAAGCATCGTTAAACTATAAATCAGTAGCATGTATGCTTATTTTTAGGATAATGTAGACTGAATTACTCAACTACCCACTAAATTAGTCATCGGTATTTTTATTTATGTGGGGGATTTAAAAAAATACATATACATCTTATTCTATCTATATCAGTTTTGTACTTTGTGAGTCATGGACTTCAACATTCTGGGCAAAAAATAGTCTCCTATAATCTTCATATATTTTTTAATGATGAATCTGTCATTGGTATAATATTTTGAGTAAAAATTGGCCCCATTTGTTTTAAAGCTTCAAGCAAAGAGTGAAGTGTTTTCTCTACTTATATTCTCAGCTAATGTTGTCATGGTACACCTCTGCTCCGCGAGCTGCATTGGTTGCCAGTTGCCCTCCGGGTGAAATTCAAGGTGCTGGTAATGACCTATAAAGCCCTACATGGCATGGGTCCGGATTACCTACGGCAGCACCTGCTGCCGGCATCAACTTCCCTCCGTCCAGTGCGCTCCCACAGAGTGGGCCTCCTCAGGGTGCCTCCGATCAGAGAATGTCGATTGGTGGCCCCCAGGGGGAGGGCGTTCTCTGTGGGCGCACCAGACCTATGGAACCGCTTGCCGGTTGAGCTCCAGATGGCCGCCGACCTTCGCTCCTTCCGGCGCGATTTAAAAACTTATTTATTTGAACAATCTGGCCTGGTCTGATGGGTTTGGGGTTGGATTTAGTTTTAACACAGTTTTATTATTGTATTATATTGGGCATAATTTTTAATCCTTTTTAACTTCTTTTTTAACTTTTGTATTTATATTTTGATATTTATTGCCCTGTACACCGCCCTGAGTCCTTCGGGAGAAGGGCGGTATAAAAATTTAATAAATAAATAAATAAATAAATGGTATTTGTTTGGTGTAGAGAAAGACAATGGAACTCACTGGGAAAAATCATTGGAAAATAGGAGACAGAGCCACAAGATCAGTTAATATGATGAAGAATTCATAAGCTTTGGCATCCTTGCTTTTAAAAATGAAATTAAATTACTTTTTCATATATTTGACAGGATCAAAACTTTTTAGGGATAAATGTAGAGAAAGTAGAAGAAAATAGAAACAAAAGTACATATTATATAATATTAAAAACTTGAGAGCAATAGAAACTAGTAAAAGTGCTTTGGAGCAATTTTATTTTAAATCTTTTTTATTACATACAGTACATAATAAGTACATTCAAAGAAAGAGATAAAGTAAGCCAAGCATTATAGAATATTTCTTCATGTTGTCCATACTTTTTTTTTAACCTGTGTCCTTAAAGTTGCAATAGATTCATAGATTCCTCTAGTAAATTCCTTCTTTTACTTTTTAAATTGATTTCATTTGTAAGTCATTTAATTGACTCTGGAAGCTCACAATAATTAAAGTGCAACAACCAAATAGAAACAGTTTAAAAACAAGTATACAAAAATAAAAATATCAATAAAACAACATTACAACAACAAAAATAACCATCATTAGCAACCTTTATAGAATCTCTCCATCGCTACCAGACTCCCCCCCCCACACACACACACACACAAACACACAGACAACAACAAAGCCATGTCGTCATGGCCTTCCTAAAGCCAGGAGGGTCCAGAGCAATCTAAGGTTCTGGGGAATCAGGTTTCAAAGGGTGGGTATGATGGCATAAACTTTCTTCTCCTGGATCCTTCCGGATGACACTTTGTGGATGCAACCCATAACATGCCCCTCCTGCCTGACCCAATGGGACAGGTAGATGTCATTAGGAGAGGCAATCCCTCAGGTGAACTTTATATTTTATTTAGATAAAGTCATCATGAATAAAAAAATTCTGACTCCAAGGAAAGGTCAGCAATAAAACAAAAAAATACACAAATCTTTATTGCAGAGATAGTTGTTCTGAAAGCACACTTTAAGATCTTTGATGCCATTTGGATTAAAGAGGTTGATTGGTACTACATCATATAATTAAGATCTTTGTTTTACAGGCTGTGATCTGTTCCTCCATAGTGTTATCCATATGAAATCATACTCTGGCAGCTTGCAAAGTTAACCCTTTAATTAATTTAGTTCAGGTGATAGTTTGGAATTTGCTTAAAATGCCTTTTCTTATGCTTATTTGATACATTTGTTGTTGTTTTTTACACTATGAAGGGATGGAATTCTCCCAATTATTTTTTAGTGGTCTATATTTTCCAATAGTTAGTACTGAATTGTATCTTTAGTTGTATTGCATGTTGTGTTAGATTTTGGTGAGGAGTTAAAGTCTAAGACCATGGAGGAAAGGTTCAAAACACATCTGGCTGCCTCAATGTCAAGGTTTCCTTGGAATATTTTGAAACAGTTCATCATGTCCTTCACGTTATGTTCTAATACTGCACTGTACTATTCTCAGAAAACATGTCACATCTTTTACCAAAAGGAGTATCTTATTCATAGTACGTTAAAGGCATTTCACTTTCAGATTTGGGGGACAATACATAATTTGGATATTTATTTTTGTAATCATATTTAGATTAGATTAGATTAGATTAGATTAGATTAGATAACCTTTATTGTCATTTTTTCCTGTGGGCACAACGGCGCACATTAAAAATGAAATTTAGTTGCTTGCTCTGTAAGTGTATCCATACATAACACACATTTAAAATATACTATATGCAACTTATGTATAGACCTACACCCTTACTTATAAGTAACATATAAATATTAATCACTGTCCATCTTGAATGCATTACGGAAGGAGGAAGCTTTTATTTATTCTTTTATTTATTCTTACTTAAGTTCCTTTCTACAGTATTTAAGTTGTTTTATGTTTATAGTACAGTCAGCATGATTGACCTTATGATCAGTGTTTAGATTCCTCTTAGCAATAATTTCATAGTTGAACTTTAATAATCATAATAACAACAACAACAACATATTATTTCATACTTGGGTGCAAACCAGTGGTTTATTGCCAGTTGCTTAGAACTAACTTTTCTCTTGCTTGATTTCAAAACAAAATACGTACACTGAAATATATTGTGTGGTGTATTTTTAGTGACCAAGAAGAGACCAGTCTATTAAAAAAGGGAGAGCTATGCTAATCTATAGGGGGGGGGACATCAAGTGGAGTCTAATAGGTGCATATTTCTGATTAAAATGTTTTATATTTATTTATTTATTTATTTATTTATTTATTTATTTGGATTTATATACCGCCCCTCTCCCAAGGGACTCGGGGCGGTGTACAGGGCAATTAAAACACTAAGAACAACACATAATATACAAAAATTAAAATGAAATTAAACCAAATAGCCCTAAACAATAAAACACATATAAAAAGGCGTAAGCATTTGTGAGCTGCTGCTCACCATCAGATGCAAAATCTATTTCTCAATAGCATTTCTGAGAAATGGTAATATGAGATCATCCATTTACATCTCATGAAGAAAGCTGCAGCTCATAAAAGCCTATGCCTTGTAATAACATCTGTTAATCAGAAAAGATGCTACCAGCCTCTTTTTGACTTACTACTACCGTATAGCTAGTGAAAGATTTCTCATTGTGTGCAATTGAAAACTTCCTAATTCATAATTTTGGACAGATCAGAATTGAAGCAGCTGGCAAAACAGGTTGACTGACTTTAGTAATTGTGGGAGTAAACTTGCAATGCTGTTTTTTCCCCTATGAAATTGGCCCATTATCTATGTTGTGCTTCTTTTGTTGGGAATGGAATGATTAGATAGAACGTCTGGCTGTATATGTGTGAGACAGATTGCAGTTATCTCATTATTCTGATCTCATTACGTTAAGGACTGTTGGTTGGGAGAGAACCTCTTACAAAATCCTTTATTCAATGAGTCACAAAACTAGGTGCAGTGCAGGACATTCTTAGATATTTTTTTCTTAAATGTTATCTTTCGGCAAAGGATAAAATATAAAAAGAAAAAAGGGAGATATAGAAAAAGAAAGGTTAAAGAAAAAAGCAGAATCAGGGGTGCAGAGAAAAAGAGGGAAAAGGGAGAAGAGTAATTTGCAACATTATTTTGTAAAATACAGGTATACATTAATCTCTTACTCTTAAAATCAATAGTACATGTTTTTCTCTAACCATAAACAATTCTAATTGACAGATTCCAAAATTAAATATTCATTTCTTTCCATTTCTAGCAAGAAGCCCGAGTTGGTTTCCAAATAGAAACAAAGTTAGACAAAATCTTTTATTTAGGTTTAGGTTTAGGTTTATTCAATTTCTATACCGCCCTTCTCCCGAAGGACTCAGGGCGGTTAACAGGGCATATATAAATAAATAACAGTACAAAAATTAAAAAGAGATTAAACCAATGCCCAATTAAAATACAATGACAATAAAATAGTAAAAAACCCGTTAAAAAACCCTCCCCATCAGGCCAGACCAGCTAGTTCAAAAAAGTGGGTCTTCAGCCCGCGGCGGAAGGAGCGAAGGTCCGATGCCATCCGGAGCTCAACCGGCAGTTGGTTCCATAGTGCCGGAGCACCCACAGAGAAGGCCCTCCCCCTGGGGGCCACTAGTCGACATTCCCTGACCGGAGGCACCCTGAGGAGACCCTCTCTGTGGGCACGCACAGGGCGGAGGGGAGTTGACGCCGGCAGCAGGTGGTCCTCGAGGTATCCCGGACCCATGCCATGTAAGGACTTGAAGATCATAACCAAAACCTTGAACCTCACCCGGAAGACAACTGGCAACCAATGCAGCTCGCGGAGCAAAGGTGTAACATTGGAGTACCGGGAAACTCCCAAGACAACTCTCGCGGCTGCATTCTGTACCAGTTGGAGCCTCCGAGTGGTCTTCAAGGGATGTCCCATGTAGAGAGCATTGCAGTAGTCCAGGCGAGAGGTCACGAGCGCATGAGTGACCGTACACTCATAATACAACTTTCTTAGATTTTAAATACATATGGTAAATTTTGGTAAATTTCTTTCTGGATTTTGCAAATTCATTTTTTGTTGTATACTATATAGATTATTTGTGTTAATCATAAAACAGTTCATAGATAAGTTAAACATATATTTTCTATCTAGTCTTTGAATCTTTAATGCCCTTTGGAGCATTTTTAGACAAACACATCTGTTTAAACTTGGTAAGTTTGTTATTTAGAATCAGATTTAAAGTTAACTTATTTGCCTGCTTTCTGAGCTACAAGTTTCATATCCTTGTAAAGGAAGATTACAAAAATATTACAAACATTAAATTTAATTGCAACAAGTAGCAGATAATGGAGGATTACACAAAAGACCTAAATTAGTAGATCATTGACTTTCCCTCTGGTGACAATTGGTGGAAAGTACTGTGTTATGCAAAAGGCACTGAAGAGAGACAGAAGATAATGAATGTGTGTTACAATTGTGTCACGAAGATTATCACTGGTTTATCATAACATTCTGGGAGTTGTACAAGGCTGATTGGTCTAAAACAGTCCACAGTGCAGTTAAACTAAGAAATAGTAATATTAAAATTGTTAGTTGCTAAACATTAAACATTAATTTACCAAAACTATTTCAACATTCGTACTTAAGATTTTGCCTGATTTGGAGAGTCAGTTTGAAAAAAAATGAGGGTTTGAAGAATGTATAAGATTTTGAGAGATTTTTGTGGAGAATGCCTGGGACAAAAAACCCCATGTCACTTTTATTGAAGTGGCAAAATATTCATAATTTGCCAAGGCACAGAAAGATCCCTTAAGAGTGCAGTTGTTTGGATAAATGCTGTGTCACCCGGGGAAATGTCTTTGTTACTTGGTTTTCTATACTCAAGTATAGTGTTGTAAGTATAAGAGTATCAGTGTTGAAGATATTTACCCTAAGTACAGGTGGTGTACATATACTCCTAACTTTAAAAAAAAATCAGTTCATTATTACTAGGAGAAAGAGGAGGGGAGGGAAGTATTCTGGCTTGCAGATTGTGACATAATATAAAATTAAAGAAATCAATGTATTAGAAATTCAAAGAGAAATTAAGAAGCCCTAAAGCAAGAGGAAAAAATTAAGGAAAAAAACAAAAAAACAAGAAATAGATTTTTTTGTCCACTTTCATCTGCTTGCTTCAAGGATTAACTAATTTGTACTTAGTACTGTAGCAGATGTAGTAGATAAGCCAGGTATTCCTGAGATATTATTTTTAATCTCTTTTGTATTAATTATGACTTCTTCCATGAAGGACTAACTGGCCAAAACAACTGGTGTGTATGGGACACAACTAATCAGATGTTTCTTTGCACTGTTCCCTATATAAACACAGTATTCCTTGTTGCCGCTAATAAATGAAGATTGATTTTGAAATAAGGAAGGATGTACTGTCTTCTGTTTCCTAGATAAAATCCCAAATGCTAGAGTTAGTTATAAACTGCTACTGCCTTAGGCTTTACACAGAAAACCCACTTCTCTGTTAGAAAGATCTGCTTCCTCTTTTTAAGAAGCTGTTTATGGGGAAGTTCTTGGAATTTAACTTGCAGCTATGGGGAGGACTGAACTTTTCAAGTACGTTTGCAGGGGGGGAAAATCTTACAACTATGTATGAAAAGGGGAAAATGGATATCCAGTAAATGGCTTATTGACTTTATTTGTAATACCCAGGACAATTCAGGACTCTAGCAAAATAATTTAAAATAAACTTGGCTTCTCATTTTCCTTTAATAACAATTTCCAGTGCATAATATGCTACTTGTTTGCTACAAACTACTCTTCATCTTGTTTTAAAGATCTGTATATGAATGAGAGAAGATATGGTAAATGATTTCATCTCTAGAGTTGCCTCTTCTTGAATAATTGTGAAATAGTGAAACTACTGATATAAGGTAAATGAGGGCGGATATGATATTGTTGCCATTACAGAAACATGGTGGGACGAAACCCACAAATGGAACACACAGCTAGAGGGATTTAAACTATTTAAAAGAAACAGACTAAACAAAAGAGGAGGTGGAGTTGCTCTCTATATAAGAAATAACTTTATCTCTACAGAAATAGAGCACAACAATGATGAAAACTGTAAACTTGAATGCATTTGGGTCAATATAAAAGGGGGGGGGAATGACATTGCCGTAGGTGTATACTATAGGCCGCCCAACCAAGCAGAGGAAATAGATGAACTTTTTGCTAGTCAGCTATTTAAGGTATGTAGGAAGCACATCACAATAGTAATGGGGGACTTTAATTACCCTGATATCAACTGGGAGACAAACTCTACACCAAGTGGAAGATCAAACAGATTCCTGACAAACCTAGCAGACAACTTTCTCTCCCAAAAAGTAGAGAAGGGAACTAGGGGATTAGCCATATTGGATTTAATTCTCACTAACAGAGATGAAAAGATAGAAAGCGTTGAAGCCACAGGAACCTTGGGGGGAAGTGATCACGCAATATTGGAATTCAACATTGTGGAAGCACAAGCAATAGAACACAGCCAAACTAGAGTCTTGGACTTCAAAAGAGCTAATTTCAATAAACTTAGAGAGACCTTGGGAAGAATTCCATGGATGAGAATCCTAAAGGGGAAAACAACTCTCAAGAAGCTTGGGAAATTTTGAAAAGTGAGATAAATAAAGGCCCAGTCTAGCATAATACCAACAAAGAAGAAAAATAACAGCTCTCAAAAGAAACCAGCATGGCTGCATAAAGAACTCTCTGATAAATTGAAAGATAAAAAGGACAAGTATAAGAAGTGGAAAGAGGGGCAGATAACTAAGGCAGAATATCAGCAAATAGCCCGTGCCTGCAAAGATGAAGTGAGGGAAGCTAAGGCTCAAAATGAACTAAGACTTGTGACCAAAGTAAAAAATAACAAAAAAGCTTCTTTCAACATATAAAAAACAAGAAAAAAGTTAAGGAAATGATTGGTCCATTAGTGGGGGGAAATGGCAAGAAGGTGCGAGAAGCAACAGGGAGAAAGCAGAACTATTTAATTCGTTTTTTGCATCTGTCTTTACACAAAGGGAAAAAACAGTCCAACCTACCAAAACCAGTGCCATAAAAAACAGAATAGAAACGCAAGTTAAGATAGGCAAGAAAATGGTAAGTGAGCACCTGTCCAGCCTAGACGAGTTCAAATCACCAGGACCAGATGGATTACACCCCAAAGTTCTGAAGAAACTGGCAGATGTGATCTCAGAACCACTGAACTATATTTTTCAAAGATCCTGGAGCACTGGGGAACTACCAGAGGACTGGAAGAGAGCTGATGTAGTTCCCATCTTCAAAAAAAGAGAAAAAAATAGATCCAGGAAACTACAGACCTATCAGCTTGACCTCAATACCTGGGAAGATTCTGGAAAAGATAATCAAACAACAAATCAGCGAACACCTTGATGCAAACAAAGTCATCACTAAAAGTCAACATGGGTTTGTCAAAAACAGATCATGCCAGACAAATCTTATTGCATTCTTTGACCAAGTGACAAAACTAGTGGACCAGAGGAATGCTGTAGATATAATTTACTTGGACTTCAGTAAGGCATTCGATAAAGTAGATCACAACCTACTACTTGATAAGATAGAAAAATGTGGGTTAGATAGCATCACCACCAGATGGATTCGTAGCTGGCTGACAGGCCGTACTCAGCGTGTGGTCCTCAATGGAACCGCATCTACATGGAGGGAAGTGTGTAATGGGGTGCCCCAGGGTTCTGTTCTGGGCCCAGTGCTCTTCAACATCTTCAACGATTTGGATGAGGGGATAGATGGGGAACTCATCAAATTTGCAGACGACACCAAGCTGGCAGGAATAGCCAATACTCCAGAAGATAGGCTTAAAATACAGGAGGATCTGGACAGACTCAAACACTGGGCGCTATCTAACAAAATGAAATTCAGTGGTGAAAAAGGTAAGGTTCTACATTTAGGCAGGAAAAATCAAATGCACAGGTATAGTATAGGTGGTACCTTGCTCAATAGTAGTAACTGTGAGAGGGATCTCGGAGTCCTAGTAGACAATCATCACTTCAACGTGAGCCAGCAGTGTACTGCAGCTGCCAAAAGAGCCAACACAGTGCTAGGCTGCATTAACAGAGGGATAGAATCAAGATCACGTGAAGTACTAATACCACTTTACAATGCCGGTAAGGCCACACCTAGAATACTACATCCAGTTTTGGTCACCACAATGTAAAAATGATGTTGAGACTCTAGAAAGGGTGCAGAGAAGAGCACAAAGATGATTAGGGGACTGGAGGCTAAAACATATAGGGAACGGTTGCTGGAATTGGGTATGTGTAGTTTAACGAACAGAAGGGCGAGGGGTGACATGATAGCAGTGTTCCAATATCTCAGGGGCTGCCACAAAGAAGAGGGAGTCAAGCTATTCTCCAAAGCACCTGAAAGCAGGACAAGAAGCAACGGATGGAAACTAGTCAAGGAGAGAAGCAACCTAGAACTAAGGAGAAACTTCCTGACAGAACAATTAATCAGTAGAACAACCTGCCTCCAGAAGTGATGAATGCTCCAACACTGGAAGTTTTAAAGAAGAGACTGGACAGCCATTTGTCTGAAACGGTATAGGGTTTCCTGCCTGAGCAGGGTGTTGGACTAAATGACCTCCAAGGTCCCTTCCAACTTATTATTATTATAAATGCAACTCAAAATTTAGCTGTCATGTTCAATACCACTACTGTAGAATGGAATTACTTTCTGGCAGCTTTTAAGTTGTCTTATTATCAGCATTGGTGATATTTCCATTTAGGCTGCTAATGAGAAGTGAGAGGCTCTCTTCTTAAACCCTCTAGAGTTGAAAGATTCCCTCATAGTTAATCATGCCTCATAATGAAATTCAGGTATCAGTTTAGTGTGTGTGAGACAAGATGAGCCAGGATCTGGCCCCATTCAATCAGGAAATGTCTTGATGACTTAGGGTTGGTTGCAACAAATGGTTACAAGGATAAAATTGGAGGATATGTTGCCCAGCTAGGTGGAACTCCTAGCCAACCTTGGCTGATATTGAAAAGCTAAGTAGGATCAGGCCTGGTTATACCCCCAAGGGATGACTAACAAAGAATATAAAGGACATATCATAGAAATTGGAAAAAACAACAACAAACATACAGAAGACAGTAGTGATGAAGTGTTTGCATCTTGGTCGCCCCCCAAAATTATATAGATATAATCATGAGGTCTTCAGATGTCCCTTCCCTGCCTCTTCATGTATTCTACCCTGAGTTGGCATATAAAAGCGAGAGATAATGTTCCCTTGAACACTGAAACCCTCAGATTTACAGCTGGTCTGTGTGTTCAGGTCAGCAAGCTGAATTTCAATAGAGATGTACCTCAGCTACCCTCGAGAGCCAGGAAACGTGTTTCCAAAAATCTACGATGAGTAAAATGTAGAAATAGAAATGTTCTGCACATGAAAGACAGAAAGCTGTATTTGAAGTCATTCCAAAGCTCAACTCTGCATTCGTTTTTCATAGGGTCGTATTTAGTTCAAAACATGTTGCAGTATGACATAGGAAGTGTATTGTCTAAATCTGATATATTTTTTATTGTAGCTGAATCTCTAACAGCATTGCTTGTATTAAACTTTTGTTATGGTGTATAGGAGGCCTAGGTTTTCCTCAGGGAAGCATGTGTACCATTTCCAGCTTCAAGAAAGCATGGTCTCCTGGCATCTTGGTTTCACCAGATAAGGAGCTCCGTGGCCTTTCTCAGCTGACCCTACCTTGCAAAGATCATGAAGCTTTTTTTTTGGGGGGGGGGAGATCCTAATCTAAGCATGTGATGATTCCTTTTTATTTTAGCTTGTTTTTCCATTCCTAGCTAGAAGATCACAACTTGGAAGAATAATGTAGAGAAACAAATACGTTATAGTACAGAACCTATTGTGTTCAGAAATGGAATATTAATCCAATTATTCCTTGTCTCCCCCTAGTCACACTGATCTGACTATTTTGAGGATGGCCCTCAATTATCTGAAAATTAATCTTCTGAACTTGGTGCTCTCTGAGCTTGGTTGTTTTCTTGCAAATGTTTCATTACCCAGATAGGTGACGTCATCATACTTTCTCCATGAAGTAAAGAAAAGTTTAAGAGAGGGATTTCCACCAGTATTCTTGCTCAGTGATAAAGAACTGATCCAAAAGCTGTTGCTTTTAAAAGTAAAAACAAGACTCATTGATTGCACACATATGTTGCTTACTTATCAGAACATCCAAATTTCTTAGGGTATTAATTTTAAAAGTTGGCCTTTTCTTATTACCACGAGAAGAGGTCGGCTTGTCTTGATGAGAAATTTCTTGCCCAACTGAGGACCTGATGACTAGAGTCTTAAGCAGTTTCAGCATTGCTCTACACATGACTCAAATGTAACTGCTAAAACTAGCCTAATTGGAGATCTTCCAACATGAAAGAAATTGCTTCACTGCCCAATAATTTGGTTAGATTTAATTAGTGAGTTTTGCTCCATTAGAAGACATGTTGCTGACTTTCAACGATAGCCATACACCATGTTGCAAATATGATGCACAAAGCATTCTTGAAATCCTGTAGCTGTGCACTTTTTTAAAAAGGGCAGGTTTATTTTCTAGTATTCTAGTTCAGGATGATTGCTATGTAGGGCATGGCTATACTGTGTGAAAATTAATAGGAAATTGAAAGCATTAATAAGCAACTATAGGCACCTATTTTTGGCCCATTTTTAAGTGTCCTAAGTGGACTAGAGATAGAGTTCTAACCTATGACATGTTTACAGCTGTTATCCTCATTGTTTATAATCTCTCATTTCCCCTCAAATAATACATTATAGAAGTCTGTTCTAGAAAGTACAGTACTCATGTTAAATTTTCAACCGAGTAACAACTCTCCATAAAGCTATATTCAGTAGTTAATAAGCAACAGATTTTAACAAAGAAAAGAAATGCTCAGTATCTTTGGGACTGAGTGCACATAAGCATTAGTGTACCACTGCACAATACTACAAACATTACTGTAGAAGAGCAGGCAGACCTGGGGGGCAGAGTTAAACACATCAACAGGTTAGAATTATTGCATTTGCACAAGTGCTCCAAGTCAAACCCCTCGTGAATTCTGTTGACCCTTATTTAGCACTAATTTAGTATTGAACTTTAGTTGAACAGATTCTTGTGTATAGACTTGAATAAATGTTCTGTGCTGCATTATCCTGATTGTTTGTCCCTGACATTACCCTGGTAATTCAGAGCTACACTTGACAGTATTTTTGAACTATTGTATACGCTAGAATAAAATTAAAGCACAAGACGCATTCTCTAATTTCCTTATGTAATGATTTTATATGGAGTATTATATTTACATAATTTTTGACTTCGGAATGAATATTGTTTTTTCTCTTCTCAATGTTTAAAAGAAACTGTTAAAAGGTGCAATGGTTTGCTGTAGACTTTTTATTGACTGGTTAAAAAAGAAATCCCATGGTGGGGGGATAAGGATATTTGTGGGTGGAATTTTTACTCTTTTCAATTAGCAATACATGCATATAAAATATACCTTTGGGGCATGTAGTAAAAATAATTGCTTTCTCATTTGAAAGTACTCTGTGGATGTTTCAGGCAGGGGGAGAGGGAAACACTAGGTTTGAAAGAATCATGTGTTTAAGACTGGAGCTGTACAGCTTGATTGAGGGGTGACTATAATATAAATTTGTTCTACACCATAGATTTTTGTTATTAGAACTTGGTGTGTGTGATGCACTCATTCCTTTATCCTCCTGGAGTAGTGAAGCTGTATTCTTATTAACTTGCTAATTCAGTGTTTCATGGTGAGTTCCAGAATAAACTTTGACATTTAAACATCTGATTTACGTTAACCAACTCTTAAATGGTGAAACTGAAAGACTAAATATGGAACTGGCAAATTGGGTGTGTACTTAATTATCCCATAAATACAATCTTAGAAAGCTAAGTTACTAGCTGACCGTTAGCAAAATAAACCTGAAATGGTGTGCATTGTTAGCATGTTATCCAGAAATGAAACCTGTCTTTCTTTCCCCTTTCTCCAGGTTTTGAATGAAGAATGCGATCAAAATTGGTACAAGGCAGAACTCAATGGCAAAGATGGCTTCATTCCCAAAAATTATATTGAAATGAAACCACATCCGTAAGTAAAGTATTACTGTTTCCTCAGTTATTTGGCACTCTTACTGATTGAGCTGTGGTGAAAGGAATAAGATTCTTTATTAAAATACAATGCAGAGAGCAATACAAAAGCAACTTTGTGAATAAATAAATGCATATTTGCTTATAAATCTGAGACAAGACTGACCAATGTACGGGTAGTCCTCAACTTACAACCACAACTGATTCCAAAATTTCTGTTGCTAAGTGAGGCATTTGTTGTGTGCGTTATGCCCCATTTTACAAGCTTTCTTGCCACAGTCGTTAAGTAAATTCACTTAAGCTAGTAACATGGCTGTTTTTAAGCTAGGAACATGGCTGTTAGTGAATCTGTCTTCCTCATTGACTTTGCTTGTCAGAAGGTTATAAAGAGGATCACATTAACCCAGGACACTGCATAAATATGAGTCAGTTCCCAAGCATCTGAATTTTGATCATGTGACCGTGAGGCTGCTGCAGTGGTCGGAAGTGTGAAAAATGGTCATAAGCCACTTTTTTCAGTGCCATTGTAACTTCAAATGGTCACTAAGTGAACTGTCGTAAGTCGAGGACTACCTGTAGTAGAGTAATTATTGTTTTATAAAAAGTATTGAGTTATTTTGTCACAGTTTTTGGATCTATATTGTAACACAGTTAAGCCACAGTGCCCTCAAGATATTTTGAACAGCAACTCTCGCAATAACTGGTCACTTGCTATGCTTGCTATGACTCATGGAAATTTTAATCTAGGAGGGATTCAGATTTCCTACCATTAAAGTAGAGGTTCTAGGTGATAACTCCAGCCAAAAATTCATTTGAAAACACACTAAGTTAAAAAGGTGAAGATTACATCTTCTGATTTGTTTCTCCAAAGAAAAATATCTTCAGTCTTATGAGAAAAAACATGATCTAATATATTACACAATTTTGAATAGAAAGTGCCATCAAGCTGAAGAGTGAAGCTAGGAGCAGAAGTTGGTTGTTTACATTGGCAGCAGAGAAGTAGATCATGCGAAGCTGAGTTCCTTGTTAGTGCATTCATAGCTAGTATTGCAGAATCAGCAGTTAAGCCCAGGTTGTTGCTTTTGCTGCAGTTATGGCTATTCATCCAGTACAATATTTGATTCTAGTCTACTAACGGTGGTGATGTAACTATTCAAAAGAAAGCCGAGGGAACAAATTTTTGAACTAAAATTCTTTCCTGTACTTATTTCTTTCCTTCATCGGTGACAACATTATTGTTGGTACATCTATACAGAGTCTATAGAAAACCTTAGTTTGTGTGACATGTCAGCAATAGGAAAAGCGCCGTAGAGTGTTTGTCTTGATGTGTAGTAAATGTAAGCATTGCCGTGGTCTCTGTACTGAAAAATGTTAATAGCAGCTTCACACTCATTAAGCTGTTAATAGAAATAACATCATTATAGGAAAAACATTAAGCGTATGTCCTGCCTAACAAACAATGCAGTATCATTCCAAAGCTTTCACTGAAAAATGATCCCAGTGGAGCATTAGTACTGAACTCTCTCTGCTTTTCATTTTTGTTCTTACTACTTATATTTTTCCTCTTTTGTTCCTTCTCATCTCTACTTCTCTTAGGTTTTAGGGTGCCCATTGTCCTGCTTTCCCTGCTACCATTTTTCCACTCATTTCTGGCTTCCACAAGTGTTGATTGCTCTAAGAAATACCCTACTACAACAACACCCAGAAATTATCTGTTACTGAAGATGGAATACATTGTAGAAATTGACATTTTAAAATTTTGTGATTAATATTTCTTATTTGTAAGAAGCTGTTTCTTAATTCATATGTATAATGGAATCTAAACTGAATATCAAGTCGGAGCCAGGCACCTTTTTTTTCTATACTTTGCCTTCAGAGGTGACATCAGAAGAATACAGAGCAATCCAAGAAATCACTCTCTTTTCTTTTGCTTTTGCCACCTTAGCCTTTCATTCTCTACAACCTAATATTCTCCTGGGGGAGGGCTACTTTCAGGTCAACTCCTGGCAACTGCTTGCAACTGATCCCTGAAATTTGTTTGGCAAGGTGTTTTTTTTTTGGGGGGGGGGGGTTGGAAGAGGTTTGCCATTCTTCCTTCCTAGGGTGGGAAAGTGGGTGACTGGCCCACTTTCATGCCTAAGGCAAGACTAGAACTCAGGGTCTTCCAGTTTTAACCTGGTGCCTTAATCACTACACCAAACTCACTCTCTGAAGTTATCTTCTCCACCCTCGAATATCCCACAAATGTCTCAATGATCCAAAATTTGATTGCTCTGCTGTAAAATCATATGGCATCTAAACCCAAGTCTTCTCAAAGATAAGAATAGCATTTTGGCGTGGAACAAATGAGCCAAGGAAGTGGTAGTCGCTTCCCTTTCATTGCACCTGTTAAGGCAGAGGCCAGACAGCCCTCTGTCTGTCTGGTTTAATTTGGATTACTGTGCTTAGCAGAGAATTGGAATTGAGCTAACTGGCCCCTTCCAACTATCAGATTTAGTCCTACAGGAGAATAAGTCCAGATTAATATTGCCCTTCCTCAAAATATCTTTCAGTGTAACTCCAGAGCCTGAAAATCAAGAAAGACAAAAAAATAATATTGTCTTCAGAGTGTTCGAAGGGAATAAATTAGTTGCACAGAAACATGAACCAAATATTCCCTGGTCAGTTGTGGACTTACGACCCCAATTGAGCCGAAAATGTCTGTTGTTAAGTGAAAAGTTGTTAAGTGAATTTTACGACTTTTCATGCCACAGCTGTTAAGTGAATCACTGCAGTTGTTAAGTTAGTAACATAATCTGGCTTTTCCACTGACTTTTGTTTGTTAGAAGGTTGCGAAAAGGGATCATATAGCCTTAATAAAAGAGTCAGTTGCCAAGCAACTGAATTTTAACCATGTGACCGTGGGGATGCTGCAACGATTGTAAGTGTGAAAAGTGGTCATAAGTCGGGTTTTGTTTTGTGCCGTTGTAACTTCAAACAGTTACAACTAAATGAATCTATTGTAAGTCAAGGACTACCTGTATTTTTCTTTTTATCTTTTCCCTTTCAGATTAGTCTAACTTTTGTAGGTATAAGGGTAGAGGTAGAGGTAGGGGTCCTCTCTTCATTCCTCCAATTGGAACATGCTGACTGGGGCTTGATGGGGATGGGAGTTCAGGAACACTCGAATGGCTACAAATTCTCTATCTGTGGGTTAGAATTTTGCTTTTCTTCTCGAGGAGAACAAGCAGGTAGAAAAGGAAGGGGAGTATTTGCCAGTCCTGTAGGCAAAAGAGAGACTTGTATAGTACCCCACTGCACCCCAGAATGATTGCCTGCATCCCATATTCAGTAAACAATTGGAATGGCAGGGAATAGCAAAAGGGAACTGTAGCCACTTCTGCTCCTAAACATCTTGTCCTGGACAACCTCTCAGGATCGTACACAAGCACATGTGTACATGCGTGCACGCGCATGTACACACATTCTTCTGTTAAGAAAGATTTTGTTTTTAGGAGCAACAGGCAGTTCTTGGAAAGCAGAGTTTGCTCAGCTGTGCTCCAGGGCAGGGGTCTTCAAACTTGGCCCTTTTATGACTTGTGGACTTCAACTCCCAAGAGTTGAAGGCTGGCTGAGGAATTCTTGGGAGTTGAAGTCCACAAGTCATAAAAGGGCCAAGTTTGAAGACCCCTGCTCCAGGGCCATGGAGGAAGGACTAGGCTTGAAAGGAGACACTGGGCTGAATGAGAAGTATTGCTGGCCAAATGTGGCCAGTAGGCCAACATTTCTAATTACCTGTTTTAGCACTTTCTCAGATGATTCAGGAGGTAATTTCAAAGCACAAGAAACAGTGAGGTTAACAGAGGCAAACTACATTGAAATTAGGTTACAAAAGGCCAGTATCTGTAGGGTGCCATACTATCATTGTTAGCTAATTAAGCACTTGTTTTATTAGTCAATGGTTTAACAGCCGTTAGTTTATGCCACCCAAAACTTAAATGTAGGAGATTACTTAAGACATTAAAGTTCAATAAATTTAAAAAGTACAAGCTTTATAATTATATATATTTAAATAAATGTTAACCCTATTTAAATAAGTAATCCTTTATTTTTATCCTTTCCCAATAATGCACTAGAATAAAACAGAGAGGTAGTCCTCATTTTGCAGCCACAATTGGGATTGACAACTCAAGTCTTTTAACAAAGTGGTTGCTAAGTGAAATGGTGATTGTGCTTTTGACCTTACTTCAGCTTTCCTTTGCTTTTACAAACCTGTGAAGGTCGTAAATGCAAGAATTGATTACAAAGTTATTTCTTCATCACTGTCATGAGTGCAAGCAGTCACTGTCCCCCAAGGCTGTTATTAAAGGAGGAATACCTGTACTCTTATTTTAAAATAAATAAATAAATAATAACATTGTTTCCTCATTTCTATTGTGACTTCTAAAATATATATTCAAAACTTCTCTCAACTGACCAATTTTGTTCTGCCAACCATTCTGGAGTATACTTCTAAAGTACAGTTGGATAGGTGTTGTTTTACCTAGGATAATAATAATAAAGCAAAGTGCTGTTTCAGCCAGGGTTGAAAATAACTGTCTGTACATTAAACCCCCAAAATTATAAATATGTTATTTGCTTAATTCCAAAGTTCCACCCAAAAAAGAAGAGCTCCTGCGAGGTGGAGATATTTCCTTCTTAATAAGCTTGGAGCAACTACAGCAGACATGTCAAACACAAGGCCCGGGGGCCGGATCCGGCCCACGAAGTGATTTCATGTGGCCCACGAAGCCATCCTGGAAACAGTGAGGGAACGGCCCCCACTGCCTTGGCCCTGGCCCAGAGACCCTCCTTCTGCCAGAGACCCTCAGATCTGTCCCACTCCTGCCCAGGCCCCCATAGGCACCCTTGATGTGAACGATGTAGAGTTGGCCATCCCCACCCAGTAGGCCATACCCCCTCTAGCCACGCCCATCCAGTAGGCCACACCCACCCTGGCCATACCCACCTGGCCCCCTGAGGGCAACCGCAATGCTGATGCGGCCCTCAATGAAATTGAGTTTGACACCCCTGAACTACAGTATAGATCTCCTACATTTTATACTAGGTTAAAATTTGATAATGAGGAAAAATAGATTTTAGGCACTACTTTAAAAATGCTGAATGGATCATAAACTCAGCATCTTTTTATTTAATGGAGTTAAATTGCAATGAGTAAGTCTTGGCTTTCAGTTAGTTTGCTTTGCTCATTGGGTAAAATAGCGTGGTGTGGTTTTGAATTGGCTGACTCCAATAACAAATAGCATGCCTAAAATTACATTCTATTGACATGCTTCACATGCTGAATGTGAAACGAATTGAGCCCTGCATAATGTGGCACCATAGTGACTGACCACAAACAGACTCAGAGGTTCTTTGGCGGTGATTGGAATAAATAATAATTGCTACATTTTGGAGCCAAAAACTTAGGTCAGTGTGTATAACTGAAACATATTTTTTTTGCTAGAGCTGTAAACACCCAATCTATATATGCCCTTAGATTTACTTAGACAACAGATCACACAATTAAGTTTACATATTTGCCAAATTATTTGATGGTTATTCTCCTGGTCACATCTGCCAGACTGGGGAGGCAAGGAATTCTGTGGTTTCCGTCTCCTGAGGTACTTCTAGTGGGAAGAAGAGCCTTCTCCGAGGTAGCTCTCTCCCTGTGGTCCAGGAATCATCCTCATGGAGATAAGATTGGCCCCCACTTGGACACTTTTTCAAAAGGCCCCCCAAGACCTGGTTTTGCAAGTGGACCAAGGAACACAGAGTGGGATAGAGCCCATCAAGTGGCTTATTTGATTGACTGATTGTTGTTGCCGAGGGTGGGGTGGGAGATTATCACGCTTTTTTTTTAATGAAATGTTTATCTTTGTAAGCTACCTGGGGCCACTGAGAATGAGTCACGCAATTTTTAAAAAATAAAATAAAGTAAAACAAAATAAATAATACAGTACAGTTCTATTTTGTTTGAATCACTATATATTTGCAAGAGATGAATTTGTTTTTGCAACAAAGTTTGTAAGAAAATTCAGTTTACTTCTGAAAAAAAAGCAAACTATTGCATGGAGCCGATACGAAAGTAAAACCAGCTTTTTGGCAATTCCTGCAGTTTCTAACCAAACAAAGATTGGACAAATGCAATTCTCTTGATGATGTAATGCTGGGAAGTAATCCACCAAACTTGTATTTTTTATTAGGTCTGGTAAGATCCAGGTTTTCCTAATTCTTAAATCTCTTCTAACAGAAGGCAACAGCATGATAACTTTTCAGCTGTTTGGGCACATTACGGTATTTAAACTTGCAAGTTAGTCTTCATATCACCCTGTTGGAGATAAGAGAGGGACAGAAGCTTCAGGCTGTAAAGAGTTTCTGGTATGATTCATCCGGGAGACTTTCTGCTTTGTAGCTCAATCATTTAAATCAGGATGCCAACCCAAATTAGATTAAGAATTTATAGCTGAATGCAGCAAGTGATGATTAGAGTCATTGAGGCACAGAGTTGGAAGGGACTGTTAGACCATCAAGTCCAAACTTCTCAGTTTGAGAATTCAAGTGAAAGCATCGCAGGCAGATGGATATCTAATCTCTGCTTGTACACATTGAATGAAATAAACCACAGTCTCCCTGGGCTGTTGGGGATTTTTCCCTAATAATCAGAATCCACCTTCCTATATTTTTAATTCCATGTCTTGTACTCTGGAACAAGAGAAAGCAAGTCTTGATCTTTTTCTGTGGGACATCCCAAATATTGGGAAAGTGCTAGCTCTCAGACTTCCCTCCTTGTAGTTTGGAGTGAAAACAGTTAATCTCTAAACTTGCCTGTCAGAGCTCTGATTATTAAAAGGAAGGTTATGTTGCAGTACAAGTATTTCAGTGAAACTGTACTTTTACTGTTAATTGTTGGTCCTAAAAGGCAGAAGCTTTCTACCACTTCATTGTCTTCAGTGTCCATCCAAACGCTGTTTGTTTTATCTGTTGTCATTAGTTTGGTTCTCTTTATACTTAATTTTAGTCCAATTTTTTTCACTGTGCTCCTTGACTTTTATTACTAGAGCTTGTAGATCTTTTGCATTTTCAGCATTCAGGCTACTGTTATCAGCATAATGCAGATTATTGAAGTTTCTTTCTCCAATTTTAGACCCTGACTCATCTTTTTCCAATCTACCATACCCCAGTATAGTATATATTGAGCATATAGATTGAATAAATAGGGGGAGAGTATATTACTTGTCTCACTTTGCCAACCTGCAGCCAACCTGTTTTGCCATATTGGCTTATGACAGGGATAGGCAAGCTTGGCTTGACTCGTGGACTTCAACTCCCAGAATTCCTGAGCCAGCCATTCTAGGAGTTGAAGTCCATGAGTCATAAAAGAGCCAAGCTTGCCTATCCCTGGCCTATGACATCTTGATCCATGTATAGGTTTTACATAAAAACAATGAAATGTTCTGAGATTTCCATTTTCCTAAGTATACTCAACATCTTGACATAATCAACACAACTGGAGGCCTTTCAGCTCAATATGAAATATATTCTGACTTCTTTTTGGTATTCTTTGCTTTTCTCAAAGTACCTCAATAGCAATGTTAGTCTTCCTTCACTTTTTCTAAAGTCAGGTTGAACATCTGTCATCTTCTTTTCCATGTAAAGTCTAACCTGCATTGGATGAGTCTAAGAATTATTTTTATAGTGTTTAAATTAATACAGTGTACAGTAGTTTGCACAATCTGTTAAGTCTCCTTTTTTTTGTTATGGATATATAGATTGACCTCTTCCCAATCTATTGTCAACTGCGTCATTCTCCAGATCTGCTGTCATTGCTTGGTTAGAACCTTTACTGATTCTTCTCCTTTTGCTTGTCATATTTTTGTAGATATTCTACCATTCCATACAAGGGCTGATTTGGTAATGATGGGAATCTTGATATAACTTCATCAACAAAACTGATTTGGTTTGTTGGAGAATTGAGAACATTTATTAACACCAAGTATTACATAGTAACTAGGCGAGAATCTTTTGTATTCTTATAATTCCATCTTTCTCAACTTTTAAAACATAGCTAAGGATTTTCTTTAACATTTTAAGACTCCATACTGCCTCAGAATTTATAAGGATGCTAGACTATGAATTCTGAAAATGGCACCATACCAACATTTCTCAAGTTAAACAGTTATGGCCTGTATTCCCATTCCAAAAACAGATTAGCTGATATTGTTTGTCAGGTTGCTGCTCGGGATCAAGCCTGTCTAAACTTGTTCTTTCCGTGTAATTTGAATTGGGCTTAATTTTCAGTTCTCTGTTTGCGCAGGTGGTTTTTTGGGAAGATTCCTCGAGCAAGGGCTGAGGAGATGTTGGGTAAACAAAGACATGATGGTGCCTTCCTCATCAGAGAGAGTGAAAGTGCTCCTGGTGATTTTTCCCTCTCAGTCAAGTGAGTATTGCTTTTGGATTGACTTGATGTGATTTGACTGATGGCCTGGCTACAATCTTTGAAACTTCTGTTATTGAAATAGCTATTGGCTAGAACAAAAAAGAAAGTGAGTTTTAAAAAAAATTCCTCCAGTGCAAGGATGGCTGTATTAGGCTTTCATAGTCAAAAACTTTCTAACTTTCCGCAGTTCTGAACATTTTCAGTTCATGGTCCTCTTTGGATACTGACACACTAGTAGAGGTTATAAAGGGGGGGGGGGGAAACATGTCTCAGTCCACTGGAGATGAATTTAGCACACTTACTAACTTCCTAAAACTCAAGTGCTTTATATAAAACAGCCCTAGGATCCAGAGTTTAAAAGTTGCAGATAAGTGCTGTGTTTGTGCCAGAGGATTCAGGCCATCTTTTGTCTTCCAGTCCAAAGTGATACATGATCAGATCCACAGACAATTTTTAAAAAGTTAACCCTAGCTACATACTGTACCTATTTCCAATTCAAGTGCATTCACTACCAAAAGAGGTATTCAGAAAATGTTTTTTTTTTTGCTTGTGGCCTTACAGAAAAATAAAGTACTTTGCTGAATCAATTTTGTGTCATGCAATCTTTTAACATTTAAAAAGAAGGAATGGGGTGGGGGTGGGTGGGCGTATTTTAATATCCAGGCTTAATAGCCTGATCATGCTTTTGTTTATCCACGTTTAGAGGTTGCCTGACTCCTTAGCAACTGTGGATGACTTAGAACAACACAGATAAAACCAAAAAAAAAAGGACCTTGGCCAACCAGATTGGACTAATTCTTGGATTTAACTTTAAGTACGGATTATTCAGCTTTTGCTAATACACAGTAATAAATGTGTGATAGAAATGAGAATTTCTAGGCTTGCAAAAATTAACAGAGTTTTCATTTCTCGTAAGTTATATGTGCTTATTTTCTTGACTTGTAACGTTGACTGCTGGCTTGTACTGCCACCTCATGTTTAGAAATCCCCAAAACCCCAATTTGCATTTCCCTTGGCTGAAGATTTACCCTGTAGATGTGCAAGAAGATATAAAAAAGAATACTCCTTGCCTGGGAGAAATATTAAAGCAGTGAGTACATCTGGAATGTTCTTCCCCTTCTTTTTAGATTCGGAAATGATGTGCAGCACTTCAAGGTGCTTCGAGACGGTGCCGGCAAGTATTTCCTCTGGGTGGTAAAGTTCAATTCTCTGAATGAGCTGGTAGACTATCACAGATCAACCTCTGTCTCCAGGAATCAACAGATATTCCTCCGAGACATTGAGCAAGTGCCTCAGGTAAGAAAATGTTTGGAGTTTTCCTTATCATAAAACTATTTTTATTTTTTATGAATACCTGTATGAATGTCTTTTTAGTGTGTGTGTGTGTGTGTGTGTGTGTGTGTGTGTGTGTGTGTGTGTGTAGGGGGTGTGTCATGAATGATAAATAAAACCCTGGTGACTTATGAGGATAAATTGTGTTAGGAGCTATTCTGTTTTCAATAGTGACACTATTTTTTAAAAATATATAACCCATTCTTTAAGCCAGGCCCTCAAGGATTTCTTAAAAAATTACGCAATAAAAATGTACAACAGAACACTCTTTCCGAAATAGCTGATAACCTTTTGAGACAGGCATGGCTGGAGACTCAGTCCACGTGGATTTCATAGAGCGCCATGGTTTATCAAACAGCTCTGAGACGGGAAGTAACCCAAGAGACAGCGGGTCAGGTTTGGACTGGGGTACAGCACTGAGATAGCCTTGGTTGTACTTGGAGGACTTGAAAGGAGGGTGGACCATTCATCCCAGATGAGTCTGGCCTTCCTGAATCTCTTAGTGGCTTTCATTACAAAGGACCACGACCACTTTCTGAGTCAGCTTTAGGGACTGAGACTTATGTACTATGTTTTACCTTACTCCGATCTCAAGGTTGCTAGTATATGGATATTGGTTGTCAGACTGCCTTTGTCCGAGAGATCCATAGTTGTGTGCAACCAGTGTGAAAAGGCAGAAGGCGTTGTATGCCACTTGGGCCTCAAATGATAACAATGCTCTGTCAGCCACCTCTTAACCTTGAGTCGGGTGGTTTAGATGAACTGCAAGAACAGTTGGAATACCAGCTTCTGGTTAGATGAATCACTTGCTAAAAGGAGGGTTTGTTACTGTCACAGCTAGACTGAATCTCTACAGTCCATTACTGATGGCAGACATGACTTGAGCATCTCTGCTGGTTTATCTGAATCCGATCAAAGGCAGAAGTGGATTTATTTGTGACTTGTGCGTAGTTAACCCATCAGGTTCTAGAGTTTATTAGATGAGCCACTTGTATAAAAAGACATAACCTCTCATAGTCTTGTCTGCTAGACAAATAACCTTTCATTCGTTTTGTGTCATGAGCTCACGTACAAAGTTCCTCATCCAGCTATAAAAGAAAGAAGGAAAGAGAGGAGGAGGTAGACACATATGAAGATGCATGAGGCGGAATTTCATTTTGACAGCTTAAATTCACATTAGGGTAGCTGACCTGGGAACCTCCAGTTGTTTCTGAATTATCTTACCTCGTTGCTAGAGGTATCATAGCCAAGGGTAACCGATGCAGGGAGTTGCTATTTGGCAACACCTGGAAAGACATAGTTTTCTCATCTCTGGATTACATGAATCCTCCCGTTGCCATTAAAATTTTACTTGGACAGGCAATTGGGACCAGAATTTAGATTGCTAAGGTGGCGGTTGTTAAGTGAATCACACTGATTTTATGAGCTTTTTTTTGCCACTGTTAATTGAATCACTGCAACTATTAAGCGAATCATGCGGTGGTTACCCAAATCCAATTTCTCCATTGATTTTGCTTGTCAGAAGCAAACTGGGAAAAGGTTGCAAATGGTGATCACATAACCCCTCCTGGGCCATTGCAGTCGTTGTAAAAATATGCCAGCTGCCAAGCACCCAACTTTTGATCATGTGACTGTGGGGGACATTGCGACCGCCACAATTGCGAGGACCGGTTGTGAGTCACTTTTTCCAGTACCATTGTAACTTTGAACCATCACTAAACAAATGGTTGTAAGTTGAGGACTACCTGTGTAGATTTAAAAAAAGAAACAGGTTCATATGAATAGCCTTTGTTGTTAAAGCAGCCTCATGTGTATCAAAATCACATCTGTGTAGTAAGTTGATACAGAATTAATACTTCATTGCCCAATATTTGTAGATCTATTTCATATTTTAGACACAACCTCGAAAACTCAAAAATGCTGCTCCCTTTTTATCATAAGACATTTTAAAGCCGTAGTTGGTTATAAGATTGTATAAAATGATTATATACTGTAAAATGATTATATAAAATGATAATATAGAATGATATACATTTTATGTATATCAGAATAAGCATTCTAAGTTAAGATTTGCTGCAGTTTCTACGACTGAGTGAATTAACTCACAAACCAAGACGCTACAGTCACATGACCATCTCTCAGTATCAACAGCTTCAGATGTACGGACTGTAGGCTAGAGACCACATAGTTCGTGCCACAAAAAAATAAAACAAGCAATTTGGAGGCCTCGATTAATTCCCTGTTCTCTTCTTTACAGCAACCCTCATACGTACAGGCTCTTTTTGATTTCGACCCTCAGGAAGAGGGAGAGCTGGGCTTTCGCCGCGGAGACTTTATCCAGGTCCTTGACAATTCTGACCCCAACTGGTGGAAAGGAGCCTGCCACGGACAAACAGGCATGTTTCCACGCAACTACGTTACTCCCGTGAACCGGAACATCTAGAGCAGATGGCTAAAGATTATTTAAGGAAAGAGGAAAAACAGTACAGTCCGCATTCAGAATCTTAACAACAGCCAGAGATCTCCAGTCATCAGGCCATAAAACCGAGTCCCCTCAGGTCTGCATGAGGGGGAACACTTTTTTTCACTCAGAATGGAACTTTGTGGGGAGGGGGACAGGAGAAGGGTCCAACTTATGCACCAAAACTTTTCTTTAAATTAAAATGGATTTCTTTGGTTATTTCCAGGGTGGCCCTTTTTGTTCATTGGTCCCTTTTCTCCCCAACACCAGTGCATCAATGTATGAAGTGTTATTGCTAAACGAAGTCCATGCTATTGCCATGAAAGGAAGAGAGGAAACTCTGTTGGTATCTGCTCTTCATGCACACAGTCTTCGGGAAGGGACTGAGAGAAGAAGCCAAATACATTAGTCAGTTTAAACACACACACACACACACACACACACGTGTTATCCTTCTACCTTCAGTGTTTTGCCTAAGATAAGGTCTTAATTTTTTTCCCTCACTGCTTTTCAGTGTGAAAGTTGTACGGCTGTGGAGCAGAGGGGAAGATGGTAAATAGGTTGTAGGATTTTTCTGAGAAAACCTGCATTACAACCAGATCATGTCTTCATTAACCACGACGGCTTTTAATTATCTTTTTAATCATGTGACTGAGCATGGTCTTCTGTTTTTTTTAATTAGTGCCTTTCCCTCGTTACCTTTTTTTAAAAAAAATAGTTCACAGTTTTCAGTTTGTTCCTGTTTTTTATGTAAATAGTTAAGGAATTGAATGAGAGGAATGTAACTTTTATTACCTAAAAAAGATCTCCATTTACCAGATGGAGCTTTAAAATATGTATAAGCATTTGATATTTTTCATACTAGTTGGGAAAAAGGCATAAAATGTTCCAAAACTTACAGTCTGGGGTTCTTGAACAAGAGAGAGAAAATTGCCCCAGTTTGGGGGGGGAAAATGGGCATATTTTACAAGGCCTAGGGTGAAATTCCAAATTATTTCCCCTAAAGACTGTAAGGCCTCAAGAAATTGGGCTTAATTCTAGTGAATGGTTGACCCTAACGCTTGAGGAGCAGTCCAGCCCTCTCCCAAGTTGGCGTGACCCCCAGTTGCAATCAGTGACTACCTTCCAGCAGTACCCCTTTTTTCTACACCAGTATTACTGTAGCTGGAAGAATCGTCTTTCTTATTCTCAAATCCCAGGAGAGAGATTGTATTCAACTTTTTATCCTGATAAAAGCTCATAGGTGCCATGCATAATTTTATGAATGACTTAGACTTTAAGACCAGGGAGAGCAACTTGCAGAGCTCTTGTGCCAACCGGTTACCTTATTTCCTTTTGCTGAGCCGTATACCTGGAACTTCACTACTACCTTAGTAACAGACCCCCAAACTACCACAGAGACCTTCCCTTACAGAAAAGCTCTGTTCTTCCCAGATCGGGGTGGGGGCAACCCTGTGTTGGTGGGTGCCTTTTTATACTAAGTGTTACAGGTGTTATTCCTGAGATGGACTCTGCCTTATATTTCCATTTCTCTCAGCAGGTGAAAAAAAGAAAAAAAAAGAAAGAAAGCTACCCTGTAGCATATTAATTTCTCATGTTTTTCTTGCTACCTGTCTTTCTCTCCATTCCCCCCGGTCCCCACTTTCTTTTTTAAAATTATTGGAAAAGGAATTATGGTATTCTACATTTGGACCATTTGATTGTTTTTCTTATTTTTGGAATTGGTGTATATCATGCAGCCTTGCAGACATAATGTCTTGTGTGTATATATATATATTAAATCAGTGTTTAAATAAAACAGGCCTATGTACGTAATCCGTTAACGCAGCAGCATTTGGTAGATAGTAATTAACTGTGAATAATAAATATACAACAAATTCTTCACTTGAATATCAGTGTCTTCTTTATTAACATAAATAGCGCATTTAAAGAATCAGTGGGGGGTTGGTATAGTAACATGCTGAGATTGTATCTCAGAAATGGGAAGGATCAGATTAAAACCTAACTTTGATTTAAATTAAAATGATTAGCTTCCCTTTGGAGCACATAAAGTAGGAAAAGCATGCTGAGCTTATCTCCTTGATAAGCAAGAGTTCTTAAGTGAGTTTTGCTCCATTTTACGATCTTTCTTGCCACAAGAAAATCACTGTTAAGTTAGTTATATCATAATCGATCATAACGATCGTAATAGTAAAGTTGGAAGGGACCTTGGAGGTCATCTAGTCCAACCCCCTACTCAGGCAGGAAACCCTATACCATTTCAGGCAAATGGCTGTCCAGTCTCTTCTTAAAAACTTCCAGTGTTGGGAGCATTCACCACTTCTGGAGGCAGGTTGTTCCACTGGTTAATTGTTCTAACTGTCAGGAAGTTTCTCCTTAGTTCTAGGTTGCTTCTCTCCTTGACTAGTTTCCATCCGTTGCTTCTTGTCCTGCCTTCAGGTGCTTTGGAGAATAGCTTGACTCCCTCTTCTTTGTGGCAGCCCCTGAGATATTGGAACACTGCTATCATGTCACTCCTCACCCTTCTCTTCGTTAAACTGGACATACCCAATTCCAGCAGCCGTTCCTTATATGTTTTAGCCTCCAGTCCCCTAATCATCTTTGTTGCTCTTCTCTGTACCCTTTCTAGAGTCTTGACATCTTTTTTACATCATGGTGACCAAAACTGGATGCAGTATCAAAGTGTGGCCTTACCAAGGCATTGTAAAGTGGTATTAATACTTCACGTGATTTTTATTTATTTATTTATTTATTTTAATTCCATTTATATCCCGCCCTTCTCCGAAGACTCAGGGCGGCTTACAAGCTTAGCAAGTAGCCTTCATTCTATGTATATGCCTGCTTACTAGGGCTTTCACACACCCCAAGCGGCATTATTACAAAGTCAGCTTAATTGCCCCCAACAATCTGGGTCCTCATTTTACCTACCTCGGAAGGATGGAAGGCTGAGTCAACCTTGAGCCTGGTGGGATGCGAACCTGCACTAATTGCAGGCAGCTGGTGTTACTTAAGGAGGCATTAGCCCACTGCTCCACCAAGGCTCTTGATCTTGATTCTATCCCTCTGCTAATGCAGCCTAGCACTGTGTTGGCTTTTTTGGCAGCTGCAGCACACTGCTGGCTCATATTTAAGTGATTATCCACTAGGACTCCGAGATCCCTCTCACAGTTACTACTATTGAACAAGGTACCCCCTATACTATACCTGTACATTTTTCTTGCCTAAATGTAGAACCTTAACACAGTTAAGTGAATTTGGCTTCCCCATTGGCTTTGTCAGAAGGTTGCAAAAGGTGATGGTATGACCCTACAACCAACATAAATACATGCCAGTTCCCAAGTGTCCGGATTTTGATCATGTGACCTTGGGGATACTATAACAGTCATAAGTGTGAAAAACTGATGAAAATGTCTTTTTTTTAGTGCCTTTGTAACTTGAAGCGGTCACTAAAAGAATGGTTGTAAGTCAAGGACTACTATGTTTCTGGTACCTCTGTGCTTTCTCACCAGGGATAATTAGGGCCTGAATGTATATGGGTGTTTGTTTATCTGATCAGGGTACAAAATTAGCATCATTATTTGTTGTCTTCTGCTTTTAGTGCTTGGTTCCACAGCTCTATAGGTTTTTTCATGCTTTCATCCAGAACGATTCCTTGCTGCACACAGCTGTCCCTTGGTTTCTCATAGGTTTTTGAAGCAGCTTTGCTAGAAAGAAGAAGAGGCACTTTAGCAGTTTTATGGAATGCAGAGAACTTACTATTCTGAGAGAAATTTGTTATATCTAAGGACCAGTTTTGGAGGACAGAGGCATCATCTATTATGGGCTTTTATGAAAATACGTACTGTTGTCATTCAATTTGGGGACTGCTTTATCTCAGTTAATCTTGTATTGAAGGCTTTAACCTCACTGCTAATTTTTAACAGAATTGCTCAGAAATTAAAAGCATACCTTTCTCAAGGAGACTCTATTTTTATAGATTGTTTTGAGATTGATTTATTCCTTATTCCTTTATTCCTTAGATAACCAAGTATTACACAGCATGTAATATGTTCTTACAATACGATTAATTCAACCAGTTTGCTGAATTTGCATAATGCACCTAATCATACAAATAGATGTATTTGTATGATTGGTCTATGGGTTGGTCTATTTGTGATTTTACCAGCTTTTTAATTAAACTTTTCCCAGATTCAAAACAAAGACAATTTTGAATTCAAGAAACCTTGGGTACCCATTTCTGTAATTCCAAGGTAAAGGATACAGTATTTTAGTTTGGATGACCAAATGGCTATTTTTCACAGGACATGCTGGATTGTAAATTAGCGAGTCACATTTTATCTAGTGTGTTTTGCACACTCAGCCCATGTACTTTGTGGATCAGTCACAATGATGTTAATTGACCAAATCACACTCTCTGAAATTCAGATGGGCCCATCAGACAAACAAGTTGGAAGGGCTTGTCTGCTTGATTTCGAATTAAAAAAGAGGCTCTTGATTTGGCATTGTTACAGAATGGAATTGATACTTTTTTATACTTTACCACCCCCAGTTCTAGAAATGCTGCAGGAAAATTAAAAGAAAAGAACAAAACAGTTTTGAAACGGTTTTTCCAGTGCACTTGATAAGTTGCTACCAATGTGATCTTTGCTGAGTTCTGCTTGCAAATTGTGTTTCATTCAGCATACAAAATGTATTTTAGGCAAATATCACTGTCTGGATGACATATTCATCCAAGCTTATATTTAAAAAGGAAAAACATGCACTTACCTGTTCCTTAAATTGTTAGCTGTGCAGTAGAAGGCATATGGCTGACATTTAAATCTTGGCTGCCAGTGAGCCTGTGCTTCCAATACTCTAAATAGACACCAAGTAACCACAGCAACAACAATCTTGCGATATAGGCATTCAGGCAGAGTCAGCCTTCTCCAAATCCCATCACTTAAATTTGTCATCTTATGGGACTATGGAAGCATGCCTTCTCTGTTGCAGCCTCAGCCCTCTGGAATGGCATTCCCAGAGATACTAGGGGTTCTTTCTCCTTGCTTCCCAGAAGTCTCTTAGACTGGCTGTGGTCCCAGGTCTCGGATTGGGGTGGCTGTGGAGCAGGGTTAGGGAGTGTCATTTTGGTCCAGCAGTCCTGAGGTTTTTACTTGTGTTTTGAATATATGTATTGGACGCGGTGGCTCAGTGGGTTAGGACGCTGAGCTTGTCGATCAGAAGGTCGGCAGTTTGGCAGGTCGAATTCCGAGTGCCGCGTAACAGAGTGAATGCCTGTTACTCATCCCAGCTTCTGCCAACCTAGCAGTTCGAAAGCACGTCAAAATGCAAGTAGAAAAATAGGGACCACTACGGTGGGAAGGTAACAGCGTTCCGTGCACCTTTGGCGTCTAGTCATGCCGGCCACATGACCACGGAGACGTCCTCAGACAAGCGCTGGCTCTTCGGCTTTGAAACGGAGATGAGCACTGGCCCCTAGAGTCGGAAACGACTAGCACGCATGTGCGGGGGAACCTTTACCTTTACGTTTATTGGACTGTTTGTATACTCCCAGAATTGGATAGCCTTACCAAATCCAATTTTTTTAAAAATAATCCTCATTCAACATTTTAAAAAAACGTGAAGCACTTTGATTAGATATGTGCATGGGGGCAATGATTGCAAGGCCCCAATCCTTGGGGATTCGGCCTTGGGTTTCTATGCAGGTAAAGAGCAAGAGGCCAGAGTGGGAGCCCAGAGATTCAAGTTAATTTTCAATGGCCCCTGGATTAGGATTAGGTCTTCTCTTGTGGCCTTTCCTGGTCTTAGTTGAGCAACAATTTTCTTAATCTCTCTCACTGTCACATTGGCAGATTTTCTATAGTTTGGCTAGGACTTTCATTTTTCGCAGAGTGTCCGTGTATGATTCCTGAAAATGTGCCTCCCAAGTCTCTGTGGGGATATGGCAATCCACCCTGGATGGACCATTGCTTTGGGAGTTTGATGTCATGTGCTGGAATTGAGTATTTGGATTTGACTTCCTGAATGAGATGTGCCCAGTTGTTTCTCATGGCTTCTTTTTTCTTACATGCCAGCAGTTATTTATAGAGTCTCTTCTGTTGGAGGAGATCCTGTGCAAATGATGCTGTGTTGGATATACAAACCTGGTAAGTGGTAGTTGGGGAGAGGGAGATTTGCCACTAACACAGTCCTGGTCAAATTATGATTTGGAGTGGCATTATTGTTGCCTTGAGGATGCATCATTACCATAGATTGGAGGTTGGTGGAGCTCTTGGATATGGATGTTACAGTTTTCAAAAATGTGTCAGTGATCTGAGGCCAATAGCTTGGTTATCATTTGGTTTAAATATGGGGTCCACCTAGCTCAATGGTAATTAATAAGGATTGGTAGCAACTCTATGTATGTGTTCCTTGAGTGAAAACATTTAAATAAAGCACAGTTGAAAGATGATCAGTATCAATGTTAGGAATAACTTCTAGGGCCTTAACATAAGGGAGAAGGTCCCTAGAAACAATTAGGTAATAAATTGCACTAATTCTGGAGCCAGATAGATAGGTCAGTTTCACTGGAGGGTGTGTGTGTCAAAGGCCCCATTTAGAATGTGGTGGTTAACCTAAAGGCTGTTTAAGCCACTCAGTTCTGCAATGTTTCATTTTTTAATTCTTTGATTTATGTGTGAAAAGAAACCTATTTATTTATTTATTGATTGATTGATTGATGGGATTTATATCCCGCCCTATCTCCCGAAGGACTCAGGGCGGCTAACAAAACATATAATAAGTACATAAATCAAGATAAAATGAAATTGAGAACATCAGTGCAATAAAAAATTAGAGAATTTAAAAAATGAATTAAAAATACTAAATATAAATTAATTAAAATGCCTGTCAGTCTAGGTCAGCCTGGTGGAACAGGTGTGTTTTGAGGCCGCGGCGAAAGGATTGGAGGTTTTGGGCCATCCGAAGCTCAGGGGGGAGCTGATTCCATAGGGTTGGCGCTCCCACAGAGAAGGCCCTCCCCCTGGGGGTCGCCAGCCGACATTGCCTAGCTGACGGTACCCTGAGGAGGCCTTCTCTGTGTGAGCGTACTGGACGATGGGAATTTGTTCCCGGCAGCAGATGGTCCTGCAAGTATCCCGGACCTAAGCCATGTAGGGCTTTAAAGGTAAGTACCAGCACCTTAAATCTCACCCGGAAGGCAACTGGTAGCCAATGCAGCTCACGCAGGAGGGGTGTAATATGGGAGTATCGGGGAGCTCCCATCACAACCCGTGCAGCTGCATTCTGCACCAGCTGAAGCCTCCGGGTGGTCTTTAAGGGCAGCCCCATGTAGAGAGCATTACAGTAATCAATACGGGAGGTAACGAGTGCGTGGGTGACTGTACGTAGGGCATCTCGGTCCAAAAAGGGGCGCAATTGGTATATAAGACGAATCTGTGCAAATGCCCCCCTAGCCACGGCTCCAATGTGATCTTCAAAACTGAGTTGTGAATCTAGGAGGACGCCCAGATTGCGTGCTCTATCAATGGGAGGTAACATCTCTCCTCCTATAGTCAGAGATGGAACCTCTTGGACTAAACGAGATGACGGTATGTACAGCCACTCAGTCTTGGCCGGGTTGAGTCGAAGCCTGTTTTCTCCCATCCAAATCTGTACCGCTTCCAGACAACGGGACATCACATCAAGGGCATCACTGGGTTGGTTCGGGGTGGAGATGAATAGCTGGGTATCATCAGCATATTGATGATATTTCACCCCGAAGCTACGGATGATCTCTCCCAGCGGCTTCATATAGATGTTGAACAGGAGGGGCGAGAGCACCGAACCCTGAGGCACTCCACAATTAAGAGGCCTAGGGCTTGACCTCTGCCCTCCTGCCAACACCGTCTGCGAACGGTCCGAGAGGTAGGAGGAGAACCACCGCAGAACGGTGCCTCCCACTCCCAGCCCCTCAAGACGACGCAGTAAGATACCATGGTCGATGGTATCAAAAGCCGCTGATAGATCTAATAGGACCAGGACAGAGGAATAACCTCTATCTCGGGCCCGCCAGAGATCATTCACCAGCGCGACCAATGCCGTCTCCGTGCTGTGCCCTGGTCTGAAACCCGATTGGTACGGATCTAGATATTCAGCTTCCTCCAGGTTCAAAGGGAGCTGTCGTGCCACCACGCTCTCAACGACCTTCGCAAGGAAGCGAAGGTTGGAGACAGGACGGAAGTTGTTTAAAACAGCTGGGTCCAGTGCTGGTTTCTTGAGGAGGGGCCTTACCACCGCCTCTTTCAAGGCAGCAGGGAAGTACCCTTCACTCAGTGAGGCATTGATAACTGCTAGGAGCCAGCCTCGTGTAACCTCCCGAGATGCATAGACTAGCCAGGAGGGACACGGGTCCAACAAACATGTGGCGGCACTTAGTTTCCCCATGATCTTGTCCACTTCATCCGGAGTCACAGGATCGAACTCTTCCCAAATGTACTCGGCCAACTTCATCGTTTTCCTCTCGTTAGATACTGCCCAGTCAGAGTCCAGACCAGCCCGAATTGAGCAATTTTGTCCACCAGATATTTACTAAATTCCTCAGCTCGTCTATGTAGGGGGTCCTCTCCCGTCTCTTGACTTAAAAGGGAGCGAACCACTCTAAATAGGGCGGCCGGGCGATTATCTGCGGACGCAATGAGGGTGGTGAAGTAGGCGCGCTTTGCCACCCTCATTGCCACAAGATAGGATCTAGAAAAGGATCTTAACTGTGTTCGGTCAGACTCAGACCGACTGGCTCTCCAAATGCTCTCTAGGCCCCTTCTCTGGCGCTTCATCTCCCGCAGGTCCTTGGAGAACCAAGGAGCGAGTCGGGACTTGCGCCGGGTCAGAGGCCGCAAAGGGACAACGCGGTCGAGTGCCTCTGAAGCAGCCTGTTGCCAGGCATTAACTAAGGACTCGACCGGGTTGTGGGAGAGGGAGGTGGGAATCGGTCCAAGCGCCATCTGGAATTTATCTGGGTCCATCAGGCGCCTGGGGCGGAACCACCTGGTCGGTTCTGTCTCCTGACATCGGGGGGTGACGTGACGGAGGCCCAACCGCAGGAGGTAGTGGTCTGTCCATGAAAGGGGTTGTGATGTTGGAGTAACCCCACCCAGTTCATTTAGCCACTGCCCAGAGACAAAAATAAGATCCGGCATGTTTCCTCCCTCGTGAGTTGGGTCCTGAGTAATTTGAGTCAGGTCCATGGCCGTCATGGAGGCCATGAACTCTCGGGCCACTTCTGATGCACTGCCCAGGGAAGGTAGATTAAAGTCTCCCAGTACCATAAGTTTTGGAAATTCGACCGCCAATCCTGAGATGGCGTCAGGTAGCTTGGGTAGAACCGTTGCTGTGCAGCTTGGAGAGAGGTATACCAGAAGTAGGCCCAACTGACCACCAGGACCCCATCTTAAGAGGAGGGATTCACATCCGTCTATCTGAGGGGCAGTGGCCTCCCATGGATGGAGGGTCTCTCTGATAACGACCGCCACGCCACCTCCCCTACCCTGAGCTCGAGGTTGATGTAGCACACGGAAACCTGGAGGGGATAAATCAGTCAGAGGGACCCCTCCCTCTGGGCCCAGCCAGGTTTCCGTGATGCATGCCAGGTCTGCGTCTTCCTCCTCGATCAAGTCATGGATGAGGGGAGCTTTATTCACAACAGACCTGGCATTAAAATAGATCAGCCTGAGCTCAGGAGTCAGTCCTCCCTCTTCCCCAGGGCAGCAGGCGAGAGCCAGAGGGTCAGAGCGCGCCACAGCAAGAAGATAGCGTGGGCGTGATCTCAGAATACTATATGGCCCTCTGCTCCTCCATCTGCTGCCATTCCCAATTACTGTGGGGATCGGTATCCCTGTCCCATCCCCCTGGTTTACAAGACTCTCTTCGGCCCTCATATTGCCGCGACCATTGGCCAACCTAGGCTGAGACAGGTCCGGTAGGATCTTCCCCTCATTCTGCTGGGCCTGATCCTCCCCCCTCCCTAACCCTTAAAAAAATTTTAAAAGAAAACCCAAGAGCCTCTTCTTGGCGCCATGCCACCTCTCGGGGTCCCAGGACCCGTCATTAAGGAACCGGCGGCGTAGGTCTGATGGCCATCTCTGAGAGAGGGGGGAAGCTCTCAGGGCAAGTAGCTCACTTCTGGTGTAAGCCATCAGAGGTGGAAATAGGAGTAAAGGACGAGCTGGTTGGAACAACTGCATATCAAGACCACAGAGCTGAAGTAGTGGCTCCTGAGAACATGGTCACCCTCTCACAGTGATCAGGATCTCAGGGGGCCACCATCCAGCCCTGGGTAGGTCGCAGGAGGAGAGAGAGTCCGGTAAATGCTAGCATAGTCTGTTGGTGGATAATTTCGTAGCTCCGGTGATGAGCAGTGGTAGTTCATCTATCTCCATGCCTAAGATGTCATCGCGACCGAGGGGCTGTAGTCAGTCTCCGGTGGAAAAATGAAGGAGGGATTATCTGGATTTAAAGTATGATCCCGAGAGGATAACTGCTATCTCGGGGGCCTTTCGGCACATCCCACCTCCAAATAAAGCTTCAGGTGGTCCCTGGTGAATTCCGCCCTCCAGACCAGATACAGGAGGGTTTTAAATGGCGCTCTAGCCTACAGACGGTGGCCATCATCCCACAGACCTCCGTGGGGGGGGAGCTCGATGATCTTATAGATGGGCAGATGGGGGGCAGCAGCCACCAATTCTGGAGCCTCGCCGTCCGGGCTACCTTTCTAGGCAGCCCCAGGTCGTTACAGCTCCTCCGCAGGTGGCTGCAGGACCGGACCGTTTGTCTGTCGAAGGGAGATCGATCAGGTCGTTGTAGGTCCGTTGCAGGCTTCCACATGCCGCGCATCCAAGCAGGCCGCTTAACAGCTGATTTGGAGGCCGCCACAAGATCCCACCGGCAGCTGCTGGCTAGTATATGCTCTCTGCCGGTCTGAACGAGCCAGAAAAGGCTGCAAACTGCGCGTTGCAGCCCGCCCATCATCGGCCGCTTTACAGGCTGCCGCGGGCTGCCGCCGGTTACTCGCATCCAAGCAGGCCGCTTAACAGCTGATTCGGAGGCCGCCGCAAGATCCCATCGGCAGCTGCCGGCTAATATGTGCTCTCTGCCGGTCTGAGCGAGCCAGAAAAGGCTGCAAACTGCACGTTGCAGCCCGACCATCATCGGCCGCTTTACAGGCTGCCGTGGGGTGCCGCCGGTTGCTGTCGGCCGTTGTAATTCGACCGTCAGCCTGATCGAGTCGTTCCGCTTGGCCCCTTCGAGTCCGGGAGCCTTGCCTCCTTGCCGCTTTGCCGTCCTTTTCAATACCGCCCCGTTGTTATTGCTGGCGCTCATTACGGGCTCCACCGAAGCCTCGGAGGGTCCTATCTTCAGGATTGGGAGAGTGTCATTTGTGCTGTAGCAGGTGTGATCATTAGAGCCCAATCATTGAGATTTTGTCCTAGGACTACAAATGCATTTGGATTCATCTATATTAGATTACTAGCATATGTTTTCAGTTTAGTCCACAAGGTTTTGATCTGGGGTGTCTGTCTCATGGGAAGCATATAAGCATTTATCATTGACAGGGTATTAATACTGCCATGACATAGGTTGAATGGAAGGAAGGGCCTTGATATGGCATGTAGTGTAGTAGACACTAGGATCCCCAGGCCTCAGAGTCTGCTGGAGGTCTGAAGGGGAAGTTTAACAGAACTAATCTAGCATGAGTGCCCTTCTCCTCTGATGCAAAATCCAGGAGTCTCAAATCACAGAGATGCCAATGCAGGTAGTCCTCAACTTACGACAGTTCACTTAGTGTCCATTTGAAGTTACAATAGCACTGAAAAGTGACTTATAACTGTTTCCCACACTTACGACTATTGCAGCATCTCTGTGGTCAAGTGATCAAAATTCAGACGCTTGGCAACTGACTCATATTTATGGCGTTTGTGGTGTTTTGGGGGTCATGTGATCCCCTTTTGCGACCTTCTGACAAAGTCAATGGGGAAGCTAGATTCACTTAATGACTGTGTTACTAACTTGACTACTGAAGTGATTCACTTAACAACTGCGGCAAGAAAGGTCATAAAACGAGGCAAAATTCACTTAACCACCATCTTGCCTAGCAACAGAAATTCTGAGTCAAGTTGAAGACTGTACTTTAATTCAAGCAATGCGAGCATCTTGCCTTCAGGCCTTAAGTTGAAGTCACGGCGATCCACGGAATTGTACTTACATTATTTTCTACCCTGGTTGGCTCATCATGTATTCAGCCAAACCCTTGGATTGAGCTGGTACTATTGAGAAGGGATTTCTCAGTCCAGTCTGGAAAGATGAAGTCTTCTTTGATAAACAAATTCAAGGTTTGTGAATGACATTAAATCTAGGCTTGTGGTTCAATGTTCAAGTTCAATGTGGTAAGCCATTAGGTGTTTTTTTATTTTTTGCCTTAGCGTACGCTATTATATAAAGCTAGCCACATTGTTCTGTATATCATGGCTTATGGCTCAGTGAAGAAGATGGCAAAGTTTATATATTATATATATATATATATTGCTGACTCGAGTGAACAGGACGGATTTTTTGTTGGCCTCTCTATATACAAGGACAGTGGACAGGTTTCTTCTTACAATGCCCAGGGTCATTGGGTCAGCAGCACACAAATGCTACACACACACATAAACATACACCTCAGACTCTCCATCTCAGGGATTGTCTAGCCATGCATGATTCTGCCCATCCAGTCTGAATTCCAAGGAAGGAGCTACTAAGAATCTTGCTGGAAGAAAGTTGTCAGCTAGATTTTTCCAGGGGAAGCTCTAACATTATGGAACTTGCTCCCCCAGGTGAGATGCCAGGCTCCAGCTCTCCTTGCAACCTGGAAGGCTCTTAAAAACATTTTGTTAAAGTGAGCCTTTGGTTTATGATGTGATTAGAGACAAGCATCTGAGCATGCTATGGTTTCTTTATTAAAGTGATGGTTTATTATTAATATTTTCAGATTTTGTTGTTTTTTTACTCTGTTGTGCATTGTCCAGTCTTTTCTGATTGCTATGGTTTACTTTTGAAAAGAAATTTTACCTCCTCTCACAAATCTGTTTGCTATTTTATTTAAATGGCATGATATGATGATACTTTGGGGCTGCCCCCTCTCCTCAATATTGCAGAGGTTTATAGGCAAGTCACAGCTTCCCCTTCTTCAAAGCAATTAATCCTGCTTTACGATTGTGCAAGTCTTCAAAGCAATACAATTTCTATACTATGTTCAAAAGTGACCTATGATATAGCAATGTCAGCTAGATGCCAAGATAGTTCACTGATTCCAGATTATCTATGAAGCATGAAGCTGTCACACCAGCATTATCCTGATTTATTTAATAATGGTTTGATGAGTGAGACACAAAAGTCTAGATTTCTAATTATGCTAGTTTGTTTAACCATACCTTATTGAACAATGAATTAATATAACACATTACTCCACAAACTGGTAATTTTGTACTAGCTTAGTTTGATATGTGAATTTAGCCATGTGGTGATTTTGATTTGCACTAGTTTCCCCCCAAACTTGGCATCTTCAGATGCTTTGGATTTCAACTCTTTCTTATAAAATCAGATCTTATTAAAATCAAACACAGTTGAAGAGTACCAGGTTCAACCACACGAATTATGCACAGCTAAATACTTTTTGGGGGGTGGGGGTGGGGGGGGAATACCCTGCCTGGAGTTAGGAATAAAAACTCATTAGGGTGAGATTGGGGCTGCTTGTTGAGGTAGCCTCACCAGGTAATACATACGGTGGAAATGACAGGGAAAATCGTTTCGTTCGTTCTCTGAACAGATGTATCCTTTGATCGAAGATGGAACTAAATTATATGTCCAAACTACTTGTACACCGCTATGTGGAACGGGAGCAGGGAAAAAGCTTCTTCAAAAGTTGTACATGGCTGCCACGCCTTAATAAAAAGCGCACAAGAAACAGGGAATTTAACATCTTTACATCTTCTTTCCCATCTCTGCAACTAGAAAATCAGAAAGGTTTGTTGTGCCGTCCCACGTACAGCTATTTCCAGAGAAATACCAAACTTCTTTACTGAAGATCGACGAGAATAAATTACCGGGGAGTGGCGTCCTGCAGTCCGGAAGGATCTGTATTTTAGTTTTTTCCGGGTTGTGCGGTTTCTTTGGCAATTTCTTAAGAAATAAATCCCGAGCCGCTTACCTTCGCTCCTTTCGATGTGACCTAAAAACATATTTATTTGAACAAGCCGGCCTGGTCTGATGGGTTTAGGGGTATCTTAACGTTTTGTATTAATTTATTGAATTGGGCTGTTGTATTTAATATTTTTTAATTTTTATATATTGTATTTTATTGTATTGCCCTGTACACCGCCCTGAGTCCTTCGGGAGAAGGGCGGTATAAAAATTAAATTAAATTAAATTAAATTAAATTAAATTAAATTAAATTAAATTAAATTAAATTAAATTAAATTAAATTAAATTAAATTAAATTAAAATGCATCCGCATATGCACATTCATCGGAGCCCTTTTTTTTTTTTAAAGAAAACCTTCGCTCCCCCGTTTCCTCCCGCCTCGATCCTCAGGCATAAGCACGCATCCCGGCATTGCAGAACTACATTTCCCAGAGAGCCCGGCGGCTGTCATCTCAAGCGAGAGCCGCGTGAGGTCGTCCTTCAGACCTGCCGCCGGGTGCCCGGGTGGAGCGAGGTTGAATCTTTGCCAGCGCCCCGATTGGTCGCCGCGTTTCGTTGCCGTGGGAAGCCGCGGTCTGGGTGAGCCTCGCTGGAGCCGAAAGGGGGCCTCGGGGGAGGGTCGCGATTCCCGGGCGGGGCGGGGGGGGGAACAGGGCGGAAACCTGGGCTGGGTGCTGCAGCGTCTGCTTGAAGGCAGCCACAAATGAGCCGCTGGGCAGGTTGATTGAGGACATGTGTTCGGTCACGGTCACGACCACGACCACGACCACGCGAAGTCGGCGCGCGGCTCTTTGGGAGGAATGCAACTTTAAACATGCTCAGATGAGCTGAATGCAACTTTAAACATGCTCAGATGAGCTGAATGCAACTTTAAACATGCTCAGAGGCTCTGTTTTCTCTTTATAAAGACCGCCGAGTTCTTTCTCTCTCTCTCTCTCTCTCAGTCCGATCCCTCCTTTTTTTCTTTGCCTCCAGTGTTGGTGCCCCGGGGGCGTGGATGGAGAGCAAGGTCCGTAGGCCTTGTAGGGAGGGATGGTTGGCTATGATCCGGATTCCGAGTGCAGCTCCCTTTCGACTGTGAAAGTAGCAGCGGCGGGATCCGCTTCCGGATTGGTCACTCGGGCAATGATCGGCCCTTTTGATGTGCTCAAGATTCGGTTTCAGGTATTATCTTTATGACATTGGACAAACAAGAGGAAGCGGGTAAGGGACACACACACACCCTCCCATTATTCCACTACTATGAAGGAACTGATTTGGCCATTAGCTTTGACTTTCCAGAGGTTATTTAATTGGGGTCCAATTACAGAGCCCGCTATTTTTAACTCTGCTGTCTGCATAAGGTTTTGCATCCAGGCAGAAACACAGCTGAATGTTCCTTCACCTGAAGACATTGTTCCTCGTTTAAAGGAACAGAAGGTGGTTCTTGAAGGCACTGATACAGCGATCCAAGACCTACTAGTTATGATCGTTATATGGAATCGGAGGCAGGTGGCTTCTAGGAGAAAGTTACTGGAAGGCAATCTTCCTGACATATCTGACTTGTGAGATTGGACTTCCACAAGTATCTGAGGAGCCCCGTGGGAAGAGTACTAGACTAGAAAGCCTTCCTGCCTGATCTATGGTAGCGTAGTTGCTCCTGTGCTTGTATTGTGCAGTTCAGTGTAGCGGCTTTTCTTTGGGTGTTGCACTGCCAGCTTTGGCAAGGAAGCCCTATGATGATTACTTAGGGCTGTTTGAAGGTTTGCTTTTACTCCAGGGTTTTAAAACAATGTTTAAATGATGATAAGCCTTTTCCTTCTACATATTCTAAACTTTGGGAAATATGTTGTAGGCTAATATTTTCCCTTTCTAACTGGCACACCTTTTGTGGTGGGCCTTCTGAAATTAAGAGGCCAGTGTTGTATGTGCAACCTTCCAGATGATAGAAGTTGCTGGAAGGCTATGTGGGGCCTATGCCTATTCTAAAGTAGCACAGTAATAACAGGTAGTCCTCGACTTATGACCACAATTGATCCCAGAGTTTATGTTGCTGAGTGAAAAATTTGTTAAGTGAGTTTTGCCCCATTTTACGAATATTCTTGCCATGCTTGTTAAGTGAATCACTGCAGTTGTTAAATTAGTAACATGGTTGTGAAGAATCTGGCTTCCCCATTGACTTTACTTGTCAGAAAGTCGCAAAAAAATGATCACATGACCCCAGGATACTGCAACCTTCATAAATACGAACCAGTTGTCAGGCATCCAAATGTAAATCTTGTGACTATAGGGATGTTGCAGCAGTTATGCAGCAGTGTGAATAATGGACATAAGTCACTTTTTCAGTGCCATTGTAACTTTAAACAAACTATAAGTCAAGAACTACCTGTATTTATATATTTCCTGCCAGGGTAAATAGTAATTATTCCCAGGTAAGCAAGTTTTATATCAGGCAATAGCCTAAGACACTCTGATGATAAATATCATAGCCCTAAGACATTTTGGAGTTTTAAATTTTCCACATAAGCATTATATAGTTTACTCATGCCATCATTTTTCAGCTTCAGATAGAGCAGCTTTCCTCCAAAAATCCACATGCGAAGTATCACGGTATCTGGCAGGCCGCTGGTAAGATTTTTCAGGAGGAAGGGGTCACCGCGTTTTGGAAAGGTCACGTCCCTGCTCAACTTCTTTCCGTTACCTATGGGGCTGTCCAGGTGAGAACCAAACAATATTTTATCTATTCAGCCTGAAAATGAGGACCCAGATTGTTGGGGGCAATAAGCTGACTTTGTAAAAATGCCGCTTGGGGGCCCCCGAAAGCCCTAATAAGCAGGCATATACATAGAATGAAGGCTATTGCTAAGCACATTGATTTGTGCTTCTTAGATTGTAAGCCGCCCTGAGTCTTCAGAGAAGGGCGGGATATAAATGGGATTTTTAAAAAAATTACTACTTTTATTAACTTCTAATCTGTTTAGCTGTCTTCTCATGTTTCTTTTCAAAAACTGATTTTACTTTTTTTTAGAATTAATATGAGAATTTAGAATTTAATTTAGAATTAATTTTTAGAATTAATATGACACAATTGAGTTGTTATCATGGAATATTCTGGGACCAAAGATTCATTCTTAGCAATATTTGGGATTTCATATTAACTTTTCACGTACTTTCTCTTCAGGTAATGAGTTAATTTAAGTAATTTTAAATATTAATTTAGAATCTCCATGCTTGCACAAGACTAATACCCTATTTTGTTTTGTCCAGTTTTTATACTCTATCAATCCTTCTCTTAGAGTCCAAAAACTCTATGCTCTATTTTCTCTGATTTCACATTCCTACTACAACTTTTTATCTCAGATCCTGAAATTCAAAATCACTCTTCTGTTGATTTTTGCAAAATGATGAGAAGCACATCAGCTGCCTCTTCTTGTTTTGACTATTTAATCTATGTTGAATACTAGTTTGTAAACTGATGTAACTCTGAGTGGTCTAAGTTATTCTTTCTCAGATGTTGGGTATGTTCATGTAGAATGCTAACTCAGTACTAATTGAGGCAGGGTTTACCCAGTTATTAGGGTTCAGCTATTGTAACATATTAAACCATTAAATATATTAACTGGATCCATGCCCACTGAGCCATAAATTAGCCAACTGTTCAGCTCTATTGATACTTACAGACTTCCAGAGACATCCACCTCCTAAATACTGTAAATGAAATAAGCGAAAAAATAAATCAGTGTCCTAACTAATTACTTCAGAGACGCAAAATCTGAATTTCTGGACCACATGTATTCACAGAAATTATTTTTTAAAAAATATCCTTGTGTGATCGGTGGCTCTCCTAAATCAAATATGTAAATTTCTGATTGTTTTGGTCTTCTTTTACAAGTTTGTCAGCTTCGAATTTCTGACGAAGCTGGTGCACCATGGCACATCTTATGATGCTCGTGGCTTCACTGTGCACTTTGTCTGTGGCGGTCTGTCTGCTTGTGCTGCTACTGTGACAGTTCAGCCTCTTGACACGTTGCGGACTCGCTTGGCTGCCCAAGGAGAGCCGAAGGTAAGAGATGAATGAAAGCACCCCCAGCGCTTCTAGATTAATTCTGCTCTTGCCAGCTAGAGAATATTTTGATTCCTTACTTTACCCCCACAGTATTTATTTAATGAAATGACACCATTCTGACTGCTTTCCAACTTACTTAGAGTCTTAGGGCAGTGGGCTAATGCCTCCTTAAGTAACACCAGCTGCCTGCAATTAGTGCAGGTTCGCATCCCACCAGGCTCAAGGTTGACTCAGCCTTCCATCCTTCCGAGGTAGGTAAAATGAGGACCCAGATTGTTGGGGGCAATTAAGCTGACTTTGTAATAATGCCGCTTGGGGTGTGTGAAAGCCCTAGTAAGCAGGCATATACATAGAATGAAGGCTACTTGCTAAGCTTGTAAGCCGCCCTGAGTCTTCGGAGAAGGGCGGGATATAAATGGAATTAAAATAAAAATAAAAAAATAAAAATCTTAGAGATCAATGCATTTTTTATGGCATAATCTTTCATAGAAGGGACTGTCCTGTATAGGTGTCACAAGATCCTTGGTTGATCTGTCAGTGAACTGACAGGCAAGGTTAGGAGGAGTGCTTGGGTTTGCTGAAACAGTCCCAAAGGGTGAGGACCACATGATAGGTACGAGTCAGGAAAATACTTTGATAAACAGTTGCATTTTGAGAAGAGCTAGGGAAGCAGCCTGACAAATAGGCAACCACCATACGTCATGGTTTACAGAATGTGAAGTCAATATGACTTGTTTACCAAAGCAGAATTATTTTGGCTTAATATGTTTGAATTCAACTATTTTAGTTTGCAGAATTCGGGGGCAAAGTGGCAGAAGAGCTTGAGATCCAAGGTGTTCACTCTGTCTCTTATCTGTCAGCTACTCTGTAAAGAAGCTGCTACTCTTCCAAGTCTGTAACTGTGCACCCGGGAAAATCCCGTGTTTTGACTTAAGAAGTTCCTTATTCTAATACATGTTAACGTTCCCCCTCAGATGTTAAGTTTCCTATAGGAATAATCTTTGCTTCTCTTACGCAAATTTGAAATTCTGTGCTCAGAAATCCTTTCTTTTGCGCAGAAAGATTGTTATGCGTTCAGAATAAGCAGTGTAAATCTAGATCTTACTATGCAGCTAGGCATCGTGGAAATGTGTACTTTGCATAATAGATTGTTTTGCTTTTCATTACTCTGTTGAGAAGGCAACTATGTGGGAGGAGCAAAGGGTAGCATGGGGATTGTCAGGTCATGACAAAAAGGCACAGGGCCTCTGCTGCCAAAGATTTATGGCTGGCACATGGCAGAAGGGCTTCTCTGAGATCAGGCTTTACGAAATCTGTAGAGATGCTTCTCTCTTCTCTCTCTCTCTCTCTCTCTCTCTCACACACACACACACACACACATACACACACATCAAGCTTTTAACTGGTTAATTGCTCTAATGATTTTATTGTGATGTGTTTTTAAAGTTTTACATTCTTTTTTTAAAAAAATCTTAGCCATCTTGAGTGCTCATAAGAGCAGAAAAGTGAATAATATGCTGGGATCTGCCAATACATTAAAATACATTCTTCTTGGGAAGAACTCAATGGATATGAAGGCCAATACCAGCTAATGAACTGGTAGCTGTGATTTCACCTGTATATACTACTACTACTACTACTACTACTACTACTACTAATAATAATAATAATAATAATAATAATAATAATAATAATAATAATACCTTTAAGACTATCAAACAACAACATCTGCCGATCCAGTTGTTTTGGGATTGCACCCAAGGCTCCTATTACTATTGATACTACCCTTGCTTGCCTTTGCCACAGTCTTTCTATTTCTATTTGTAGGTCTTTGTATTTTGCTATCTTCTCCAGTTCTTTCTCATCTATTCTGCTGTCTCCAGGCACTGCCATGTCCACTATCCAGACTTTTTTATAGTGGATGTGGCAGTGCCTGATGACATCAGAATAGATGAGAAAGAACTGGAGAAGATAACAAAATACAAAGACCTACAAATAGAAATAGAAAGACTGTGGCAAAGGTAAGCAAGGGTAGTACCAATTATAATAGGAGCCTTGGGTGCAATCCCAAAACAACTGGAGCACCACTTGAACACCATTGGCATTAAGAAATTTGCCATTAGTCAATTGCAAAAGGCAGCCTTACTAGGAACTGCTTCCATCCTGTGACGATAACTATAATACCATCCAACATCCACATCTGCCTATCCCAGGTCCTTGGTAAGGACTCGATAAGTAGACAAAAATGCCAAATCCAGTCTGAACATCTGGCTGACTGTGCAATGATCAATAGTAATAATACCTTTAAGACTATCAAACAACATCTGCCTATCCCAGGTCCTTGGGAAGGATTCAATAGTGGAGAAAAATGCCAAATCCAATCTAAACATCTGATTGGCTGTGCAACAATCTCTAATACAGTGATGACCAAAAGTATTAAGAGAGAGAGAGATAGCCAGTTCGGGTAACTAGCAGAAGCCACATCTCTTAACAGTTGGAGCTTTTTAACAGCATAGCTGAAATCTAACTTCCATACTGAGAGCAAAATTTGCATCATGGTCAAGGAAAGATGCTCCTTCTTAAATTGTTTTAGATTTACAGGAACCTCCGCCACGCTGTGGTCAGCATGTACCAGAAGGAAGGGCTGCTGACTTTCTATAGGGGGCTGAGCCCAACCGTCATTGCCATTGTTCCTTATGCCGGCTTCCAGTTTTCCTTCTACAGTCTCCTGAAGAGGGTGTACAACTGGATGGCTCCAAGCGAAGAGATGAAGAAAGGTTGGTGCCAATGGTGGGGCCGGGCAGGGCAAAGGGGGCAGGTGAGCTCCTGGTATACCACGAGGGCTGTCTGTCCCTAGAAAGGTCTGCTGCCTCAAGGTTGGAAATCAGTTGTCAGCAAAATTGTAAGAGTAAAATCGGTAAGTTAGTGGAACCCATGGAGAGCCTTTCATAAAGGGAATCCTACCCCTGTGATTCATGCCTCTCTTACATTGACCAGTCCAGAGCTTTGAAGGGCAGGATCAGAGTTAGCTATGGAGCACTTCCCTTTCCTTCTAACCTCTTGGTTTTTCAGGTAATATTAAAAACTTAGTGTGCGGAAGCTGTGCTGGTGTCCTCAGCAAAACCTTGACATATCCCTTTGACCTGTTCAAGAAGCGACTGCAAGTGGGTGGCTTTGAGCAAGCCCGGGCGGCTTTTGGGCAGGTGAGAGGGGATTTGGCTTGTGGAAATCTTTCTTATTCCCCTTCCTCTCTCTTTTTCTATGCCAAATATATCAGGCAGTATGAAGGCAGTGGAGTGTATCAGCTGAAACGACCAAACTTTCTCCCCTTTTATGCAATATCTAAGTGAGGGGTTCTACCTCACCTGCTCTCCTCCCCTTATTTTAGTGTTTTTTCAAACATGTCAATTCCTAGGTGTGTGGACTTCAACTCATAGAATTCTCCTCAATGGCCATGTGTGGCTGTGGGGTTCTGGGAGTTGAAGTCCATACACCTGGAAATTGCCATGGCTGGGAAACACCGCCTTTGATGAAGATATTAATAGAAGTATGTTCTCGCCACCACTGAGAACTGTAGCTTTCATGCTTGTAGCCTCCAAATATATGCTGGATGTATTGTTTGTAATGGAACCATTGCTCCCCCCCACCCCCAGCTATTTCTAAACGAGAATCTGGAGCTGATGCTTTCTCTCCTCCCCTTTTTTCCTGTTTCATGGAGAAGGAGGGCAGTGAATCACATTGTGTTTTCACTCAGCTTGCAGTTGAATAAACTACAGTTTGTGCAAATCACAGTGTCCCATGTTTTGACAGATTGCTTTGTTATACACAGTGCCTACTAGCTTTAAATCATGTGCAAAATAGAAAGAGGAAGTGGGAGCACCTGAACTCAAGGCTTCCCTCATCTTGTTCATGTAATAAGGCACAACTTAGATTTACTTCTAATTAAAGGTAAAGGTAAAGGTTCCCCCGCACATGTGTGCTAGTTGTTTCCGACTCTAGGGGCCGGTGTTCATCTCCGTTTCAAAGCCGAAGAGCCAGCGCTTGTCCGAGGACGTCATGTGGCCGGCATGACTAGACGCCAAAGGCGCACAGAACGCTGTTACCTTCCCACCGTAGTGGTCCCTATTTTTCTACTTGCATTTTGACGTGCTTTCGAACTGCTAGGTTGGCAGAAGCTGGGATGAGTAACAGGCGCTCACTCTGCTACATGGCACTCGGAATTCGACCCGCCAAACTGCCGACCTTCTGATCGACAAGCTCAGCATCCTAACTCACTGAGCCACCGCGTCCCTTTTTTACTTCTAATTAGTGACCCATTATTCACCTTTCTTCTTACAAGATATTGAACATATACCCCTTCACAATAAAAAAATGTTTGTACTGAGTTTCTTTTTTGTTCAACTAGCCAATTTGGGGTGGCTGTTTTCTAAATCTCAGTCCATATCTCTTAAGCATACTATTCCTGGTTTTTCCCCCCTCTCATTTTCTGTCCAGAGACCAATATACATAATCTGGCTATGCAGTGCTTCAGATTCGGTTTCCATGAGAGATCACTAACATAGCACTTCTTGCCATGACCTTTCCCCACAATTACATGAGACTGAATCCAATGCCCTGTTATATCTAGGAGAGAAGACATGGTACCCAGCCTGAATCTTTGCTCTTGTTCACTCACTTTCTTGTGCCTGGCAGGTTCGAACATACAGTAGCATCATGGACTGTGCCCGACAGATAATCTTGGATGAGGGACCCAGAGGATTCTTCAAGGGCCTCTCCCCAAGCTTGTTGAAGGCTGCTTTCTCCACCGGCTTCACCTTTTTCTGGTATGAGCTCTTTTGCAGCCTTCTGCTAACAATGCAAGACTCCAGTGGGTCCAAGAAGCAAGAAGGTTAATGTAAGCAAGAGCTGCTGCCTGACTCCAGTGGATGTTCTTGGAATATAATTCTGGCAGCTGCAGTCATCATCGTTGGGGACTGAGGGGTGAGGCAGGGCATATGGGATTGGAGAGTTGAGATAAGTGACTTTTTGCCCAAGCCCAGTATGCACATCGCTCATTGCTTTAGTTCAAAACAGGAGCAATGGCTCACCTCAACACCTGCTCCAGTTGCCTCTTTAGTCTGCAGCTGCAGCATTTGTGAGTCTTGATGAGGTTCATCATCAAGGCTTCTGAAGATCTGTGTTGCAAAGGTGTGTATACTTTTCCTATTGTTTCATAACAGAGAATTTAAATCAGACCCCAGTTCACACACCAAAATCCCCTTTTGTGACCCTGGAAACTAGGTACTCTAAAACTGAACCCGATATTGACCGGTGGATGGCCAGACTCTTCCAGCATGACCATTTTGCAATGCCTGTGACAAGCTGGAGGTCCTGGCCTTCAGTAGTGCTGATGGGACTTTCATTTAATAGGCAATTATCTGCCTTGACCATTCAGCCCAGGCAGTAAAAATGCTACCGCTGGGATTTTACTGGTGTCAGGTCATCCCACATTTCAGTCCGTGCCTCTTGGCTGAGGTTCTTGCAGACTTTGTGATTTTTGCAGTGTTTCATTAGTGAGTCTGTGAAAATTGTCTGTTGCCCTAAAACCCTAAACAAAGCAGAGGAAACTTTCCCTTCTGTGTTAGCAGGGCCATTAGTGTTCATGGTTCCTCTTGCCCTACCCATACATAGATATATTTTTGTCACTTCTCCAAATTAATTTACAGGCTTGACCTCTATTTTTAGACATATATATTTTTTGCACTATCAACTTCTCCCTTCTTACTAAAACACATGCTAAACACACATGCTTGATCTAAATTCTTAAAGAAGTTTTTCATTTTAAACTTTTCCATTTTCCAACTTTTCCATTTTGAATCAAAGTGAAAAAATAGTGTTGACTATACAATTATTCAAGTTTCATTTTGTGAGAAGATACATCTTTTAAATTATTGTAAATGATTTTTCTTAAATAATGTTGTCCTCTGATAGCATTTTTTCCCCTCAAGAAAAAGCTCTGGAATAACAATGGATACTTTTTTTTACAGCAAACTCTTTAACCTAGTATAGTGGGGGGGAAATAGTTGAAGAGGACCATTTGCCTGGATGAATTTGGCCCATTTTATATATGACAAAAGCTATAAAGAAATTTAAATGATTGATGCAATCTTGTCGATTTTTACTCAGAAATAAATCCCACTATGTACATTTAGAATTGCAGCCTTAAAATAATCTTCCTTTCCAAGTCATTTATAGATTTCTCAATTTTCTGGTACCTGCTCTGTATTTACATTAAAAAGTTCACAGAAGTTGGCTGGTAAGTTTGCTTTAAGGGCTTTGTCCTCACGAGCTAAATTTTCTTGTACTTTTCAGTTTTGCCTGATATAAAATATATGAGTCGTCATAGTTCCAGTTTCAAGCACAGGGAGAAGCTGATTCTCTGTTCCTTGCCCGTTTTCTATGCACTTCTCTGTAAAATGTAATGTAAAAACATACAAATAATGTATATTTAGTTATGTAGATATTTTTGTACTCTATAATCTTTGCGTGGTATCTGGGAAAAGCAGTGACTGCAACCTGACAAGATAAAGAACTGGGAAATCACCAAACATCTTACAACAATCCAGTTGATTTCCACTCCATGACTTCTTTTCAGCATAGGGCAAATCCACATTCAGATACAGTGCTGAGTTGAAGGTACTGTGGTGATACACAAGTACACTCCAGTTTGCTATATACCTGATAGACATAAGCAAAGCTTCTGAAAAGAGAGGTTTAAAAAAAATAAAGAGATTTGTTTCCAGCAGTATCTGCAAATTCTTTTTATAAAGCTTCCAGTACTGGCAAGATGGAATTTAAATTCTTTCGGTGTCAAATCATGCTGGATCTGTAGAATTGGAGCCGTTGGTGTTTGGAAGCATAGAGACTGCAGACTGGAAACTTTGGAGTTACTTTCTTTTGCTTACCTACTGGGTCAGGTTGTTCCTTGTACACTTATCTGTATTTATTTTCATAAGAGCTGTGAAAGTCACATTCCAGCTACACTACGGTACATACCATTGGAAGAGCCCTGGCTTGTGCAATCTTTGCCTTATGTACCCTAAGAACAAAGGTTGCTTGTATTTCTCTGAAATGTTTATTTTGGACAGGTGGGTTCTTTTCCCAAAGTGTTCATAGGCCTGCCTTTCTTTTGTTGTCTAAGATGGGAATTGCTGATTCAGAGTCTTTCTAAAAGGCACTTAGGGTAGGCTCCTTTGTCAAAAGGCAAACAGCAGGTTCACCAGAAATGCAGCGACAACTGTCCTTGACTCACAACATTTTTTATTATTATTTTATCAAATTTTGAGGCCATTGACTCCTTAATGACTCTGGATAGATTACAGACAAAAAACAATAAATATGAATAAGTACACTACTGACTCGACCACTGTTTCTCAACCTTGAGAACTTTAAAATGGGTGGACTTCAACTCCCATAATCCCCCAGCCAGCATATTCCCAGAATTGCACCCCTCCCCCAGCATGCTGGCTAAGGAATTATAGGAGTTGAAGTCCACCCATCTTAAATTTGTCAAGGTTGAGAACTGGACTAGAAGAACAGAACACCAGTTAAGAACCAACCATAACTAAAGGGGGGGGGGGTTCCACAATCACTCTGCCCTCAGGGGCTCTTGTGTCTTTCTCCACCTATACAAAAGAGGCATTAGCTCATGAAACCTGCCTTTCTATTCGAATTACACTCTTTTTAAGCATGCAAACTTAAAATGCAAGCATGAGGTCACAGCACAGAAGGAACACGTGACGTTTGTAGTCTCCAAATATAAGCTAGGTTACTTATCTTTCAGTTCTCTACCCTTTAGCACCTCCTTCAGTCTATTTCCTCAAATATGTTAATTTTAAAATATTGTGCCTTATGACAATGCCAAAATCAGTGTATACTTTAATACTTCAGTGTTTACAAGATGGCATAACATCAGTAGGTCAGCAGTCTCTCCCCACACCTCCAAAATGGTTGATGGTTATTAGCTGGGCATCTATGCCAATGAGAACCCCGATAGACTTGTACTCCTAGTACTGTACTCTAAATGATCTTTGTTGACATCTAGGGTTGTGCAAGGTTTCAGATTCCATTGCAGAGATTGTTGTTCACTCCCTGTGTTTAACATGAATGCTTAATCTATAGCACTGTGTCTGTATTTTTCATATAAAGATTTATTTTTTGTAGCTGAGACAGTTTGGACCACCCACTTTTCTAGTCCATAGAACATGTGTCTATTGTGAAAGAAAAATAAATATATAAATATATTTATCATAAATTTGTGGATTATTTTTTTCTTTTTGCAATCGCCAGTCTTCTTCTGAGAATCCAATGGAGGAACAGCATGTAAACATCCCTTTTCATTTTACTGCACCCAAGCAGTAGCTAGGAAGGACTTGGGAAAGGCAGCTGAAGGCATGTTTTTTTTATAAACAGTACCCTTAATGTCTGGTTATTGTATTTGGCAGTCTGTCACAAATAAAAAGGTCTTGTTTGAGTGCCTGTAGGTGGTGGAAACCTGGAGGGAGGAAGAGTTCAACGTTCATAAGACTGGGTGGCTATGTGTTATTGTGCCCCTCCTCCAGAGACAGGGATATCTTATCTTTAGTCCTGAACTGGGTTGCACTTGCTCGTTCAGGGCTTGTGCACAGCTGGGGGGGCTCTTCATGAACACACAACTTCTGCTCAAGAATTTAATTTAATTTTAATTTAATAATATTTATATACCGCCCTTCTCCCTAAGGACTCAGGGCGGTTCACAGGGCAGAATAAAATACTAAATACAAACGTTAAAACAAGATTAAATAATTGCCCATATTAAAACAGTTGGAATCAAGTTCTAAAACACCAAGTTAAAATTAAAACACAAGACTAAAAACCCCACCAATCCCCATCAGGCTAGGCCGGCTTGAACAAACAGAAACGTCTTGAGATCGCGACGAAAGGAGCGAAGATCGGGCGCCATCCGGAGCTCTACCGGTAGCTGATTCCACAGCTCCGGAGCGCCCACAGAGAAGGATCTCCCCCTGGGGACCACCAATCGACATTCTCTGATCGGTGGCACCCTGAGGAGGCCCTCTCTGTGGGAACGCACAGGGCGCAGGGAGCTTGATGCCGGCAGCAGATGTTCCCTAAGGTACTCCGGCCCCATGCCATGAAGGGCTTTAAACACTGTTACCAGTACCTTGAATCTCACCCGGAAGACAACTGGCAACCAATGCAGCTCACGGAGCAGCGGTGTAACGTGGGAGTATCGGGAGACTCCCAACACAACTCTCGCGGCTGCATTCTGTACCAGTTGGAGCTTCCGGGTGGTCCTCAAGGGCAGCCCCATGTAGAGAGCGTTGCAGTAGTCTAGACGAGAGGACACGAGCGCATGAGTGACCGTGCACAAATCATCCCGGCTAAGATAGGGCCGCAACTGGCGCACCAGGCGAACCTGGGCGAAGGCCCCCCTAGCCACAGCTCCTATATGGTCTTCCAGGGTGAGCCGTGAATCTAGGAGGACTCCCAAGTTGCGAGCCCTATCTACGGGGGGTAATAGTTCACCCCCCATAGCCAAAGGTGGAACATCCGAATAAACCCGGGATGAAGGTATGCAGAGCCACTCAGTCTTGTCGGGGTTGAGCTGGAGTCTGTTCCTCCCCATCCAGACCCGAACCGCCTCCAGGCACCGGGACATCACGTTGAGGGCATCACTGGGGTGGTTTGGGGTCGAAAGGAAAAGTTGGGTATCATCAGCGTACTGATGATACCCAACTCCAAAGCCACGAATGATCTCACCCAGCGGTTTCATGTAGATGTTGAACAGGAGAGGCGAGAGGACCGACCCCTGAGGAACTCCACAAATGAGAGACCTCGCGGTCGACCTCTGCCCTCCTGCCAACACCGACTGCGAACGTCCCCGGAGATAGGAGGAGAACCACTGTAAAACTGTGCCTCCCACTCCCAATCCCCTGAGACGCCGCAGCAAGATACCATGGTCGATGGTATCGAAAGCCGCCGAGAGGTCTAATAGGACTAGAACAGAGGAATATCCCCTGTCCCGAGCCCTCCAGAGATCATTCACCAGCGCGACCAATGCCGTCTCCGTGCTGTGCCCGGGCCTGAAACCCGATTGGTACGGGTCTAGATAATCCGCTTCATCTAGGACCAGAGGGAGCTGATGCGCCACCACACTCTCAACAACCTTCGCAAGAAAGCGAAGGTTGGAGACAGGACGAAAGTTGTTTAATACAGCTGGGTCCAAGGCAGGCTTCTTGAGGAGAGAAACAGGTCCCACTGAAAAATCTTCACACAAATCCAATCTATGTTCCAATTGTACCCCTCTTTTTAGACACCACTTGTGCTTTTAGTCATCTTATGCCTGGGCTACTGCAATGTGATGTACATGGAGCTGCCATTCAACTACAGCTGAATATGGATGCAGTGACAGGCAATTATGGGCATGCCACATCTTGCTCATGTAGTACCTTTGCCCTATGAGCTGCAATGATTGTTGGCAGGTTTCCAGAGGCAATTCAAGGTGTTGGTTATTACTTATAAAGCCTTTGTGACCTGGTTATCTGCAAGACTCACTCTCTTCCATAGTTTCAGCTCAGCCAGTACAATTGGGCAGAGCAGGCATATTCCATCTGCTTGTGGAAACCCTGTCTGTCCCATTTCTGATTTCTCCTTTTGCAGAACATTCCTTAAATGGGACATCATCTCCATAAAAAAGGAATTCTGATGTCCATTGACTGGTATAATGTAGTGTTACTTCTAAATTCAGGTAATGTAATGTAGTCCCTGATTCAAGAAAAGCATTTGAGTGTATGCAACAGTAGCATTAGTGGAGATGTAGCGACACATGAAATTTTAAAAAGGACTTTGAAAGTATTATTTATTTATTTATTTGATTTATATACCGCCCTACTCCTAGAGGACTCAGGGCGGTGTACAGGGCAATAAAATAAGAATACATTAGATAAATAATTTTAAAACCCAAATCCATCAGGCCAGGCCGGCTTGTTCGAATAGATAAGTTTTTAGATCACGCCGGAAGGAGCGAAGGTCGGGGGCCATCCGGAGTTCAGCTGGTAAGCGGTTCCAAAGGATTGGTGCACCCACCGAGAATGCTCTCCCCCTGGGGGTCACCAGCCAACATTCTCTGACCGGTGGTACCCTGAGGAGGCCCTCTCTGTGGGAACGTATAGGACGGAGGGACGATGACACCGGCAGTAGGTGCTCCCGTAGGTAATCCGGACCCATGCCATGTAGGGCTTTGTATGTCATTACCAGCACCTTGAATTTTACTCGAAAGGTAACTGGAAGCCAGTGCAGCTCATGGAGCAGAGGTGTAATATGGGAGTATCGGGAGACCCCCAAAAGAACTCGTGCAGCTGCACTCTGTACCAGCTGAAGCTTCCGAGTGGTTCTCAAGGGCAGCCCCATGTAAAGAGCGTTGCAGTAGTCTAGACGAGAGGTCACAAGTGCATGGGTGACTGTACGTAAGGCATCCAGGTCCAGATAGGGTCGCAACTGGCGCACCAGACGAACCTGGGCGAAGGCCCCTCTAGTCACAGCTCCTATATGATCTTCTAAGGAGAGCTGTGAATCTAAGAGGACACCCAGATTGCGAGCCTTATCTACGGGGGGTAATAACTCGCCCCCAATATTAAGAGATGGAATAATCTGAATTTCCTGACAAGCCGGTATGTACAGCCATTCAGTCTTGTCCGGGTTGAGTTGAAGCCTGTTCCTCCCCATCCATTCCCGGACCGCTTCCAGGCAACGGGACATCACGTCGAGGGCATCACTGGTGTGGTTTGGGGTTGAGATGAAAAGCTGGGTGTCATCAGCATACTGATGATATCCCACTCCAAAACCACGGATGATCTCACCTAGCGGCTTCATATAGATGTTAAACAGGAGAGGTGAGAGGACCGACCCCTGAGGAACTCCATACATGAGAGGCCTCGGGGTCGATCTCTGCCCACCCGCCAACACCCACTGTGAACGTTCCAGAAGGTAGGAGGAGAACCACTGGAGAACAGTGCCTCCCACTCCCAATCTTCTGAGACGCCGCAGTAAGATACCATGGTCGATGGTATCAAAAGCCGCAGAGAGGTCTAATAGGACCAAGACAGAGGAATAACCCCTGTCCCGAGCTCGCCAGAGATCATTCATCAGAGCGACCAATGCCATCTCCGTGCTGTGTCCGGGCCTGAAACCCGATTGGTACGGGTCTAGATAATCAGAATCTTCGAGGAACAGAGGAAGCTGATGCGCCACTACGCTCTCAACAACCTTCGCAAGAAAGTGAAGGTTGGAGACCGGGCGAAAGTTGTTTAAAACAGCTGGGTCCAGCGAAGGCTTTTTGAGGAGGGGTCTCACCACCGCTTCTTTCAAGGCTGTGGGGAAACTGCCCTCTTTCAATGAAGCAGTTATCACTGCATGGATCCAGCCTCATGTCCCATCTCGAGCTGCATAAACCAGCCAGGAGGGGCACGGGTCCAATAAGGATGTAGTGGAGCTCAGCTTCCTCATGATCTTGTCTACCTCGTCCAGAGTCACAGGATCGAACTCTTCCCAGATAACATCAACAAGACTGTCCATGTTCTCATCGTCAGATTCTGCCCAGTCGGAATCCAGACTGGTCCAGATCCGAGCGATTTTGTCCAGCAGATGTTGGCTAAATTCCTCGGCACGACCCTGTAAGGGATCCTCCTTCACCTCTAGATTAAGGAGGGAGCGGGTCACCCTAAACAGGACGGTCGGGCGATTATCTGCGGATGCGATAAGGGTAGCAAAGTAATTAAGTATGGTGCATATAATGAATATGCTCAGGATAATATTTCTGTGTGTGTGTGTGTGTGTGTCTGTGTGTGTGTGTGTGTGTAGAGAGATACAAACCATAAAGGAATTTGATGGATGCAATATATATGTCATATTAAGCATATGGTTTTATATATTATAAGAGATTAGTAATCTACCTACTTATACTTAATTTTAATTATGGTGATCTCTGGTTCCTGGATTTTGTCAGAATTTCTCCATGTTGCTTTACAACTCTCATTAATCCTCAGAACTACCTATGTACGTCTGAATTTATGGGAGTTGAATAAAGTCTATATATTGCCAATCTGTGCCAGTAATTATTTCAATTAATGTATATCATTCACGAGACATCAGTAATTGGCTGCCGAACCAATTTTGTCTCTGTGTGTTTAACTGGTGTTTCTTATTTCCGATTCAGGGCTTTAGCTGCTAGATCTCAGTTTCTAGTATGGAAAGGCAACCAAACAGGTTAATTCTGGATCGGACACCGGCACCAGATAGTTAGTCTTCCGAGCCTTCGGACTCATGCTGGAGCTCATCCTGGAGCCCTCTGGTCCCAGTGACCGACCCAGATTGGATCCTGCAACATTATCCTCCTGGGACTTATTTTGCCTTCATCCGAGCTCTTGCAAGCCTCTTCAGAATCTTGGTTTAAAGGAGGGTACCTTCATTTGCCAGCAGGAGGCGCTGCTGCAGGTACACTGTCACTCTCTCTCTTTCTCTCTTTCTCCCTCCTGCCACGCACCTTGGCAAGGAAATGACCTAGGTCCTAGGAGGAAGCCTTTGGCTGTGTAAACAAGGGGGAGAAGGGGGGGGAGCGCACCCCCCCCTCCTCAGCAACTAAGTTTCAGGAGTTGCCGTCGGAGCCCAAAGTGAGTGAAGGGCGAGAGCGGCCTCTGCCTTCCCGGAGGGGCGCATGCGCGCGCGACACGGCTGCTGGGGGCCAGCTGGGCGCTTCTGCCGGCGGCGGGGCCGGCGGGGGCCAATAGCCGAAGGATGCCCATCCTGCACTTGCACTCCATGCTTGAGCTGCTGCCTTTCTTGCTGCTGCTGCTGCTCTTTTTGGTGGTGGGCTTTTTGCTGATATACCTCCAGCGACCCGTGCCAGACCCCAAAAAGTATTAGGGGCCCCGGGGGCGCGTTTTCCCAGCGTCAAGATGCCAGCGCGCCCCTGCTTGACAGCGGAGGCGTAGAAGGCGAGAGAGCAGGTGGGTGTCCGTCCAACTTCTCGCTTTCTCGGGGCTGCCTGAGAAACTCGGGGTGCGGGTCTCTTTGAGGTGGTGGGTCTTTCCTCCCCCTTGGTAAGTTGGCTTCCCTATTGAAAAGCTGATTTTGAAAGTACCAGGTAGTCCTTGACTGGCGACCACAATTGAGCTCAACATTTATGTTGCTAAGTGACATTTGTGGTGCGTTTTGCCCCTAAAAGAGCCTTGGTGGAGCAGTGGGCTGATGCCTCCTTAAGTTACACCAGCTGCCTGCAATTAGCGCAGGTTCGCATCCCACCAGGCTCAAGGTTGACTCAGCCTTCCATCCTTCCGAGGTAGGTAAAATGAGGACCCAGATTGTTGGGGGCAATTAAGCTGACTTTGTAATAATGCCGCTTGGGGGGGGGGCGAAAGCCCTAATAAGCAGGCATATACATAGAATGAAGGCTACTGCTAAGCTTGTAAGCCGCCCTGAGTCTTCGGAGAAGGGCGGGATATAAATGGAATTAAAATAAAAAAAAATAAATAAATTTTTTTACCACCTGTCTTGCCCCACTTGTTGAACGAATCACTGCAGTTGTTAAGTTAGCAACACGGTGGTTGGTTAAGTGAATCTGGTTTCCCCATTGACTTTGCTTGTCAGAAGATCTCAAAAGTGGATCATGTGACCCCAGGATACTGCAACCGTCATAAATATGAATCAATGGCCAAACACTTTAATTTTTGATCCTGTGACCATGGAGATGCTGCAACGTTCATGTGAAAAATGGTCATAAGTCACTTTTTTCAGTGGTGGTGTAACTTTGAATAGGTCACTAAATGAACTGTTACAAGTTAGGAGTTAGCTGTAGAGCCATCCGCCCACACTCAAAAGTCTTTGTGGTTAATTTGTTGGATTGTATCAGTCAGCTTTTTTATAGGTAGGTTTAAAAGAGGAATGAAGAGTCTCTGGTTTTCAGGAGTTGGAATAGAACCAGCATTGTTGTTTATTTAATCTGTGTAGACACTTATCTCAAATACATGACGCTAGGTGACTTACAATATTAAATGAGTAAAAATATATACATAAATCACACAGTGGGAAAAATCCTGAAAAGACGTCTATTAACACATCTCGGATGTAGGCACAAAATAAGATCTTCAAGGCTTTAGGAAAGGCCAGCGGGATTGGGGTTAGTCTGATCTTTGGAGGGATGATGTTCCAGAAGTTGCGCGTCAAGCAACTGTAGCTCTGTGTGGCATTGTGTTCCCTCCAAAAGAGCTAGTTCATAATATGACAGCCCTGAATTCATAGCTGCTGTGGAACAGCTTGTGGGAACTGTGGCCCTGAGAGCTTTTGGCCATTCCTGAAATAGGTTACAGCCTCTAGACCAGCAGCCCCCAATCTTTTGAGCACCTGAGTCTGGTTCTCTAAAGAGAGGTTTTTCTGGGTCCTGGAGGGGGCATGGTTTTGTGTGCTGCCTGCATCCCGCAGATGGGGCTTTGCTTGTTTGCATGGCCCAGTTTCTGGCATGCCGCAGACTGGTGCTGATCCACGAACTGGGGGTTGGGGACCCCTACTTTAGACTGCTTATCCCAGACAGAATCTGCTGGCCTAAGACATGCTGGCAGGGTGTGCTGATCAAGAATTTCTGTACTCATGAGGTACAACTAGAGAAGATTTGGTGGCAAACTTTCTCCATCCCTGTGGTATAACTTACCTTCAGAAGTATGATCTATGTCCTGCTGTATGAAGTTTGGAAAGTTAGTCAAGACCTGTCTAAAGAGTATTTGGGACCCAACCATTGTACCTGGGATGAGTGATGAGTATTGGCTGTGGTTGACTGTCTCTCTCTCTTTTAAACGGGTTATCTTTTGTGGATGATGCCCTTATATGTGTTTGCTTTTGTAAGACACTTGGGATCAGCCAGATGAAGCAGTACAGAAGTAATTGTAGTTATAAACAAAATCAAGTAACCATTTTAGGCAGCTATAAATTGTGGGAACACATATTTGGGCGGTGTTCCAGCTCATTTGTTTATGCATCTGGTCACCTGAAAAGAATGAAGAACTTGGGTGCAGACACAAGGATGTCCAGCTTAGGACTTTGGCCAAGTATATTCTAAGTCAGGGGTGTCAAACTCAATTTCATTGAGGGCCGCATCAGCATTGCGGTTGCCCTTAGGGGGCCAGGTGGGTGTGGCTGGGGTGGGCGTGGCCTACTGGGTGGGTGTGGCTAGAGTGCGTATGGCCTACTGGATGGGCATGGCCAGCTCTACATTGTTGGCATCAAGGGTGCCTATGGGGGCCTGGGCAGGAGTGGGACAGATTTGGGGGTCTCTGGAGGAAGGAGGGTCTCTGGGCCAGGGCCAAGGCAGTGGGGGCCGTTCCCTCACTGTTTCCAGGATGGCTTCGCGGGCTGCATAAAATCACTTCGCGGGCTGGATCCAGCCCCCGGCCCTTGTGTTTGACATGTCTGCTCTAAGTGATTGGCCGCTTGTCAGAGGAATCTCCTGCAGAAATTCTGAAAAAGTTCTTAAGTACTCTTCTATGGTCTCATGTTATCTCAGGGCCACAATCATAAGGCCAGAAAGCAACTTTCTGGTCAGCTGTCATCTTGACCTAGGCTAGCTGTCATTAGGAGATTCTGTATAAACACATTAAAGTGCCTAATACTAAGGTCAGGGTTCAATCTAGCCCAGTGTAGTTTATGCTGGCAATGCCTCTCGTAACGTGAGAACCACTTTTGCTCATTGTAGGTCAAAATCCTTTTAAGCTATAGATGCTAGGGGCTGTTCTTGTATGTGGAACCAATGCTGTGCCCCTAGCATGAACAGATCAGCCTGCTATACAATTTGGATTGAAGTTAGCAGGCTTCCAGATTCTAACCAGAAGGTGGGGAAAACAGTTTCTAGGCATGTCAGAATAATCACAGGGCGACCTTTGACCATAGTGACTGCTGACTATGCAGAGAAGTAATTGGTCTTAAAACCTAACTAGAGGTCACATGCTCTGTGCAGGAGAAAGGTTACTATGACTGCTCTGGTATGTGTTGAAACTGACTTTGTTGTTGTTAGTTGCGAAGTCGTGTCCGACCCATCGCAACCCTATGGACAATGTTCCTCCAGGCCTTCCTGTCCTCTACCATCTTCTGGAGTCCATTTAAGCTCACGCCTACTGCTTCAGTGACTCCATCCAGCCACCTCATTCTCTGTCGTCCCCTTCTTCTATTGCCCTCAATCTTTCCCAGCATTAGGCTCTTCTCCAGTGAGTCCTTCCTTCTCATTAGATGGCCAAAGTATTTGAGTTTTAGCTTCAGGATCTGGCCTTCTAAAGAGCAGTCAAGGTTGATCTCCTCTAGGACTGACCGGTTTGATCGCCTTGCAGTCCAAGGAACTCGCAGGAGTCTTCTCCAGCACCATAGTTCAAAGGCTTCAATTCTTTGGCGCTCAGCCTTTCTTATGGTCCAGCTTTCACTGCCATACATTGCAACTGGGAAGACCATAGCCTTGACTATACGCACTTTTGTTGACAGGGTGATGTCTCTGCTTTTTAGTGTGCTGTCTAGATTTGCCATGGCTTTCCTCCCGAGGAGCAAGCGTCTTTTAATTTCTTGGCTACAGTCCCCATTTGCAGTGATCTTGGAGCCCAGGAAAATAAAATCTGTCACTACCTCCATTTCTTCCCCATCTATTTGCCAGGAATTGAGAGAGCCGGATGCCATGATCTTGGTTTTCTTAATGTTTAGTTTCAACCCAAGTTTTACACTCTTCTTCTTCACTCGCAACAAGAGGCTCTTTAGTTCCTCTTCACTTTCTGCCATTAGAGTGGTATCATCTGCATATCTTAGGTTGTTGATGTTTCTTCCGGCAATCTTAATTCCAACTTTTGATTCATCTAGCCCTGCCTTTCTCATGATGTGCTCTGCATATAAGTTAAATAGGCAAGGCGACAGTATACAGCCTTGCCGGACTCCTTTCCCAATTTTGAACCAATCAGTGGTTCCGTGTCCAGTTCTCACTGTTGCTTCTTGGCCCGTATATAGGTTTCTCAAGAGACAAATAAGATGGTCTGGTATGCCCATCTCTTTAAGGACTTGCCACAGTTTGTTATGATCCACACAATCAAAGGCTTTAGCATAGTCAATGAAGCAGAAGTAGATGTTTTTCTGGAACTCTCTAGCTTTCTCCATGATCCAGCGTATGTTAGCAATTTGATCTCTAGTTCCTCTGCCTCTTCGAAATCCTGCCTGTACTTTTGGTAGTTCTCGGTCCACATAGTGCTGGAGTCTAGCTTGTAGAATTTTAAGCATAACTTTACTAGCATGAGAAATGAGTGCAATGGTGCGATAGTTTGAACATTCTTTGGCACTGCCTTTCTTTGGAATTGGAATGTAAACTGACTTATCAGTTGGGAATTCTCCATGCAGTAACAATGCTGGCTGTGGTCTCCCATTAATAACATTGCTGTTTAGTGACAACAGTTGTCGTAAAAGGGGAGTTGTCATACCTTTAGTAAGTTCATGGCAATGCATGTTGTGTGACTGTACATGAAGGCTGCTCTACCTCTGGCCAGTTCTCTCATTTTGCACAGGTAATTTTTTTATTTTATCTTTTATTTCATTGATAGCCTGCCTTTTTAGTCAAGCAAAACACCCAACAGCTAGGTGTCACACTAGATTCTGCACACCTAAACTCTGTTTTTCCATACAGAGACCACAGTAGAGCAGCAGACTCCTGTGAGAGACTGCCTTCCACAAAGTTAAAAAAAAAGTGGCATTATTTCTACAGTTCATGACACCAAAAATCAACTGCGTGATTTACTCACTCTAAATTTACAATCTTTATGTGTGAAGATTGTGAGGCTTACTGTGTGACAGTACGCACGCCAACCCTCCAGATCCCTTTGCTCTAAAAGCGAAAAATAGATCCCTCTGTCACATAGCTAACATTGCAATGCATGTTTCATTTGGTGCTGCAGTGATGTCCTTTGAAGCAGAGTGAACATCTTTCAACATTGTTCACGTGCGCCAGCTACAGTGTCACTTCAACAAGAGAGTCTTGATTCAGGGATTGTTGAATAGTAATCTCTGGGTTAAATTCATAATGTATTCAAGTCACCTTTGATTATAGGTTAGAACACTAGAACCTCTAGTGCCTTCACAATATAGTGGCCTAAGTTGCTAATTCAGACCATTTTGAAAATGCATTAAGACTATGGCAGTGTATGGTATCTTGAAGATATTTTTATGAGGGCATATTTTGGTGCTTTACAGTCCAATGCACGTTGGTGTTTCATGAAAACTGTGCAAGCCTCCAATCCACTTGGAAGCTCAGTTCAGGGCACTAGTTTGAGGATCTCCTTGGTTTGAAGGTCTACCAGTCTGCCAGTCTCCAATATATGTTTATATATTGACAAGTGGCCTTTCTTGGACTCTCAGAAATAGAGATCTCCGTAAGAATGCCTCAGTTACAGAAAGCTTTCTGAGACAGAAAGGCTTGGCGTCTCTCTTATTATATGTTGTTGCTTAGGGAAGATTGCATTTTCTCAAGCCTTTGGATTTTTTTTAACTCTTATCTGTTTTATCTTTGCTAATGAATTCTTACTCTGCTTTTCATCTCCTGTTTCAAATGATGACTTTTTAAAATTGTGGACTTTTTATTTTCTTTGGGAAGCCATTTGGAAAATGGTTTATTTATCAGGAATTCAGTATCCTTTATGATTGATAAGAGCTGCTATGAAATATAAAAATGAAAGAATATTAAGAACGGTGCTTTTTAAAATAATTGTTGTGTTTTGATGATAACATAATGCTATCCAAAAGCAGGCCTTTGAGTGCTGCCTCCGACTGTTCCTTTTTGGAATTGAGTTAGACCGTCATTTGTTTAATTCATACTTTGATGAATAAGTTCCATTTACCTAAATTCATGCAACATAATAAGCCAGAACTCAACCACACACATTATGACTTAGTGTGGTGCTCCTGTGCTAAAGTGTGTCCTCCTGTGTGTCCTCCTGTGCTAAAGCATCTCATTATTTTTCTGATCAAACCTGTTGTAAGATTTTCTTACTGCATTACTGCAAATCAAGAGTGATCAAGCAAAGCATCTCAGACTATGAGCTGTGGACCTCTGGGCGAATCTGTAGGAGATTGCCTTGTCTTTTTTACACTTTCACAAGAAAATGCTTCTCCAAAGAGGTGTGATCTGAAAGGCTTCCAGCTTTGCACATATCACCCTATCAGATGGCAGGGGTTAACTTTCTCCCAGTGCTTTGTTCCCTTGTGTTCTGTACCAGCCTACTACCGGCCCTGCAGATAAGGCAGGGACAACCCCTTTACAAGAAGGCAAGAGGCTGGAACTAAGCCTTCCAAATTTATGGACACAAAAGCAAACAGAGCAAAAACAAGACACTAACCATGAAGCAGGAGCTATTCAAACGGTTTCCTTCAGCAAACCAGCCCTCCCACGCATTCCCCTTTTAAATAGTTCAGGGCGTGGCTTCTCTCTGCCTCCTTCCGAGGTGCCCCATTGCCTTCCTCTGTTTACTCCTGATTGACTGCCTCCTGCGTCGGGCGTCCTTGAACAGAGCCAGCTGTGGGTCATCTTCATCCACGCTGTCAGGCTCACACAGCTGGGTCTGCGTCGTAACCAGGTGGGAGGGGCCTGGCTGAGGGCTCTCATCAACAAGCTCTCCAACACCCTCAGCAACCTCTCCAACACCCCCCTCCTCCTCCTCTGAATCGTCCGACCCAACTGCCGAACCCACAGGCTGACCCTGAATCACAACACTTTGAGGAATTCTTGGGGGCTTGGTGGGCAAAGGATGATCAGAGTTAAGTATGAAGAGGAGGAAATACAGTACTGGGGCCTCTCCTGTTTTTCTTATTTTCTTCTCTTCCCTTGGCCCAATTGGGAAAAGTCATAAGGCAGGGCAGGGCAAGGCAAGGAATCCTCTAGTTCCACTTTTGTCTTTAGTAGAAAGAGATCTAGATGTTCAGTTAGTGTGATAATGATGGAGATAAGCATATTTTTGGAAATGGAAATTTCCCTTTGAAATATGGTCTGCCCGCAGTAGATTCCCTGTCAGCTTTTTGAGGGTGCTGAGCCCAGTGTCCCTCCCTCTTAGCCAGACAGGATGGAGCTGCTGATCATTGCCATTTGGATTACACAGATTCATTTACTGTTTTAGGTAGCCCTGATCCCAGAATGATCTGGAAATCCTGATGTCAAAGCCTAGCTCAAAAAATGTTGAATGGGAAAGGCAGCGGTTAGGTAGCAGAAGAGTTACAAGCCAAGGGCTTCATGAAGTTAAGGGAGAAGAATTCAAGACAAGGGAACATAAAAAGGGAGCCATTTCAGGAAATAGTACTTTACAAAGAATGGTTAACATTTGGGGAGGAAACATGAACAAACAAGCAGATGAAATTGAACAAGGCATGTGAAACAGAGATACTGTAACTAGGGGCTTAGAGGTGTAGGGACCAAGAAAAACAGACGTTAATTGGGAAGTTAATAGAATATTAGCACAACCGCTCTTCTTTGAACATACCTTCCAACTTCTACTCTTTGAGTAGATTCCAGATCTTCAAAATGTTTTCCATGGATTCCTGTCTTGCTTTGTCAACTCACTTTTGCCTGACTGACCGAAAACTGAGGAATTTTGATGAGTGAGCAGTGTGCTTGGCCCTGGATTCAGAGATTCTTCATTTGGCTTACTGGAGTAGGGGAGCCAGTGTTGTTAGATTGTTTTGCACAGTAAAGCACCTTAATTTCAAATAACAGAAGAAGGAGAGATAGCTTTGCAGGAACAGCAGTCATTCAATTGGGATACTATCTGCTGGTGTTGGAAGAGAATCTCCCCAGGTTGGTTTTATTTTCATTTGTTATCCAAGGGTTTTATTGCCTTTTATCAACTCCAGTAGTATTGTTTTTTCTCTTTGCACAGGCTATAGAGCCTCACCTAGGCAAGAACCAATGCACCATCTATCCCTGGTTCAAGGGAACTGTTTGTGATCTCTCCTCTCTCCACAGGTCCTGTTAACTCAGCAGCTTCCCTGACCTAAGACCACTTAAAAGAGGGAAAGGAATGGAGGAGACCAGCAAGGAGGACTATAAAATATATTCATTTGATTTAGAGGTTCAGCAGTTACTGAAAACAGCACTCAAAGGTTAGAAGCTCTTTCTTCCCCCCCCCTCACTTTGCCTTTCCATTTCTCCCTTGGCCCTCAAACACATAATCTTTAAAATTTATAGACCAATGAAGAGATTGCCTGCTGCCATGGAAATCTTCTGATTCCTTAAACTCTGCTCCGGAGGCCCTTTCTTCAGCAGCTAAGGGGAGCACGTGCATACATAAGACTTTTTCTGCAGTTGCATCCCAGTTTGTTGAATAGTCTAATCCAAAATACACTTGGCATTTATTTTATTGAGCCATTGGCCACTGTGTAGTTCAGCACACTTGTAGGGCATGCAAATAAGAAAAACTGGCATATCCCAGTTGCTATTTTTGCCCACAAAATTTTTGGTACATATTCCCCAAGTTCACTTGGAATGGTCCTTGATGTGGAACTACTGATGTGATGTCTGTCAAATGGATTTACATTTCTTTCCATCTAGAATTGAGTGTTGCCTCTTGTTCTATAGATCCCAGCAGCGTTCATCTGGAGAAAGTGGCCAATATAATTGTGGACCAGTCCTTAAAAGATTGTGTGTTCAGTAAAGAGGCCGGACGCATCTGTTATGCCATCACTCAGGTGAGAGAGACTGAATAGTCCTTCTGAGTATTAGTAAAAAGTTTAACCCCGTTTTCCACTTTCAACTACGGTATACCTTGGATTCTGTTTGTTGATACTCAGCATTGTTTCATGCCTGTGAACGGAGTGGGATAATATCCCCATTTCAAATTTGAGGTAGACTTGTAAAATGTAATATAAGATAGTAATAACAAGACAATAATGCTATACTCCCCTCACATTGCATGTAATATGCTATATGCATAATATACTATAATAACACCACACCGTGTAATTAGTTAATTACGTATAAAGGAGCCTGTAGGTTGCATTAAAGCAGGGTTCTGGGCATGCCTATCTTTCAGCAGCCATGCTTCCTTTCCACAGATGGAGCTTGGCTTGGTCTGACCTGCAGAACATGTTTGGCATCCAGCCCAGAGGAGAGGGTAGAAGCTGAATCTATCCCTTCAACTACAGCCCCTGACTCGGTGAGCAAAACTCATTAAATAACCCATTTTAAGTTTTGCTTCCCTCTGCATTTTGTGCCCCTAGAGGCTCCTGCTTCTTTTTGTATGGATGGGGTTTGAACAATGTGGGTATGAGAGAGAAATGGATGTGGAGCACAGATCTCCTTTCTAAGCCCAGTTGCACCAAAAGAGCAAATGTTGGACAGATTTCCAGTTTATTCAAGTATATGGGACAGGGTTGTATTACAAAACCACAACACTTGTTTTGTCACTTGCTTCTCCTCATCAGATGCCTATGAGATAAAATCCTGTGAGGGTGAAGGTTCGTTCTCCGAGCTTGTGGGTTGGTTTCTGAATGTTTCCTTACCAGGCTAGGTAAACCTGTGCTGTCACCAAGACAGGAAGCAGATGTGCAAGACATGATATCTATTGGCTGGAAGGCAGTTTATAGGAAATTTTGCTGGAGTAACTTTAATCCAGTTCTTCCTTTCCGGTCTCCTAATTTCATGAGTTACAGGCAAAGGAAAAATACTGGATTCCTCCTCTAGGCCTGAGCCTGCTGATCTGGAAGAAGTCCATGCAAATCAAAGAGAAAAACTTCAGAAGCCCCAACTGTACACATCGGGTGCTTTCAAATTTCAGCTCCAATAGGAATGGATATGTATCTGGTGAATGTCACTCTCTTTTGATAGCTGGGGATCACTAGTTCCCTTCAGCATCCCTTTCCTGACTTACCCCTTCCCTGGTCTCTGTTTTTTTGTTCACTTACTGTCTGGGTCAGAATGCTGTGCAACAGCTGCTGCGAATTTATACATGTGAGCAATATAAAGAGAACATGGACTGCAATACATTTTGATTGCATACAGCTTATATAGCACTTAATGTTTATCACAGGTGGAAAGCAAACAAACAGGCCAAAGTGTCTTCCGGCGCTGCCTTCTCAACCGACTGCAGCAAGAATATAAGGACCGTGATAAATTGCGAGCCCATTCCCTCCAAGCCTGGATCTGCTATGTCACTTTTATCTGTAACATCTTTGACTACCTGAGGGTAAGGGGAATTGAGAACATCCAAATGCCTCAGATCAACATTCAGAGTTGGCCTGGTATTGGCTCATGTCTCTCTTTTTCCAAAAACATATTTTAAGTAACTTCTGTATACGGTAAAAGGTAAAGGTAAAGGTTCCCCCGCACATGCGTGCTAGTCGTTTCCAACTCTAGGGGCCGGTGCTCATCTCCGTTTCAAAGCCGAAGAGCCAGCGCTTGTCCGAGGACGTCTCCGTGGTCATGTGGCCGGCATGACTGGACGCCAAAGTCGCACGGAACGCTGTTACCTTCCCACCCTATTTTTCTACTTGCATTTTCACATGCTTTCGAACTGCTAGGTTGGCAGAAGCTGGGATGAGTAACAGGCGCTCACTCTGTTACGCGGCACTCGGGATTCGACCCACCAAACTGCCGACCTTCTGATCGACAAGCTCAGCGTCCTAACCCACTTATGACCATAACTGAGCTCAGAATTTCAGTCATAAGTCATTGTAATCAGAAGTCAAGGCATCATGTGACCAGACCAGAATTATTATTTTTTTACACTGTTTGTTCTGGTCATTAAACACCACAGTTGTTAAGCAAATCCATTTTTCCCAATGGGTGATTTTTTTTCTGGAAATTGGAAATAAACACTGGAAACTGGCAAAATAAAATCACAAATTGTGGTCGCATGACTGCAGGACACTGCAGTGATAAAGATAAGCTGGTTGTCAAGCGCCCAAAAGGGGATCAAATAACTGGGTGTGCAATCATCATAACGTCAAAAATGGATTGTAAGTAGCTCTGGGAGGTCCATTGTAACTTTGAATGGTTGTTGAATAACCAGTTATAAATCAAAGAGTATCTGTATTCCCAGCTGGTTTAACAGAAAGAGTAATCCTACGTAAGATATGTAGCAATCCTGATCTTATTTCCCAAAAAATATTGTCTGAAGAAGAATTCCCAACCCTTTGTGCCTTTGACATTGGTAGTTTGTCTCTGATGCTTTTGCAAAATGGCTGCCTTTTAGTGGACCTTAAGGTATTCAAGGCATACACCTTGGAATAAAAATACAAGCAATAACGAAAAAAGAAGTGATAAATTAGAATAGTCATGAAGACTAAAATTGCATCGATAAACCTTGAAAAAAGTCAACAAGCAATCTTTGCATTGCATTGCATTGTTAATATGGTAGATGAGAGGCACAAAATGAATCTCTGAATGGCAAGCATTCTTCAAATGGACTGCTGTGCTTAAGAAGCCCACTCATCCCACTTGAGATGGCCAGGAGATGACAGGACTCCACTAAAAATTTGAGTGCAATGTTCCTCAACCTGATCCCACATATGTGTTGACTACAAAACACATCATCCAGCAGTTGTACTTGCTGGAAAGTAAGTGTAAAGTATAACTTCACACATTGGAGGGGAATAAATTCTGGAGGCCACTCTGAGGTATATCATCTAAATAAGTGAAAAATACCATGAGCTTTTAGATAAGTTAACTAATACAGTTGCTTCATTTTTTAAAATCTCCCAGTGATGATAAGAAGTTGAAAGTTGGAGATGGGGATTAAACATTCCAAAATGCTTATGAATATGACAAATTCACAATCTGTTAACAGGTCAACAATATGCCCATGATGGCATTGGTGAATCCTGTTTATGACTGCCTCTTCCGATTGGCACAGCCTGACAGTCTGCAGAAAGAGGAAGAAGTGAGTTTTCTTGGAACAAAGTGTGGATAACATGGATTCTGTTAAATCACAGTTCTGGTGAATAATTAAAAGAATGGGGAAAGGTGGAATAGATTTGAATGAAGACAGTCTTGTCTTATGGAGTTGGGGAATACATGCAAGGACATGAAGGGGTAAGGTTACAGTGTATGAATTGGTGTCATCTAGATTGTTGTGGGTACATATGAAAGTAGAGATCAATTGGTTAGTGTGAGATCATGTTACATTCCATTGAATTCTACTAATGAAACAGACGAAATTGTGGAAGGGATAAATGGATGAATGGGTGAGAATAAACAAGAGACTACTGAAAAAGTTATTAAACCATTCAGGATCCCAGGAAGGAATGAGAATGAGTATTGTTTAATAAGAATAAGATTAGAAGCGCCTTCTTTTAAGTATAAAACTATTCCTGTGTGCACCTGGAGAAGGAACAGTTGGCATAATCCCTGATCAGAATGGCCATATCCGGATGGCATTATAGCTTGAGGACAGCTGATGTAGGCTTTGAATTGTGGGTTGTTGTTTTGGTGGGTGGTAACACTGGAAGAGAATCCTAAAGGACACGTGTGGTTAATGCTCTCAATTCTTCAAGGTATTTGTTGCTTTCTTGCCTTAAGGTGGACTGCCTGGTCCTGCAGCTGCACCGCATTGGTGAACAGCTTGAAAAGATGAACAGTCAGAGGATGGATGAGCTCTTTTCCCTTCTGCGTGATGGATTCCTTCTGCAGGAGGGTCTCAGCTCCCTCTCCCAATTGCTACTCCTGGAGATCATTGAGTTCCGGGCCACTGATTGGAAAATGACAGAAGCAGCCCAGAAGTATTATTACAGTGAGGTCACTGACTGAATACTCGCACGACCAGCAAAGCCTGCATTTGCACCATTTTCACCAGCAAACTTTACACCAAAGCTCCAACTTGCTTAACATTTTTTGTTCCTAACCCTTTTGTTGTAGAACATATCCCCTGCTCCTTTGTGTCAGGGAACTGCTGCCTAAAACTGAGGAGCTGAGAGAACATTTTTTAAAAAATTAGCAGATACTTGGCCACTGCTGCTCCTGTTGTATTGCACTAAGTACTGATTTCTATTATGGCCTTTTGCAGGCTAGGCTGGTATTTTACACAGGGACGTTTTCTCTCCCTTACGTTCAATTTAGCAACATCAGTGGCAGGTTTCAAAAAAACTAGCGTAGGAATGATTTCACATACACTGCAAAGAAATATCAACTCTGGCTTGAAGAGTTTTTCTCTCCCTTTTCCACCTCCCCCTTAAGTAAAACAACTCTGGTAATTAAACATGTAATTTAGATTCCTTAAAGGCTACAGAGTTCTTTCCTTGAATAAAGGGTCAAATCTTTTTATTAATGTGGTGGGTTTCTTCAACACAGTGCCTTCCAGATGTGAGCTTTAGCCTTATGGAAGTTCAAATCCAAAGTATATGGTGGGCACCAACAGCACTTTTTTTTTAAAAAAAGGCTATTATTGAGTACTTTGAGCTTTCTCCAAGTATAGGAAAATGCTATGCAAAAAAATAATAATATTTTCCACTTGCAACTTTCAGCTTTCTTCCAAGCTAGATTAGATTTTAGCTAAAGGTAGCATCTTCTGCCTGCAGAACATGCAAAGCAACAGACTTCCAAAGTCTTTTGGGGGGAGTAGGTAACAATTCACTTTACAACATTTCTCTCCAACAATACTTTAAACCAATGTACTGTAAATTTCTCTTAAGAGACTTGGTTCTGTTTGGAACTTTTATAAACTATTTTACACTTATGGCTCCATTGTGGTTTTTTTTTCTTCATTCTAGACCAAATTAAATCAGGGAATAATCATTCAACCAGATGCATGATACAACCTTTCATCAGGGAGAATGGTACACTCTATGGAATCGGCAAAAAATGTTGCCGCCTGAAATGCTTATTATTTAAGATTCTAGCCTCTCAATTTATTTGTTTTGTCTTTCTACATCATCCTGAAGGTTTCTCCAAGAATACTACTTAAAAACAATTGAATTGACAACTCATATATTTTTATTTTATTTTTTTATTTTAATTCAATTTATATCCCGCCCTTCTCCGAAGACTCAGGGCGGCTTACAAGCTTAGCAGTAGCCTTCATTCTGTGTATATGCCTGTTTATTAGGGCTTTCACACACACCCCAAGCGGCATTATTACAAAGTCAGCTTAATTGCCCCCAACAATCTGGGTCCTCATTTTACCTACCTCGGAAGGATGGAAGGCTGAGTCAACCTTGAGCCTGGTGGGACGCGAACCTGCACTAATTGCAGGCAGCTGGTGTTACTTAAGGAGGCATATATATATATATATATATATATATATATATATATATATATGTTTTCGTATATTCTCGCGGGTGTCTGTATGTGTAGATCTAGAGTCTCGGGTTTCTTCCCGCGTTCCTTTCATCTTCAGAAAGTTGTGGCGACGTTTCGACGAAATCCCATCCGTCATCATCAGGCCGGAGTGTCTCTCCTGCTGCTTCCAGGAGCAATGCGTGGTCTGGCTGTTCTTTTCCTTCCAACTGCCGGTGGGGCTGTGTTCTGACTGGGTGGAGGCGTGGCTGCTTTCTGATTGGGTGGGGGTGTCCTCCGACTGGGTGGAGGCGTGGTTGTCTTCTGATTGAGTGGAGGCGTGGCTGTCTTCTGATTGGGTGGATGCGTGGTTGTCTTCTGATTGGTTGGAGGCGTGGCTGTCTTCTGACTGGGTGGGGTGTGTTCTGAATGGGTGGGGTTTTTTGTTGTGTTGTAATATCCTGAGTGTTGTGATTTGGTGTCCTGAGGAGTGGGCTGTGTAGTGGCCTCCAGAGCTTTGGTTTGGCTCCGAGTTTGAGGACCTGCTATGTATCTCTGGTATGGGTCAGTCAGGTTCGTGTGTGCGTTCTTCTGCTTGGGTGATGGCACTTTTGCTTGACTTGTTCTGTCTTCTGTGTGGGAGAGTTTTTGTTCTGGGTGTGGATGAGTCTTGCTGGGGCTGGTGGCATTTGGGGTTGTTTGTTGGTTTTTTAAATCCTTGTTTGCTGAAATTCGTTTTTCTATCAATGCTGGTTTCCAAATGGCAAAATAGAACTGGAAAACCAGGGCATATACCAAATCCCATGCGCCTCCTGTCCAGCAACATACATCGGACAGACTAACAGAAGAATAGAGGTACGTGTAGAAGAACATAAGAACTCAGTACAGAAGAAAGATCACACATCTTCACTAGTACAACACATAAACACTACGGGACACAACATCAATTTTGAAGGTACAAAAACAATCGCCAAAATAGAACATCTCAATAGCAGAATAATCAGAGAAGCCATTGAAATAGAAAAACACCCAGACAGTATGAACAAGCGAGACGACACCTCCCGCCTACATGCCATTTGGAAACCAGCATTGATAGAAAAACGAATTTCAGCAAACAAGGATTTAAAAAACCAACAAACAACCCCAAATGCCACCAGCCCCAGCAAGACTCATCCACACCCAGAACAAAAACTCTCCCACACAGAAGACAGAACAAGTCAAGCAAAAGTGCCATCACCCAAGCAGAAGAACGCACACACGAACCTGACTGACCCATACCAGAGATACATAGCAGGTCCTCAAACTCGGAGCCAAACCAAAGCTCTGGAGGCCACTACACAGCCCACTCCTCAGGACACCAAATCACAACACTCAGGATATTACAACACAACAAAAAACCCCACCCATTCAGAACACACCCCACCCAGTCAGAAGACAGCCACGCCTCCAACCAATCAGAAGACAACCACGCATCCACCCAATCAGAAGACAGCCACGCCTCCACTCAATCAGAAGACAACCACGCCTCCACCCAGTCGGAGGACACCCCCACCCAATCAGAAAGCAGCCACGCCTCCACCCAGTCAGAACACAGCCCCACCGGCAGTTGGAAGGAAAAGAACAGCCAGACCACGCATTGCTCCTGGAAGCAGCAGGAGAGACACTCCGGCCTGATGATGACGGATGGGATTTCGTCGAAACGTCGCCACAACTTTCTGAAGATGAAAGGAACGCGGGAAGAAACCCGAGACTCTAGATCTACATATATATATATATATATATATATATATATATATATATATATATATATATATATATATATATATATATATATATATATATATATATATATATATATATATATATATATATATATATATATATATATATATATATATATATATATATATATATATATATATATATAGTGGTATGGCAACCTTATGTACTACTCTTTAGAAAGTAATCAATAGTTTTGCCATGGAAACACTTGATATAAGGGTATCAGTACATAGAAGAGAACATTTATCAATTCACTAGTTTTATAATCATTCTCAAAACATCATACAGCAACTCATGCTCATCCCATTCTGTATATGGAAAAATTAAAGGACCAGCAAGTATCCAATTAACATATGTGTTGCAGTATAGGTGCAATTGTATTATGGGATAGTTAATCATATCAGAGGACAATCAAACTATATTCCAAAGATAAATGGGTATCTTCCATCCCTAAATGAAAGACATCTGTATTTTTGCACATCACATTAATAGGACTTTAGCAAGTGACTTCACTATTAAGAAAAGAACAAAGGCTGCCTGTAAAATTGTGAGGGTATTTATTCTTTGAAGAGAGAATAGGGTTGTGTTTACATGAAATTGTGACAGAAATATGGGAAATAAGTAACCAGAAAAGAATCAATAAAAGTCTGAAGCTATGCCAGCATATCTGAATACCAACATAATGTCCAGGAGACTGAAAGTGGTTAATTTACATTCCAAAAGCAAATAAAAGGCATTTAACAGTGTGCAATTGTTATACAATGCACTTAATTTCATATAGTAGAGAAATAACACTTGGGACCATCCAAAGTAGATTAGAGCTCTACATAGAAAAATAGATGCCAGATGTTCAAGCTGGCTTTAGAAAAGGCTAAAGAACACATTATTCTTTGTGCACTGCATAATTGAGAAAGGAAAGCAAATTGAAAAGCAATTAGTATGTATTTCCACTGATTAAAGAAAGGCCATTGATTCTGTTATTGCCAAACTATGGAATGTGCTTAGAAAAATAGGAAACTCAGAACATTTCATTGTCCTGAGCAATCTGTACACAGATCAATAAGCCATGAAACGGTCAGAACATGGTGAAACAGGTTGGGTCTAGGTTGGCAAAAGAGTGAGGCAAGTCTGTACATTAACCCCTTATTTATTCCACCTACATGCTGAATATTCAGGGTAGCTGGATTGGAAAACATGTTTTTAACACTGGAGGGGGAGACAAATGACCTCCATTATGCTAATAGCACTACTCTGATTAGCAAACATGCGAAAGATCTACAAGTTCTAGTCATAAGGGTCAAAGAACACAGTAAGAATCTGGAACTAAAATACAAAGGATACCAAGCTAATGACAACAGATAGAGCAATCAGCCAGAGAATTGACTGAGATAATGAAGATATCCTTTGCCTTTTAGGATCAGCCATCAAAAACAAGCAAGCAGTAAAGAAATGGGTTATAGGCTAGCTAGAGCAGCCATGAAAACCTTGAAAAAAGATACTCAGATGCTGTGATGTATCAATACCTACAGAATAGCGCAGCAATGCTATTCCCTGTGAGTCTAGGGATGATAAAGCAGATCCTTGAAGGATGGAAAGAACACTGACGCTTTCAAAGTTTGATGTTGGAGATGATGTCTGAGAATACCATAAAGGTAAAGGTAAAGGTAAGGGTTCCCCCGCACATGCATGCTAGTCGTTTCCGACTCTAGGGGCCGGTGCTCATCTCCGTTTCAAAGCCGAAGAGCCAGCGTTTGTCCGAGGACGTCTCCGTGGTCATGTGGCCGGCATGACTAGACGCCAAAGGCGCACAGAACGCTGTTACCTTCCCACCATAGTGGTCCCTATTTTTCTACTTGCATTTTTACGTGCTTTCGAACTGCTAGGTTGGCAGAAGCTGGGACGAGTAACAGGCGCCCACTCTGCTGTGTGGCACTCGGGATTCAACCCGCCAAACTGCCAACCTTCCAATCGACAAGCTCAGTGTCCTAACCCACTGAGCCACCGCGTCCCTGAGAATACCATAGAGAGCCTAAAAAGCAATGGATCACTGAATAAATCAACCCAGCGTTCTCATTTGAATCACAGTCAAATAATTCTAGCTTGGACAAATTATGCAAAAACCTAGCCCTGGAAAAGATTCCGATGCTCAGAAATATAGGACAGAGAAAAGAACAACCAGCAGTAAGGTTCACTTAGTTGTGACAGTGAATGCACTGCTGGAAAACCTGAAGAACTAGGTTAGGAACAAAGCAATATGGGAAAAATTTACGTGGTCACCAAGAATTGTAACTAACTGGATGGCACATATTTAATCGGTCACACATAAAATGTTAGCCTGCAGGAAAAGATTAAGAAGGGCAGCCTATTTGCATGCTAGTTGTTTTATAAGAACATGCTATTACAGTACTAGAAGGGACTCTGAGGTACATAAGGTATCCGCTCATATTTGGAGATCAGAAGGTATTTTAACAAAACTTGTCGTCATACATTTTCCACAATGAATACTTACAATGCAACTCCTCAGATGAGATCTAATAGCTACCGTAGTAGATGGGAGGATTCTGTACTTAAAAAAAAAACCCCAAAATTTGACATCCTCCAATTTCTGAGGACTAAATATGACAATTCCAAAATAACCCATGATGGAACGTTTCTGTTTGTCATTTTTTTATTCAAGGAAAACAATATACTTTATGGTAAAAGCTAAATTCTTTTTTTACGGGAATGAGAATATATCACTTCAGAAGGCAGGTTGACCATGGAACACAGTTCTGTCCAACCCTGAGAGAGAATTCTGGGGTTTTGAATGCATAAGAAACTTATTTCTGGGAGCTGGTGACTGACAATTTTTACCAGAGGTAAATTATTTTTCCCCAAATACTATTTTTAGTTCCATCTTTCCAATTCTATTGCTAATATCAATACTTTAAATTCAATTTAATAATTTATCTCTAGGTATCGCTAATGCTACTGAAATCATTCAGATGCAACTGAAACAATGCAATCACTCCTAAATGTAGCCAAGTAAATTAACATTACCTAAAAAGAATTATAATCTAATAATTTACTTGGTTCTTTTAAAGAAATTCATTATTGCTGTAATTCCTAAACCAGGTTCAAGTCTTATGCATTGGATATGTTTCATTAATAGAAATATTAAAATGTTTGGCATTCCTGCTTGCTACTTCCAGAAGATACCAGCGAGCTTGAAACATCTCAATCAAGTAGAATTCACATGTTGTAGATGGAGCTTGGTGGAGCTCCAAAGAGCCTTGGTGGAGCAGTGGGCTAATGCCTCCTTAAGTAACACCAGCTCCCTGCAATTAGTGCAGGTTCGAGTCCCACCAGGCTCAAGGTTAACTCAGCCTTCCAAATGAGGACCCAGATTGTTGGGGGCAATTAAGCTGACTTTGTAATAATGCCGCTTGGGGGGCCCGAAAGCCCTAATAAGCAGGCATATACATAGAATGAAGGCTATTGCTAAGCACGTTGATTTGTGCTTAGATTGTAAGCCGCCCTGAGTCTTCGGAGAAGGGCGGGATATAAATGGGATTAAAATAAAAAAATAAAAAAGCTTATAATTTAAAATGAGTACATTATTCAAATAGCAGTGAGGTAGAATAAGCTGTAGTAACCATTTCATTGGATGCTTACAGAGAAGATTTTTGGCAAAAAGCCCACCCCTGCTCACTGGTATTTTAAGGATAAAAATTATGTGTCATTAATTTTTGCCCATGAGATGGCATACTGTATATGTAGAGACAAATATTCATTCTGCTGATATCTCATTCATATTATTTTCAGCAAAGAACCTATAATACTAAAGTTTTTCTTCACCAGATATACAAGGAACAAAATGGAAGGTAGTTCCCATTTTCACTATTTTTTAGCTCTGATTGCCTTCAATCACTTTCTTCTCAATGAATGGAAATTGAGGAACACAAGTTGGAAATAAACAATGATTTTTATTGATGATATCATTTGGGATGTGGCATGCTCAAAACTGCTCCTTATGTGAGCTTGAAAAGGAGGACCCTGTATTTTAGCTACAATTTTCTTCAGTTCATATTCTTTGATGAGTTGGATGAGAAGCATGGAATTTTCTGCTCAGATTAGTGATGTGCAAAGAAAAGCACATGGAATTAAAACAACAAAGTCTTTTCTGGCAGCAAAAGTCTTAAGTAGTCATACACTGGATCCAATAGCACACAGCATCCTTTACCCCCAACGATAATGGGCAAAGGCCCGGTTAGCTTCTGCCATTTTGTGCAACTCATACTTTTTTTTAATAACATTGCCATTATTGTTGAAGGCTTCCAGCAGCTCATTTGAGAGCTTTTCAGGCATCAATGTTCGTCTGTGCTTATTTTCTCTGCATTCTGTGATCATCCACTTCATGGCTAAGAATCTCCGCCGACTGATCTTTAAAGGAGTTGGTACCTGCAAAAAGCAACAGGGGGGGGTTCAATATACTTTAATATCATAGTGTGCTAATTAAATTTACGACAAAGTTAAACATATGTCTTCAAACAAATGTTGAAAGCAAGTTTTCTGTTACAAAAACTATTTAATGTGTGGATATTTTGCAAGCGTTATTGTTTGCTTTTGGTGTATGCCACCCAGAGTCATATTGCTTTTGAAGTATGCCACCCAGATAATTTCATATTTAAGTTACAAAAAATGCAAACCAACATCAGAGTGGCCCTATAAATCAGTGAAACAATTCTGGGATCTCAACTTAGAACTAAAGTGGATGAAGGCTGTTTTCCGCAATGGTATGAACTTTTCAAAATGCAAGAGGAAATTCTCAGAAATGTTTTGCCTTATATATAAATATGCAAAAATGTATGCAAGAATCCAGGTCCGCTGAAGATGATACCATGCAATTTTAAAGCAACTCAAAAGAAAAAAAATGCAAGCAAATTTTTGTCTCAATAAAATTTATGTAGCACAAGTTTAAAAACTCAGCACATTGTGTTAACTCGGCATTCTCTATTTATCTCTTACCTGATACCTTTTACCTCCTCTTATGATACCCGCAAGCCCAATTACAGGTTGACAGTTTTCGATTGCTTGATGGAAGATTTTGTAAGGGTTGCACTCAATTTTTTCTTTCATTTCCTCATCTGCTTCATGATATTTCGCAAGTTGCTTCCTTTTAATGACCTCTAAAGTCTTAATTCCAAACAAAAGTAAAGGAAGGATTGTGAAGGGCTCACTCAGCAATATGATTTACTCAACATGGAACTAATTTCCATACAGAGATGGACACTAATCAGTGTTACAATGCTACATCTAATTTTACATAGGATATGTAATTTACAAATACATGACATCTGAGATTCAGGGGTGTCAAACTCGGTGCATCACATGACATGTTGTGACGTATCGTGACTTTTTTCCCCTTGCCGGAGCTGAGGTGGGCACAGCTTTCACGTGATGCATCCGGCTTGCAGGCTAGCAGTTTGACACCCCTGCCCTAACATCTCCTTGGCTACTAGATGTAACAAAGATTTTCTCAGTTCTCAAAGCTATTGTTGACTTTTAAAATTATACTATCAGCAGAGCCTTAAAAAGCATGATAGTAATAAACTAGAATGAATATACAGTGACACGCACACACACTTGTATGTTTGCTTTAAACATACTGTAGAATTGCAATTGTGTACTGTTATAAAGATACATTACATTCTATTTTTCTGTTGTATTTTTTCACTTACTTTTTAAAGTACTTGTTATGGCTATTTTTTTGATAATGTAGTGTATCTTTATATTTTGTTACATTACTTTTGTCTTTTTCTTTTCCAGTTATTATTTTAAAAGCAATAAAAAATATAAAAAGAAAATTAAAAAGGCCTTACAAAAATTCTGACCCTTCTTCCAATATAATTCTGAAAGACAAATTTAAAAATATGGTGCATAAACATAGACTTACATATATTATTCTTTCGGCATTTGGTAAGAAGCAAACCAAAGAAATAACTGAATATGCAATAGATTGTTAATAGAAGGTAAGCACTTTTTATATAACCATAATATAAGGATATTATTTCCTTCCCATATGGGCAATAATCAAGCAAAAGCGTGTGAAACATCAATTGTACCTGATTCACGAGGGATCGTGCCAAGGTTTTATCACCCCCTTTCATCATCATGTTAATGAATCTGCTGTAATGACAAAATACAAATGTGATGCTCTTATAGGTAGTCTTCAACTGAAACCATCAGTTTAATAATGTTTAAAGTTACAATGACACTGGAAAAGTGTTTTATGACCAGTCCTCAGACTGATGACTGTTGCACCACCCCCACAGTCACATAATCAAAATTCGGGCAATGTTGCCATCTGGCTTCCAACAATCAAAGTGGGAATCTGGATTCACTTAATGACAACGTGATGCACTTAAGAGCTGCAATGGTTTGCCTAATCACCATGGCAAAAAGGTCATAAATCAGGTACGGCTCACTGAACAACTTTCTTCCTTTGTAATGGAAATTCTGGTCCCAATTTTGTTCATAAGTTAAGGACTATCTGTGGCACTTAGTAGTCTAATATCATTCCACGACATTAAATTTTTATCATTATCTAACATACTCTCCAACTTATATTATTTGAAACCATAAATAACACGTTTGATGGATCAACAGTGGCTGTGCAAACTCAAGATAATATCCAAAAGCAGGAAATAACAGTTGGATTGATTTGCAACTTGATGAACTGGAATAAGATTTGGAAACTGATCTGCTGCTGTCAGATGTGAAGAAGAAAGTAGGTGGTTTGAAAAATATATACATCTGCCACAAAAGAGTAAAAGGAATGTGAATACAAGAAATTCTGAAACAATGGAATTGACGAAGGATGGAGCGGACTTTCTTGGCAAGAGGAATGCTGTGTTTTAAAGGAGAATTTTTCAACAATGGATGCTGCGGAGACATTTACAACAGAGACTAATGAACTTTGGGAATACAATTGCTGGGAAAGTTCCCAATTAAAAACCTAAGGAAAGCTTTCATTATTAAGAAACAAATGAGGGTATTTGATTCTGGACAGAGATGACTGGGGTAATTTGTGGTAAACAAGAAACAGTTGTAGACTTTCTATGAGTAATTTATAATAATAGACTATTAACAGGCCGTGGATCATCTTAGTTGCTCTTCTCTGAACTTTCCCCAAGGTCTCAACATCTTTCTTGTAGTATGGTGACCAAAACTGGTTGCAGTATTCCAGGTGTGGTCTCACTAGGGTTTTATAAAGCGGTACTAATACTTCATGTGATCTTGATTCTATACCTCTGTTTATGCAACACTGGATTGTATTAGGTTTTTTGGCGGCTGCTGCACATTGCTGGCTCGTAATCAAGTGATCGTCCACTAGGACTCCAAGGTCCCTCTCACAGTTACTGTTTTTGAGCCAAGTCTCACCCAATCTGTAGTTATATCTTTGATTTTTCCTGCCTAAATGTAACTTTGCTTTTCTCCACATTAAAACTCATTTTTGTTGGATAGTGCCCATTATTCCAGTTTGTCAAGATCTTTTTGAATCCTGAGCTCGTCTTCTGGGGTGTTGGCTATTCCTGCCAGTTTATTTATTAAACTGCCAGTTTAATTATTAAACTATAAATTATTTGTAATTTCTTTTCTATTTTTTAATATTTTTTCTGCACCATTTTTTTTGTTAGTTTTTACTAGTTTTTTTATCATTTTAAACATAAATTTTAATAAAATTAATGTTAAATTAAATAATAAAAAACCCCAAACCTGATCGTGGGATCATAAAACACAGAACTGGTGATGCAGGATTTGGTGGCTTTTACTGGCTGGGTTGTTTTCAATTGCTGTTTAATTTTTTCTTCCTCTGACATTTCCTCTGGAGATTTTCTATAAATTTCTTTATTCAGTTCTGGTTCAATGAATACAGGACTGTATCGACTCCACCTGACCTGAGTCAGCCTACAAAGGATATGATGAGCAGAAAATGGTGGTCACACCAATATTTTCAACCTTCAGAACACAAAAATTTAGAATGCTGCAGGAATATTCCCTTCTCACATGCAACCTCAGTGGTCCAGTCTCTCGGGCGCAACGGAACCACTTCGTTCAGCCCCAGAATAAAGCGAGCAGAAATAAACCCAGTTGGTCCCAATGACTTTAGAGCTTGCATGCAACTTGGCTGACCTTGAAAGGCTTACAAAGGAAAGAAGCTATGCAAACCGCTTGCAGAACATTGCATGACTGCGGCCAAGCAGTCCTCAGGGGAACGAGCGTAGGACCGGGATGTTGAATTTCACAGAAGGCATTGGAGGATTTCCTCACGCAGTTTCCAGGCTCGCTCCCGCCTGGCATGCATGTTGCCTTGAGGAACCATAATGCCAAGTGCCCTTCTAGTTAGAGAACCAAATAAATCCCATCTTCCCTCTCCCCGTTACATGGCCTCGCCTCGAGCCTTTTCCCAAATAAATCCCATCTTCCCTCTCCCCGTTACATGGCCTCGCCTCGAGCCTTTTCAGCTTTCTTTGCTCCTCCATGCCTTACCCGGGTAGCCAGAGCTTTCGAGAGCCACAGAGCTGCCGGACTAGGCGCCCGACTTTCTCCACCACGGGGGACGCCATCTTGCTTTTCAGGGCCTCGTCAAAGGCTGCCCAAAGGACCGCCTGGGAGGGCGGGGGCGGGAGGAGCGCTGTTGCTCTGGAAACGGCTTTCCGCGAGGAGGGGCTTTTCCCATTCCACGCGCCTTTGTGACGCAGCCCTCAGCCGGGAAGTTCTGCAAAACTTCGGAGGAGGAGTTCCTTCTTCGCTTTCTAACGTCCTTAAGCGAGATGGTCATCTCTGCAGAGAAAGCTTGAATATGCTAACATTCCCTTCTTGGTGTATCTGTAGAAAGTGCAAAAACAAGTTTTTACTCGCTGGGTAATCATCTCGATTTCTTGCTGAGTTAGTGAGTGGAGATTTATTTTTATTTTATTTTAATCCCATTTATATCCCGCCCTTCTCCGAAGACTCAGGGCGGCTTACAATTTAAGCACAAACCAATGTGCTTAGCAATAGCCTTCATTCTATGTATATGCCTGCTTATTAGGGCTTTCACACACACACCCCCAAGCGGCATTATTACAAAGTCAGCTTAATTGCCCCCAACAATCTGGGTCCTCATTTTACCTACCTCGGAAGGATGGAAGGCTGAGTCAACCTTGAGCCTGGTGGGACGCGAACCTGCACTAATTGCAGGCAGCTGGTGTTACTTAAGGAGGCATTACCTCCTTCCAATCCTGGACAAGTACTCCTCGGTTTTTCAAGCGGGTAGAAACAATGCGCTAGTTTGGCCCAAGAAGCCAAGCGTGAGACATTAAAAAATAGAGGCTGCGTCCAAAAATGCTCATCGCGTAAAAAAAAAGCGGTTCTAGGGAAAATGCAACTGAGCCGGCCGGCTGGGTTGGAATTTGGAACTACAGCTCCCAAAATCGCAAGCGGCGGGAGTTGTAATCCCTCACCTATTTGCAAGATAGCGTACTGTGGGAGGCTGGGCCACGCTAGGAATAAAGACTCGTCGTTGCTAGTTCACCATCGTTTGTCACATGGTTACGGGAGATCATAAAGCATCTGTATGTCAGCAAACAAGCCTCTGGGTTACAGCTTATTCTATTTTATTTTCCTAGGAATATCTCTTATTATAGGGGGACAGCGTTCTGTAAACTGTGTTGCGATTTTGAAGGAAAAGTGTGGCCTTTTAGGATCATTACCTTGTATAGATGGGAGAAAAATTGTGTTTTAAGATAATCTGCTGAATTTGTCCTACAGTAAGTGGGACATACAATCTTGATTTTTATGGTCAGCTTTGGGGTCTGCTTTGCCAAGGATGGAAGCAGGGATTTAGGGGAAAGCTTTCTGCTTTTTCTCAAGTAGAATCATTTTTTTTCAACCACACCCGACGTATTTGAACAGGCGAGCGCACAAGCGAACTGGAGATGAGGGACTGACAATAAGGACCACCTGATCACAGAAAAAGAGATAGTGAATGACGCCCGCCGCCAGGGGGCGCTGCGAGAGGAGGAGACGCGGACTTTCTCCCACCCCATCTCCACCTCCCCAGGGTTAGGCGGCGCCTGGTCGGCTCGGCGCAGCCGTGGCGTAACTTGATCGGGGGCGGAGTCTCCGAGCCAGCCGGCAACATGGCGGAGGCGGAAGGGGAAAGCTTGGAGTCCTGGCTGAGTGAGTAACCCTTGCCCTCTTTCCTGCCGCCGGGCAAGGGGGCGGCGGCTGATGCGGCAGGAGTCTCGCCTGGCCTTGGAAGAAAGGCGCGTTAGAAACGGGCGGGCGGGCGAAAGAGGCAGAGGGGAAGCGTTTGCACCGCTGGAGAGGAAGACGAATGGGATCGTGACAGCCTTGGAGGGGGAAGTCCGAGGGATGGTGGTGGTGGAGGAGGAGGAGGGCGACAGAGCGGGGTGGCTTTGACCCTGATCGGGGATCGGAGCTGGAAACGGCAGCGGGACCGGGTTGAAAAGCCGTGGCGGAGCTCCTCTGTGCCTCCAAGGGTTCATCAGGTGGACAAGCCGACTCTTAGGACTAAAGGAAGCCCACGGAGAGCTTCGGGGTCGCTGCTTGTTGTCGTTTACCTCCGCCCACCCTGGCTTTTCAAGCTTTGGACCAGTCGCCTCTTGCAATCCGGCCTTTTGATTCCTTCTGATCCAGAGCTCGTGTGTCCTCCCTTCTAGCTTATAGGAGTGCACTTACTAAATGGAACACTTCCTGTGGCTACAAATTAGGTCAGCTGTGTAAATTTGGGGCAGTGGAGCTTATCCTGTAGGACACATGCAGTCCTCAAATTAGGACTGTAATTGGGACCAAAATTGTCGTTGCTAAGTGATGTGGTCATAAAGCAATAAGGACATCATGTGACTGCATCACTTAGAGACGACAATCCAGGCAGTCCTGCTTGTTGTTATAACTCCAGTAGCATGGGTCATTAAGTGGAAAGTGGAGGGAGTCTGCCTGTGCAGAAGTGTGGCAGGAGGGTGGGAGAGGCCTGAGCGACTTCTGTCTTTCCTGCCAGTTTCCCCATTGACATTGCTTCTAGATTAGAAAATGCAGCAGGAAAGGTCGCAAATGGCAATCATGTGACTGCAGGACCCTGCAACCAGTCATAAGTGCAAGCTGGTTGCCAAGTCTTTCAATATTGTTCACGTGACTGTGGAGTGCTGCAAAGTTTGGAACTTTGAGAACCAATCATAACTTTGAACAATCCCTGAATGAATGGTTGTAACTCAAGAACTACCTGTATTTTTACAGTACTGTTTTTACTTCATTTGGTTCAGAATATTCCCAAATCACGCTTTTCCCCTTCACTTTTGCTAGAAAAAGATCCTTCCTGAAATATACACTTTATTTCTACTAGCCTCTTCCTCTTTCCATTCACTTATTTGTAAGTTATTCATTAGTACTGATTTTGGCCTTTTCACAACTTTCCAGTGTTGTAATTTCCCATCTAGCTCTTTTCAGAGTCTGTCATACAGTTTTTAAATGCTACTGGGAAAAATCCTTTTTTCCCCTTTCTGCATTGAACTGCCAGTGAGATGTTTTGCCTGTTGCAATAAAGTAAGGACGACTGTGCACTTCAATACACAATATACACATTCAGTTAAACAAACTCTTGAGTTGCATTGGCAGTACTTGAAGATTCCTGCGAATTGGCTCTATTAAACAGTGATTAATTTCTAAGAGGAGGAAAGTAAAATATTCTATGTGCATTTTCTACTGTTAAATAACTATAATATTTCAGAGGCTATGGGTTTGCATTTTTGAGTTTTCTAAGCTCTGTTTTATTGTTCAGCATAGAAGGGGGCATGATGGCTCAGCGATTAAAGACGCTGAGCTTGTCAGCTGCAAAGCTGACAGCCTGAGTTCGAAACCTGAGTGCCTCACAACAGGGTAAGCTCCTGTTCCTGCCTGAGTTCCTGCCCATCTAGCAGTTCAAAAGCATGCAGATGCAAGTAGATTAATAAGTACCACCTCGGTGGGAAGGTAACAGCGTTCCATGGGCCTTTAGTGTATAGCCATGCTGGCCAGATGAGCACGGAAAATGTCTTCAGACAATGCTGGCTCCCTCAGCCAAGAAACGGAGATGAGCACCGCACCCTAGAGTCAGCTATGACTAGAGAGGGAAAGCTTTACCTGCTCAGCATATATTCAAATCACATCATTTTTCCAGACATATTTTAAATTGCAGAAATGGCATAAGGATGGGGAACAAATGGATGAAAGTTTTAAGAATCCAAGAAGAGCTTTAGGTAGTCTGATCAAAAGTCTGTCTGGTTCAGCACCTTATTTGTCACAGTGGCGATGGATACTTCTGCAAAGACAACAAGTAATACCACACAAAAGTACCCTTTTCAATTGTTACTCCCAGCGACTGATAGCCTTACTGTTATTATTCTTGGAGATAGTGGCCCTTGGTAGACTTTGAAGTGCATTGCCTGCATGTGGTATGTCCTTAGTTTGCTCTAAATGCTTCACGTACATTATGTCAAAGTGAAAAAAAAGATTAGTGTTGTTATTCTCATATTGAAGGCAGACGTCTGATGCTGAGAGATAATGGTTTGCCGGTTAGTACTTGAATGGGAGATGAGAGCACCAGAGAATTATAAAGCTGTAAGTTAGACAATTCTGGAGAAAAAGCAATTGCAAACCAGTTTTGTACTGTTGCCAAGAAGAGAACCCTGCATAGTTTTGTCTAGGTATTCACCAAATTGGCATTCTTAACTTAAAAACTGCTTTTCCATTTTTAAAGCTGCATAGCAAATGTACTGTAAAAATGTGATTGGAAGGCATGAATATCACAGTACATTGTTCAGCCTTAGCCAATATCCTTTTTCACTCCTTTTATGCATTTTGTCATGAATAACCGGTAGAGTGATTAAAATGAAGTTCCTTTATTGAGTAGGCCTCAGGAGGCAGATACTAGAAGATCAGTATCATTTATTGGACCAGCTCTGACTTGCTTTTGAGTTGGCATAGAAAATTTGCTTCCATTAATTTTGATAGGAAGAATAAATCTGAGAAAACTTCACTTGTTTTTTTTTTAAAAAGCTTTCTAGCTCCCACACTCCCTCTTTTTCCTCTTATGATTCTTTTTTTAATCCCACCTTTATCACAGGTAGTCTTCAACATACGACCACAATTAAGCCCAAAATTTTTGTTGCTAAGTGAGATTTTTTAAGTGTGTTTTGCCTCTATTTTATGACTTTTCATGCCACAGTTGTTAAGTGAATCACTGCAGTTGCTATCACGGTTGTTAAGTGAATCTGGGTTCCCCGTTGACTTCTCAGAAGGTCACAAAAGCTGTTCACATGATCCCGGGACACTGCAACCCTCATGAACCAGTTGCTGAGGATCTGAATTTTGATCACGTGATCAGGATACTGCTGCAATGAAAACCGTCATAAGTCACTTTTTTCAGTGCCATTGTAACTTTGTAAGTTGAGGACTACCTGTATTTTTATAAATAACTCAAGGCAGCAAACATGCCTAATATTTCTTCCTATTTATCCCACAACAACAATCCTGTCAGGTGAGTTGGGTTGAGAGAAGGTAATTGGCCCAGTTACCCAGCTGGTTTCCATGCCTAAGGTGGGACTTAAAATAGTAGGTTGCAAGTCTTTTTTAGTTCAAGTTAAGCATGGAAATGGGTGTTAATGCCTGCTTCGCATATTCTAGATAATAAGTATTATAACGTATATGTGTAGATCAGTTATCACAAATCAAAGATCACAAGTAGATTGTTTATATTTTCGTAAGAAAATGCTAGTCTGTTCATCTGTATTGGGCTTATTAATTGTTCTTTTACTGTATTAATTGTTCTTTTACTGCTGCTATTCTGTGTTGCTTACCTTAAATATTTTATTTTTATTTTTAAAAAAATGTCCTTTATTTGGATTTCTAATTACTGGCAAATAATTTTGGATGGTAATTGGAATAGGAATTCATTAAATTAAAAAGCGAATGTGTGTTTTTCACAGTCTCATAACTTCATTTTTAATAACTAAATTATGTTAACTAAAAGCTATTACATAATTTGCTTTGACATTTCAATTTATTCCTAGCATCTATGTTTTAAACTATTAACTAGAAAATAATTACTGACTTCAACGATTCAAGAGAAAGGGGGGAAAAGTATGTATAAAGATGCCCAGTTTCTTTGCCTTATTAAATCAAGTTGCCAATTCCTTTTAAACCAGCCCGGAGTTCTGGTTCACATTTTTTTCTGTGTCAGAAGCTACACTTCTGATAAAAACAGAACATCTGGTTAAAATTAATTGCTTATAAAATAATTTACCTCAGTTACAAAATTAATAACATCTTCTAACATCAAATATTCTGCCTCTTGCCCGCAAGCCACTGTGACCTATAAGACACATGCCCACATTTTTCTCCCCTCTTCCTGCCAAAGCAGCCAAGAAGAAGAAGGAATCAAGATGGAAATGGGGTGAACAGTTGCTGCGTTGGAAGGCAAGAGAAAGATGGGAGGAGGGGAAACTAAACAGGATGGAGATGGGGAAGGAGAAAGGTGTAACATGTTAGGGAAGGAAATGTGAAGAGAGAAACCATGCTTTAGTGTTATGAAAGAGTTATATTCACCAAACACAGTCTTTCTCCAGTCACTTTCAGAGTTGTCCAGTGCTTTCAGCAGAACTGTTTCCTATGTACTGGAGCTTCTCTTGGTATAACTGAACATAGTTGTTTTGTCCTGACTTCCAGTTCAAAAAACATGGTAGATGTTATTGTTATACATTCAAAAAACTGTTGGTGTAACCACTAAAGCTGTGTGGAGGTACTGTACAGAAACACCATGGTATTTTTAAAACAAAAATGCTTTTGGATTCATTGCACCCATGTTCTAATATTGAAATATTAAAATAAATGAAATGCAAATGCAAATAACGCAAATGAAGAGGTAAAAAAATTGTGATCCCTTTAAATTATTTTTCTGGGATAGACATGATATCTGCTTGGTTTTTTGTGCATTCAGTTAATAATTTCATTCACAATTATTCTCTTAAAGCCTTATATATCCTCTTGTGGCTGTCTTTTTCTTATTATCATTTTAGTCTTCATGCTTGAAATTTAATCCCATTAATCTCCAAAGGACGTTTGCTGCCATCACCAAACTGTTTCATGGTGTTTAAATTATTTTGTCTTTTTCCTGTATTTCATGATATATATGTGGGAATATAAATAGGTGGATCGGCGGGGGGGGGGGGAATATAGAACAACATAATAACTTTGTTAACATTTAAACAAAGACTTGAACTAAATGTAACTATTTAAATCACTTATAATGATTATAATGAGATTCTCCTAATATCACTAAATAACTGAGCTGTCAAATCCTTGCTTTATCTGGATTAAATATATACTCATATACCTGTCACTTTGACAGATGGAGATTTTCTAGGAGTAGGATTTCAAGTTTTCCTCAGACACTGTCCTTCCATCCACAGCTCCCAAATTCCTCTCTGTTTTCACCTCCCTCTGGAATAAAATCTTGGACAAAAGCCCTGCCTTACCATGAATTGACTGAATTTCTCCTACCCAATGATCACATCCTGCAGACTTGATACAGTACGTCTCTGTTCTGCATTCATGGTCTTATTTTCAGTGCCAATTCTCTTTCAAAACCAGTTATTTAGAATTGGTTTCTTTTTTGTTGGGGGTTTTCTGCATTTGAACATGAAATGTCAATTATATTTTTAGTTTAGGACTGACTACTGCTCAGTCATCTTTTTGTAATTTAGGAAGGCACCATTTAATTACAAATATCAATTGCTTGCTCATAATATTAAATATTTCTTGTTTAGATTCTTAGTTACCCACAGTAGCATAGGGTTTGTGATGATAACATGGCTTTTCCCTTTTTTGCTACATAATGGACTTTTATGTCCTATGAGTACTCAAGGTTTATAAGGCAAGTTGATATTGTCTGATGGATAGCATTCAGGATAGAAAAAAAAGGCAAATACTAGTAGTAGACAAGGTTTCTGCAGGTCAAGGCTAAACTTTTATGATACAAGGACCTTGGAGTGTTCCAAGAGATCCTCCTGACTGGAATCTGTTTAAAAACAACATGGAGATTTTCTGGATTTTAGCAAATCTCACCAGAGATTGATTACACTTGCTGCCAAAGTCATTGGATATGTTTTGTCCCCGATGGGCCCTGAAGCTACATAGCTTCAGATGTTTTCCAAGCCTCTTTTTAAATCCACATGTCATAGAGATTTCTTGAGCATATGTGCCGGATTGGATGATGATAAAAAATATGTTAAGCAATAAGCATATGATTCTGCAGTGGCATGTCTAACTTGTGCCTGTTCATTTAGCCAGGCTTCCATTTAAGCAGGCAGCTGATTACCTTAATCCAGGACTTTTTAATTTGTATATTTTTTTACAAAATGCCCCAATTGATTGACTCAGTGCCAGTATGATATTAGCATAACATAACTAAAAAAAATGGTCATCCAGTCACCTTTAACTTTCTTTGTTTGTTTATTATTTTCAGGTAGAATATCCTGTCTGTATTGGTGTTGCTTCTCATCCCACTTTTTATTATGCTACACACTAGGAGCCCCTAATTTTTGAGGGTCAATGGTCACATATACAATTCTGAAGGTGTGTTGTATGCATTCTCTCAAAATTGATCCTACCGTGGCAATTCCATCAAAATCCTGGGCTGTAGACACCCACACTTTATTTGGTAAAAGTGCTTCTGGAGGTTTGATTGGGGTCATTGAAAATTCAGGATATGCTTAAGGCTAGTGCTTTGCTTTACAACAGATTGTCATTCATTTTTAAAAAATTAAAATTACTGAGGAAAAAAAATGAGGTGGGGCAGAGAGGCTGGTTGTCTCCAGGAAACATTTTAATAGGCATATTGATGCACCTCCAAATGCCAGACATGACAATAAAAATCCTCCTGGAAGCACCTGTTTTTTTTTCTTCCTGTATATGGATATAGCTCTCCTTTTTTAAAAAAAATCTCAGACAACTTCCAACTAGCTTTCTGTATCTCAGAGAAAGATGTTTTTGAAAAATGATTTCTTGCTAATATTTTTTGTAGGGGTGTGTGTGTGTTTGTGTGTGTTGTGGCAAATACTGTTGAATATTGGTGTGTAAGGCATTGAAAGAGAAGCACTTCCAAATGCATGGAAGTAAACGTGAAGCACTTCATTTTCAAATGTTTGAAGCAGTGGTATCATCTGCAGGCCTTGCATCACTGCTTTGGTTGCTGCTCTGGCAGCCTCCTTGTGCATGTTGATGCCCAGCCGGTTTGCTTTGGTGGGAAGAAAATGAAGCAATCAGTTGCACATTCACAGGTGTTTGGAAAATGGGGAACAGCTGCTAAATCAGCCACGTGAGCTGATTCAGGCAGCTGATTCACTATTTCCCTTTATTTGTTATATTTACGTCCTGCCTTTCCTCTAGAACACGGGTGTCAAACTTGCCGCATCACGTGACGTGTCACAACTTTTTTTTTGCATTGCTGGAGCTGGGGTGGGTGTGGCCACCATATGATGCAACTGGCCCACGGGCTGGCAGTTTGACACCTCTGCTCTAGAATCTGAAGTGGCTATGCTTAGCATCCTTTTCTAGTTTTTCGCTGTAACAGTCTTCTGTGATTGATAGTTTGGACCAGGGGTAGGCAACCTCGGCTCTTTTATGACTCATGGACTTCAACTCCCAGAATTCCTGAGCCAGCATGGCTCAGCTTGGAATCCTCTCCGTTTTCCCTCAGCATAGCTGACTCAGGAATTCTGGGAGTTGAAGTCCATGAGTCATAATAGAGCCGAGGTTGCCTACCCCTGGTTTGGACTAAAGGACAGGCTCAGGGTCACCCGGTAAGTTTTCATGATTGTCATGGATTTGGAGCTTATATCCCTGGCTCTTAATCATGACTACGCTATATGAAGTGTTTTTGTTTTTCCCAAGGTCTTTCCGAAAGAGAAAGAGAGAGAAATATGCTTAGCATATTACCAACTATTTCACATCAGAAGGAAGTTTGAGATTTATTTTTTTTAAAAAAACTATTAACACCTTTGCTTTTCCTTTTTACCAGACAAAGCCACCAACCCCTTGAATAGACAGGAAGACTGGGAGTATATTATTGGCTTCTGTGATCAGATCAACAAAGAACTTGAAGGGTTTGTATCCAAAACTATCCATATTGCATCATGAGGTTTTATTGAAGAAGGGCAGTGCTTTTTTTGTAAAAGAAAAAGGTGCCAGAACTCACACATGTCATACAACCCGCCTTGCCTATCCTACAAGGTTCCATCCAAAAAAGGTGCCGGAACTCCGTTCTGAGCGTTCTATGAGAAAAAAAGCCCTGAAGAAGGGATTTTTTTTTAGAAAGCTACAGGATTTGATCCTTAGTTTAATACAGTTCAAGTGATGGATCAAACCCCATCACATAAACTGTATTCAGTTTGATGTTACATGTAATACCTGATTTTGATGAGATATTAGTACAGGTAGTCAGCGACTTACAACCATTAGTTTAGCAACCATTCAAAGTCACAACGGTACTGAAAAAGTGACTTATGACCAGTCCTTGTACTTAAAACTGTCACAGCACCCCATGGTCACGTGATCAAAATTTGGACACTTGGCAACTGGCCTGCATTTATGACGGTTGCAGCGTCCTGTGATTATCATTTGTGACTTTCCCAGTGGGCTTCTGATGAGCAAAGTCAGTAGGGGGAGCTAGATTTGCTTAACGACGCTTGATTCAAAAAAGCCTGCAGTGATTTGCTTAACAACCGTGGCAAAAGATGTGAAATGAGGCACAACTCCTTTAACAACCACTTTGCCTAGCAGTGGAAATTCCAGTCCCAGTTCTGGTTGTAAGTGGAGGACCCACCTGTACTTTGCATTCTCAAACATGAAAACTGTGCAGGAAATATGACAAAGCACTCCGTGAACATAGCTAGGGGTCGGTTTAGAATCTAGGGATAACATTTTATTTCATTTCCAATTCTGATACCTTTTGCAATATGAGGGATGTTTGTTGCTCTTTTCAATCGTTTCATCCTCAAAATACTGCAGTGATTCTAAATGTTAGTAGGCATGTGGGATTTAAATGTTTCTAGGAGGAAAATACCTCAGGTGCTTTTTCACGAGGCTGAAGGGGCTTCTTGGATGAGAAGCAAAACGTCTTCAAAGAAAAACAAAGTCCAGTTGCCTCGTGAAAAAGCACCTTTGGGACAACCATGACCCGGATGACTGAGAATCTCCATAGACATTTAAGGGAAACAAGGATAATGAATTGTAGCATTTGGAGTTATTGGAAAATGGTATCTTTCCGTTATGAGAAAATGAAGGGCATTAAAACTGCTTTCTCCAATCCTTAACATAACAGCATAACAAAATTGACAAAAGTGAAAGGGGTTTGAATACTTCCTGAATGCACTTTATAACAATGTATTTGAAAATGAGATTGCTGCATATTGCAGGGGCAGCTATGAAAATGAAACATTTTCTATTGTTCGTATTTCCCAAACCTTAGTGTGAATAAACAGAAGTATCTGAAATAATCACAGATTGTTTCTCCTATTTAGTCTTAGCACTCTGTCTCCTCTCCTGTCTTAAATTTGATATAATAGGTGTTTTTTTTCAGGGACAAAGAACAATGGTCTATCTTTTTGTGTAGGTGGTCAGGTACGTTTGGGGAATGCTATTTAAATAAGTAACCTATTTATTTCAGTCCACAGATTGCTGTTAGATTGCTGGCTCATAAAATCCAGTCACCACAGGAATGGGAGGCAGTCCAGGCCTTGACAGTAGGTCTTCCTTATCTCTCTTTTGAAATTCTGGATTTCCACACAGATTAATATCTTTATGAAGTAGAATTATCAATGGTGCTACAAAGAGTTATGTAGATTAAGGAAAATTGTCTCATGTGATCATTAGCCTCTTCTGTGGCAAACTGGATTATTTTTCTTATTTTATTTCCCTCTAGCTCTTTAACTATGGAACAGAGACCTGAATATTGGCTTCACCTATGAGAAAATGGATAGACTGTGTTTGCCTTAACAGCTGGCTTACAAAATGTTTTTACTCTTTATGATTTTGAAGCAAAATATAAGAATATAATAATTGTGGTTATGTCTAAAGTAACTGGCGTAGTGGGCATTAGCTAGGAAAGGACATTAATGCCTCAACAACTTTCTGTTAAGTCTTGTGGGCTGATAAGAATGCAGTCCTCTTTCTTAAGTGCATAACTTGGAAGGTCAGAAGCCAGTTCTTCCAGATATAAAATGCATGTTTTCCTGAGGTATAATGCACTAAATTGGTTTAATAATGTCTAATTGGTATCTTCATTTCATTTTGCTGAATTATGTGACTTCTGGGCTTACTGCTTAGCTAGGCCAGTGAAGATAGATCATTGTGCCATAGTAATATCAAAAGGTCGTCTTCTGACCCAGTAAATTAACTCTAAATAGGTTAACTTATCTCCAATGAAAGGATACTTTGTATTCTTTAGAATTAGATTGTCTCCATCTAGATTTTTTTTACATTACTCGATCCATGTTGTTATTAACTCTTTTAGTGTCCACAATGGAGACAAAATCGTAAGAGGATTCCCCGTAAAAAGGGGGTTTCTCTGGGAACTTCATCTTTGATTCTTGTAGATCCATACACAGTTCTTATGACCATACTGAGTCAGAGGGAAGTGGAAAAGGAAAAGAGAAAGATGGGCATGGATACGGTCTAATTTCAAAATGTCAGTTCACATTGCCTTCCCTGCAAGCTGCTGCTTGAAGGAAAGAAGTCAGTGTGAGACAGAAGTGGGAAAAGCTATTGATTTATTTAAAGCTATTAGCAAGGGGAATATATTTCAATGCACACTGTTTTTGGTCCTCTCCACAATGACACCCCTAACAGATTATTTCTGAAGGAATGGGGCTCTCAAAGGGAAACATTATCCACTTTTGTCTTACGTGAAACCCTGATGGTGTAAATACTATTTGGTGATTTCACAGGCAACCTCTGACTTATTTGAGGCAAGTTGGAGGACTTCTTTCGGATAGACCCATCCTAATTTTTGATACTTATCTCAGGTCTGTTTGCTTGACTTGTAGGTGCTGGAAGCTTGTATGAAGAACTGTGGGCACAGATTTCACAATGAAGTAGGGAAGTTTCGTTTTTTAAATGAGCTAATAAAAGTTGTATCTCCCAAGGTTAGTATTAGTTCTGTTTTCTTCGTTTGTATCTGTATGTGGATTGTTCATAACCCAAAACATAGTTTTTTCAGGCACATCCTTCAAAGATAAATCAGGCTGTGAATAATTGAATTGCAGCTACACTTAAAAAGTGTTTCACCCTATTTGCACAGTTTTTAGTAAATAATGCACAACTTGCTAGGCTGAGGAATAATGCAGAGATAGGAATCATTCAAGGATATGTGCAATTCATATAATTAAAGAATTTTACATTGCAGTTCTATGTGTTTTAACCTGGGATTGAGTTCTATTGAATTTAGTGATGCTTATTTCTGAATGGACATGCCCAGGATTGCCTTGATGAGGTTCAGATACTGATGACACATTGAATCTTTTGATGGTACATTAAAATGTGTGCACAGAGACACACACTGTTATCACTTCATAGTAGAAATTTGGAAATTTGTTTTGGCCAAATAGTTGTCAAAACAAATATATGGTTTCTTGTTGTACAGGTCAGTTTCTTAATCTACTGCATCTGAAACCAGCAAAAATTCATTTGACTTTAGAGATATCTTATAGTTCAGAAATTATTTTATTTGAGGGCAGAAAAACTGAAACATTTTACCTTCTTGGGCATTCTTGCAGTACCTGGGAGAGAGAGTGTCAGAAAAGGTCAAAACCAAAATAATTGAGCTGTTGTACAGCTGGACAGTTGCTTTGCCAGATGAGTCCAAAATCAAAGATGCCTACCACATGTTGAAAAGACAAGGTAGAGAACTGTTTCCTGTACTGCCTTTTTTCTCCTTTGTAGCTTGATAGAATTTTGTAATAATGTAATGGAGTATATAATTATACATTATAAAGTTTAGGAATTTTATTCATATGTTATAGAATAGTACATAAAATCTTCCCTCCACAAAATGCTATGGAGTTCTCAATGCCATCATGAGGGAGTTCTGGATACTGTTCACACCCAATCCACACACTGAATACTAATTACATATTTGCCATTTAGATGTAAAGCTACTTTGGAGTTTTAAATCAGATGATATACAAAATAACCACGTTAAATGAAGTGTGCTTAATCTAATTCAGCCTCCTCCAGATTACTACTCTTCAGATACGTAGATTTACAGCTCTTACGATCCCCCTAGTAACATTACCTTCAGCATTATGGACAAAAGTTCTAGATGTACCAATCAGAAGCCATGAGGTTAAAGAAGGTTGACCTCTATCAGATTCAAATGCAGTAATCCCTCTGAAAGTGATCTGGCAACTGTGGTTCAAAAGCAGGAGGTTAGCAGGAGCTGGAAAGAGAGAAGCAGACTCAAGCCTTTCAGATACTTGGGTATGACATTCCTGTTGTTTTCTGTTTGCTTTCAGGCATTGTCTTGTCTGATCCTGTTATTCCTGTGGAGAAAACCCTTATTCCCTCTCCACCACCTCGTCCCAAGAACCCCGTGTTTGATGATGAAGAGAAATCCAAGGTAAAGTTGACGCCTCAGCTATAACAATGTGCAACAGGCAAGTTCCACTGAGCTGATTTTCATAGGATTGAATGGTGTTTCTCAACACTTGGTCGTTTAATGGCTGGCTGGGGAATTCTAGGCGTTGAAGTCCACACACCTTCAAGTAGCCAAGGGTGAGAAACACTAGGATAGAGAATGTAAAACTGGGATTTAGTAACTTTCCTGCTCCCTCTCCATCTGGAGTTTTAGAAATGTTCTAAGAGTGAATGTTTCTTATTCCCCATGAATGTTGTAGCACAACAACTCTGATTTTTGGAAGCAATTGCAGATACTATTGGGTACATTACAAAATGTCGTGCTTCTTGATCTTACTTGTTCTAAGCATAGGGACATTAAGGGTTGCATTTTTAAGTGCAAAGAAAAACCACTCAGGTGAAGTGTTCACAAATTCTGACCTGTTACGTGATATGAATGTTACTTTTGTTCTGAACCAGGTAGTACTGTTTTCACTATTTGTGGATAATTTCCCTATTTCTTTGTGGGTGAAGAAAAAGTTTCACTTTGGTCATCCTCTGAATTTAGGGCTGAATTGAATGGCTTAGGTTGTCTGGCATCATAGTAATTCACACCTTACAGTTAATGTATTACGAATATGATTTGTTTTTCTTTTGAGGAAGGAAAAAGTGGAAGTGGCTGAGACAAGTCATTAAAAGATCATCCACTCATCTTACTGTAGTCCATTTAATACATTAACAATAGCACTTGGACTTGTATACCGCTTCACAGTGCTTTACAACCCTCTCTAAGCGGTTTACAGAGTCAGCATATTGCCCACCAACAAACTGGGTGTGAAGCAGCTTTCACAAGAGATCGATGGAACGTTAGGGTGCTTCCAAGTGAAATAGGCAGAATGCAGAGATGCAGTCATTATGAAGCTTTATTCATCGACAGGTTATATAAAAAGAGCTATATGGCATGGAAGCATCCATGCTTGTAAGATAGAGAATGCATGCGAGAGAATAGAAAGAGAAGCAGAACTAGAAGCTAAGAAACAGCCCCTGGGCAGAGGTATTTATGGGGGGTCTCGGCCCCTCCCTAGCCATAAAACTCTCTCGCCAATGGGGCTGCTGCAGGGGAGCAAAGAAGCCTCTTTGCTCCATCTGATGACCTATTTGGGGAACTGCCATGGGCTGGCACAAAACATGTAACACTGGGTCCTCATTTTACTGACCTCATTTTACCAAAGGATGGCAGGCTAAGTCAACCTTGAGCCAGTCAGAATAGAACTCCTGACCACTGAGTTAGCCTGCAGTTCTGGATTCTAACCACTGCACCACCACAGCTCTTGTTTTTTAGATTGTTTTTCATTAATGATATTTTCAAAGTTGACTACAATCAGACAGCCCAATAAAATGTGTGGAATTCAAAGCTTAGAATCCTTGAAAGCTACAAGCATCTTCCTCCTGTTGTTATAGTTTCAGGCCTCTAGACCTAACATACTCCAGAAATTACGGCAACCCAGAAGAGACTTTGCCAGCTGCAGGGCTGACTCTGAAGACTTGGTTGTTCTTTTTGTTAATAAGGCTTAGATACACTCCAACAAGATCAGTGGGTTTTGCTGTTGTGTTTATAAGTTGCATCTCACCCCAAACGGCATCTCAGAGGGTTGAGATCAGAATGCCAAAAGTTAGAATTTGATGCTTCAAATGTGCATCAGGAATAAGATTTTTAGGGTTCCTTCAATGAATTTTTGCAACAGCAGGGGAAAAAAATGAGTCAGTGATTTTATTTATTTATTTTTTCCTTTTTGCAGCTTTTAGCTAAACTGTTGAAAAGCAAAAACCCAGATGATTTACAAGAAGCAAACAAGCTTATTAAATCTATGGTGAAAGAGGTGAGACTGAGCACTTAATAACACTGTAGAGGTGATGATTGCTTGGAATTTTTTTTATAAATTCAAATATTTTAGAATCTTTTTAACCCAGGCCATTAGTTATCAGAAAAGTAACTGAGCTGACCCTCTAGTAATAAGATTTTAGTTTTCCTTAGGACCAAATTCTTATCTCCGAGTGAAATTATATCAGGAGGTTGTGTAACAAATAGGACAAGATAGTCAAGGATTTGTAGCCCCACTCAGCCTCCCAACTCTTAAATGAGACAGTTAATAGTTCTATTATCTTCAGTTCACTGGCTCATTTGTTTACTAATGTCTGCATCATATGACAAGAGAGCCAGTTTGGTGTACAGTAGTGATTATGGTGTAGGCTAGGAGATGCGAGTTCTAGTTCTGCACAAAACCAGCTGGCTGACCACAAGCCAGTCACTCTCAGCTTCAGGAAGGAATCAAACTACTTCTGAAAATCTTGCTAAAGAAACTGATATCTAATCTAGGCAATCACTAGGAGTTATCAGGGGCAATCCCTCCCCCCCACCATGTGACAAGATAGCTGTGTTTCCATCAGTTGAATCAATGATTTATGCCATTATTCCATAACTTGATACCCTGCAGATATGTTGGACTACAACACTCATTACCAGCTAGCATGGAATTTTCCTTGCCAAAATATCCCCCCGCTTCCTTTTTGCTATGGTACACTCTCTTTATTAATTCCATGTAGTTTCTTGCTTTTATCCTTAGTTTTTCTTCCCCTGCATATTCTGTAGTATAGTATTTATCCTTTCCTTCTCAAATCTCTGTGACAAAATTCTTACCTTAAATAACTAAAAATGATCTAGACAGATCAGTCAAAACTAAGGTTTTCTGCTATTTTTATATACTGGTATGAACAGAGTGATTCTTATTGTTGTGTTAAGCTTTGTTTGTCCACATAAAATATTCCTAAAAGCTTTTTTTTAGAACCATGTCAGATAGCGGGACTTTGTAGGCAGAATTCTAGAAACAGCAATGGGAATATGTGGCCTCTTGAGCTCTTCAATCAGCCTGCCCGGAATTATAACGTGAAATGAAAAGAATAAGCTTAATTTTAGCTCTTTTGTTTCAAAATTGAAGGATGAGGCACGGATACAGAAAGTAACAAAGCGCGTGCATACTTTGGAGGAGGTGAACAATAATGTGAAATTGTTGAATGAGATGTTGGTCCACTACAGCAAAGAAGACTCTTCCGAGGCAGATAAAGAGCTCATGAAGGTTGGTGTGAATCTTTTACTTACACAATAGTTAGTTCCTGTCATGTAAGAGAGCTGCCAGTGTCACTCAGATGACCACACTTTAATCACTCCCTGGATAGATGTGAATATTTTTTTTTTGCTTAATTACCTCTTTTCTCTTGTCCTTTCTGCACACAGGAGCTCTATGACAGATGTGAAACCAAAAGGCGGACATTATTCAAGCTTGCCAGTGAAACAGAAGATAATGACAGCAGTTTGGGTAACTGGGACTGTTTCTTTGCAGGGAAAGATTGTGTTTTCCCCCATTACTGACAAAAAGAAGCTCCATGGTCATTGGAAAACTCCTCCTTCATTTTAAACACCTCTGGAACTTTACAAGAGATTAACATTTTGGAAGGGTCCTTACATTAAAAAACAGGAAACCTGTAGCTGCACTGCCTTTGCACTTCCACACTTCCTTTAATGTAGTGAAATTGCAATGGGTAGAAGGAATGATCTTAATAATCTTCAGGAAGAGCCACAACTGAAACAGGTGGTTTTTTAAAAAAACAAACCTGAATTGGGGGAGAAATGTAATTTAAGGAAGCTAAGCTGCATTAACAGAGGGATAGAATCAAGATCACGTGAAGTACTAATACCACTTTACAATGCCTTGGTAAGGCCACACCTGGAATACTGCATCCAGTTTTGGTCACCATGATGTAAAAAAGATGTCGAGACTCTAGAAAAAGTACAGAGAAGAGCAACAAAGATGATTGGGGGACTGGAGGCTAAAACATATAGGGAACGGTTGCTGGAATTGGGTATGTGTAGTTTAATGAAGAGAAGGGTGAGGGGTGACATGATAGCAGTGTTCCAATATCTCAGGGGTTGCCACAAAGAAGAGGGAGTCAAGCTATTCTCCAAAGCACCTGAAAGCAGGACAAGAAGCAACAGATGGAAACTAGTCAAGGAGAGAAGCAACCTAGAACTAAGGAGAAACTTCCTGACAGTTAGAACAACTAACCAGTGGAACAACCTGCCTCCAGAAGTGGTGAATGCTTGTCTGAAATGTTATAGGGTTTCCTGCCTTAGCAGGGGGTTGGACTAGATGACCTCCAAGGTCCCTTCCAACTTATTATTATTATTATTATTATTATTATTATTATTATTATTATTATTATTATTATTATTATTATTATTATTATTATTATCTCAGAAGGACCCTCCCTAGTTCTCAAAAAGGACCAAGTGGGGAGGAGCATTCAGACTTGCAAGATCTGTTATTGTAACTTTATAAAAACCAGAAGGTTAGCCTTCGTAACTTTGGTTTCCTTAACTGGTCAGTATTGAAGGGATGACAAAATTATAGAATGAAAACTGTGAAAGGGTGGATACTCTTCTGTTACTAACTTATGCAGGTTCATTTACGAAAACATTAGCCAGGACTACGAATTGAGTGAACAAAGCTTACAATTGATAAGGAAAAATACCTTCACTTGTTATTCGCTGGTCACTGGACTCAGGCATTTTATAGTCCATTTTAACCAATTTAGATTGCCTTCTATCGACCTCATTTTCCACTTGGTGAGGTGGAAACAAAAAGAGGGAGCAATATATGCTGGAAGCATTGAACAAAATGATAGTATGCCAAATGATTAGGACAAAAAAAAATCACTGATATAAATTTCATTTTGTGGTTAAAAAATTTATTTCAGCATCAGTTAACTATATAAAATGTACACCTATATCAGGGGTCGGCAACCTCGGCTCTTTTATGACTCGTGGACTTCAACTCCCAGAATTCCTGAGCCAGCATAAACTGTAGATGAATATTAGAAGATGGAACTAATGCTACAGGCACTAGTTATATTCAATCATACTTAGTTTCAGAAAGCTGCTGCCTTAAGTGCCTAAACCAGGGATCTTCAACCTTGGCCCTTTTATGACTTGTGGACTTCAACTCCCAGAATTCCTCAGCCAGGCATGCTGGCTGAGGAATTCTGGGAATTGAAGTCCACAAGTCATAAAAGGGCCAAGGTTGAAGACCCCTGGCCTAAACCACAAGAATTAAACAGAAAAATAATATTTAAATGAAACCCAGTTGGCAGTGTTGTTTTTAATATACTGGTTCTTCATAACACATTTCTGAATATTCAAAGCCTAAACTATGAAGCTAGGGAGCAGGGGCATACTGTTAGAATGGCATGAATCAGATGGGCTGATTATTTATTTGTTTATGGATACATGAACCACTTCGGGCAAATAAAGAAACAACAGTTGTAGTAGTAGTGTAATATAATAATATACATACATGCAGTATTAAATTATGGGAAGAATTATGGCACCAGGAACTCTTTATGAGTGGTGGTGGTGCAGTGGTTAGAATGCAGTACTGCAGGCTACTTCTGCTGACTGCCTGCAGTTTGGCAGTTCGATTCTCACCAGTTCAAGGTTGACTCATCTTTCCAAGGTCGGTAAAATGAGGACCCAGATTGTTGGGGGTCAATATGCTGTAAACCTGTACACCTCTTAGGGCTGTAGAGCACTGTGAAGCGGTATATAAGTCTAAATGCTTTTGCTGTTGCTCTGACACTTATCCCAAAGACAGGTTGATAAATGTTTCTAGACAGAGGAAGCATTCTTGAAAACTCAGTAGGCTATATCTACGCTCTACATTTTTCCCTTAACAGGAGATATTCTTCAGGCTAGTGACAACTTATCACGAGTAATAAATTCCTACAAAAAAATTATTGAAGGTCAAGTCATCAATGGTGAAGTAGATCTTTCAGCGCTGCCTACCACAGAAGGTGAATTGTATTTCTCAGAAGATACTTAGCTTGTTTCTTTAATGATTCTGCTTCTTTCATGTAATTTTAAAATAGTATGGCATTTGGAAGGAGGTATTTTTAATATCCTTAGTGTAAGTACACATCAGAATCAGTAATACTGAAATACTGGCAAAAGAACATTCCAGGCTCCTAAAACATTATTACTTCCCATGTAATGGCTGGTCTTAAACATGAGAAGGTCAAAGGGACATTCCAGCCTAAACACCCTGAACTACAAGCTTAGGAACTAAATTACTTCTATCTAACCTCAATTACAGTAATAGAATATTCCCATAATAGGTTACTATTAAGGCTAATTGATAAATAATCATTATAATTATTGTAGATAATTTAACCTTCAGGGTTGTCAGCTTGCGTTTCCTGGTTTTTCCCCCCCCCCTCTGCTAAGCTTACTGCTTACCGACAGTCTCTCTACAACTTTCTGCAGATTTAGAATAAATTCTCTGTTGTATTGATAAAGTTGTGAGATAGGCAGATTGCAAGCTTTGGAATTTCATTTGTTTTTAATTGGAACCCAAACGTCCCCGCAAAATAGTAATGGGTAAGGGGAACAAGATACCAAACTATGTAATCTCTGAGCTATGATTATGCTGTTGTACATAAAAATATGTGTGGAAATTATTACCATTGGATTTTGATCTGTTTTCCTCTTGCCGTTATTTTAACCTATGGAAGCTTCAACCATAATAATCCATTAACCTTCAAGGTGCCCTAAGACTTTTTGTTATATTTGTCATCAGGGCTTTTTTTCTCATTGAACGTTCAGAATGGAGTTCCGGCACCTTTTTTGGATGGAACCTTGTAGGGTAGGCAAGGCGGGTTGTATAACATGTGTGAGTTCCGGCACCTTTTTCTTTTACAAAAAAAGCACTGTTTGTCATATTTTGCTGGCTGTTCCGAACTTGAATATCCATAGCCATATTGATAATCATAGGGTACATTTCTCAGTAACGCTGAATGACAGAGAATAGATGTGAGGGAGCAGAGAAAGAGCTCATTCCGACCAAAACATGGCAGAAGATAATGCAACCTAATGGCAAGGAAGTTTGAGTTTCTTTTTGGAATTAGGGAACAAGGAAGCTCTTGTCTGTTGAAGAAATGGACAAGGCTGGAAATCTGCCTTGCAAGTTGACTCTTGATTTCTTTGACAACATCCACATATTAAAGCAATACCCTTGTTGCTTAAAAATAACTATCCAGTGTTGCGTTGCATCCTTTGGCATCTTTTTCAATTCTCTCTTTTCCCTGTAGGAAGCAATTCTGCCAATAACGTTAATACCCTCATTGACTTGGAGGGATTGGAGGTTTCGAATGTGCCGTCACAAGCACCACCACCGCCGCCGCCACCACAACTCCTTCCTTCAGCCTTGAACACAACACCAACCCTAACTCCAGCTCCGGCCTTATCAGAAATCCCCATCCTCCCACCCCCGCCTCAGGCAATTGGTCACTCCCGGACTCATTCAATTGGCCATGCTGAATCCACCCCTATTCAGTCAAGTGGTGCAGCCAATTCCCTCTCTTTGCTTGATGAGGAACTCCTGTGTCTAGGTAAGTTGGATGTGGTTTAATGGTGTTTAATGTGGAACAGAGCGCTAGGGAGCTGCTGCTATGGATACTTTTTCCACAGTCTAGAAAATGGAAGGACTTTGTTATAATCCATTACCTATTTTCTGGAGTAGATTATCTCTGAAAGCTAAGGAAGGCAGCACAAGCAACACAGTAATCTGTTTTGAATACTGTCACCCTACTGAGATAAGAAAGACTTGAGAGAGATGGACGGTCATAAGCTAAATACAAATATTACGATTCCTCTTTTCCCCACTGCTGTATCTAATTGTGTAGCATCCATGGATAGTGTTATGTATTTATGTATTTATTTAATGTATAGGGTACCTATCTCATATGCACCACTCTGGGCGGCTCCCCGTTAAAATAATAGAAAACAACTAAAAACAGCCAGAATGAAAAACAACAAAGATATAAAAATAGCAGCCAAGAACACTCACTAGCCATGAAAGAAAGCTCACTCCTTTTATCCAAGCCCTGGGCTTGAAAGCAAAGCTGGGTTAAGTTAGGACTTGAGGGAGGTCTAATTTCTGGGGGGATGATGTTCCTGAGGACAGGCACAAGGCAGAAAAGGCTTTCTTGCTGGGTCCAGATGATGCTCTCTCACAGGCAGGATCTGGAATATACCTCCCCTGCCAGATCTATTAGCATGAGTAGATTCTACTGGGATGTCTGTGGAGATTCTCAGTCATCCAGGTCATGGTTGTCCCAAAGGTGCTATTTCAGGAGGCAACTGGACTTTCTTTTTTTCTTTTTGAAGACGTTTTGCTTTTCATCCAAGAAGCTTCTTCAGCTCGTTCTGGTCATTTGCATTCTTTCAGAGAGTTGTTGAAGCCATTTGGAGGCTTACCTGTGTCCTCAGGGTCACTTGAGTAATGCAAATTTCTTGGCTGCAGGATGTTTCCTGTCCTGTGTCCCTTCACTGTTGAAGACAGGTGCAGGCTGTTGGGGATGAGTCTGTGTTGTCTGCTTCAAAGACTCTCTAAAACAGGGGGTCTTCAAACTTGGCCCTTTTATGACTTGTGGACTTCAACTCCCAGAATTCCTCAGCCAGGCATGCTGGCTGAGGAATTCTGGGAGTTGAAGTCCACAAGTCATAAAAGGGCCAAGTTTGAAGACCCCTGCTCTAAAAGAATGCAAATGACCAGCCGTCTGCAAGGAATATAAATCCTTCTATTCTCCGCCATCCAGTCAGAGCTGAAGAAGCTTCTTGGATGAGAAGTGAAACGACTTCAAAGAGAAAAAAGAAAGTTCAGTTGCCTCTTGAAAAAGCACCTTTGGGATTCCACTGAGATCTTTGGAGAAAGCATGTGATAGTATATATTTGTTTAAATAAGCTGGGAACAATAAAGTTACCCTTACTCTCACAATTTACTCTGTAAATTGCCCTGCTTGCTTCTGCTCCTGGTTGTTGAGTAACAAATGCAGTCTAAACAATAATAGTTGTGCAATTAAAGAGCAGTAAACAAAAGTTTAAGAAATGGCTGTATGAATTGGCCCAATGTCTATTTTTTAACAGGTTTCCAAAGAGTTGCTGAGCCAAATGTAAGAATGACATCTGTCAGGGAGAGGGTGATAATGCAATTAACCCCCCACCCCACCCCCCACCTCTGTCTCACAACACAGTACTCTTGGATTCAGCCTTAGAAAGCTGGGGCTTGTTCAAGGTCCCACAGGATAAAATGTAGCTAAACTGGCATTTATAGTTGGGTTTCCACGACCTTAATGCAAACTACTGCATGCTGCTTCTCACGCGAACCTCATCAGCTTACTTAGGAGTTTTTCCCTATTAAAATGTGATTTGCATTTATTGCTTCCAATTCCTAATACTGGTTTTCCCCCACTCAGGACTCAATGACCCTGCTCCAAGTGTAGTAAAAGAATCAAATGAAAGCAATCAATGGAACCTGCTCCAGGTATTTTGCTTTCTGTACTGTAGTAAATTTTAGGGCTGTGCAGCCGTTTAGATTTGGTTCCAAAGAGACACACTGAAGTGGGCAGGCAGGTAAATATAGAGTTGTTGGATACGGGATGGGTGGCAAATAAATTTCATAATAAATAAATAAAATATTTTTATTTTATTTTAATTCCATTTATATCCCGCCCTTCTCCGAAGACTCAGGGCGGCTTACAAGCTTAGCAGTAGCCTTCATTCTATGTATATGCCTGCTTATTAGGGCTTTCACACACACACCCAAGCGGCATTATTACAAAGTCAGCTTAATTGCCCCCAACAATCTGGGTCCTCACCTATCTGCAGTTCTTTAAAGCAACCACACCTTTTCCTGAGGTGGTGTGACTATAAAGAGTTACAGATGGATGGGATCTTTGTTCCTTCTGGTGCCCAGAGGCACAGTTTGGAATTAAATCCGAAATGGTGCATAATTTTCTGTTTATTCTTCAGAAGGTTTTTAGGAAGGTATCAAGAATAAATCTGTCCTGAATTGAATTGCTCTTTTATTTGTCTGGCTTATTCCATTGTTAGGGATGCAGTAGTAAAGAGCATCCCATTTTCTGTAGGATACCCAGACCGGATCTGTTTTCCATACTGATTTCCATAATGAGCCAAGCCATTTGAAATGAAGAAGTGCCTTTTTAAAACCTGTTATTCCCCTTGACCCCTCCATCTCATCCTTTATAGAGGAATACGCCCTGCCTGACGAAGGCCATTCTAGAGTGTGACAACAGAAGAGAGGTAAAACATTGCAGTGGCACATCTCTTTCCTGTGTTGCAGAATGAGCCAGTAGATCTGGACTTCTTGAATCCAAAGCCGGTTTTTGTTCCTTGCAACTCAGCGGTGAACCCGCTTCTTTCATCTGTGTCCCAGCCAGGATGTGGAGCATCAGTACCTCTCCCTTCTACCTGCACAGCCCCTCAGCCTGTTTCCAGTGTCTCTGCTCCTACCTCAGCCTCTTTCATCTTCTCTACTGGACCTCCACTTGGCCCTTTAAGTACAATGCCTATAGCTTCAGGCTACTTTGGCTCAGCCGTGGGAACAAGTGGGTTGCACAAGATAGATCCATTCAGTCATCTTCTAGAGGAAAACAGAGGGTAAGGGATATTTTGGTCTGTTCTCTCTGCCTGATAATGGCTCTTCCTCTCTTTGAAATTAAAAATGGGGGAATGAGGGCATTTCTTTTAAATAATGTCATTTTCAGCATTTGGGATTATTTTACTAAGTGGTCCTTAAAATAAGCCTTGGGGCTTGGCCCATAATTACAGGGGCGGATAGTCCTTACAACCACTGTTGGAACCAGAATTTTCATTGTTGAGTTGGTGCAGTCAAAAGTGAGTTATCACATGCTTGGATTCAATTTTGCAACCATTTTTACCATGGTCGTTAAGCAAATCACATAATAGTTTATTTATTTATTTATTTTATTATATTTATATACCGCCCTTTCCCGAAGGACTCAGGGAGGTTTACAGGGTGATTAAAACAAAAAAATACAAAAGTTAAAAACAGATTTAAAAAAATTATATCCGTCCCTGAACAAATAAAACCCCATTTAAAATTAAAATTAAAATTAAAATTCTCAGCCTGGGCCAGAGAGCTTGAAGAGCCAGGTCTTCAGGTCCCGGCGGAACGAACGGAGGTTGGGGGCAGTCCTAAGCTCCACTGGCAGCTGGTTCCAAAGGGCAGGCGCACCCACTGAGAAGGCCCTATCCCTGGGTGTTGTCCGCCGGCAGTCTCTTACCGGCGGTACCCTGAGAAGACCCTCCCTGTGGGAGCGCACTGGACGAAGGGAGCTTGATGCCGGCAGCAGGTGTTCCCTCAGATAACCCAGACCCTCGCCATTTAGGGCTTTATAGGTCATCACCAGCACCTTGAATCTCACCCGGAGGGCAACCGGAAGCCAATGCAGCTCGCGGAGTAGAGGTGTTACATGGGAGTATCGGGAAACCCCCATCACAACTCGCGCGGCCGCATTCTGCACCAGCTGAAGCCTCCGAGTGGTCCTCAAGGGCAGCCCCATGTAGAGAGCATTGCAGTAGTCTAAACGGGAGGTCACGAGCGCATGAGTGACTGTGCGTAGGGCATCTTGGTCCAGATAGGGTCGCAACTGGCGCACCAGGGGAACCTGGGCAAAAGCCCCCCTGGTCACGGCTCCTATATGGTCTTCAAAATTGAGCCGTGAATCCAGGAGGACGTCCAAGTTGCAAGCCCTATCAACGGGGTAACATCTCATCCCCCATCGTTAGAGGTGGAATAGTCTGGTTAGCCCGAGATGCCGATATGCACAGCCACTCAGTCTTGGCAGGATTGAGACGAAGCCTGTTTCTCCCCATCCAGACCTGGACCGCCTCCAGGCAACAGGACATCACGGCGAGGGCATCGCTGGGTTGGTTCGGGGTGGAAAGAAAAAGTTGGGTGTCATCAGCGTACTGATGATACCCCACCCAAAAACCACGAATGATCTCACCCAGCGGCTTCATATAGATGTTGAACAGGAGGGGCGAGAGAACCGACCCCTGAGGAACTCCACAAACGAGAGGCCTCAGGGCGGATCTCTGCCCTCCCGTCAACACCGACTGCGAACGGCCCAGGAGATAGGAGGAGAACCACCGTAAAACGGTGCCTCCCACTCCCAACCCCCTGAGACGCCGCAGTAGGATACCATGGTCGATGGTATCAAAAGCCGCTGAGAGATCTAATAGGACCAGGACAGAGGAACAACCCCTGTCCCGAGCCCGCCAGAGATCATTCACCAGCGCGATCAATGCCATCTCCGTGCTGTATCCGGGCCTGAAACCTGATTGGTATGGGTCCAGATAATCAGTTTCCTCCAGGAACAGAGGAAGCTGATGCGCCAGAGGAAGCTGATGGTTTTTTTTGTTGGAAGCCAGCTTGGAAGGTTGCAAATTGTGACCACAGCAGGTTGCGACTGGTTATAAATGTGGGCTGATTGCCAAGCTCCCAAACTGCATAAGTTGAGGACTGCCTGTGTTCCTTGCTTAACATCCACTCAGATCAGGCATTGAAGTTACAGTGGTGCTGAATGAGAGGGACTCATAATAGGTCCTCATAGTTGCAGCTGTTGCAGTGTCCCCCTGATCATGCGAGTGTGGTTGAAGCGCTTAGAAACTGGCTTTCAGTAACAACATTATAGTGGTCATCTGTCACCATCTGTCACCATCTGCCACCTTTACTGCCAACTTCTGACAAAGAAAGTCATTGGGGAAGCCAACAGGAAGTTGCAAATGGTGACTGCAGCTGCAGGATGCTGAGATCATGCAGCAACTGGGATTGTCAGAACTGCTGTTGTATGTCAGTGCAGTCTCATGACATTGTACCTTATGACTGCTTCATTTAGCATTGGAGTTCCTGGTCCCAAATACCATCGGTAAGCAAGCACTATCTGTCATTGTGAAACCCACAAACAGATGTTTATCTACTGTGGATCTCTGGGTGGCTTATATGCAAACTCAAAAAAGCACACTATACAGTAGTGATTATACTGCAAAAACAGAGGCATAGAACCTAGCAAACAAATCACATAATGAGCACACAACATGTCTAGACAGAATCAACCCTTTTGCTATTTCACAGCACGTACTTGGGTAAAAATGATAACTATTTAACAACATATCAAACTAGCCCAGGTAAATTAACATTGAAACCAAATTTCAGAACAAGACAAATTCTTGATTCTGTAAGTGGGACCCAACATCCAATATAGCTGTCTGCCTTTATTCTAGTGCTGTGATTTTTTTTTTACTCTTCCTGATGCAGTGGTTTACCACCTGTGCTCCTGGAAAGATTGTCGGTGTCAATTGTCCATCCATCTTCTCCACCAACTTAGAATATATTTCACTGAGCCCCACTGATGGACATATAATACAGCAGTCACGTGCAGCATTTTATCTTCAAAGGGCCATTTTCTGTTACAGGAATTGGTAGTAACCATAGGCGTTTCCAAGGGATGCGGTGGCTCAGTGGCTTAGGATGCTGAGCTTGTCGATCAGATGGTCGGCAGTTTGGTGGGTCGAATCCCGAGTGCCACGTAGCAGAGTGAGAGCGCTTGTTACTCGTCCCAGCTTCTGCCAACCTAGCAGTTCGAAAGCACGTAAAAATGCAAGTAGAAAAATAGGGACCACTACGGTGGGAAGGTAACAGCGTTCTGTGCACCTTTGGCGTCTAGTCATGCCGGCCACATGACCGTGGAGACGTCCTCGGACAAGCGCTGGCTCTTCGGCTTTGAAATGGAGATGAGCACCGGCCCCTAGAGTCGGAAACGACTAGCACACATGTGCGGGTGAACCTTTACCTTTACCTTTATAGGCATTTCCAATGATTTGTCCCCCATTAAACAATATATGGACCCAGAGAGCAATAGATGTTCTGTTTTAAATTTAGACTCAAGCTGCCTTGAGTCGTTTGGTGGCCTTATACCTGAAATGAATCAATGTTAACTATTAGCCTGTGGGTTAGTTTGGTTATCTGGAATCCTTCTGTACTCTCTTTCAGGTCTTCAGCTGCAGCAGCCGTAACGGCCTCTACAGTCCCTGCTGCTACTTCTGCACCTCTGACATCTGCTACAGGATTGTCGCTTGCTGGTCCAGGAGTCCCTCCAGTTCCATATCCAGGAAGTCCCATCTTCCAATCAGCCATGTTCCAGCAACAAGGAAGTCCCTTGAAAGGACCTGAGATCTCCTTGGCCAATGTCCATGTTCCATTGGAATCAATTAAGCCTAGTATGGGTCATTGCTGGCCAGTATCTGTTTAATGGTGAAGTAAAGGATGCATAAGGGACACGGTGGCTCAGTGGGTTAGGACGCTGAGCTTGTCGATCAGAAGATCCGCAATTTGGCGGGTCGAATCCCGAGTGCCGCGTAGCGGAGTGAGAGCACTTGTTACTCATCCCAGCTTCTGCCAACCTAGCAGTTCGAAAGCATGTAAAAATGCAAGTAGAAAAATAGGGACCACTACGGTGGGAAGGTAACAGCGTTCTGTGCGCCTTTGGCGTCTAGTCATGCCGGCCACATGACCACGGAGACGTCCTCGGACAAGCGCTGGCTCTTCGGCTTTGAAACAGAGATGAGCACCGGCCCCTAGAGTTGGAAACGACTAGCACGCATGTGCGGGGGAACCTTTACCTTTACCCTTAAAGGATGCATATTTTTATTTTCAGAAAAAATAACATAGTTCTTCACACATACCCTTTCTGTCTGGGTAAATGTATCCTTCGTTCCATGTAAGGAATGTGTGGATTTTTTTTTAAACCTGATTTATCCTTTTAGTTTCCAAAAACATAAGCCTCTTATCATGGGAGCAAATGCTGGAAATAATCCTGTATGTGCTCTCATGCCTCTTTATTGCAGTTTTGACACTAAATGTCTCTGTTACAGGTTTTTTTAAAAAACATTTTGCTGGAACAAATGGGAAGTAAAAGAAACGTATAGTAAAGTGATGCTATTTTTGAGGTAGTTCTATCCGTTTAGAGAAATATTTAGGGAAATTTAGAAAAAGGAAGTGTTGTCCAGCTAACTTTTTTGCAACTGTTATCCTTAAATTTGTAATCAGTGACAGCTGTTGTTTATTGAGGATGGTGGGGTGGAGACATGGGAAGAGTGACTGGCCAGTGACAAATTAGCTGCTGAATTTGGTTTTGTGGCAGCCTCTTTTCTCCTCCAGTGACACGAAGGACTCTTTAGCATGACATTCTAAGCACTTGAATCTTAACACTCAGGACCCAGATTGTTGGGGGCAATAAGCTGACTTTGTAATAATGCCGCGGGGGGGGGGGGCGAAAGCCCTAATAAGCAGGCATATACATAGAATGAAGGCTACTGCTAAGCACATTGATTTGTGCTTTAAATTGTAAGCCGCCCTGAGTCTTCGGAGAAGGGCGGGATATAAATGGGATTAAAATAAAATAAAATTAAAATAAAACTGAAGAATTATTGCTTGCCTTTCTACAAAAGGCTTAGTGCTTTCTCTGTTAGGCAGACTATGCTACCTCTCCATCACAACCTTCTCCATCCTATAAGTGGACCTTATTTCCAGGGTTTAAAGATAGTGACACTAGGGACACAGATTCAGATCACGTGCAGCTACATGACATGTCCCACCCCACCTACAACACTGAACTGCATGCCTCTAGAGTCATATTTTGAGCTGTTGATGTCTATTCTTGGTTTAGGCCCCTAGCATTCAGGCTGGTGGCTATTGCTGTGTTGGACTCTCGGATAAAATAGGAATAGCACTTAGACTTATATACTGCTTCATAGTGCTTTACAGCACTCTCATAAGTGGTTTACAGAGTCAGCATATTGCCCCCAACCATCTGAGTCCTCCTTTTACCAACCTTGGAAGGATGGAAGGGTGAGTCAACCTTGAGCCGGTGAGGATTGAACTGCTGGCAATTGGCAGAATTAGCCTGTAATACTGCATTCTAACCATTGTGCCACGGCTCAAGGCTATGTGAGGTTCATGTACTGCTGGACTGATTACAAAAGCCTTAACAGTAGTGGGAGGTTGTCTGGCCAAGGAGGGAGAATGGTATTGCATATAGTCCTCATCTTACGACCACAATTGAGCCCAAAAATTCTGTTGCTAAGCAAGAAAGTTGTTAAATGAGTTTTGCTCCATTTTACGACCTTTCTTACCACTGTTGTTAAGTGAATCACTGCAGTTGTTAAGTTAGTTAAGTCAGCCGGGCTTCCCCATTGACTTTGTCAGTCATAAAAGGTGATCACATGACCCTGGGACACTGTAACCGTAATAGATACATGCCAGTTACCAAGTGTCTGAATTGTGATCACGTGACCGTAGGGATGCTACAACAGCTGTAAGTCTAAAAAAAAAGGTCATAGGTCACTTTTTTCAGTGCTGTTGTAACTTTGAACCATCACTAAACAAATGGTTAGAAGTGGTGAATTACCTGTATAGACTTTGTGGAATGATATGGTGATTAGCATGGCTCTTCTTCAGGAATGTTATGTAACCGTATGGGCGTTCCTCAAGGATGAGTGATAGCATTGACATCTTATCTAGTGGACGGAGGGGGAAAATCAGATCCCCCATGGAGGCGCCATCTTTATTTTTTTTTAATGCCCAACTCATTAGAACGGGCTACGGAATGCAAATTTGAAAGCTAGATTGCAATTTCCATTATGACACCGTCGCCATGTCAAAGCCCATACTGCTTATTCTATTGAGGGCATGTTGCTCCTCTACCATGAAAATAAATACTTCCTTCGCCTTGCAGGCAGCGTTCTTCCCGTGACTGCTTACGACAAGAACGGTCTGCGTATTCTGCTGCACTTTGCAAAGGAGTGCCCTCCTGGGCGGCCTGACGTGTTGGTGGTGGTGGTATCGATGTTGAATACAGCACCTCTTCCCATCAAGAATATTGTGCTACAAGCTGCGGTGCCAAAGGTAAGGGATAGAGAGGATAACAATGGCCAAGAGCCAACCAAAGAATGTAGAATTCTTTTACTGGGGTAGGCAGAAGCTTATGGCTTTTCATCAAGGAATCCCTATGGGTCACAGGGCTAAATCGAAGATGGTTACTCCTAAGGAGAAGCAGGAGTCTTTGTGTTACTGTTTTGCAGGATTCTTGTTCCCGGTTACTGCCTTGGAACGTCTTTGGATAATGTTGAATTCCACTGAATCTCTGGGGATTTCCTCAGCCGATTCTAAATTAATTTTATGAAGGCAGTTAACACTACCAGACAGCTATGTGAGCGCTTCGACTTTCTCTTGGAAAATGTTCCCATTTTCCTAAATAGGCTGATTATCAAATGTGCTATCTAGCACCCTTTCTACAGAAGCAGGGATTGTCTTAACTTTTGTTTCTGATTTTTTTCCCCTCACAGTCCATGAAAGTAAAGTTGCAGCCACCTTCAGGGACAGAGTTAGTTCCGTTCAATCCCATCAAGCCACCAGCTGCTATTACCCAGGTTATGCTGCTTGCAAATCCTAGAAAGGTAGGATTCCAGATCCTCCTCTTCTTAAAGAGAGTCATTTTTCTTATACGGGATCTTTTTTTTTTTTTGTATGTCTCATCACTGTTTTCTTGGTCTGATGTTAAGTGTAGCAAAAAGACTTCCAATACTTTTCAAGGTTGGGATAAAAGTAAAAAAACAGAGCATGAAGTATTATTAAATTCTGCTAGGGCTTTTTTCCTTTCCCTATGCTTCACGAAGACAACTTTGAGTAAAATCTGAAATTGGGGGGGGCACGCTAACTCAACCTCTCAATTTTCTGTAGCAACACTGGAACTGTCAATGTCACCGTAACTATGTTAGGCTGAAAGGGGGGGGCGGGGGTTGGCTTTTTGAGTTTTTTTAGGGGTGGGACTATAAATAGAAGGCCCCTAGAAAGTAATAGTCCTTTACATTTCCTCCGGAGAAGAGGCCAAAATCATTCTACTGGTTTTTGCTTCCCAAATGGTAGAAGTTTATCAACACAACTATAGACCATTGGAAGGGGGGGGGGGATTTAAAAGTAAGGAAATTATCCCACCAAAAATCAGTCCTTTTGTCTGAGAATCAAACACAATTGAGTAGGAGAAAAAAAAAATCCCAGGGTACTAGTGCAGGGGTTCCCAACCTTTCTGGATTGGCGGCTCGGAGGTGGTGGTGGTAACTTTACGCATGCAAGCACATGTGAACGGGGCCGCGCGTGCATGAACAGGACTGTGATTGCAAATGGCGATGCTAGCGTTGTGCTTGCAGCAACGATAGTGCCTGTGTGACACTGCGACGCTAGCGCAAGTGGGGGGGGTATGAGCACACACATGCTTGTGCACTGGCCAGCCACTCATGCGGCCCAGTAGGTGCTCTCATTTAAGTACATCTGCTCTTTTACTCTGTGTTGTGACTGGCTACTACATTTGGTTTTCCTTTTTCGTTGCAGGAGAAAGTGAGGCTGAGGTATCGACTGACTTTCACATTGGGAGACACGCCCAGCACTGAAGTGGGGGAAGTAGATCAGTTTCCTCCAGTTGATAATTGGGGAAAGCTATGACCCAGAGCTATTTCATTGGGACTGGAATGAATGCAATATGACAAAGGCAGTGGCGGTATCAGTTAGTGATATTTAGCTTTGTTTACATGTCCCGTCCACTCCACTTGTAGCCGTAGTCCAGAATATTTTCTGCACTCTGGGACAATAGTCGTGACACGTAAATGCCAAGTGTAAACAGGAACAGAGACCTGGCTGGTTTCTTTACCTTGGCCAATACTTACCTTGGCCAATACAATTCTATCTTCCACTTCATTAAAACTTGAAATATAAATGTTCTGGAGAGTTTGATGAGCAGAAATTGAATACCCCGGAACACTCTTTCAGTTAGGCTAGAGGCCTACCAAGGGCTATGATGCCTTTGTAAGTTCTTTTGGGGTAGAGTCCTAATGACCTTCCTGCACCCGATTCTTTTTACCTCTTTGGGATCAGAATTAGGATAACCTGTAGGCTTGCTGAGCAATAAGATACACTTCAAGAAATGGAGGGTTTTTTTGCCATGATCAAGCACTCCCATTTACAGAATATCTGTTCCAAGAGCCAGCAGAGCCCATACAGATATTTACACTTGCCACTTGAGAACATCAACAACACACAGCTCTCAAGTTGCTGCCTTCTAATTTTATACTTGCAGCCGACTTGCTCGTTATGCTATCCCAGTAGCTGCTGAGTTTTGTATGCACAGCTCTATGTCCTCTGCGTACATAATTGTTTCAATACAATAAAGATCCAGTTTATACACGACTCAAGTGGGAAGCATGGAGCGAGGGAAATACAAATAATCTTGAGGAGCATCCATTCAGGTGCAGTTGTTCACTGGGCTCTGAGGAGGAAGTGATGCAGCGAAGGATCTGAGGCTTCTCCTGAAGGCACTATCGTTAGTTAAAAGTATGATATGTATATTAAGCTATAGGAATGTACCAGATCTGCAGACCAGGGAAAAGAGGAGCCATGGCTATGCATGTGCAGGGATGACACACTCCAGTTTTATTCTTTTTAGATAATAGGTGGGTAAGTGCAATTGTCCATAGGAAGATTTTTATGTTGAGACAGGCAGGCTTTCCTAAACAGTGAGACATGTTACGGTTCAAAAGCCATAGAGAGAGGATCACTGCTTTTGAGTAATTACTTTCCCATGGTTTGACTGTGCTCATCTGGAACAAATCATTTTGTTCCCGAGTGAACAGAAGGCCTTGAAAATCTACTCCGTGCTACACTATATAACTGAGGACTGTTTTGCGTGGGAGTTTAAAATTTTGCAAATTTTGGTATTAAAGAGATTGTGGGATGATCAGACCTCCGTTACAATGGCTGTGAGTTCTTTGCATTTGTATCTTCTGTAAACAAGATACAGTTAACAGTCACAACAGAAAGAACCTCATTGGCTTTTGAAGGGATCCAATTTTAACTCTGATTAGCCAAACTAGTGGTACCAGGGCTGCATTAATTATGTAAAGCTGATGGGAACCCAGCAGTATTTTTTTGATCTCTTGATCTCATCCTCTCTTATAGTCTCCCTCTTATCAGCATTTTACTTAAGCTTCTAAGTCTGCCCCAGTGCCATACTTATTTGTACAGAGCAGATTTCACTGTTAGAGATGGTCTGCAAATCACTCTGAGGAAACCACACAAAAATAGCACAAGGGCTTTCTGCCAAATTGCTTTCATGCTATCAGCAGTGCCACTCTGTCCATGCTTTATAATCCAACAGAAAGATCTCATAGTCTCACTGTGTGGAAATGTGCTACTATAAGCTTTAGAAATTATTTATGAATGTTACCTGTTCACAGGCTGAAGTTGCAGCTTTCTATCAAACACTCAAGACTGTAAATATATCTCAGAAGCATTTGTTAGTCTGCACGCTCAATAAAAATACTTTCTCTACTCTGCTTGAGCTACCTTGCAGCCACTTCATACTAAAATGTATTTTTGTCTGAAAATTATTGGAACTAACAATCTGTCCTATATGTTTCTTTACAGTAGCTGTGATGTAAACAGAAAGCTCTATGGCTAAATGTCAACTAGTCAACAAATTTAAAAAGTATTCTTTTTAAACTCTTTTGAGTAAGGAGAATTCAAGATTTATTGCAAGATCAGATTGCCCCCGGGTTTACAACAAGCAAATGAAATGTTTTGTTTCAACTTGCATGAATAAAACAATTTGGGGTTATTTTAATGACATGATGGATTTTCCATTTTATAAAATTGTAAAAATCTCAGTTTGCAAAAAGTGAGTTTCTTTCTTGAAATTTACCAGAAAAAGAATTATAAAAGAAATGGAAAATATGAATTTATTTTTATCAAAATAATAACAAACCTGGTATGTACACTAAGTTAACAAAGTAAAGTTTAAGAACTATTTTAATTTGCTGCTCTCATGATTCTTCCATTGTGCCCTCTTTAACGATAGCTCTTGCTAAGTTTCGTGCTAGAGCAAGTCTTAGCATTTCCACCTTCATTATCTCTGCATCATCATCCTAGAAACAAGCAAAAAAAATGGCAGGAATTCAATAACATAACCTGAAATCAGTTTTAGAAATATAAGAATATTCTATAAATCAGAGCATACCTACGCAGTAATCGTCACATTACTTCTCATATTCAGTATGTAAATCAGTGGAGAGCCCAAAAGACTGAATTTTTCAGAGTTCTTCCTCCAGAACTGAGGAAACAGTTCCATCTTAAGTATTCATTTACGATGATATAATACATATCCAGGATACAATTAAAAAGTATTGATTTAGAATGAAGCTGCTTGCTCAGTCTTGGTGGAAGAACCCAAAGGTTATTCATTCAGAACACATCCAAAATATCACAAGCCACTTCCAGAAATGCATTAACCTTATCTAAATGGTCCTTGTCAGTCCACTCAACCGTGGAATATTCTACACGTCTAGTAGACATCAGAAATTTTTCTGCCATTCCCAGAGCGCATTTGCAGCTATTTTTATTGCTTGGTCAGAACAATGAAAAGCGCACACCCCTTCCCACTAGCATCCTGAGATGCAGACAAGCAGTGCTGGGAGGGGCTGTTGGTAACACTTTCATACCTTTAGAAACAATATTTTATCCTAAGCTCCTTTCCACAGGTTTCAGAGAGTCCGTGGATGAAAAAAACCACAGAGGGAAGGAAAAGCGGGCATTGGAAGCAATAAAACTCTGAAATGCATAGGATTGTACCCTTGATTCAAAGGACAAATTTTCTGACCGACACACCACTAATTCTTGGGGGTAATCTATTCTTTAAACACATAACATAACACCTTTTCCAGTTTCAGCTTTCACTAAAAAGCCCATCTGTAACAAAGCAAGTTAGTCAATTTAACAAGATCAAAGAAGTTTCAATTAACTTAAGTGTGTCCTTACCGAGTATGCACAAACCTATATAAGGAAAATATTACAAAGAGAATATAACATATTAACTGAGTTAATGTTGCAGGATCCAATCTGGGTCAGTCACCGGGAACCAGGGGTTTTGTCTTCCGAGCTTCCGGACTCCTGAGGAGCCCCCATCCTTGGGGAACCTCTCTGTGTGCTCTGGGCTGTTCTGTGTGTGGTATTTGTTGTTTAAAAATATAAATTATCGCAGCCTTTTGTTTTCTTGTGACAACACAGGATCACAAACATCTGACAGTGGTTTATCAAAAGAACTGTGGTTTAATATACAACATGAAACAACAGCATTCAGGGCGCATACAGAATATAAGGCAGTTATATACAAAGGGTTCAAGTGAGTTAAAGATTCCAACTGTCATTCCCCTCAGACAGTCTCTTAAAGGGATAAAGGTAAAGGTTCCCCCGCACGTGTGCTAGTCGTTTCCAACTCTAGGGGCAGGTGCTCATCTCCGTTTCAAAGCCGAAGAGCCAACGCTTGTCCGAGGACGTCTCCGTGGTCATGTGGCTGGCATGACTAGACGCTGTTACCTTCCCACCGGAGTGGTCCCTATTTTTCTACTTGCATTTTTACGTGCTTTCGAACTGCTAGGTTGGCAGAAGCTGGGACGAGTAACAGGCGCTTACTCTGTTACGCGGCACTCGGGATTCAACCCGCCAAACTTCTGACTTTCTGATCAACAAGCTCAGCGTCCTAACCCACTGAGCCACTGCGTCCCTTCTTAAAGGGATACTAACCCCCAAATGCTTTGCTGACTTACTTTCTATATCATCTCTGCTGGTCAGCTGCTAAGTTATGATTACCTTAACAGCATTTATGTGGTGGCTATTGCGTGTAGCTTTTTAGATTTAGATTGGGGTTTTTATGGCTGGCTATTAAGTCATTGGCTGTAGTTTTCTTGTGCTGTGAAGCCGCCACCCCCCCCTACTAAGTACTTCATAAACTGAGGATAAATCAGCACTCCTGTTGATAGATGTGTACCACATAAACACCACACACAGTACAGCCCAGAGCGCACAGAGAGGTTCCCTGAGAGGATTTTTTTTGGGGTGGTGGTGTATACAGCATGAATCCAAAAGCTCGGAAGACAAAACCTCATGGTCTCTGTGACCGACCCAGATTGGATCCTGCAACATGTTCTCCCCAGTGCACTGATCTCAACAGAAACAACAACCTTTCCAAAATACAGTGGGGCTAGATCACCCTCTATCCTCACATCCTGAAATTATAATGTGCCAGGCCCTTAAATCGGCGTACTTGGACAAGATTACCTGGAGCTTCTCTTTTTTTGGCTCTGCTGCCATCACATCTTCTAAGCATTTCATCAATTCATATGTCTGATCAGCAGAAAAGATGACCTGCGGAAAATTGATTGTAAACTTCATTTAATGGCAATATCTCTCCCCACCCCATTTATTTTTGGAAGTGGGATTTTAAAATTTGATGCTCTGGAAGGTTTGAACCGTAAGCATGAATGGTTATCCCATTAACACCTAGAGAGAGTCCTCAAACTGAGCAATCTTTTTATCTTTTTTGGTCTACGTTTAGTTTTTAAAAAAATGTAATGTAGTATGTATGAACTCAAGGATTGCTTAATTCTGTGGCAATTGTACATATTACAAGACAGGACCAGATGAAGGTCACTACTTACATTATTCATCTACTTTGAAAAAGATTCCATTAACCAATGTTGCTGAAAAACACTCACCTGAGAAACTGGCACATACAAATTAAACGCGAATCAAATCATGAACTTCATTTTAGAGCAGGCATCAAACTTAAGGGACGCTATCTGCAGCAAGGCTAAATTCTTCTACTTACGAGCTCTTCTTTTTGAAGGAATAAACAGAGTACAATATACTGCTAAGCTTGTAAGCCGCCCTGAGTCTTCGGAGAAGGGCGGGATATAAATGGAATTAAAATAAATAAATAAATAAAATACTCTCTCTTTAGAACAAAGCTCTTGTGATTATTATGACTTGAATTCAATCATTACTTGAATTCTGGTAACAATATAGCACTGAAGCTCTTAGGATCACACAATTTCTGGCTCAATATTGTCTTTCTTAGCTTAGATTAATACCACTGCCTGGCTGATACCAGTCAATCCATGTTTGTATATTGAATTTCAACACCAACTCCCACAAAAATAAACATAATATAATCTACAGAAATACTACACTTGCCTCTTTATGTTCTAGGAGAGGAAGTGCATCGGTCAACAAAGTCATCCAGAAGGAGCAAGGAGCAATACGAGCTGTCATCAACATTAATAGCAGTTTGGCTGCTGCAAAAAACTTCTTCTCCCCATACATGCGATGAAATTCCCGGTACTTTCCTGTAAAGATGTTAAGGCAGTCCTTTCATATTCAGAACACCCATCAATTCTCAATCTTTGATCCTACACAACTGCAATAAAATTGTCCTGTATTATTTATTTATTTATTTATTTATCTAGGGCAGCAAAAGGCATTTGTTACTAAGATCCCTTTAAAATCAATAGCTCAAATCCCATTCACATTGAAGAAACAAACATAAATTTATTTATTTATTTTATTTAATTTAATTTCTATACCGCCCTTCTCCCGAAGGACTCAGGGCGGTGTACAGGGCAATAAAAATACAATAAATATAAATCATTACTGGATTGTGTCTAAAAGTATCTGCCATGATTTGTGCAAACTAGGACAGCTTTGAAATAAAAATCTAGCTTTTATTTCAAAAATAAAATATGTCTTATTAACACAATAGCCTTTGAAAAGGCAAGAAAAAGACATGTATGTAAGCAAAAGTAAGATTTTTAGGTCAAAGAATGTTTCTCAATCATATGAGCAATGTTCTGTCCCTGCCCAGCATAGTATCTGTGGCTTCCAAATCTTCCCTTTCAGTTTGGGAGAACAGGAGGATGACGTTTTGGAAGTTTTAAATGGGAAATGGGAACCACCTTCAATCCAAAGTTTGAGCAAATGCATAAAAAATAAAGGATTTAAGAAATTCTACCCAAGTCAAACAAAATGGGACCCCACTGTCCAGAGACAGAATCACTCACCAAGAAATGTCAGTCGATCGCTAAGCAGCATGGATGAACCCAAGTTGTCAATGAGATCCAAGTCTGAGAAAGTACCTCTTTCACAATATTCTCTCAAAAATCTAGATAACAATAAAGGTAAAAGGGCAGATTAGCACATATAGCCATCAGTATGTATATACTATTAATTCTTTATAAAAGTTACTTCCTTATACGCAAGGATTATAAGCAAGATGTGAAGCATTTCCCAACTTCTAATCAAGTAGTATGCTTTTATTTGCATGAAATTACAAAGCCTTTCTCCCAAATTTTATATAATTATAATCAATGAGTAGCAACAAATTTGAAAAAAACAACAACAAAACAACACCCTGAAATAAAGTACACTCAGGTTTCTAACCATATTTTAGGGGGGAGAAAAACCCAAAGGATTTCTGTAGGCAATCTCTCCGGTGCCTGACCTATTTTTTTCACAGACCGGAGAGAAAGGGATTACAAGAGAATAAGCAGGCAAACAATAGTGAATATACCAGACTGTTTGCATAGCCAAATTGCTTTCCATGTGTATTTCCCAGTGGACGCCTCCTTACCCTCTTCTAATATTTTCCTCTCTAATATACGTAAATACAAATATTAATTCCCTTCTTCTTCCAGGGCCAGAGTAAGCATTCCTAAGGACAGGAATGTGGAAAAGCCAGGACAGTCATGGTAATGTTATTTCTCCCTTAATGTCTGCTTCACTTAGCAATGCAGTTGCCAGTCCCAACTGTGGTAACTGAGGATTATCTGCAATATGTTTTAATAAGAACAGCAGTAATAATTTCCTGAAATGTAAAATGACCTCTCATATATTACATACTACAGATAACTGATGGAAATTGACATATTAACTGGTATCAACTTTTTATGTATTCTGTTTCCTCATTCTGTTTAGAGTGCACTTATGAGCACAAATAATCCAACACTAACAATGTCATCATTTACTAGGATTGTCAAATTCAAAGGAAGCATTGTCTCTAGCAATTGTATCATCCTAAACCTTTAGGTATCTCTATTAACTGCTGTTTCTGCAACTTAATAGGAATTCTGCTTCCCCAAAGCCTACCTGTCTGATATGAGGGTAGCAAAAGCAGCATCTTTGGCTCGGATGCTCCAGGATAATGCTGAACCAAGGCGATTGTTCCGGACAGCCTTCATGGACATGATTTTACAGATGCTACGAACTGGGATGGGAAATGATGGAAGCATACTTGGTAACTAATTCTTTAGCAATGACTACATGTAAAAAAAGTTTCAGGGAGAGTCACCTTGCTCAGTCATCATCCTCTGTTCACAAATCCGCAGTACTTTTAGGGCTTTATGCTCTGTATCCAAGGAAATCCGTTCAATATGATGCTCCAAGTATGCTTTACCAAATTCTGGACAATAGTCAAAATAGTCAACTGCAAGTTGCCATAAGCTGCAAAGGTAGAACCATAAATATTGAATTGCCTCTTCTGCATAGAGTAACTGCTTCAGCCACCAGCCTACACAACAAACACTAAAACAGTGAATCTCCTACTAGTTTTATACATTCACTTTAGAGCTCCTTTTACCTAACTGCTTTTAGGGAAGCCTAACAGCAGTAAGAAATTTCTTGGAAAAGCTTTTTAAAATTGAGAAATTAAGTCACTACAGGTGGTCCTCGACTTACAACAGTTCATTTAGTGACTGAAGTTACAACGGCACTGAAAAAAGTGACCATTATTCACATTTATGACTGTTGCAGTATCCTCACGGTCACGTTATAAAAATTCAGGCGCTTGGCAACTGACTCGTATTCATGAGGTTCTATGCCAGTTTGGAAGTGGAGTGGAATGGAGCCAGTAGACCTAGGATATCCATGGCCCCACTTTATGGCACTTTTCAGAGGAAAGAGGTACATTATCCATTATGAAGTTTATGTAACAGCTTTCTTTATTTGAAGTCAGAGCTCATATCAAACTTCAGCGGAGGGAATCTGACACATCAAAAGATGCTTCTGATACTTTCCCAAAGACTAGAATTGTAAGACTCCTATTCCTATCTGGACCAATGAATCATATGGTTTCCCCCTTGCCTTTTCATTACTGACTACACAATACTGTCTGTAGATGTGTGAGTATGTATAAATGTAAATGAAAACTCTTACCTGTGATGGGAAAAGAGCCCAGAAGCATATTCCAGCAGGAGGTATTCACGCATGTTGGAACCAAAGCTAAGGAATAACACAGTGGATTCATTTTCTAACTAACATATCTCTTTCTTTCAATATCAAATATTTTAAGCCCAAATTAAAAAAAACTTAATTAGAACAGAAGCTAGTACAATAATATAATCAGAAATAGAATTATTTTCAGTTCAGTCACAAAGGCATTAAATGAGATTCACTCAACCTCAGCCTTGCTTCTGTAGAATGGCAACGATAATGTCACTTATCTTTCAGGAATTACCACAATAATGTATATGGAGCCCTATGGACAGTTTGAAGGATTATATAAATTATTCTAAAAAAGGAATTTTAAAACTAAGGCAGCTTTAAAACTGAGCCCGATAATAAGAAGGGAAACTTACTAAAGATTGTGGGACTGGAGTAGATTGCAATGGTCCAAGAGGTCTGTCAGATGAGCTACAAACCACCAGTTGCTCAAGGCAATGCTGCAAGTACAAAATCAGAAGGAATCTAGGATTACAGTATAATGTATGATATAAAACAGACATGTCAAACACAAGGCCCGGGGGCCGGATCCGGCCCGCGAAGTGATTTCATGCGGCCCACGAAGCCTTCCTGGAAAGAGTGAGGGAACGGCCCCCACTGCCTTGGCCCTGGCCCAGAGACCCTCCTTCTGCCAGAGACCCTCAGATCTGTCCCACTCCTGCCCAGGCCCCCATAGGCACCCTTGATGTGAACGATGTAGAGTTGGCCATTCCCACCCAGTAGGCCATACGCACTCTAGCCACGCCCATCCAGTAGGCCACGCCCACCCTGGCCATACCCACCCGGCCCCCTGAGGGCAACCGCAATGCTGATGCGGCCCTCAATGAAATTGAGTTGATATAAAATATATTTACATTCTCAGAAAAAACAACAATCCATACTTTATTACACCGGCAGAATCCTATTTGTTCACTGCATACGTTTGCCACTTTTTATTTTTAAACAGTTTTCCTGCTCTTTGGCTTGTATGTTGCTTTGTTTCAAATCATGTAGTCTATTATGCACAGATCAAGAATTCAAAAAACAAAGACGACAAAATCACCTGCATTCTTTAATCACTTGGTGGATATCAAATTCAAAAGCTGCCAATAAGATGCTGTCTAATGGTTCCGGGATGCTTTCTCCTCCCAGAAACATGTCCAGGCTGGACTGTGGAATACATAAAAATGTAAAACACTTGAGATTGTGTCTAGCTATAACAGATATGTTCTCGCTCAGTAAAGGACCGCCAGGATTTCTCAAAAATACGAAAGAGATTGCTTAAAATGCACATTCAACTTTTTAAAATTGGAAATGGCTAATTTCAATCACCGGAAAAGTCAGAGCAGTATTTAAAACTAGTGCATTGATACACTATTCTGATAGTCCATTTCAAGAAGACTGTGAACTTAGTCCAATACAATGGGTGTCTCATTCTGGAGGTTTTCCAGGATTTCCTACTTTGTAAATGTCATGCAAAACTATCAACCTTCTCTTTGCTACATAAAAAGGCACTACTCAGATAGGCCCTGAAAGCGGCATCATCTTTCCCCTGTACAAGGTACAATCACTTGCCTTCCTATTGGACAGAGGCAACCCTGCTCTAATGGCGGAATATGTCACCTGTGCATAAAGATGGAGTTCCACGTGTTTCACGGTAGGATGACAGTATAATAGGCGGGTCACAAGAAAATGGTACCAAGTTGTCAACAGCTCTTTCTTTTCCAAAATAGCATTCTCATCTCCAAGTAGGATCTAAAAAAATGAACAAGAGTCCTTAAGGATTCAGTTTTCACCTAAAAAAAAAACACCTCCATCAGCTCAGGGTTTTAATATGTAGTATGCCAATTGTGGCCTTATCTGGCTGAAAATGATCATCCGTGCCTTTCTCATTTAACAAGCATTCAATGACCATTCAAGGTTATTGCGGTGGACAAATGATAGTTGCAACTGGTCCTTGACGTTCCAGTCTGTAGCTTCCCCCAGAATGATATGATCAAAATTTGGGTGCCTGGTAAGCGCTTGGCTCACAGCTAAACTGCACACATAGAGACATTATATTCCAAATCCCATCATTGGCTGACCAGATAACCTCATTCTTAAGCATATCTATCTATCTATCATCTATCTATCTATCTATCTATCTATCTATCTATCTATCTATCTATCTATCTATCTATCTATCTATCTATCTATCTTATAGAGAGGGAGATAGATAGATAGATAGATAGATAGATAGATAGATAGATAGATAGATAGATAGATATAGGTATAGATATACACACCTTACAGAGGACTTCCATGTGAGAATTGGAAGCAAACGTTCCATCTTTCAGAAACCTCTCACATTCTTCATGCCAGTGCTGCCATTTCAACTCCATCTCTGTCAAAGTCTGGTTACTGCTAGGCTGCAAAGAGATACATAATGAAAAAGTTTTTGAAATTCTTATTGCAGTGTTTCTTTTACTAATTTTCCATAAAAACAAAACAGCTTTGGTGTTTTATTCAATGAAAGGCAGAATATCAATAGTTTCAAGAGTTTTGAGCAGAATAAAAGATAGGTTTATCCAAGGAATGGGATATTTAAATTAGAACTTGAAAGAATACATGGTGTGATAGATATTTCTACAGTATAGCAGGATAACCTGCCATCTTTAACTTAATTAAATTAAATTAATTCCCACCACTTAAAAGGAAATTCTTTCCAAATATGTTGGTTCAGGAGTACAGCCTAGAGAAACAGCATTCTTCTTAATGTACTGTCAATGATTTTATAACATTATTTGGCTGACACAAGACGCCTAATGTCATAGTAGTGTGAAAATAATGAACTAATTCACATGGGAAGGTCTCTCCTGGAGATCTTCAACCACTCAAAGCCGCGTACTGAAAATGGAGTAATACAAACCAATGATCAGACTAAGAATTAAGCAAACTTTATGTTTTTCAAAATATTTTTTACTACATCATTACAGATCATCCAGGTAATATTACAGAGAAAACTGCAAACATACACTGAGAACAGGCATCTTCTTCATCAGCTCATCTAAAACTTTGCACATGTGCACTGAAGTGGGATTGGTACTAGCTTCTTTAGAAAGTAATTGTCGAGCCTCATCCATTCTACCCTGAAGCACATAACCGGTTACCTGAAAAATATAAAAATATAAAATATAAAATATAAAATGATTTAAAATATAAAAATGATTTTAATACTATTAATACTAACATCCAAACCATGCACGCATGGTTACAGTGATACATACCACCTCATAAAAGAGATATAAAACTGCAACTTAAGTAAAACAGGTTTAGTGTTCTGATAGAAATAAATATGATGGTTGAAAGGCCATTTTTCCTGTTTGCCACAAAACTACACTAAGCACTAATACATTAAGCTCCATTCTAGGTCTGCATAAACTGTAAATACAGTTACATGAGGCAGCCTTACAGTCAGACTTTTAAGCTGATTTTGATGGCAGTTTCTTGCAAACCATAGCTACTACTTCATTTATAGGTGGCTCAAATACTACAAGCTTTATGTCATCACTGATTCAGTGAAATAAGTTGAAAAAAAATCTTACACTTTACACTTGATTCAATGAAAGAGTTTTCTGAGCAAAAATGAAGCCCAGTGACCAGACACTAATACTTCCTGGATAAAAACATTCCTTACCACGTTCCAGAAATGTTCATGTTTCGCTGGATTCTCACTCCTCAGAACTTCACAAACCATGTTGTCTATTTCACATACATGAAGACGGACCCAATCAAGCAGGTGACATAACACCAAACCTGCTGGGGGAAAAAATAAAGATACGTGCCTGTGTGCCCAAAGAACTGTCCGAGATACTATTTTTAGAAGTTATAATCCAATTTTTATATGCTTTGCGCTGGTCCACTGCAGGCAACATCAAAAATGTTATTTCCAATACTGAGGGTATCATATCATAGAGAAGATGTAGCTATGATTATACAGTGGGACAACATTGTACTGATTTATCCACCAATTACAATCTAGGCACCTAGGAACTACTATGTTTCCCGAAAATAAGACCAGGTCTTATTATTATTTTTTTGGCTCCAAGAGGCACCAGGTCTTATTTTCAGGGGATGTGTTTTATACTCACCTCCGGCACCAACAGCCCTGCCCAGTCAGTCCACTTCTTCTGGCTGAAGGAGCAGCTTCATTCTGGCCTGCATTTTGCAGTCAGGCCTTTCCGGAAGGCCTTTGCAGTCGAGTGCCAAGCTATGGATTCAATCCATAGTTTGGTTCTCGGCTGCAGAGGCCTTCCGGAAAGGCCTGTGACTGAGAAATGAGGCCTGGCTGCAGAAAACGCTGAAGAAGAAGTGGGCCAGTGAGGAGAGGCCTGGCTGCAAGATAAGTGGGTGCAGGATGAGTGGGGTAGCTCCACATCCCCACCCCCGCCCTAGCTTGATTTTTAAGTGTGTGCCTCTCCCCAAAACTAGGGCTTATTTTTGGAGTAGGGCTTATGTTAGGCCCACCCCCCAAAATCAAGTTAGGGCTTATTTTCGGGGTAGGCCTTACTTTGGGGGAAACACAGTAGCAGCTGAATCAGAGCACGACAAGAAGTAGTTCAAGACAAAAGTCCCCTGGGACGAGGCAATGCTGTTCCCGCTTCCTTGCTCGTGGGGGAGGGCTCCTCAGTTTGTACTGGAGAGGACCAGACCCAAGAAACTAGGCCTGTGAGCAGCAGCCACCTGGGCTCAGCCAAATAACAGCTCAGTGCATCACGCATCCTTTTTGTGATACACTGTAAACTTCCAGTTCTCACAGTACAAATCAGAAAAAAAAATTACACTTAGGTCAGCAGCCAAAATGAAAAGCAGGCATCAGAAGGTAATCATGCCTCCGCCCCAGTAACAGTATGGTCCATTAGCAACAACAGTCTCTTCCTCACAACTGTTACCGACAGTTTTGTCCACTGTATTCAATATGAGAAATGTGAAGGCAGGGAGGTATTTCTTCCTCAGCTCAGAAAGATATTATGAAGATACCTAATGAGAGAAAGTGTGAAAAACATAAAAGTAATCTTGATTTCATTATAATTCAACATTACCTGGAGCAGCTTCAATAAACATGATTTCACACAGATTCCAGATCAACTCCATTGCAGACAAAACCGAGACCTACGGAAGGAAGAGAAACATCAATTTATTAGAAATTTCCATTATAAAGCTTTAATTTTGAACTCTTCCCAACATGAATAACAGTCAATAAAGTGCACACTGCTTAAACTGAATTTGATGCAAATAGACAGGATATTAAGTCTTTTAGATTCTATTAATTATTAGCTGAAGAGACATTTGGGTATAATGGTGAAACCAGAAGGCTGTACATTCTAGACCACCTTAGGCACAAAACCTCAGGCAAGTCACTCTCTCGGCCCTAGAAAACAGGCAATGGAAAACCACTTCCAGAATATCGCCAAGAAAACTGCAGTGAGTGGTCAACAATGATTCAAAGGCACACCCCTCCAAAAACACTAACAGGACTCAGAACATTCAAGCTCAACATTCAGATTCTTCATTCTGATGAGTATGAACTTCTACGTGAGGGTGAAGGTTCATTATCTGGGCTTGTGGGTTGGTTTCCCCAACTTCTATGTATTTATATTTTTCCATAGCCTGGAGCAGAAAAGGGGGGGTTATCTTCTTTGGAAGTGGTTTAGAAATTCAGCATTAAGCAAAAATTCCCACCTCTCTCAAGTGAGAAATGGAATCAGCTGGGAGCATACAAATCTATGAATTTTTGAAAACGGCACCTACTGTGCCATAATAGTAATATCAGAATAATAGAATGTGACATCAATTTTTTCTGTAGTATATTCTCTGTTTCCAAAACTTTTAACAAAGCTTTTAAGACCGCAAAATGTTTTAAATAGAATTGAGATGGCATTCTAGGCAAAACATTCTTCAATCTGCCCCATGGAACGTAACTCACAATTTAGAATCATATTTATGACTAGCTGAAAGCAACTGTTTATTTTGTTAGTTGTAATACCAGTCCTTCTGACAAAAAGTTTTTTGGATGCAGCTAGCTTAGAGTTAAAAATCAATGGAGAAAAAAATGTCTATAAGAAAAATAGCTGCTTTTCCAAATGAAAGTCACTTTCAGGAATAAGAATTGGAGCAATAATGAAAGGATTATTTAGCCTTTTACTTCACCACCCTCACTCCAATAATCACCTGCAAGAAGCATATTCGTTCCCACAGGACAGCAGAAACACTTTGAAAAGACTAAACACAGACTGGCAAATGCATGCACATACAAACCCACAAGTGGGCAAATAACCTGCAGACAGAATTCTGAAAAATAACAATTTGGGTAATAATTAAGCCTCAAACCTAAAATAATGGAAAATACTAGTATTAAGTTACTCTCCAATACTGTATCAAAATATAAACATGCATGTTACCTGAGTACTGTAGTGCATGTGCATTGCAGGATCCCGTGCAGATACTAAATGAAAGAAAAATACAAAAATCAGTATTTATACATTCAGCTTCACCAAACCAAAACCATTGTTTATGCCAGGTCTATTATACATTGGAGAAATATTTGTACATTGTTCATTTACTATTTTTACTAGTTACATTCAAATACTATAATTTTTCATCAGATTAAGCAATTATCATAGCAAATGCATAAGTCTTAGTGAGTTGGCTGACTGTTCATTTTTGAACCAAATCCACAGCCAAATTTCACAAGCAGTTTCGCAAGTACCAGTTCAGACTATGAATCATTCTGATTTGTTTTAAAACACTCAGTTCCAGAGGCTTCTATTTAATAAAAAGCAGAAAAACTTACTAGCCATCTGATGTGAATCTTCCATGCAGGCTCTTATGACAGATCGATAGCTCTTGCTTACTCCAACCAATCTATCCAAAAAAGAAGAATAGTTTGATTTTGTTTAAAGCATCATGTCAACTCCTTGACAAATGTCAGGTTCTTTAGTACAAATTAGCGATAGTATCAGATCCCAACAGCCTCTAAACACTGGGACAGGACACCTATAGCATCTCTCAAATGGTTTGGGTGGGTGTCAGTTGCTACAACTGTACGGGTAGTCCTCAATATATGGCCATTCTACTGCAATGATGCTGAACAAATGGTGGTTACAAACTGTCCTCAGAGTTCCAGCCACTCCAGCATCAACACAGTTGAGTGCTGGAGCGCTTTGCAATCTGTTCGTGCTTAGGACTGGCTGCAGTACCCCACAATTATGTGATCACCATTTACAAACATCTCTGCCAGCTTCCCCAGAAACTCAACGGGGAAAGGTTGCAAGTTGCTGGAGTAAATCTCCCCTCACTCACACATTCTCCTCAGACCCTTAGAACTCATGCTATACCAGCCATACTCACGCCTTCTCCAATGCTCACTCTGCCTTCCTTGAACATTACTGTGGACCCTCCCTATCTTTCCTTGCAGCCTTGAGCGCCCTTGCTGAGCTTTGCTTCTATTGCACCCCTTTTGCACCCTCACTGACCCGTGCCACGTCTTCCTTGTACACTCACGGACCATTGCCAACTATTGCTGTGCCTCTTGCACACCCTTCCCAGGCCTTGCCTTCTCCTTCACTCTGGTGTCCTCCTTTGCATGTTCACATCCTCTCCCCAACCCTCACCATGCCTCCCTCACGTCCCAGCCTTTGCTTTACCTCCCTCAGAGTCCTACTCACCCTTCCCAAGCCTCACCTTCCTCATACACCCTCCCTAACTGGTGCTGCACCTGCCTTACACCTTTACATACCCCTTGCACCCTCATATACCTGGCAATGCCTGCCGGCCTCTTGCAAACTACCTGGATCTGCAACTTTCTGCTGACTTCCTCAGTGATTTGGTTGTGGGAAGTTGGCTTACCTAATGACAGTAGGATTCAGTTAAATGACAGTAACTGGGATTGCAGGGATTGCTGTCACTAAGTGATACAATTACACTTTATCGCATTGCTTAGCAATGTTAACTCCAGTCCTAGTTGCCAGCTTAAGTCAAAGGCTACCTATATTCTGAAACATTATATGAATGTTTCTCTTTTATGCTAGTAAATAATTACATACAGTAGGGCTTAAAAGTCTGAAATATTGAATTTTCAATATTTCTGCACAAATGTTACCTAAAATGTGATCTGAGTTAAATTTCTCCAAGTCAATATGTAGCAATGATGTATAGTTTATTGGAAACATATTGCTGCCTAAGAGGGGCATACTAATTCCTGGAAGCAAAGCTTCATGTATTTTTGCCGCACACAAATATGTAGCTTTGGATCATTTTCCTGAATAAATAATCGAACAAGTATAATGTTTTGACTCATTTGTTTAATTGGGTTCTCTTTATCTTCTTTTAGGATTTGTGTGGAGAACAGGTATGGTTTTAGGTCATACTGGTGCAGAAATATTGAAAATTTAGAAGTATTCCAAAACTTTTAAGCACCTCTGTGCACCAAAATACAGAAAGCACTGCAGAAGACTTTTTAAAATTCAACAATACTTTAGATAATTACTGTGCAGTTCTTGACTTTCCAGCCTTTTCTTTCTCATTCTTCTGGAGCCCAACAAAGATCCCATGTGATTCATTGAAAAGCTTCCGCAAAGTCTGAGAATAGACATCTTGATCTTTGCGTACCACATAGACAAAAGGACAACCTGGAGTTTTCTCTTTAGCCTCTGAAACAAATGATGTAGAAGTTTCTGTTTTAATTGTGCAGTAAATACTGTTATTTAAAATTGGGATTCTAAATGTGTCGCAGATTGATTTTATATGTCAAAGCAAAATTTGAGTAAAATAATAGAGATTAGTTTGGTATCCTCATTGTTGTTAAATGTGGTGGCATATATTCAAAATATTTATATATCCAAACAGAATAAACATGTAGCTTTAGTTGTTATTAAATATATTCTAGAAAACCGATATTACAAGAAGTCTACAATATATTCCATAGGTAAATAAAACAGAAACAAATAATCAAAGGTTTTAAAGCCCTACTACTAAACCATGCGGGCCTTTCTAATAAAATCTGAGAACTGCATAAAGAGTCATAAGTATTGAGGCAAAACTTAACTAATACATCCTGCATTTTTAGTACTGAATCTAAAATGAATATACATTAAGGTGTCACTTATCAACACCTCAAGAAGCTAGTTGGCAACTTCTTCTGAGGCAACATGAATGCAAACTATTTACATAACTAGAGAAAAATGAGTAAGATCTAACATAAACAATGATCATTACAATCATAACATAATAGTAAATCTGGAGATTACTGATAATGGAAGACCATCTATTTCTATGTCTTCCTTTTCTTTCTAATTTTACTTTAAAAAAAAACCTCTCTTCCATGCCTCCGAATGCTTCTATATCTTCCAATCAGAAATAGTAAAACATTACAGACAGCACTACTGGCAGCAAATCACGGTCTATGGATCAAAATAGTCCAACGCTGACCCTTTAACTGCCTATGGCAGACATGTCAAACACAAGGCCCGGGGGCCAGATCCGGCCCGCGAAGTGGTTTCATGCGGCCCGGGAAGCCATCCTGGAAACAGTGAGGGAACGGTCCCCACTGCCTTGGCCCTGGCCCAGAGACCCTCCTCCTGCCAGAGACCCTCAGATCTGTCCCACTCCTGCCCAGGCCCCCATAGGCACCCTTGATGCGAACAATGTAGAGGTGGCCATGCCCACCCAGTAGGCCACACGCACTCTAGCCACGCCCACCCAGTAGGCCACACCCACCCAGGCCACACCCACCCGGCCCCCTGAGGGCAACCGCAATGCTGATGCGGCCCTCAATGAAATTGAGTTTGACACCCCTGGCCTATGGTAATATGGAAGTACGCTTGATGAGGAAGCAGCCCTGCACTTCCATCAGGAATTGCTGGCCTTTTGTGTCTTTTCAACTGTGGGAGTAATAAGAGGAATTTCCTGGAGAAGAGAGAGTCCAAGAGAACTCTTGCTTGCGCATGCAACCATGCATAGCTTTTGAAGCAGTCAGATGAACCTTGCAAAGGATATCATTGTTTTAGCACATCAAAGAGTGCCTTGCAAAGCACTACGTTCAAAAATTTTATACAGTCCTAGAAAGATGTGGTTAAGAAAAAACTGTGGAATTGTTATAAATTACGTCTCTAGTAATCAAACTTAAGTAGATAATTTCATTACTTCGTACAATCCTACCCTACACACGATTAACCAAAAGTCAAGCTCCCATATTCTCAGGAGGCTTAACATCTAAATAATACCTTTAAATTATGCGGCCTTCATTATTACATCCTCCAGGATACACCAGACCACACTATTATTATTATTATTTTTTATTATTATTATTATTATTATTATTATTATTATTATTATTATTATTATTATTATTATTATTATTATTATTATTATTATTAATTATTATTATTATTATATGTAATCCAACTCCCAGAGACTCTGTTTAGTTTACAAACTGTTAAAGATATTTAAAATTAAGTAGTGATACAAGAAACATAAAAAAGGAACAAAGACACCAGAAACAACAAATCAGGATGGAAGAAAGAAAAGGTGCATTATTAATATCATATAAGCACTAAAATAATTTAAATTTATTTTTTGGTAAACTTTTTGCTTCCTATGTTTTAACCATCACTTGATAAGGTGCCCATTTTATTTTCTAATATTTATTTTCTTTTAAAGACAGGAGGGCAAGGGTTAGAGAAAATGTTTAAAAAAAGGAATGTAGTTAGGAGAAAGGATATCAAAAAGAGGTCACCATTTGCTCAAAGTGGAGAAAACTGGATCTTCAGTTCAAACTAGTTCCAACAGCTAATCTATCCAATATTTCCTTTAGTTTATTCATATCACGAGCATATTAAACAAGCAAAACAACTACATTTAATAAAAAATATTGCCAACCTGTTGGCCTAAACAAGGTTTCACACACCAACATCTCTGTGGGTCCCCACGTAAAGCATAACTGTTTCTGGTCAGAGTTCACTCCTGGAATAAGCTGTTTAATTAAAAAGAGAAAGAATTGGACAATCATGTTGATATTGATCAAAAGCTATTTAAGTCATCAATAATAAACATTATAAAAGCAGTAACTACAGCTGAAATTATATAGATTGCTGTTACCAAAAGGAACAGGTACCTATGGTTTGTCATCCATTTAATTTCCAAGAAAGACAAGCTATACTTATACATCAGGGGTGTCAAACTGCCAGCCTGTGGGCCAGATGCATCATAACGATATGTTGTGACACGTCACGCGACATTGCAAGTTTGACACCCCTGCTATACATGTTATCCATAACATTGCTTAGCAATTGCAATGTGGAGCCCTGGGATCAGAGTCACTGAGCAAAGTGATCACATGGCATCTCATTTATCAACCATTTCACTCAATGATGGAGACTCTGGTTCCAGTTATGGTCACTAAGTGAGGAGTACCTGTAACCCATTTCAGAAGAACATTCCATGAATTGAGTAAAGCTGTGTCAAGCAATTTCATCCAGATATTGGGACAGCTAAATTATCCTGACATGCACAAACTGCAAACTACACCACAAAATATTTCCTGTCTGTACCTATACCTAACAAATCTGATGATGATGCAAAACATATAAACAGTATATCTAAAGTTTTTTTTTTATCAACTCCACACAGCACGAGCCACCTTTACATTTACCCACAGCTTAAGAGTTGCTACTTAGGTATTAGTGAGCTTTCTGTATAAAATTAAAACCTTGGTCTAAGCACAGCCTGTCAGTCAAAAGTTAAGGCCACCTCATTTTTATTCCACCCTTCCTCCTTTATTCTCTTGAAGTTTAACAGTGATGCCATGGCATAGGAGTTGCAACAGAACAAGCCTCTTCTACACATCAGCACCCATACATTATACCAGGGGTCTTCAAACTTGGCTCTTTTATGACTTGTGGACTTCAACTCCCAGAATTCTTCAGCCACACATGCTGGCTGAGGAATTCTGGGAGTTGAAGTCCACAAGTCATAAAAGGGCCAAGTTTGAAGACACCATTGAAATAATTCATACAATTAAAAACCGCTGACGCCTAATATTCCACATGTGAAATACCTAACAATCTTTATGCATGCCTGCACAGCTTACAATGCAGACAATCCAAACTCTCTAAAATAAATTAAAAAAAAAAGATGGAAGACAACAGTTACAGAGGTCTTCCTCCAGATTCTCTCTATACTCATCAGCTTTGCTTTTCCACAGAGTTTTCTTTAACCCGCGCGGTCCTGCCTGGCATCACCTATTTCAGGGGTAGGCAACCTCGGCTCTTTTATGACTCATGGACTTCAACTCCCAGAATTCCTGAGCATAGCATAGCTGGCTCAGGAATTCTGGGAGTTGAAGTCCATGAGTCATAAAAGAGCCGAGGTTGCCTACCCCTGACCTATTTAGAGCATCTCCTCGGATTGTCTAACCAGGACTGCGTCAAAGGCAGCCATGCCAATAACAAAGCCTTCGATTCCTTCAGCGAGGGCTGGCAGAGGCTTTCAGTCCCTAACGGGGACTGAACGGCTTCCAAGCGAAGCCATTTCCCTTCCGACGGTGGAGGGCGCCTTCCTGTCGCCTCTAAGTGCTCCTCCCTGCTTAGACGATTCCCTCAGCGCCACGCGGCAGCCCCCCCCCCTCTCCCGGCACGGAAGGAGCCCTGAAACTCACCGTGACCGACGGCTCGACATCCAACTCCTCCATGTCGCCCAGCGAGAAGAGCCCGCGCTCGGCTCGGCTCGGCCCGCCCCGCGACTCCTCCTCGTCCGCCGCGCCTCGGCGGCGGCCGCGGCCGCGGCCTCTCAGCCAATCGCCGGGCAATGCAGGTCTCGCGCGCGCCCGAGCCGAAGGACCCCATTTCTCCACATCCCGCCTTTCTCCGTTACGCTAGAGATAGGAAAATTAGAGGTGTCCGCCCGCCTCGTTTAAAGCTCCAGTTGCCGCTTGCTCGTGTTTTTTTTTCCCCCGCGTACCGATTTTGCGGGTAAGTTGAGCTATTTCGAAGAAATGGACCAAGGTTACCTGCTTGCCCAATTCTTTTACAACAGTCCCAGCAAGAAAATCAAGCTGCGGAATGGAGAAAAAACAACAACCCCGAAACAACCGACTTCATGAGAAAATGATGGATTTAGTATAGAAGCAACGTTCCCAATGATCTCTTCAGATGCGTTCTGCTGTCTTTAATTTTAATGGATATCCTTTTTTCTAAACGTTCATGGCTCGGATAGAACTTACAAAGTCAGGAAATAAATAAATAAACAAATAAATAAATAATGTGAACCTGAAAAGCTTTAAGTTAGCCCAGGGGTAAGCAACCTCGGCTCTTTTATGACTCGTGGACTTCAACTCCCAGAATTCCTGAGCCAGCTTGGCTGGCTCAGGAATTCTGGGAGTTGAAGTCCACGAGTCATAAAAGAGCCGAGGTTGCCTACCCCTGAGTTAGCCATATCTACTATACATCTTTTGCACTCGTCTCTCTATGCTCCACAAGACAAATCGAACCTATTTTGCAAAACGATGAAGTGAGATTAGCACAGTTCCATTCTGTTGCGTCATTCTCGAGAAACAGAAACTATAGCTTCTCCCATCTTTCTCACTCACATCCATGGATGCTTGTGAAAACTGGAGCTGAGAGAGTTCAAAGGACGCGAACCACATTTCTAACTTTAAGAGGATTCGTTTTCCATTCTGTGCCCTTCGACAAAACCTCCTTCAACCTTCAGCGAATAATAGTTCATCTAAAATTGTCTTCTCACAACCCAAAGCTAGTCCTTGTTTGCAAGAAGACGTTTGAGATTTCTCTTTCTCTTTTTTTTCATACGGTGGAAGTACACCCCTGGAGTTTCTTTGCTTTCAAGTCAAGTAGTTGAACACTCTTGCCACATCCCAGCAAATGGCTGGAATTCTGGGATCGTTTTCTGGACTTTCACCTGCGGCCATAGAAGGACCCCGAGCTTCAATTGAAACGCATGACTCCTATCATTCACGTTTCTTTCCCCGCCTTTGTGGCTTTCTAACAGAGGGCCTGGCGGGTTAACGAAGTTACTACGACGTTCAATGTCAAACTTCTTGCGGTGATCCTCGGTGCCTCTTTCATAAAAGTTTGTGCTCGATAGGATTCGGAGTTGAATCGAGGCGCGGAAACTGGCGCTGCCTTGCACATCGAGGGCAAAGGCTTTTATTCCCAAAGCTGAACTGACTGAGCGGCAAACAGTGGGGTGTTGATGCTGCACCATTGCGAGTGGGTTTCCCAAGTACATCACGATGGCTTATAACTGTCCTGTAGGTAGTAAGAACAGGACCCTCTCTAACGAGGGGGGAGGGGGGAGAAAGCAAATTGAAAGAATTCCTGACCGCAAAGCCTGCTATCTTCCTGATTGGTTTTGACTTTAGACAGCCTGTAAAGCTTATTAGGTAGTAATTGTTACATTTTATTTTATTTATTTATTTACTTATTTGATTTATATACCGCCCTTCTCCCGAAGGACTCAGGGCGGTGTACAGGGCAATAAAAATAAGAATACAGGATACAAGATTTAAAGTTAAATGATTGTGCCCAATGTAGTAAGTTAGTTAAAAACAATGTTAAAACCCCGAACCCATCAGACCAGGCCGGCTTGTTCGAATAGATAAATTATTCTTGCCATTTTTCCAAGGTATTCCAAGGTATTGCATGCAGAGTTTTTTGCGTTGCGCTAGTTCCGTTTACAGGAGAAACGAATGGGCTTTTTAATAATATAATATAACGTATGATAAAAATTGGCAAGATTTCCTGGTAGGTTTCCTGGAGAACGTCTTTGAATTGTGTTTCCTTCTGGTGTTTGAATGAAGAGTAGGGAATAGTCTCAGCTGGCTCAGGAAGGAAGATATCAAATTGCGAAATTATGTTAATAGAGTTTGTATGATAGACCTGTAAGTGCCCTGCTGACCAAGAATCTGGCTTATAGTTGGAGTGCTTGTATTTTAATCACTTCAGCTTTTGTTCAGATAGTGATTCTCTATGAAAAGTACATGATTGGGAAAGCTCAGGCAAATTGAAAGAGAAATCAGAAAAATGAGTGGATATAAATCTAATTTTTGTTAAAGATTTCACTGCATACCCTGGTTCATTATGAGCAACTTGGTTCATAATACTGTAATATTCCTTTCTGAGCAAACCTGAAATTATACTTAAGTGTTATTTTCTTCAAAAATTTAAGATATGGTTTGCTACAGACTTAATTAGGAGCAAACTTCATTATTTTATCTAACACCTCTGACTAAACATGCACAGGTTCATTTTGGATAGGCAGATTTTGCTCATTTTTGTCATTTTGTGGATCGTTTTATTTCAGAGAGAAATGTTCCTACACACAGTGGTAGGATTCAGCTGGTTTGCACTGATTCAGTAGAACTGGTAGCTAATTTTTTGTTGACTTGGGTGAACCAGCTGATGCCCTAGCCCTTTTTCGCAAGGCCCAGAATGGACCGCTGGAAGTGCATGAACGCCACTTCCAGAAGTCCGTTCTAAGCCAGGGAGGCCTCCCAGGCCCAGAACGGTTCACCGGAAGTGGCATCCACACAGAGAACTGGTTGTTCAGGTATTTGAATCCCACCACTGCCTACTACACAGTATCAATAATTCATGTCTAAAAATTAGCTCTGTTGAATGCAGTGAGACTCAGGTATACAGTAATAGAAGTTGAGCTGTAGCAGTTAACTTTAGTTTGCTGTAACTTTAACTTGTAACAGTTATGAATTTCACATTCTAAACCAGGCATGTCAAACTGCCGGCCCACGGGCTGGATGCATCATGCCACAAATGTGCCCACCCATTGCTGGCAATGGGGAAAAGGTCCCAATACATCGTGCAACGTTACGTGACATCATGACTTTGACATGCCTGTTCTAGACACAATATTTTTCAAATAGTGACATTTGGTTGAAATATATGTCTGACAGTGAGAAAATTATGATACATGTCTTTACCTTATGTGCATCTAAGGGTGAAAAGTAGTAAATATGTATACCACAAGTCAGTATGTGAAAATTGGGGGGTAATCCTTTGTTCAACATCATTGCTTCATGAAGATAATGGTGTCCAGGTATTGTAAGGATCTGGCTCAACTGGGTCTCCCAAGAAAGCAGAACTCATGAAACAGGCATTGTTTCAAAAGGAACTTTTACTGAGTTAGTGATAGCAGTAGGGTCTGAATAATTTGCACACAAATTTACGTCATAATGCCCATTCAGGATTCCTCCTCCCAGTGTCCAACTGTCTGGCTGAAATCCAGCCAATCCAAAAGTGCTAGGCTGTTTTGAGAAGTGGTTGATTTAGCACCCTTCTCAAGGTCTCTCTCACTTTCGTTTCTCAATAGTCCCAGGCTCCCTTGTTTGGAGATAAGGCAGATGTTTTCAGGCCACATTCCTTTCTCAGGAAGGGAGGGCGTTTCAAAGAAGACAGAGCACAGCAAAGCAAATACAGTACATTCCCCAATCAAGCAGACCCGGAATGGTAGACCCAGAAACAAACTACACAGGCAAAGAAATAATATGCAGGCAAATACATTAGAGGGGTCTGATAGCTATCTAGGAAGTCCAGATAAGTTTGGGTAGAAAACATGAAATATTATATCAGCCAAGTGAATGGGTTGCCATTTCCTCTGAGAGGAATTAGTTGTGGAAACGTTTTAGGGGCTCTATAATAATCCTGCAGATGAGCCTTAGCATGTCTTACTTCTTCTGAAAAGAGGTTATGTGGTCACAGAACATTATGGGGAGGGGTACACAACTTCAGTGGATGAATCAGTGCACAATAGTTATGCAAAGGCCAGATCTGGGGGAAAAACTAGAAGTGTGCATTATGATTTAAATAAATTTAAAAGTGTTTTAGTTTGTATTTTATAGAAGTCAGTGAAAACATAGCAACAGAACTCTTGTAACCCTTCTGAGTAGATTTATCCAGCTAGTTTTTCAAAAGTTTTTTTTTATATCTAAAGACATGAGTAGATTTATGGAAGGAAAGGATCAGAGTGCTTTGAAGATGTCTCCAGTTTGCTATTGGAAAAATCCTTAGAATCTTGTCTGTCGCTCCAAATTTTATGCAGATTTAGAAGTTTCAAATAATAAGTATGAGAAAATAAGAGCCAGTTTGGTATACTAGTGGTATTTCATTTCCTAAAAAGAATTCTTACTACAAACAGGGACCTAGACTACATAAGCTCTAAGGTCTCCCTCCAAGAAAAGGGTCTGTCAAGTGTCAAACCAGTTGAGCAACTTCTATCCTCTACATTTGTTAGGCAAATTGATGGTTAGAAAGTTGCTATGGGAACTAATTTTGCTGATTGAATTCAATTGACTTCCCAATGGGTCCCAAATATCTGAAGGGGGAGGTGCCTCCCTTATTTCCCAGCTGGGGATAATGTAATTAAGCTGTTGACCTTTGGGGAAAAATATATTTGGAATCGGAGATCATTCAAAATCATGCTATGACAAGGTTTGCTAAATTTGGTTGGCTAGGTTCATACATTCTGTTAATCCAAAGCCAGCAAACCACATCATACTTTTTAAAGTACAAATTAGACCTACACTCTGGAGATAGAGCTCCCTATGCTCAGCAGCAGGGATGGCCTTCTTAGCATTTGTAAGGGAAACCACTAACTTCCAAGGAAGTAGATTAAATTGCAGAGTTTTTTTAAAAAAAATATCAGAGAAGACCACTTCTGTTTTGGCAAGAAAACTGCATAAAAGTATCCATATAGTCACCATGAATTGGACTCCATTAAAAAAAGAGAAATACTTGAATCTGTACTGGAATATTTAAGCTGTGTATTTATTTATATACATGAATTATGTACATGAATTAAATATTATAAAATTCCTGGTAACTTCAAAAGTGGTTGATTACATCCACTTGATGAAAATGGAATGTGTACATAAAATACCTGTACATAAAAATAATACCGGTACATCACAAATAAAATACCTGTACAGGTTGTCCTCGACTTACAACCACAACTGAGCCCCAAATTTCTGTTGCTAAGCAAGACATTTGTTAAGTGAATTGTTGCATTTTACAACCTTCCTTGCCAGAGTTAAGTGAATTACTGCAGTTGTTAAGATGGTTGTTAAGTGAATTTGCCTTCCCCATTGATGGCTTGCTTCTCCACTGTAAGTAAGTAAGCTTAATTGGTTGAATACATGTGATGGCATACAAAACTTAAAGCATGTTTTGCAATACAGACTAGAATGGCTAGTTTTGTGTAAGACTGCATGTTAAGTCAAAATGAGGCTAACAAGTTACTTCAACAGTGTAGCAGCAGGACTGGCTTCTTGTTAAACAGATTCAATCTCCCAAACTCAAAAGATACTCAGTGGCTTATGTGCTTTTATTTTTCCCTTTTGCCATTTTTATTTTGGTTAACACGTTTCTTATGATCATTCTTTAGAAGTGCAGTGAAAATGGGCATGGAAGATTAAAACAGCAGCTGTTGGATGACAGCACAGCCTGCGTTGTTAAGATTGGTGACATTAAAGAGCACTGAGTCAAAAAACCAACACATTTTCTGGAAGCAGTTGTACATTCAGTACTGTACCATCCAGGGTGTTCGAGAACATTCAAGTATAAAAACTTAAATTGCCATTTTTTCTTTTGTGTATTTTTCCTATATTTTGTGTTATTCTGCCCTGAAATATATATTTATATATATTTATCCAATGTGTATATATTGTAACCTTCACAATCTTCCCAGTAAAACGTGCCATTCATTTCTAATTTTTATTAATGAAGTTCCAGGAAAATTCCTTACAAAACAATAACTAAACATCATTATTGACATCAGTAACTGATATCAATACATACTGCACAACTGGGAGATGTAAAGTAACTCATGTTAATTTTTTAGCTCCTGGTGTAGCTTAATTATGTAGGATTCACGTAGTGCTTTGATTAGCTCTGCAAACCCAGGAAATGGAGTAAACTATGGTTAAGTTAATCATAGGTAAATATGCAAACAAAATCATTATAAGGAAAAATGTTTAAAGCAAGTGCTGGATTTCTCCATAATATTATGCTGTAGTGTAAAAATTGTAATTACTATACTGTATAAAATTAGGGTAGGGACGTGGTGGCTCAGTGGGTTAGGACGCTGAGCTTGTCGATCAGAAGGTCGGCAGTTTGGCGGGTCGAATCCCGAGTGCCGCATAACAGAGTGAGTACCTGTTACTCGTCCCAGCTTCTGCCAACCTAGCAGTTTGAAAGCACGTAAAAATGCAAGTAGAAAAATAGGGACCACTACGGTGGGAAGGTAACAGCATTCCGTGCGCCTTTGGCGTCTAGTCATGCCGGCCACATGACCACGGAGACGTCCTCGGACAAGCACTGGCTCTTTGGCTTTGAAACGGAGATGAGTTGGAAACGACTAGTACGCATGTGCGGGGGAACCTTTACCTTTACCTTATAAAATTACATATAAATTGTAATTACGATACTGTAAAAATTGGATCACCAGCATTTTTTTCATCACAAAGATAAGGTAAAAAAAATCTAGCAGGTGTTTGTTTTTTGTTTTTTACTTGTTGGGGATTTGGTGTGCTACTTTTAAGGAGTCAAAAGTGTAATATAAGACACCTAATTCACTTTTAAAAATTGAAAACAATATATGAAATGGGTTCCCTACTGAGTTTCAGAGAGCAACACTTAAAGTACTACATAAAACCTATGTGGCCTTCTAGCTAACATGTGCATATTATAAGCTGCAAATACATTGTAAATATTATTTGGAAATGACGTGGTATATTGAAGGAGTTGCAAAGCAACTGAAGATAACTTCATCCTGCACTGTATTGATTTGGGCTGCTGCTGATATATGTAATATATAACTAAGTCCTTAACATAAAACCGCAAATGGGTGCTTAAATATTGTAATAATTAAATGTCTGATAAATGAGATTACAGTAGCCCTTCTTGATGATTATGAGAGTTTGTAGAGTGCTATTAACTGAAAACTAAATCAAATACTGCATTTTTATCTTTATTTGCCCTTATTTTCATTTGCGTGGTTAATTTTTAGCAAGTACAATTGTTACCATATAAAACATCCTTGCTAAACCACACACTAGCAAATCTAAAGTTTGAAAATCAGATGATGCAGTTCAAGTTCAGAGTATTTGATTTTAGAAAATTGTGCTAGGATGGTGAAATTAACCATGATTAAACACTGCTCAGGTGCAAGTTGGTTAAAGCCTCCTGAGAGGTGGCATGTGGTTGAGTCCAAGTGGTGGTTAATGCCTCTTTGCGGATTGGGGTAGTACCACCTGCTTTGATTGATTGATGTGCTGCCCTTCTGCTTTAAAGGAGACAATGGTACACCCCCTTGTCAAGAGTGCATCTTTGGACCCAAACATGGTAGATAACTCATCCAGTCTCCAATCTTCCCTTCCGGGGAAAGGTTGTTGAGAGGGTGGTTGGCATGCAGCTTCCGAGGGCCCTGGATAAAGCAAATTGTCAGGACCCTTCTTGGGGTTCAGGCCAGGTTATAGCACCAAGATGGCATTGGTCATGCTTCCTGATGGCCTTTGGAGGATCTGGAATGGGGGGTGGTACAACTGTTCTGAATTTCTCAGCAGCTTTTGATACCATCAATCATGGTATTCTGGACTGGAGTGCAAGGCACAGTTTTCTGGTGGTTCTCCTTTCTCTGTGGCTAATTCCAGATGGTGTTGGTGGCTGGTTGCATCCTAGGTCTCCACAGCTTGGGATGCCTCAGGATGTCTCTCTCCACTGAAATCAATGGGTGGGTCACCCGATTGCACCGGGTACAGAATCACCAGTATGCTGATGATACCCAGTTATACATCTCTACCCTGGGGCAGGCAAATGATGCTGTTGCGGGGCTGACCAAGTGCCTGGAAACTGTCAGGGTGTGGCTGGGGATGAACTAAACTATTCCAACATGGAAAAAAGGAGTAGCTTTGGGTTTTGGAGCCCTCCTAGTTCAAGTGACTTCTCATGTCTGACTCTGAGTAGGGTTGCATTTCCCTTGGTGAAGCTGGTATGCAACTTGGAGGTCCTTTTGGACTCAAGGCTCTGCTTGATGAGAGGTAGCAGCCATGGCCAGGGATCCTTTTGCCCAGATTCATCTTGTGAGTCAGTTGTGCCCTTGCTCATAGTCACTCAGATCTTAGTCACCCCCTGGTTGGATTACTGCAATGCGTTTTATATGAGGCTGCCCTTGAAGACGACTCAAAAGTGTACAACTGGTCCAGAAAGCAGTAGCAGACACAGTATTGGCTGCCCATGTTACACCTTTGTTGTGCGAGCTGCACTGGCTCCCAGTTTTCTTCTGGGTACAGTTCAAGTTGCTGGTTATTATCTTTAAAGAATACTTAGCATGGAACTTGATGATTTACAGGATTGTATTTCCCTAGAGCAGGGGTAGGCAACCTTGGCTCTTTTATGACTTGTGGACTTCGCCGGCTCAGGAATTCTGGGAGTTGAAGTCCACAAGTCATAAAAGAGCCAAGGTTGCCTACCCCTGCCCTAGAATATCCGCATGTCCCTCTAGATCAGATAGGGTGGGCATGCTCCAGGTCTTCTCCCTTGCCATCTAGTGGTACCTGGAAGTGTCCCTTTGCCATGGCTGTCCCTGCCTTCTATCTTGTGGAAGGGTGGAGGCCTGTCCAAGGTTCGACAGGCCCCTATCCTTTAGCCCAGGGCTTCTCAACCAGTGGTACAGGTACCACCTGTGGTACATTGGCACCTGGCAGGTGGTACGTGACCATCCTAGAAAAGTGGTAGCCGGGGAGGGGAATGAGCTGAACCGGTGGCAGCACTGCACAAGCCTGAGCGAGAGACAGTTGGAGCTTCAAGGCTGTCAGGGCTCAGTGGAAGCACCAGGCTCCAGCTGGAGCTTGGCACTGGTCCTGGCGCTTCTGCTGAGCTCAGAAGAAGCACCAATCAGCTGGAAAGCAGCACTGTGATTTACATTCAGATGCTTGGCAACTGATTCATATTTATGACGGTCACAGTATCCCAGGGTCATGTGAAGTGACCAAAACCTGCTGCAACCACCCAGCAGAGGAGGGAGGGAATAAAATCCAAACACCCTCTCCCTTCCTCCCCTGCCAATCCTCAACAGAAATGCTCACAATGAAAACCTTGGACAGGAGGAAGAGCGCCGCTGGGCAGGCAGGCAGGTGTCTTGCTCGACTGTGGCTTGGGGAGCACTTTTTCAGTGCCACTGTAACTTCGAACAGTCACTAAGCGAACTGTTGTAAGTCAAGGACTACCTGTACTTCATCACTTTTTTCCTTTTTTTTGCTTATCAAGTTTTTGACACCTTGCTAGGTGACTGGTGGTACTCAGATGTTGCCATATCCTAAAAGTGGTACAATGGGTGAAAAGGTTGAAAAGCCCTGCTTTAGCCTTTCAGAAGTCTCTGAAGATCTGGCTTTTTACTGAGGCTGTGGGAGTGTATGGGTAGAAAATAGGGAAGGAGGGTAGCTGTGCCTGCTGTAGGGCATCCAAAGGGGCATGATTACAGCGCAGGGTTTTTGTTTTATTGTTTTATTGTTTTCATGATTGATTGTTTTATTAGTTTTCTGGTTGTTGTAAGCTGCTCAAAGTGGCTTAAGAAAGGTAGCCATATAAAATTTTAAATAAATAAATGATCACAAGTAATTAGACTTCAACAGTTTTGCTAAAGTATATTGTGTAGCTACATTAAGAACTTGCTAATCTAATATCCTTATCATGGCCATTATTAATGAACAAAGTGCAGGTTCTGGTTTATGCTTTACTTGGCTATTATTTTTCCACATTTCTCAAGGATTCACTCAAACTCATATTTTTTGCAAACACTCAAAACTTCTCATTTTTTCTCCAAATTAATACTGCTGTATTGCCCACACTGTTGAGCAGTATTAGTGAAAAGTTACAATTACATATAATTAGTGTTAGGTTATGGTTTTACATTGTTGCTGCTGACAACGATTTTAAATAATTTCCTACTCAGCACATGTTCCCATTGTTCTACATATAATTTGCTCAGATTACAGGGTATTATGCTCTTGAACCTGATTTAACCAAGTGCCATCAACATTTAATTGTTCAGTTTTTACATGTGATTATGAAGCAATGAGATGCTGCCTGTTTGTTCAACATATGTATACAGGTAGTCCTTTACTACCCTACAATCTTTCATTTAGTGACTTTTCAAAGTTACAACAGCACTAAAAAAACTGACTTAAAACTGGTCCTCACACAATTGATGCAGCATCTCCAGTCATGTGATCAAAATTTGGGTGCTTGGCAACCAGCATGTATTTACAATGGTTGCAGCATCATGGGATCATGTGACTGACATTTGCAACCCTTCCCAGCTGGCCTTTGACAAGAGAAGTCAATGGGGAAGGCAGGCTTACTTAACAACTACATGATTCACTTAACTACCACAAAAAAATGTAAAATTGGACCTGACTCGCTTAATAACCATTTTGCTTAATAAGAGAAATTCTGGTCTCAGTTGTGGTTCTAAATCAAGAACTACCTTAGTAAGCTTGTGGTTTATATAATTTCCCGAATTTGCATGACATCCTGCAAATTTTCCATATATGCTGAGTTTGGCTAATGTGAAATTTAAACAATGGCCTCCCACAAGGCTCTGTTATGGCACCTACACTATTCAACTTCTAGGTAACAAAAAAGCTGGTGACAAGGGGATACAAATTTGGATTCGCTGAAGATTTGGCCATAACAGTACAAGAAAAACACGAGGTGGCTGACAGCCTCCTGTTCAAAGGTCTTAAAATCTGGGAAGATTCTTCATTGGCTGGAGGCTCATTCCTAGCACCAGCAAAACAGTACCTATGTGCTGCCACCTTAACAACAAACTAGCATATGAACCCCTGAAGGTCTACTTAAACAACTTATTCCTCTATAACTCCCATCCAAAGTATCTTGGAGTAGCATTGGACTGACTCTCTTGTAAGATACACCTAGGGAATAGGGCGGTAAAAATCAATACTAGGAACAATATACTACAGAAATTATGTGGAACTAAATGGGGAGCTTCAGCTGCCAGCCTCAGATCATCAGCACTAGGGTTGGTCTGCTCTGCAGCATAATACTGTGCCCCTGTATGCAGTGGTGGGATTCAAATATGTGAACAACCAGTTCTCTGTGTGGATGCCACTTCCGGAAGTCCATTCTGGGCCTGGGCAACAAAAAGTTAGCTACCGGTTCTGCCGAAGTGGTGCAAACTGCCTGAGTCCCACCACCAGGGCTTTTTTTCTCATAGAACGCTCAGAACGGAGTTCCGGCACCTTTTTTGGATGGAACCTTGTAGCGTAGGCAAGGCGGGTTGTATGACATGTGTGAGTTCCGGCACCTTTTTCTTTTACAAAAAAAGCACTGCCCACCACTGCCCGTATAGCTTAATGACTGCCACATTAGTAAGTTAGAAGCCAGACTCAACAACACCATGAAGACAAGTGGATGTATTAAAGCCACTTTGACTTGCTGGCTTCCAAACCTCCTGATTTTTTAACTGGAAGACTCAAATCCAGGAACTTACACAACATCTGTCAACAACTTTAACATCGATTCCCAATAGAAAGCCAAATAGATTGCTGAACACCCAGACATAGGAAGATATATAAATGACCCTACCAAAAAAGTGCCAGGCTTTTAACTACCAAGTCAGCCTACAAAAAAAGTGCCAGGCATTGAACTACCAAGTCAGCTATGGAGAATCCTGTTAGGATTCATACCTCACACAAAGTCTGCCAGGACTCATTTTATAAATGGGGCTTAGTATCCTATCTTCAATGTGACTGTGGAATCCAACATCAAACTGTAGATCACATTGTGACTGGTTGTAAACGGAGGACATATACCAGTCCAGCATCTTATTTTTTCCAAACAAATGGTGTTGCACTTCAATGGTTAGATGGCCTAGTTATTTGAACATAGATCTTTTAAACTTATTTGTGTTTTACTAATCTAGGTGAAATGTTTATATTGCTAGTCCATTTACGATATGCCATATGCTAAATAATATTATGTATCTTTGTAGCATAAGTTAAATAGTATGACTTGTCAAGTTTACCATTCATATAGGGCGTTATAATGGGACATAAATCAGTGCAACAAAATCACAGTCAGAAACCATGCCTTATGTTACTTGGGAGAGTCAGTAGTTAACTTTTGTGGTTTCAAATAGGGGACATAAAACGGAGACAGTAAGAATAAGTAAACTTAGTTCATTAGCCAATTAACGCCAATTAAAAGGCAAACACATTTTCTGTAACCTGTAATTTACAAGTAACACAAAGTTATTTAGAAGACCATAAAGGGTGATTTCTCCAACCTCACAGGCCCGGCGGCCATTTTGAAAAGACAATGCCCTCTTCGCGAGCAAGAGTAAAGCTCCCTGCGCCCGGCAGGGTGCGCGCACGTTAAACAGGGGCGCGGACGATGCCCCTGGGTACGCGCACGCACTCATGCTTTATCCTCGCTCCGCCATTCTCTTCTGAGTTATGTAACGGAGCTGCGCGCTCTCGTAAGCCGAAGCCCAATGGGGAAGCGGCTCAAGGGGGAGGGGAAAGCAGAGCGTGCGCGCTCTCGCAAGCCAAGGCGCGGCCCCGCGGCATTGCGTGCGCGTTCATTCGCCCCCTCCCCCAGTCTTTCTGTCTCGGCCGTTGCGGTCGCTTTTTCATCTTTCCGTCTCCCCACTTGCTCTGAGGTGCTTGGAGCGGAGCGGACCCCGCCGACTCGCTATGGCTGACGAGAAGCCCAAGGTGAGCGAGCGAAGGAGAGAAGGGCTGCGGGCCGACACTGGGGAGGGAGGAGGAGGAGGAGGAGGAGGAGGAGAAGGAGGAAAAGAGCGCAGCGCAGGCTCTGCCGCGCCGGGTCTTGCGCGCCATTTTCCCTCCCCTCCCCCCTCCCCCCTCTCGGTCTGGGCTCTTTCCGGAGGGCGGGGGAGGAATAAGGGTGCTCTTTCGAGAAAATAAGGCTTCTCCTTCCCCCCCTTGTGGGAATCGGGAGCGTTCTCGACTTTGCGAAAGCAGCGAGGCTGCTTCGACTTTCCTCCCACGCCTTCCTTTAGAAAGAAAAAAGATAGGCGCTAGTCCCTCTTGTGCCGGGTGCCGTCCAGCGGCTTATTTGACTGGGAACGGGTAGGCCTCTTTGTGTTGGCTGCTTTCGCAGCCGCTCTACGCGCTTCGTGAGTCGTCCAGTAGCAGGTAATCCCTCCCCCCTCCTTTTATGCCAGCGATAACCGATGGATCGGCCTTTCCTCCTCCTCCTCCTCCTCCGGCTCATTTTAAATACGACTTTGGAGGCGCCAAAATTTTTCGATGGGTTTCAGAGACCTTCTCTGGTACTCTCGCGGAAGGTCTGGGAAGAAAGCGGCTCTCTCGCCGAAGGAGGTGGAATCGAGAGACGGCTTTTCGAAACTGAAAGAAGGATTTATGAGGTTTGCTTTGTTGCCTCGCACCGTAGGGAGGCGAGCTCGGTGCGGCGGAGTGGTGCATGTTTTTCTAGGTAGGAGATGGAGAAGTGCTCCGCCGTGGGAGCGAGTGTTGTTTCTGAAGAGAAGTAGTGGCAAGATTTAGGTATATTGTGGGGGAAGATTTAGGTATATTGGAGGAAAGCGATCGGATTTCACGATGTAGCGTTCTGCCTGCTGTGAAGTGAGACATAAAGCAGGGTCACAGCCATCAGTCTACAGAGGCACCGGATGTTTCTTGAAGTTCTCTGCACGTTCTTGTCTTAAGACAGGGGTCTTCAAACTTGGCCCTTTTATGACTTGTGGACTTCAACTCCCAGAATTCCTCAGCCAGCAAAGCTGGCTGAGGAATTCTGGGAGTTGAAGTCCACAAGTCATAAAAGGGCCAAGTTTGAAGACCCCTGTCTTAAGAGAAGGATTATACTTAACGTTAAACTGTACCTTTTAAACTGAAATGACACCGTATCTTTCCCGTGGGGTACCACTGCGGTTTGCTAGAAAAGATTTTTTTTTAAGAAAGGAGCGTAAAAACATCTTTGTAGAAAGATTATTTGCAAATTTCTTTATGCTAGTCCGATTATTTGGTATTGTTTTCGTGGTGCATTGTCTAATGAAGCTTCAGAGTTTAAGAACCACGTAGAAAGTGTTCGTGCCTTATTGGAATGTTAACTTATTCTCAGTCTTAAGTCTTATCAGAATAATATATTAATTAGGCTTATTTTAAGAGGTAGTAATATAAAGCATTTGGTTAAAAACAAAGATTGAGCTAGTTTTATGTGCTTCCCTTGTTAGAGGGCATAAAATTCATGGGCTGTGTTTGAGAATTGTGTACATTAAATATATTAGAATAACAATACTCGTCTTAATAAAAAAATGATATTGACAACCAGTGTGCTAAAGTTAAAATCCAATGAATAGTTATAGGTTTCCAAGAAATACTACATTGATCATTTAATTCTTTAAAGCTCTATGTTGCTATCTTTAAAAATTCCTTTTCAAAATGTCCCAAAGGTGTTTTTTCCAATAGTCAATTGGACTCTCTTTTTTTTTAAAATCCCATTTATATCCCGCCCTTCTCCGAAGACTCAGGGCGGCTTACAATCTAAAGCACAAATCAATGTGCTTGTTTTTTTCTTTGAAAACGTTTCACTTCTCATCCAAAAAATTTCTTCAGTTCTAACTCAGAAAAAAACCAAGAAAGTCCAGTTGCCTTTTGGAAAAAGCACCTTTGGGACAACCATGACCTGGATGATTGAGAATTGTTATAGACATTCCCCTTAAAAGGGGAAATAACTCATTGTAATACATTAGCAATGTCACTTTGGTTTCCAAAATAGCCCTATGCATGTCCACCATTATTGATTTGTTTTATGAGTTCAGTGGAATTTATTCCCATATAAGTGTGTGTGACTGTAATGAATCTTGTTAATTTAGTACTGCTGTGTATCCACAGTAGTATGTTAATCAAATTAACTCATTGTTTGAAACATAAAGCATGGGATTTATTGCAATTATCTGACAACAAAGGCTTTTGTTGTTCAGGTAATACTTTACTGAATCTTGTTTACAAGTTGATAACTAGCTAATTTTTTTTCTGAAATTGAGACTTATAACGGCTAGTCCTTCAATAATCCTACTACTACAGGATGTAATATGAATATTGATGACATTTACTAGGTGGAGTAAATTTTAATATTTTGTCTCTTTCCCCCCCTTTACAGGAAGGAGTGAAGACTGAAAATAATGATCATATTAATCTGAAGGTTGCAGGGCAAGATGGATCTGTGGTGCAATTTAAGATTAAAAGGCATACACCACTTAGCAAACTAATGAAAGCTTATTGTGAACGACAGGTGAGAAGCCATATGAAACATTTTGAACCATTTTAAAATGTATTTGTAGGATATTAAATCCCTGTAATTACAATGAATATTGAGTTTAGCATTGTATTAAAACACATCTGGTTATCTTGTTATTTAAGATAAAATGGCAAAACAATCTTGTTATCTTGGTTCAGTGTAGAGGAATAATTTATTAAAGATACCTTATATGAGTTGACTATCTGGATGCCCACCAGATAGTAATAGAATTTCTTCCAAGTCTTTTGCTTTCCCATATACAATAGTATGTAACTAACCAACGATGGAAAAGAACTTACAGTGCAGGTTTTCTCAGTGGTATGATTCTTTTATATAATTATTGGATAAAAGAAAATATGATTATGGATCCACTGTAATTGGTACCTTAAACATAATCTGGAAAAACATAGCACCTCTTCCATGTTTCCAGGAGTTACCAGGATTTGAGTTTCACTTGAGAAAAACATTACCTTTTTAATCATGTTATAAAGAAATGTCATAGAATCATGAGGTATCAAGAAACATGGGACCATTTATTATAACTCTTTTGAAGACTTTCTTTATTTGAGCATTCCTAAACATAATTCCTAAACAGTGGGGTTCACATATAGCTTTTTGGTAGAACAGGACTGAGGATCCTTGATGTTGCTAAACTGCAATTCCAACATATTTACCTTGATGAATAAGATTGCTTGTTATTTAATTGGCAGATCCCTGGCTCCTGCATTAGGGAAAGATATTTATTAGGAATATAGTCTATTGGGACCAAGTACTTGCATAAAAGGGACGCGGTGGCTCAGTGGGTTAGGACGCTGAGCTTGTTGATCAGAAGGTCGGCAGTTTGGCAGGTCGAATCCCGAGTGCCGCGCAGCAGAGTGAGCGCCTGTTACTTGTCCCAGCTTCTGCCAACCTAGCAGTTCGAAAGCACGTAAAAATGCAAGTAGAAAAATAGGGACCACTCCGGTGGGAAGGTAACAGCATTCTGTGCGCCTTTGGCGTCTAGTCATGCCAGCCACATGACCACGGAGACGTCCTTGGACAAGCACTGGCTTTTCGGCTTTGAAACGGAGATGAGCACCGGCCCCTAGAGTCGGAAACGACTAGCACGCATGTGCGGGGGAACCTTTACCTTTACCTTTACTTGCATAAAGCAGCTTAGTATAAAGAAAGTCTCGACTGAACAATTCATCTGTTAGCATGAAAGTTGGTAAAAGATTCCCCTCTCCCCCAATTCTTAATTTGGGAGGATAGATGATACAGATCTGTATTTTGCTAGGCTTTGTGCTGTAAGAATTAATTTCATACCAGGATGGTTGGAAAAGAAGCTGCCACAGAGTTTTTGCTGCTGTAGACTAACCTGCTTGTCCTACAAGATAGTTACTGAATATAAGTGCACTTTGGCTGAGCTGCAGTGTAATGCTTGCATGAAATTTACCTTTGTATTTTTCAGTTATCAGAAATTATTTAAAATCAGATTATCCAGAGATTATGGAATACTAAATAATATTGCAAAAACTAATGGATCTCAATTTAGTAGACATTGTAATTAATGGACAAAATCTACTGAGAGGGATTTATTGTGCTAGGATATTGGTAGCAACTCTGCAGGAAGCTGGGAAGATGTGATGAGGGGCAATAGGTTATGCTGCACATACCAGCCTTGCTTAAGAGTCTTGCTTTATTCACTGTTAGGGTTAGGGCAAGCCCATAACGGGCATACAACCTTATTGGTCTTTCCCCTTCCCATTCATAGATTAAATATGAAATTTATTATAATTGGATTGATACATTTATACATTATACATTCCACTAAGCCTTCATTTATTTCATTCATGGGTTATTACAGTAGTTGGTTTCCCATAACATAGCTTGTTGTGTGTAAAGTATGTCCGTAAACATTCTTTAATATTTACAAAATTTAAAACAAAAGGTCACCTGTATTTAAATAATGTGAACTTGTTATACAGAATATTGTACAAAAATGTTTGTTTGTTTGAGAGGAAAGTCATTTTCACCTTATAAATACAGTACTATTAAAGTGTAGTGCTACACCTATTCAGCAGTTTTCTTAGTTTAGGACAGGTTTTTTGCTGATTATAAACTCTAATAACGTGGTTGCTATCCCTCCTGAAAGTTGGTCCTGAACTGCTTTAATCTTGGGACTCAATTGATTCTAGGGTCACTATTAAACACTAATGCTGAATAAACTGTACATCTAAAAATTTTTAATAATTTATAAGAAGCAGTATGCACTTAGAAGAATTCTGGTTGTTTGCTATTTCAACTGCATATTTTTCTTATTTTTGAATTTATGTAGGGTTTGTCAATGAGGCAAATCAGATTCCGGTTTGATGGGCAGCCAATCAATGAAACAGATACACCTGCACAGGTAAAAAAAAAGGGTCATCAAAATACTTGTTGGTGTGAAAAAGTAAAATTTGGTTAGAAGTATAAATTCCGAGAAATCTTTTAAAAGTAATCCTTACATATTTCTTTGTACCTAAACATTGCTTATATATGAAAGATATTGTAAATGCATGTAAAATATTTGTACCACTAAAGACTTGCTGTAACAGTTAAAAAACAGCAATATTGCAGTGTCTTTAAAAACAGTTTGAACACTCAGCTTTCCTCTTGCAACATGGCTTTCAGGTTGGGAATAGGATATTATTTCTTCCTATTAATAGCTGAAGATCCCAATTAGTTTAAGCCTAAAAAGTAATAATATTTTTTGTAATATCTACCAAGTGAAGTACTAAAATTAATTCTGAATAATAAAAAAATCTATTTGTATCTAAAAACGCTTTTATTCAAAGAAAGAAGCCTGGTTTGAATGCTGTCAGTTCCTCTGCCCTGTTTATAGTAGAGGTATTATTTTTGGCTATTCCAAAGAGGCTTTTAACTGAAAGAAACAGCTTTGGAGGTTTACAAGGGCTTCAGTTAGAGTAAGATTCAAGAAAGCCCCACTGGCTGTATAGAGATCTTACACTTGTGCTTTCTTGAATTCAGGCTACTAAGGGACAAGCTGAACAAAACCTTATTGCATAATAAAGTGTCTCTTTCCAAATAGAGTTGAATGGGGTGTGTGTATGAAAATGAGCAGAAGAAAATGGAGTATTAGATTTGCATTACTTAGCAATCCAATTACAAGCTGATCTCTAGTTATCCTTTTTTTGTTTCTATACTCTTAGGAGTGTATGAAAAACTAAAGAAAACTTGTCACACTTATGTCGCTTACTTGACTTGTCATGTAATGACATGATTATATCATTTGTCATACTTTGAACTGACTTATATTTTTTTCAATACAGTTGGAAATGGAGGATGAAGATACAATTGATGTGTTCCAGCAGCAAACAGGAGGCATGTACTAAAAGAAAGAACCAAACTTCCTTTCCCACAGGCAACATATTCACAGTTAGAAAAAAAGAGACCTGATTCAGCCACATCTTGACTACTGCAGTATAGCTTTTTCTCTTCTTTGATTTCTTTTCTTATTCCTTCTATTGTACATAAAGTAACTGGTGTATGTGCACAGACATGCATATTTTTTTTAACTAAATAGCCAATTGTATGTTTTGATCAACATCATATGGAGAAAGGGTGATAAAAACAAACCGGTCTGTGAAAACATCCCATTTCTCCACTAGTGGCATGCTCCTCTAACTTTTATCTTTATATTCCAGTAAGTTATTTTTGCTCTCATTGTTGGAAAAAACAAAAAACCTTACATACTTTGTTTGATTGGACAATTTCATTGTTTTTCTTTTATCGTTGTACAACCAAGGACAATTTTATAACTTTTTTGTACGTAGCTGTTACATGTAGAGCAATCTGTCTAAGTAGGGGTAAATTACTCTAAAACAAAAGTTTGATCTTGGATAGTTTTCCCTTCCGTCTTGTTGTTTAAATAAACTTCTTGTTTAAAATAAAACAGCTTATTTTTCTGTGCTGCAATCATGCTTAGCCTAGAACCAATCACCTGGTAAAAAGAGATAGAAACTTTCTTGCTGTTTCTTTCATCAGATTTTAATTTTAGTTTTTATATTTCTGCTGATAGTCCAGACAAGTTTTAAATTGTAAGCAGGGAGGCTGATTGGATGTGAAGGGCACAGTAAATATCATTTCTTGCAGTAAAATATCTTGGCAAGAAATGAGGGTTCTAATGTAAGTTGCTAGATTGAAATGCTATGATTCCTTTTTAGTGGAAATGTTCCTTTGTAAATGTAAAATTGGGCAGTTATTTGGGAAGACAAGATGAAACTATGCCCAATGCAGATTCTCCTGCTCATGTATAGATACATGTGATTAGCTGATACATATCACTTTTAAAGACCGAAGAAGAGTTCAAATGGAAACCCTATTCCTGCTTGTTTTAATATTTGGAGATGAGAGAAGCATAAGGTACTGAGCTTGTAGATGGAGCTAATAATCTTAAGGGACTAAAGGGAAATAGTATGAGAGAAATATTTGATGTAACTCTTCTACAGTTTTCAAACTAGCAATGTAGAACTGTAAAATCAATATTTCTATATCTTACCTAGTTTGGCACATCAAATATCTCAGATGTAATATAAAGTAATGTGGAAAACATACTATTTGTTACAGTAGAGGAACTTGCTTAACTACTGGTGAAGTAAAAGTGCTATATTAACAAGATAAAAAGATACATTTGAAAATTCTCAGTTCTTGGCTGTCTTATGCATTATATTTTTAATTAAGTGTATAGCATTACCTCATCTATTGGGATGTGTCTTTTTAATACCTAAATTGGAGTATTGTTTTTGTCAAGCTTAGAATTAGTAATGTAGGTCCAGTACTGGTCTAGAATGCTAGCGGTAATGTGAAAGGCCCATTCATTTTATGTTAATATTTGAGAATTCGATAGTTGCCAGAAGTCCCTTATGGTACAGCTCTGCTGCACTTTATGGTTAAATTGCTTTGTTCCTTTTGGTTTGGAGGTAATTCCATAAATTCATTGCCAGGGTGGCAGAGATGAGACATGCCATTTAGCCAGTAGTTTGGAGCAATCTTCTGTCAGATGTTGATAGTTAGACATCAGGTGATATGTGTCCTGCTTCTATTATAATTTTAAACAGAAGAATTTGTCGGGCTAGCTACATAATGCCATGATTGTATTTGGAACACATAATCTACAAAAGAAATTTTTTACGACCCTTCCCCATAATGTATGGATTATTAATGCTCTCTAACATACATCAATTGTTAACTTCTGTAACACAATTTCAGAATTTGACGGGATAGTTTAATCTTACCAATTTTCTAAATTTTCCTGGTGGGACCTAGAAATTCATTCAGTATATTTTAAAAATACCTCAGTCTTAAGGAGTTTACTGAATTGCTTCAAATAAGAGGCGATGGCTACATTATGAAATTATGTACTTTCCTTGTTGCAATATAATAATAAAATAATATTTTTGTTCCAAAAATGGTGCTGCATATCCTACTCTGCGTGTGTGCAGTCCAGGTTTTCAGAACTTGGAAGCAAATACATACTGCTTAGAATCTTAGGTATCTGTTCTACAAAGTTTCAGAAATATATTAGTTTGTGCCACATAACTTCAAAGTAAAGTACTTGCTGAATAATGGATCAACTGACTTATATTGTTTATAATTTGCAACTGAGCACCTGCACTGCTGAGTTTTGAGTTCTCTTGAGCACAGAAGGAAAATAATAAATTATAACATGGGGTTTGTATGTTGCAAAAATAGAAAGCTACAATGAATCATGTTTCAAGGCCAAGAATGCCAAAGTATAATGTACCTTAAGATTTGGTACTTGGAAAAAAATGATTCAAGGAATGTAGAATGTAATAAACAATTTCAGATATTTGTCCTTTATGGAAACAGCCATGATTCAAGATGACTGTATCACTGAATTCATCTTTTGCCATAGTGTGGTTTGATTTCATCTTTCTTTGGATTTGGCTATTGTAATTTGTAAAGATTACTGTTTAATGTGAAAACCGTGACTTAGCATAATATTCATCTTGCCTTTCTCATCTACCAACACTATTTCTCCTAAGATTCATGTATAGAAATGTATCCAAAGGGGCAACACAGAAAATTTGGTAAAGATAGTCCATGAATGTGGAGATTTTTGTTTTACCTAATTTCTCCGCCTTTCCCCTCCTCATTTTTTATTAGACATACTAAGCTTGAGACCATCATGTAACAGCGTATTAATTGTTCAGTTTCACTGAGTGTGGTGGTAGAACATGGAGTAACAGGACTTTGAAGCAGTATAATGCACTTGTTTTCAGTTTTTGCTAATATATTTTATTATACATAGACACATACTCAAGCATATAGAATAAAATTTATGTGACAGTGCTCTTCTATTTAAACACTCATCAGTTCTCTGGGGTATAGAGCATATCATGTTTGTATATGTAAATTCTCAAGTAAAAGTTGTAGAAAAATTAACCTCTGCTTTTGCAAAATAGAAATTTTGGATAGCTTTGCTTTAACAGCCTCATATTTTTTTAAAAAGGGACTTTTATATAACAGCTTCATAGGTAGAATGAGAATTGGTTTTTCTGGTTGAAAGTGCCATCTCTAGTATCTATATGAAAAATTGCTTTTGTTTCATGGGTCTCCTGCCATCTACTTAAGGGTTTTTTCTTCCATAACACACCCAGCTTGATCCACACAGTACAAGATATGTGTATTTTTACAGGATGTGTATTTTTTCTGTTCATGGTGTACAGTATAAATACCATAGTTAATGTGGGGCTGAGGGCAACATTCTCTAGGAAATAACGATTTGAGGTGCTCTGCTAAAGCAGCGATTTGGTAGAGGTATGTTACGTGGTATACTTTTAAATACATTGCGATACGTTTCGTATTTTATTACACTGGCGTTTTTATTTGATTCCACACGGATCCCACGAGAGATTGGAGATCACTCGCCTGTGAGGCTCACTGAGCTCTGCCACTCCCTTTGACCGGATCTCAAACTGCTACTCCATAAAAAAAAAAGACCGAGGAAGTTGTTGCTGCCTCATGTGCAGTCTAGCCAATGCTAACCTATTTTATTTAAATGACGGCCTCGTTGTTAAATCACACGCCAAGAGGCGGGACAGATAGTATCGACCAATGGACGCGAAGTAACGGTAGTCGTCGACGAATCCATTTTAACAGACTGTGGCGAACGAACATTGCTGGGCTCGGAGGAGGGGCAGCGTCTGGAGTGGCACGAGGCTCACTTAATCACGTCAGGACAGGGCGTTTGAACCATCCAATGAGGCGATGGAAAGGACGAACCCTATAAAAGAAGCTGCAAGTGCGGAGCGGCTACTGCAGTTGTAGCTGGCAGGAGCCGAGTGCGGAAACATCACCTTCCGCTGGCTTCGCACCCGGGCGGTTTCTTCCAAGTTCTTCCCCACCATGACCACCACGACTACTTACACGGGGATGGACCCCAGCGGCCGAAGTAGCTCCAGGTGCGTGACTGGGAAAGCGTCCGCAAGAAGTTGCTGTTCGTTCACTCTCCTTGCCTCCCCCTAGACGCGGGGCCGTCTTCGCCCAATTCCCTTTCTACGGCGCGGAATCTCCGGGAAGGGACCGCGCGGCGAAACGCCCTGGATTTCGGGGAGGCGCGGGGCTGGGCTGGGCTCTGGCTGAGATTTCCTCAGTTCCCGGCTTGTGGCTGGGAGAGACGCGAAGAAATCCCCCCACCCACCCCCGCAAACCCCGGGTGGGATTTCTTCTCCTGCAGGGAAAAAGGCTCCCTTTCTTGGGATTGTGGCCTGCGGAAACCCTTCCCACCGCCGGCCCTGCTCCCTCCCCACCGCCGAGGGCTTAAGAGGCGAGGAGGGGAGCGCGAAGGGCTGCTGCCGCGAGAGAGAGAAAGAGAGAGGGGGGGGGGGAAAAGGCCGGGGCTATTGTCACACCGGCGCGCCCGTCTGCCGGCACCCGCCCGGCGCCTCCATCTGTTGTGTCGGCGAGGCGAGAGAGCAGCCTCCTTCCTGGCATCCGTCGGGAAGGCGAGGCGAGGCGTCGGCTGCCCCCGGCTTCCGCCTAAAGCAGGCCTCGGGACTCCGCCGAACCTGTAGCTTTCCACGCGCCTCCCCTTTTCGCCCCTTTCGTAGGTTTGGTTAGTTGGGAGCGAGGCGCGGGGCCTGGCGGCGAGAGAGAGAAAAGCGGCGGCGGCGGCGGGCTTGGCCTTTTTCGCCCTCTGCTTGGGAGGGTTGATGCCCGCCCGCCGTCGTAGCATATTTTTTTTTTGCCTTCCTCCCGCTTAAGTCATCCAGCTGCGGGATGCTGGGGGCGTGCTACGAGTCTCGACGATGTGCCTTTTAGCACGGAGCGCCGTCCCCTCTCGTCGGAACAAAGGAGGCTCAACTCCCGGTAGTTGAATCGGAGGCTTTCAGCCCTTCTCTCTCAGCCCGGCCCCGGTTATCGGCTTATCTGCTCGCCTTGCTGTTAATAGTGTCTTAGTCTGGCTAGGATTCCTCTTAAGAGTAGGTGGCTCTCGCTGGGTGGGGCTAGCCACGCTTCTTTTGTCTTGCGTCTTGTCGCTGCCTCTACCTGTTAACTCCAGCCTTTGGGGCTGGGATTAGGTCAGCAACTTCAAGCATTCTTGGGAAAGCGGCTTCCTCCTCGGGTCCAACTTCTGCCAGTCAGTTCGGTGGCACTTCGAGCAAGACTTGTTACAAGGAGTAAAGGCGTACTAAGCTTATAGTGTATTACTTTAAAGGGATTGGCGTTGAAATACAGTCGGGCTCCAGGGGTGTTTTATTAGTAGTCTCTTAATGCAGAATAAACAGCTATGGTGTGGATGTTGCAGTGGTTGTCCTTGGGATTGTGGGAGAGTTGGTGAGTGAATGTTTCAATTTGGGTTTTTGTTTTTTTTTAGTTAGTTAGCCAATCAATGACTTGTTCTGGAACAAAGAAAGGGTGAAATATTTTTGAGTTCCTGTGTTATAGTAGTGTGCAACAAATCATGGATGTAATAGTAACCGTAATCATACCAAATGGCTCTAGTCTGAAGAAATGTCACATCAAGTTTTCATAAAGATTTGCCTTGAAATTGGCTTCTCCTGTTGTTATACTAAGAGGCCATAATATATTGCAAAGGTGAAGAACCTTTGACCAGATGATGATGTGCAGCAGTAACAATTACAAATGGCATGGAAGGTAGTCAGGAATAGTGAGAATTAAAGTGTAGAGACAACTGGATGCCAGAGATTTCCCCATACTGATTCCTGAGTTGTTGTTAGCTGTGAAGTCTTGTAGGACTCATCGCGACCCTATGGACAACGTTCCTCCAGGGCTCCCTGTCCTCTACCATCTTCTGGAGTCCATTTAAGCTCAGGCCTACTGCTTCAGTCACTCCATCCAGCCACCTCATTCTCTGTCCCCTTCTTCTATTGCCCTCAGTCTTTCCCAGCATTAGGCTCTTCTCCAGTGAGTCCTTCCTTCTCATTAGGTGGCCAAAGTATTTAGAGTTTTAGCTTCAGTAGCTGGCCTTCTAAAGAGCAGTCAGGGTTGATCTCTTCTAGGACTGACCGGTTTGATCACCTTGCAGTCGAAGGGACTCTAGGAGTCTTCTCCAGCACCATAGTTCAAAGGCCTCAATTCTTTGGCGCTCAGCCTTTTTCATGGTCCAACTTTCACTGCCATACATTGCAACTGGGAAGACCATCGCCTTGACTATACACACTTTTGTTGTCAGGGTGATGTCTCTGCTTTTTAGTGTGCTGTCTAGATTTGCCATGGCTTTCCTCCCAAGGAGCAAGCGTCTTTTAATTTCTTGGCTACAGTCCCCATCTGCAGTGATCTTGGAGCCCAGGAAAATAAAATCTGTCACTACCTCCATTTCTTCCCCATCTATTTCCCAGGAATTGAGAGGGCCGGATGCCATGATCTTGGTTTTCTTAATGTTAAGTTTCAACCCAAGTTTTGAACTCTCCTCCTTCACCCGCAACAAGAGGTTCTTTAGTTCTTCTTCACTTTCTGCCATTAGAGTGGTATCATCTGCATATCTTAGGTTGTTGATATTTCTTCCGGCAATCTTAATTCCAAATTTTGATTCCTCTAACCCTGCCTTTCTCATGATGTGCTATGCATATACGTTAAGTAGGTAGGGCGACAGTATACAACCTTGCCGGACTCCTTTCCCAATTTTGAACCAATCAGTGGTTCCGTGTCCAGTTCTCGCTGTAGCTTCTTGGCCCACATATAGGCTTCTCAAGAGACAAATAAGATGGTCTGGTACACCTATCTCTTTAAGGACTTGCCAGAGTTTGTTATGATCCACACAATCAAAGGCTTTAGTATAGTCAATGAAGCAGAAGTAGATGTTTTTCTGGAACTCCCTAGCCTTCTCCATGATCCAGCATATGTTGGCAATTTTATCTCTAGTTCCTTTGCCTCTTCGAAATCATGCCTGTACTTCTGGTAGTTCTCGATCCACATACTGCTGGAGTCTAGCTTGTAGGATTTTAAGCATAACTTTACTAGCATGAGAAATGAGTGCAATGGTGCGGTAGTTTGAACATTCTTTGGCACTGCCTTTCTTTGGAATTGGAATGTAAACTGATCTTTTCCAATCCTGTGGCCACTGTTGAGTTTTCCAAATTTGCTGGCAAATTGAGTGTAGCACATTTACTGCATTGTCTTTTAAGATTTTGAATAGCTCAGCTGGAATACTGTCACCTCCACTAGCTTTGTTGTTGCTCAGCTTTTCTAAGGCCCACTTCACATTCTAGGATGTCTGGCTCGAGGTCAGTGACCACCTCATTGTGATTATCAGGGACATTAAGCTCATTCTTGTATAGTTCTTCTGTGTAATTTTGCCACCTGTTCTTAATCTCTTTTGCCTCTGTTAGGTCCCTGCCATTTTGGTCCTTTATCATGCCCATTTTTGCATGAAAAGTTCCCTTCATCTCTCCAATTATTTTGAAAAGATCTCTGGTCCTCCCTATTCTATTGTTTTCTTCTATTTCTTTGCACTGTTCATATAAGAAAGCATTCTTATCTCTTCTAGCTATTCTCTGGAATTCTGCATTCAATTGGGCGTATCTTTCTTTTTCTCCCTTGCCTTTTGCTTCCCTCCTTTCCTCAGCTATTTGCAAAGCTTCCTCAGACAGCCATTTTGCTTTCTTGCATTTCTTTTTCTTTGGGATGGTTTTGGTTGTTACCTGTTGTACAATGTTGTGAACCTCTGTTCATAGTTCTTCAGGCACTCTGTCTATCAGATATAATTCCTTAAATCTATTTGTCACCTCTACTGTATATTCATCAGGGATATGATTTAATTCATACCTGAGTGGCCTAGTGCTTTTTCCTACTTTCTTCAGTTTAAGCCTAAACTTTGCAAGGAGAAGCTCATGGTCTGAGCCACAGTCAGCTCCTGGTCTTGTTTTTACTGACTGTATAGAGCTTCTCCATCTTTGGCTGCAGAGCATATAGTCAACCTGATTTCTGTGTTGACCGTCTGGTGATGTCCATGTGTAGAGCCGTCTCTTGGGTTGTTGGAAAAGAGTGTTTGCTATGACCATCGTATTCTCTTGACAAAATTCTATCAGCCTGTGCCCTGCTTCATTTTGTACTCCAAGGCCAAACTTGCCTGTTATTCTGGTTATCTTTTGGCTTCCTACTTTAGCATTCCAATCCCCCATGATGATAAGGGCATAATTTTTTGGTGTTAGTTCTATAAGGTGCTGTAGGGCTTCATAGAACTGGTCAATTTCATCCTCTTCGGCACCGATGGTTGGGGCATAGACTCGGACTACTGTGATATTGAATGGTTTGTCTTGGATTGGAACTGAGATCATTCTGTCATTTTGGGGATTGTATCCCAGTATTGCTTTTTCTACTCCTTTATTGACTATGAAGGGTACTCAATTTCTTCTGAGAGATTCTTGCCCGCAGTAGTATACCATTTTAGTTCACTGATTCCTAAGATGTCAATGTTCAGTCTTGTCATCTGTTTGACCACATCCAGCTTGCCTTGATTCATGGATCTTACATTCCAGGTTCCTATGGAGAAAAAATCTTTACAGCATTGGACTTTCCTTCCACCACCAGACACATCCACAGCTGAGCGTCCTTTCGGCTTTGGCCCAGTCTCTTCATTCTTTCTGGTGCTACTAGTACTAGCCCTCTGCTCTTCCCCAGTAGCATATTGGACACCTTCCGACCTGAGGGGCTCATCTTCCAGTGTCATATCATTTTGCCTTTTGGTACTGTCCATAGGGTTTTCATGGCAAAGATACTGGAGTGGGTTGCCATTTCCTTCTCCAGTGGATCACGTTTTGTTAGAACTCTCTGCTACGACCTGTCCATCTTGGGTGGCCCTGCAGGGCATAGCTCATAGCTTCATTGAATTACACAAGCCCCTTCACCACAACAAGGCTGTAATTCATGAAGGGGTGATTCCTGAGTAGGGAGGAATATTTGTGAATCTAGAAAATTGTAAGAAATGTTCTCATAAATGGCCTCTTGTAAATTGTGAGCAAATGTTCAAATTTTTGCGGTCCAACTTGGTTTTTGAAGAATGCTAGGCTTTATACTGCTGCTGTCGTATTGGAGCTAACTGAAGCAATAATGGGGTGAAAAGCAATTGGGTGACAAATAAGATGAAAACAACTCTAGGCAACAAAGTCCGAAAATATTTTGTTTCTACCATGCATCCTAAATTTTCACCATATGACATAATGTGAGCAAATAGGCACAGATATCAATTGTAGACATGATAAAATCCAATTTTACCAACTGGATAGCGTGAGAATTGTCCATTCTTTGTTCTCTGATAACATCTCTTTCTGCTGATAGAACCATCAGTACATTCCACTCATATAATTAATGCCACAAAGTAGAAAGTTCTGTGAATACATTTGGAAGACCGAATTGTTATTTAGTAAATTTCAGGCAATAAGTGCTTTTTTTCTGAGTTTGGTGATCATTATTAAGCAAATCAAGTCTACTATTATTGACAACTTTTTTTTACAACTTGCAGTTGATACAAAACAAGTTGTATTTTTGCCTCTAGAGCAGGGGTCGGCAACCTAAAAAAGCAAAAGAGCCACTGGGAACCGGTTCCATCATACACACAAAAAAGTGGGAGCCGCGTGCATCTGCGCATGCACAAAAAATGTTTTGCGCATGCGCAAAACGGGAGGCACCTGCACGGCGGCGGCGGCGGGTCTCCCTGGTGACGGGTGCTGGGTTGTGGTGCCATCTTCAGCCCAGCGCAGCTCTCCAAACCTTCCCACTCTCCGAATGGGTGGCGGCACCACCCGAAGGCGGCAAACTGGCTGTGGCAGCTTTCCAAATGGGCGGCGGCGCGCGCAGCTGTCCAAACCTTTGGAGAGGTGTGCGCGCACCTCCGCCCGAAAGGGCGGCTTCGCCGCCCATTTGCAGACCTGCTGCTGCCAGTTTGGAAAGCTGCCATGGCCAGTTTGCAGACCTACCGCCTTCGGAGGAAGGCAGTAGCTCTGCAAATGGGCCGCAGCAGATTTCCAAACGGGCGGTGCCACCGCCCGTTCCGAGAGGTGCGCATGCAGCTTTCCAAACCTTTGGAGAGGTGCACGTGCACCTCCGCTCGAACGGGCGGTGGCGCCTCCCGTTTGTAAACCTGCTGCCGCCAGTTTGGAAAGCTGCCGCGGCCAGTTTACAGACCTGCCACCGTCGGAGGAGGGCGGTAGTTCTGCCAATGGGCCGCAGCAGATTTCCAAACTGGCGGCAGCAGGTTTACAAACGGGAGGCGCCACTGCCTGGAGAGGTGCACGCGCACCGGGCGCCTGGGAGCCGCAGGAGACGGATTAAAAAGCCGCATGCAGCTCCGGAGCCGCGGGTTGCCGACCCGTGCTCTAGAGGAATCGAGCATAAGGAATAGCCTTTCTGTTCCATATATTCAGCCAGTTCTACTTCAGCATGAAAAGTTTTACAATAAAAAAGGGTTGAACCTTGAGATTTCTATATTTTGAGTGTTTCTGTGGGACAGTTTTCACTGATAAAAGAACGTGCACTTCCATCAACTGCACATATATGACACTTTTTTCAATATATTGTTAGAAATGATGAGGGAAACCTGGATTCATACATGTGGTCTTTGACATACGACCAGCTGTTTAGTGACCATTTGAAGTTACAACACTAAAAAAATGACTGACAGTTTTTCACATGACCTTTGCAGCATCCCCTATGGTCACATGATCAACTGGCTTGGCAACTGGCATGTATTTATGACAATTTTGGTTCCTGGAGTCACAATCTGCTTGTCAGCTAAGATAGTCCAGAATTTTAATATTCAGCCCAAATCTTATTTTAAATGTAAGAATAAGCTTGGTTTGTAATTGTGCAGCTCATGATCAATCCAAAACATTTATGGTTGCTATCATGATTTTTACTACTTAGTTTAAAGGTTGCCATACTGAAAATGGCTACTCCAATTTTCCCATCTTTTGTGCTCAAAGAATTTTGAAAATGATTTTTAAAAAGTTTCTTATGATTAAAATTTTTTGCACCTTTACAAAAAGCCATGGTGATACTGAATCTAAAAACAGCTGTTTGCTGCATGTACACCTGCTTGAGCATTATTATAGACTACATATGTAGTGAAAAAAAGTATTAGAACATATCTGTCACTGTAATGATGCAGGGTACTATGATCCCAGAGATAATGTTTTGGAGACCATAGGAATCGGAGAGAAGGAAGTCTTGCAGACATCAAGGAGCACCCACCCCACCCCCAATGTAGCCTTTCGGCGTATTTTTCCTGTGGATCCCATGCTATAATCTTAAAGTTAAGTAACAAAACTTTGTAATTATATAAGCAGCCTTATCTGCAAGAAGGAAATGGATACTGATGTCATCTGAATGGCTGGATATTGCTGCTAAAAGTGAATATAAAATTCTGATGCATCCATGTTGAAAGCATGTAGCGGTGAATTCACAAAATGGCTGTTCACAAAATGTGAATGTCCACTTAGAAATGTCCACATTTCAGAAGTTGCATGATTCCTATCTCCCAAGATGATCTCCATCACCCACTAAGGCCATGGGGGGTGGGGCTAAAGGCACTCCTGGACGTAACTTTGGTACTAGAGGCGAAGCTTTGCTTTACATCACGCCAACTTCATTTAAAGAAAAAAAATTGAGATGTCAAGTTGAGATTGACAGTGTACTAAGGAAATGTCTGAGGTTCATTGTTTATCTTTTGTAAGTTGCCTGTTTAATAGGCTACCGAATAAAAATAATTCTGGAACCACGTCTTTGTTTTTAACCAAGCCTTATCTGTGGGATATGGCTTATCATATAACCTTAAAATAATTATTAATGTAGGCAATGTCTGCTTAGCTCTGTGTTTGCTGGAATTACCCACTATGTGCACATGTAGCTCAATGCTTCAGAAAGAATGTAGGAAGCTGTACACCCAGTCTATTTGTCCATCTACAGTAGTTCACCCTGCTGAATCTGGGATCTGCAGCAATCTGTGTAAATGTTTCCCCTTTTTATTTGTTCTTTCTCCTTACTCTTCTTAATCATACATTTTTATGTGGGAAAGTCTTGTTAACTGATTTTTGTTTTTTTCAGAGTTATCTGAAAAAAAAATTAGGGTCATAGGCCTTTATCTCTGTCCTTCACATGTGATGATTGTACATCAATATTTCAATTATTTGGTTGGAGCAAAATGGAATTTATGGTTCCTGACCATATCTTTCTAATAAGTTGAGAAGCAATCTGGTTTAAAATGAGTAAGAAATAAATACACCATATTTTGTAACTTATATGTAAGTTCTCCTTGGTACAATTGTCTCTTAATACAACTAAAATGCTTTTTTTTCCCCCTAGGGTCCTTCGTCCCCCAGGTGGTGGTTCTAATTTCAACATGGGATTTGATTTGCCAAAAGATCAGCAAGGAGGAAAAAGGAACAGGATGGCATCTTCCATCTTTGGGACTCCAGAAGAAAATCCACCATCTTGGGCTAAGTCAACAGGTAAAAGGTTCCTTTCTTAAGGCAATTTTGGAGACTTAAATATCTAAATTTGGATTTAGCTCTGTTATTAAAAATAGACATAATAGATGAGATGGGCTTAAACAATTTGAAATGGTTCAGAGGATTTATATTCATTCATTCATTCCTTTTACTCCTAACAACAATTCAATCAATTGTTGTAGAGTTTGGTCTCTTCTCAATTTTGCTTTCTCCCATCCCAAAAGCTTCCAATAAAGTCATTAATCAGTTCTTCTCTTGGTTTATGATTTGTATTTCCACATTAACTTTCAAAACTTTAACCAACTTTTTTTCTATATTTAGTAGAAAATCTTTTATCTGTGTCATTCTCCTGGCTGTCATTTGTGTTTCCACTTTAGCAGCCTTCTTTGTGCAAAAAACCCACATTTTGTTTTTATTCTTGTGTTTCTGGTTGTAATATTTCTACATCAGACAAAATTTGTTTCACATTTGTTACTCCTTCATTAACATATTTTGACCATAGTCTGTCCATAGTAGCATCACTATTCCCAATATTGTAGTTGCTTATTTCTGAGTCCTTTCTTCAATTTCCGGGGGCATTTCATATGTTATAAGCTAATTTTTCCCTTATTAGAATGCCCTTGTTAAAATGTGTTCACATACACTATTTTAAGTAATAAGTAGCTGAATGCTCTTTATTATGCTTTGCTGTACTTGACGTATCTCATCCAATGATAACTCTTGCAGCCAAGTCCACTGAAGTCGAGGATAATTCTGAAGCAGTTGGATCTGAAAGGAGAGGTTCTTCTGATGCAAACGCTGGTGACAGTGTAACTCCAAAAGTAAGCGTTGCTTTCCTTTCCTTACCATGAATATATTGCAGTGACTAATTATTGTGCCTGGTAGTGCATCCTTTGTTCCATCTTGAATTAGTGTAAGTTTTTACTGTGACTGAGTTTTAATACTTTTATCAACAAGATGAGGGATGGAGAATTTTTGGTCAGTAGATGTTGCTGAACTACAACTGTAAACGAGGCTTTGCTGCTGGGAATTGTAGTTCTGTAAAATCTGGAAACCACAAGTTGCTCCACCCTTTTTAAAACGTCTCTGTAGGTGGGGGAATAAAACAAGAAATCTATGTTCTGCATATAGTATGCAGCATAACTAAAATGATACACACTTTTCAATTTGTGAGGAATTGTTTTTATCTAGAACTCGTTCTATTAATAGCGGTGACCATTTATACAATAATATCTCCATAATCCATGAAGTCATTTATCACTCCTTGCACTTTTTAATGTTTGCTATATTTTGCTTTAAATAAACAGATAGCTCACATTAACATTAGCAAGAAGAAAAAAAATGACTGTGTTTTGGGACTTATTAGGATCTGACTTTGGGGAACAAAAAGTAGAAGTAATATATTGGTCAGTTAAACATTACTTTGCATCCTTATAAAACTATTGTTTGATAAAACTATAGTTTGATATTGTACAACATACCTATAGAGCGTACATTTAGCAATCTGAATTGATAAAGTCATTACAATTAGCAATATGTTTAATGTTCCTCAAATTAGAGTATGTAATTAAGAATTTGAGTTAGATTGCTATCTGAACATGGGTCTGTTGTCCAATGATAATATAGCTTTTCTGAAACAGTGTTCTTTTAGTTATCACAATTTCCAGTTGCTATAATTTATACATTTTAGTATTTCTGTGAACTCTTCAATTCTATAATGAATCATCTAACATAAAAGTAAAAAAAAAATTGCCATTATTCCCTCCACTATTCCTATGCACTCATCCAGAAACTGTGAAGGGTGATTGCTGGAGAGTATTGAATATTATCTAAACTGAGTCTCTATATAATACATTCTCATTTATACATTTAGACATTATCCCCTCTCCTGTTCAGTTTTAAAATGTTGATTAAATCAAGTTTATGTTTTATTTAAAGCTAGATTGCTTTCATTATGTAATTCTTTTTTGTAAATCTTACGAAAATCGTTTTATGTGCCAAATTCAAACTGTTTCAGCAACACATTATGAAAATGTAATATATAGGTTGATTTCTCTCTATTCTTAAGTTATAAATATTAAATTATTGCCATTAAATGAGACATTTGCTATTCCAGCTTCAGGCCAACAGTATAGTAACTTAAATGGTCTGGCTTAGAATTTTGCTATACAGTTGAATCCCATAAGTAGCAAAAGGTCTAGTATTGTGTCTCATGTAATTCCCAGATAATACACTTGGAAAAATTTGTAAGTCCAGAGGAATTCCCTTCAGGAAATCCTTTCCAGCTAGTGGTGATGGTGTTTGCATAACTATGAGGAGCATATCTTTGAATGTAGTACAAGTAGTCCTCATTTAGTGACTCATTCAGCAACCATTTGAGATTGTGATGATGAAAAAATAACTTTACAAGGAATCCTCTCATTTATGGCCTTCATAGGTCTGCAAAGCAAAGGAACACTGAAGTAAGATCATAAGCACAATTGCAGCTTCACTGAATGAAACAACCAAATTACCAGTCACTAAATAATTGTCACTAAATGAGGAAGACCTGTAATGCACTGAGGAAGTGATTGAATGATCCACTGATTCCTAATAGCCTTGGTTGCTCTCAAACAATTGACTGTTAAGAAGATAAGACCAATGCATAAATTGTACCGAGGCCCAAAGGTCAACAAATTATCTAAGCGTCAGTATTCAAAAATACTATTTATTCTGTAAATATAAGCAGTTTTCCTGTCTGGCTCAAGTTTTAGAATTAGTAGTCTAAAATTGAAAAACATATGTCCATTTTATGTTGTATGTATAGAACTTCTAACTGCACCTTTGGTGCTGTGTTAAAAGTTAAGGCATTCAATCTTTGTGACTGGTAATTAATGTTTACAAAACTTAAGAAATAATTTGTTTTGTTTGCAGAGTGTGGAAAGTGAGGCTCCTGGTAAGTATCTTTTTTTCCCTTGCTTCTAAGCTTTTAAAATGTTCTTCCCAGCTTGGAAGAAGTATCACTGACTGAATGCAAGAATTGTATGTGAGGCTCAAAGAATAACTTGTATTAAGACAGTCTGGAAAGAACTCTAAAGATTGGTGTTGCCACATTGCAGTGCTGCTCGTCAACTCTGTGGCCTCTTGGTCTTTTATTACGTAGAAATAAAAGATTTGGAGAAATGCAACAGGTTGTTTCTGTTCTGTACCAGCCTGCTACCGGCCCTGCAGAAAAGGCAGGGACAACCCCTTTTACAAGAAGGCAAGAGGCTGGAATTACGCCTGCCAAATTTATTGATACAAAAATAAATAGAACAAGACATGAACCAAGAAACAGGAGCTTTTCAAGCGGTTGCCTTCAGCAAACCAGCCCTCCCACACATTCCCCTTTTATACAGTTCAGGGCGTGGCTTCTCTCTGCCTCCTTCCGAGGTGCCCCATTGCCTTCCTCTGTTTACTCCTGATTGACTGCCTCCTGCGGGCGTCCTTGAACAGGGCCAGCTGTGGGTCATCTTCATCCACGCTGTCAGGCTCACACAGCTGGGTCTGCGTCGTGACCAGGTGAGAGGGGCCTGGCTGAGGGCTCTCATCAAGCTGTCCAACCCCCTCAGCAAGCTCTTCAACACCCCCCTCCTCCTCCTCTCGTCCGACCCAACTGCCGAACCCACAGGCTGACCCTGAATCACAACAGTTTCATATTTTAAAATGTAGTTAGTATTGGAAGCCTTCTTACAAGAAGGAACCACTAGGGAGTTTAATAAGAGCTGTTTAAATTAATTCTGCAATGCTTGCAGCGGTAAAATAGAAGAATATATAGTCTGATCACAGTGGAAAAGGATTGTAGGCTATACTAAATCCAAATTAGCACAGCCATATTTATGACAAAGTAGAGCGAATGGAATTAGCCCAGTTTTCTATCAAGCAGAACATCTATTTATGAAGTGTAATGACTTAGGCACTTGGGAGCTTTATCAGACATGAAATAGCACACCTTTCCTCTGGCAGGCAGTTACCATTACTCTTAGTCCCCCTACAGGCCTAATCTTAGTTGGTTTTTGTATGTATGAATGAATTCCTTTCCAAAATGACTGATTTTCAAAATTCCAGCAGAGAGATTTGGCCAGTTTCACTTGTCTCATTCAAACCAAACACGCTTGACTTTGTTTTCTCTGTATCCAAAGTCAAAATATTTCTTACAGAGCTGTATATAATCTGACATACCAGCCAGAAATTTACAATTTACAATTTTAAATCAAGGTTAGAAGGGCAGCCTCACTTGGTTATAAATTTGTAGGATCAAATTCCTCTTAAGTATGAAATACCTCATCTCAGTATTAATTTCATAGACATAGTTACAATTCAAGAATGTGATTTTAAATGCTGTAGGAAGGGCAGGTCTATATCATTGACCATTAGGTCGATGACAGAAAGGAGAACATTTGGAGAACATTTATTCAGTCAATCTATGGTCAGGGAAGAGCTAGGAAGATGGACGGCCAACCTGCTCAGCCTGAAAGGAGTAGTAATGTATATTGTGCTAGGTTCCAGAAGAGATTACTGCTTGAAAAACCTTCCTTCCTTCCTTAAAGATGACATGAGCAGTGTCAGATGTTATTTTGCCCCCCCCCCCCCAATAGCTGAAGAGTTTTAAATATTTAACATGTTGGGAAGATTCCTCCAAATGAAACTTAATAAATATCTTAACTTTTGACAAAATTCTTGCCTATGAAGAATTATACACACTGCTTACCCTATTCCATTGTGGAAAGGTAAAATTGTTTTTAAATTGAAAGGCAAAAGATGATGATGATGATGCAAACAATTGTATTTGTTTTTATGTGAACATAATGGTAAATGTAGCTTACCATTATTTTAGCTCAAAAATAGTATGTTTTGAGTATCTGGAACTTGCAATTCACATCACCTCCATCCAATGGAAGACTATTTGTTAACATTCATCCACTTACTATGGTAATTTCTGTTTCACTAAGCTATTAAATATCCATAAATATCAAAGTTTGCTATTCATGTCTTCTAGTCTCTTTGATTTCCTTGAGCCTCCTAGCAAACTCGGGGCTGGAAAAAGGCATAATTTTTCTTCACATGTTCATGAAGCTTCTTTAGACAGGAAAAACTGCTTCTTCAAAGCATAGTATGAGAGAGACTTAATTATAAGTTGGGTCATTGGTGTCTGATCAGGCTGCTTAACAAAAAAGTGGCATTATCATCTTAACTAATTACAGAATTCTTTAATGTGGAATATTAATACTTCATTTTGTAGTCTGCTTAGTAGTCTGTAGTTGTAGTCCTTGAATGGTGGAATTACGTGCCATCAAGTTGATATCAATTCTTAATGACTACATAGGCAGGTTTTCTCTATGATGATCTGTCCCTAACCTGGTCCTTCAAGTCTTCCAATAGTGAACTTGCCACCATTGTAACAGTACATCCAGTTTGCTGCTGGTTGTCAGCTTCTTTCTTCTTTTCCCCAGTGTCAAAACCTTTCCCAAGAGCTAGGTTTTCACATGTTGTATCCAAAATAGAACAGTTTATGCCTTGTGTGAGATCTCTGGGTTGATATGTTCACTGACCCATTTGTTTGTTTTCTTGGCTATTTCATTGGAGTCTTTTCCAACACCAAAGTTCTTCAGAGTCTAACTTTAGCTTCCATAGAGTGTTGCAGGGAATAATGTTGCTTGGACTATTCTGATCTTTGTAGATATAGACATATCATCTGAATATCTTTTCCATCCATTTTTAAAGAATACTTTTTATTGAAGAGTTTAACAATGCTAAAAGATAATACAACTGAAATCAGAAATCAGATAGAAAAGAAATATAATGTGCAAAAAGGAAAAGAAAAAAATATTTAAGTGACCCTCAATGTTGCTTGCAACAGGTGCAGACAAATTTATTATTTCACCATCCCTATAAGATTACATACATTTTATTTATTTTTACTTATATAAATAACTCGAGGAGTTGAACATCCCTAATATACCTTCCTCCTATTTTCCCCACAACAAGAACCCTGTGAGGCAAGTTGGGCTGAGAGAGTGTTACTGTCTCAAAATCATCTAGCCAGCTTTCATGCCTAAAGCGGGTCTAGACCTCGTCATCTCCTAGTTTCTAGCCTGATGCCTTGACCACTAGACCAAACTGGCTCTATCCAAGTGTTTAGAAAGTGAGGTCAGTGTCCATCAATGCTCCACCCTAATTGAGAGCTTGATGGCTTTTCTCATCTGCAAGTACTCAGACATGCTGCTATCCTGTGGTCTCCTTGCAAGGAGCAAGCATCTAGAAAAGTGAAAGAGGTTCCATTGAAACAGATCTATTGTTAGTCTTCTTCCAGAGATGTCTGACTTGGAAGCCCTGCATCCGAATACCTTTTCCAAGGCATTTATGGCTACTCTACCAGGTGCTAATCTGATACATATTTCTTCACTGTTTGCCCCTTTACTGTTGTTGGTTGATTCAAAAGGCAGAAGCTGTCAACTGCCTCAGTGTCTTCATTGTTAACTCTAAAGCTGATAGTTGTACCTGTTGCCATTAGCTTGTTATTCTTGATATTTAATTTTAGTCCCAATTTTTTTCCCCACTGCGCTCCTTCGCATTTATTTGCAGAATGAAACAAACCTTCAACAACCTAACTACATTGTCCCATTTTACGAGTTGTGGCGCAAGGCAGCATCTATCCATACTCAATTTATTTGAAGAGAAATAAGACATGATTTAGACTTTCCCATGACTTAAAATTATTTTAAGAATTGTTAATAATTTAGTCATTGTCATCACCATCATTTTAGCCATTGTCTATCCACTGCAGAATGAAGCCTCTTCTGCATTTTTCCAACCAATACGGTCCTGACCTTTTTTTTTTTTGCCAGTTGGGCCCGCAATACTTGCTGATGTCGTCAATCCATCTTTTTTTTTAGGTTTCTTTCATAGACGCTTTTTATCAAGTGGGATCCATTGTATGTCTGCCTTCATCCACTTGCCATCAATTCTTCTTGCTATGTGACCAGCCCATTTCCATTCTTTTGCTCTCTTGATGATATTGTATACTTTCTTTTTATATCCCCCACGTTATTTTATATGAACAAGCAAAAATGATTTACTGTAGATCTATCTTCACTTATGAGCAACTGCAACTGAAATTGCGTTGGTGCCACAATTTAGTAGAGATTTTTAATATGAAGTGAGCCACTCACCGCACTTTAACAAGTAAAAATCTGTCCAAAATTGCCTGAGGTCAAGTACAGCTTCAAAAGTTTGTTATGATGAAAAACATACAGCTATAATGTGTTCTTTAGCATTAGCCTGAATGAACGACTAGATGTTGTCATTTGTTGCCACAATTTTCTTCCTCCTTAAGGTGTTGTCAATGTTAGACCGGCTGGTTGCATTCAGTTTCATAACAGTGATAACTTTAACAAACAACTCCTTGAATCAAGTAAATGCTAGAAAGGTTTATTGTATTAATACCACACGCTCGCATATGCTCGCTTGGTTAATATTAGGTAGCTGTAAAATAAAAATCTGCACTGAAGTGGCTCTTCAACAAAAAGTGCCACGACAAGGTGAACCTATTCACAAATGGAGGATGACAAGAAGCCAGAAGTTCAGCATTGCTTTCTTTCAGACAGTTTCTGCACAAATTAGTCTTGCAGAAGATAGAAGTAGCAGCAAATAATAGCATTTAGACTTATATACATCTTCCTAGTGCTTTATAGCAGCAGTCTCTAAGCGGTTTACAGAGCATATTGCTGCCAACAACCAGGATTTTCATTTTACCGACCTTGGAAGGATAAAAGGCTGAGTCAATTTCAGCCAGTCAGGACTGAATTCCTGGCAGTGGACAGAGTTAGATGCTGCATTCCAATCACTTTGCCCCCACAGCTCCTATTGAAGTCAAGCTAGTGTGTATCTTCAGGATAGAGATTTCAGTTAATGATCCTATTCCTGTAAGAATTATTTAAGAGAATAGTTCTGATGCTTTGAGTTCTGAAAAAGGGAAGAAGCATGCCTATAGCATATGTAGGATTCAGCATAGTAAACCTGTGATTCCGACTTGCTTTAGGAGTTCTGAGGGCTTCCATATGTCTTGCCAAAAGTGAAATGTCCTCAGATTAGAGAATGAATGTTTCTATTTCTATATAGCCATTGTCTTGTTTTTTCCCCCCTCAGAAAACACAGAAGAAACTGCTTCAGGCTTAAGTGAAGAAAAGCCCCTACCAGCTGCGCCTGTTCCTAGCCCAGTAGCTCCAGCACCTGCACCATCCAGGAGAAATCCACCAGGGGGGAAGTCTAGTCTAGTGCTCGGTTAAGCTCCATTTTCCTTCACTCCTTAATACTTGGAACTCGTGTCTGTCATCTTTGTTTTTCTTCCATGCTTGTGAACTGCACAACTTGAGCTTGACTGTACTTCTAAAACTACCATTAAAGGAGCACTTTATGTACTTCATATTTTTTTTGTTTTTTTGTTTTTTCCCAGCCAATCTTTCCCCAAGCTTCTTGTCTTGTCTCTCTTGAGTCTAACGGAAGTGACGTGTAATTTTTTCCCCGTAATGGTAGACAGTGGTATTTGCTACACAGCCCATGGCTGACAAAAGATTTCTGAGGTGTATAGTAGTGTCTGAAATTAAGCTGGATTAAATTCTGAGTGTGCTAAGTGGCATTTTTGTCCTAAAACTTGTAGAACAGTCTTAGTTGACTTAGAAGGGTTGGTAACTGGGATTGTACAGGTAGTGGATGAGTGACAAATGTATTCTCTGTATACAACTCTGCAACATATTTTTCCAAGGTATCATTCAATAATTGGTAAATGATTGAAGCCCTGTTGTGTACTGAAGAAATATCAAGTTGTGATGCTAGAAATCAATCATTCTCCCTTGGATCTTGGTTTAGTCATAACAGGATGAGGCCAGTGCTGAAGATACACCTGAAGATGTGAGATTTTGACTGTTCTTTGAATATCAGCCCCCATTGTAAATGATATGGGGATGCATCTTACAGAAGTAAGTATTGGGTGGATAAAATTTTGGGGACACATTCTCTGCCCAAACAACTCCAGTACTATGCATGATCATGCTGGTGCTTAAACAGGTGGTGGAAAAACTCAGCCTTCTAAATGTGTATTGTACCTCGAAGGCTGGATTGTTGCTTTAAAAATTTAAAAATAAAGGATATAGAAATTTTGAATCTGTGTCATTGCCTTATTTTCAAATTTACTTGGTTTGCTGCTTGAATAATTTCCGAAACAATCCAGAAACACAAATAAAATACATGGACATTTTAAACTGTTTTATAGTACAAACAGATGGAAGTAACACTAGTGTGCAGCTGGAGCCTTTCTCACTATTGGCATAGTCAAAATAATGTGTCTACACATTTCGTACTAACAATATCTCTGCATACAGGGTGGAGGAAACATTTTTCTTGAAAATAGAGGGGTTTTATGGCAATTTTTCTCTTTAATGTTTAGGTTTAAACATTAAATAAACCTAACCCACATGTTCTACTGTTACTGTATTAAAAATCCAGAGTTTGTAAGGGTATCAAAGAAAAGAAACTAGGAAAAAGGATGAAAGTTCCACAATTCAGAAAGTTCTTTTCCTATATCCCAGCTACACAATTCAAGTATTGATGGGATGCAGAAAATTTTGTGGAGTGGTTATATTCTATAGGAGAAAATTATTGTGTAAGTATCCCAATGGCAAGGTTTGAAGCAGAAAAATATCACCATTTCTGAATACTTTGTGTTTTGACTGGTTTCCTTTGGGTCCATCAATTAAGCAATGCCATCTAGTGAGACTAGAGAAAGCAGGGCTTCCCTGTCATAGCATCTGCCTCCAGAGATTAGTACAGCTCCATCTTGCCTGCCTTTAAAATCCTTTTTTCCCCCCCATCTCCCAAGCTTTGAGATATAGGGGTTGATGTGGTTGGGGATTAATATGTTGCTGGTGCTTTTTAACAGAATGTTTCATTTAGCTTGTGAAGATGGCCAGAGTGTTTATAGAGTTCAATAAATTCAATAAACAGTCCACTGTATTCTGGAACTTCAGACTTGGATATATGTGCTTTTACACTGCAATATCTTTATTTCAGTCTTTGATTAGCGATATAAAAAAGAGCTATGAAATTTACAGTTATAACATTAAAACAACCTTTGTCTAAAATTTGTAAGGATACTGACTATAGATTTACAAGGCTGAGATAATAGGAAGACCATAAAACCAGAATTTCTAAAGTGCTGGGTGTTAACTAAAATGTAATTAAGTTTTAGTGTTGAATAAAATACATTCTGTTGTATTTAAAAAGGCTAAAAAAATAAGATGTGGCAACAAAAATATAACAAGCAATATAAGTTGTTTTGAGACTGACTAGCTGGCAGTCAATAGTTGCCTGCCTCAGTCTTCTCTTTGTTAAGTTAAACATGCCTAATTCTTTTAGCTCTTCTCTGCACTCTTTTTTCTACTGATCAGAAATGGATGCAGTATTGTATTCCAAATGTGGATTCACCGGTGCAGTATAGAACAGTACTATCACTTTCCTTGATCTTGATACTATCCCTCTGTTAACGCAGACACTGAAATATTAGTTCACTGCTACACCATCCATCATAGTGTGTGCAAACTCCAAATATCTGGATTATGCAGTGGATGTACTTCGGATATGACAAAACTGTATTATATAGACTTTTTTTTCCAAACTTGGCAACTTTTAATTAGTGTGGACTTCGACTTCCAGAATTCCTCAGCCAGCAGGGCAAATTCTGGGAATTGAAGTCCATCTTCCAATTATCAAGTTTGAAAAACAAGTACAGACCAACAATGAAGTTGTACAGTAGAGAAATTATGGTAAAATAACGCAGTATTCTGTACAATATAGGCTAGCAATGTTTCTCAATCTTGACAACTTAAAAGATTCCTGGACCAACTCTCTGAATTCCTTAAGTTTTGCCGGCTGAGCAATTCTGGGAGTTGAAGTCTGCACAACTTCAAGTTGGCAAGGTTGAGACACTTTGCTGATTCTTACACATGTGATTAGTTTGTGGCTCTATGAACTTGTGACTTTTGCTTCAAATTTTGTGTTAACTCAGGTAACTTTCAGGTGCACCCCATCTAAAAATCATACAAAATCCGGAAAATACACGTTTGATTTTAAAGATCAAATCCAGACCTTAGCAAAATCAAAATTGCAATATCACAGAATAAATGTGTACCATCTGGTTTAAATCTAATTGTTTATTTACCGGTTGATACCCGCTGATTTTTTAGGTAAGAAAAAAATATTTCAAACAAAATTTTAGGATTAAAACGGGGAAATCTTTACCTTTTGATGCTCCTATTTACAGAAAGTATCCTTGCGTTCGCCTGAAACTAATTAAGGCCTTTATATATACGATGTATAAAATCGTCTCGCGGAATAATGCGATCTTAAAAAGGCCCGGTAAACGAAATCTCAAACGGGACTCCAGCCCCGAAGGCGTGGCAAACGGAGCGAGGCCAATTCCCTTCTGTCGTCGATGGAGGAGCTGGGATTTACTCCTTCCCCACGAGGTTCTCGGCCGTTTCCTGCCTGAGCAGAGGGTTGGACTAGAACAGCGTTTCCCAACCTTAGGAACTTGAAGATGCGTGGACTTCAACTCCCAGAATTCCCCAGCCAGCATAGCTGGCTGGGGAATTCTGGGAGTTGAAGTCCACGCATCTTCAAGTTCCTAAGGTTGGGAAAGGCTGGACTAGAAGACCTCCAAAGTCCCTTCCAACTCTTGTTATTCCAGCCTTCCCGCACTTTTAAAAGCTCCTTTGCCCTTCAGTACCGCGACTTTATTCCACCGGAAAACCCTCGATTTCTCCTCTATCCTCTTGCTTGGCCTGAGTCGAGGACTTGGGGAGGGGGGGGGGGCGGCGGCGGCGCAGTCTCTTTGCCGCTTGAAAGACATGGCCGACGGCGGGCGTCCCTCGCTCCGCGTGCTGGTGGACATGGACGGGGTCTTGAGCGACTTCGAGGGCGGGCTGCTCCGCGACTTTGTGGCTTCCTACCCCGGGGAGCCTCGCGTGGAACTGGCGCAACGAAAGGGCTTTTCGGCGTTGGATCAGTACCGGCGCCTGCGGGAAGACCTCGGGGTGAGCTTTCGGTAGCTGGATCCCCGAGGAGCAGGAGGAATTCTGGGTCTCCATCCCTCCGCTTTTGTTTTTTCCTGCAGCTAAAGGGAGAACGGGCAGAAATGCTGCAGGAGGCAGATCTCAGGTTTTCTTCCTTGCCGCTTAGGAACTTGAAGATGCGTGGACTTCAACTCCCAGAATTCCCCAGCCAGCATAGCTGGCTGGGGAATTCTGGGAGTTGAAGTCCACGCATCTTCAAGTTCCTAAGGTTGGGAAACGCCTTAGGTGACGCGTCTGGCATTTTTTTTTCAAACCCGTAGTTTCGGTTCATGCTGAGATAAAACGCGGTAATGTTAAACGGCTTTTACAAAAAAAAAAGTCTCTCTTTCTGCTTTGAAAATGATTGGAAGACTTCTCAGGCAAGCCAAAAGACAGATCTGGTGTTCCTTAAGGTGGAGGGGATGGGAGAGGCTAACTTTTGTCAGGTTCCCACATCTTTCTTTTTTTTAAAGATACCATTGTTTTTAAGGAATCATTCGTCAACCCACCTCTTAAACGAGCAGCCTTTTTTTTTTGAAGCTAGCAAAAGAATGCAAGAGTTTGAGCTGCTCTATGGAGTGCCAGATTACTGCAATATACAAGGCCCAAAGAAAGCACTTCTGCCTATAAATGAGTAGTGTACAACTAATACAGCAATGTCTGCAACTTTAAAAGTTTTAAAAGAAACTTTTAGCTGAAGCATTAGAATCTGTTTCATGTCATGACCTTTTAATTGGTGGAGTGCTTAAGAGTGCAACCCTGTGTAACTTTTAAAAGCACAGTATTGGCTATATAAAACACTACTCGTTTGAGAACTGATAAAAGCTGCTGTAAGTGAAGTCAGTCTGCTGTAAACTTTCCCTTCTAACTCTGGCTCTCCCTTCTCTGGATTTGAAAGCTGAGCAGTGTCATCTGTTTAGGATTTAAGTCAGGGGCTCCCAGGGGCTGTAACTAAACTGGGAAGTCGAGACGCACCCCAAAAGGTGGAAATGTCAAGCCACTTCAAACTTGTCCAGGAGTTGAGGATGTCTTTGCTTTTTATTATCTTTCTTTTTGTGTCACCAGAGAGACATAACCGTGACTTCTTAGGTGCTCTCTCATGTCTTCATTTCTGTCAGGAGCTGCACCGTTTGCCTTTATCCTGAAATAGGAAGAGACACTAGAACAGGCTTGTAGTAAACTTCCTTCCAGAAGCCTTCAACACCACAAAGTAAAGGAGTTTGAAATCATATCTCGAAGAGCAAATGGCAACTTCTCTCAAAACTTTTGAAAGGAGAGAAATATACATGGTTTTTTTTCTTAGCTGGGCATCCCTTTGGTACCAAGAACCACACAAATTGCTGGGAGATACCCCCCCCCCTTTATAATATCTGCCCTCTCCCTCCCTTCCAGCAGTCCCGGGCTGTTTTCTCAGAGGAAGGGCAAAAGAAAGAGACTGTTTCCTTTCTCACCTCTACCTTGATGCAGATCACCGATACTCTGCAATCCTGAGAAGTGGCTTCGGCAATTAGTTGAACAATTGGCAGGCAGGAACCAAGTCTCTGCATTTTCAGGCATAAGTGGCCTTACCTAGACAGCAAGGAAAGTGTGAAGAATTCCCATCATGGTTTAGTGTGTGAATGCAGCCCATACATGTGTTACTAAAAAGAAATGATCTCTAGCGCAGTGTTTCTCAACCTTGGCGACTTGAAGATGTGTGGGCTTCAGCTCCCAGAATTCTCCAGCCAGCTTCAATTCTGGGAGTTGGCCCACATATCTTCAAGCGACTAAGTTTGAGAAACACTGTTCCGGTAGGTCATCTATGCCTTCCGCTGCTTATTCATTCTAATAATTACAAAACAGTTACAGCTATTTACCTAAGCAGTATTTTGCAAGGTTTGAGAATCATTTTAGTGCCACCCCTCAATTACAACAATATTCTTTACTTTTCTGAGTTTTTGAGTAAGGAGCAGATTCAAGAGTATAAACAAACGAGATAGAACTATAAGCATGACAGTCACGCTAGCTATTTCAAAAAACGTCTTGCACCAATGACCCATTCTTAACTTCTTGCTGTAAAAAGCAGCTTGGCCTTTAGTGCTACTTACCTTGGAATATGGTTTGGAAATTAACTTAAAATATAGCATCTGGTTTCTTTATATGATCTTCAAAGCTACCTGAATTTTAAACCTTAATTAAATTGTCTTAACCATAATTCTAAGCATGTGACTTTCTTTTTTAGGAGAAAATAGCCAGTGTCTATGAGTCACCCGGCTTCTTTCTGAGTCTGCAGCCCATCCCAGGAGCTATTGAAGCGATGCACGAGATGAATCAAATGCCCAAGTAAGGACCATTCGACATTTAAGAACATTTTGGCATTAGCATATATTTTCTTCTTGTAATGAAGCATATTGTGTCTTTTCAGCACCGACGTTTTTATTTGCACAACTCCTATACGGAAATATGAACACTGTGTTTTGGAAAAGGTTGGCAAGTGTTACTCTTCCTTCTTTCACTCTTAACATGCAAAGCACCTATCAATCAAGATGAGGGATTCTGAATAACTCTGTTCTTTCTTTGGCTTTCTTTCCTTGCCTCTTCCCTGGTTAGTGACTAATAACAAGACAATGTCACAGCAGGTTTGGGTGGCTTTCGTACCGTGCCTCAGCTTTAGTTCTTCTGAGATTACAGAAAAGTTCTGTCTTAGTCCAGGATACTAAACTCTTAAGAAGATTACTAGCCATTAAAATCCAAATCTTCCATTGCCTTATACAAACTGAAATCGTGCCAGTACAAAGCCACTAAAGAGTCAAAGCACCTTGAAAGAAAAAAAAAAGATATCAAGTATAATAAAATATGTACTCCACTCATCAAAATATTTAAATGATACATACTGATCAGAAAGGGTGGCTCTTTCAAATCAGCACAGGCCTTGTCATCCCCAAAGGCTATTGCTATCTGATTTTAAAACTTATAAGTGGCATTTTAGAAAGGGTTATATTGGCCAATATTTTATACATATGTAATTATACATACGCATCTTATGAGATACGCATAGTTAAGATGCTGAAGCTTAAAAGCATATTTTATGATTTGTGTAGTAGTTTCCTAAATTTGTTGCTGCCACCTAGATATGAAAGATATGCTTTATTCTTTTCTGTCCACAATATTTATCAATTTATTACGAAGAGTTTTATGCCACCCTCCATCCAAATTATGAGGATAACAGACTAGTATCATACACTAGCTATATAGGAATAATTATTGTCTGGAAATCTGTCTTGAAAGAGCCGTCTTTCAAAGTTTGAAAAATCTGTCTGGAAAGTCAAGGAAAGCAAGTTTATGTGGCCCTCCAATTTTTTGCTGTACTGCAGCTTCATCACCTTTAGCCAGCCCAGCCCATTATAAGCGACTTGAAGAGTTGCAGGCCAGCCTGGAGCAGAAGGAAAATCTGAATTCAAGAATGGGCTGACCTGATTCTTGTCTCCATAGAAAAATATCCCACTCCCATACCCCAGAGCATCCCTGTGGAAGAGGCAACTGGGTAACAGATTTAAAAATGGCTGATTGCTCTGTTCTAAGCCTCATCCCTTCCTTGTCATGATGTAGAGCAGAGATTTTCAGGGTTTGGGGAATCCAGAAGCCTAACCTTGTTAAGAACACAGTGAAGTTAAAGGCTAAAACAGTGGAAAAGATAACAGAAGGCATGTTGCAATTCAGATAATAAAACATATTCCTGAAGGACAGTGCTAGATAATTGCAGTGTCACAAAACACCCTCATAACAAATTTAAGAGCAAACCTGCTTCTTAGTAATGCAATTTTCCACTTTTGTGAACTATATAGTGAGAATTTTTATTCTGTAAAAAAAGTAGTGCTAACCTGATGTACTTTCACCAGTAAGACCAAATTTTCATTTTTAAAGGAAATTTTAAGGAAAGGAAAATTTTATAGGAAATAGGATGGGCATGCTGCAGATCCCCTCAGCCAAAGAATGTTAGCTCAGAGGGACTAGAAGACGAGCTTCTTCTTCAGCAGTCCATGCTCTGTGGAACATCCTCCCTCTGGAGATTAGAATAGCCCCAACTGTATTAGCCTTCCGTAAAACTTTAAGACCCGTAAAACTTTAAGACCCGGCTGTGCTCCCAAGCCTGGGGTGCTACATGCACCAAGAGCCCTGCCTCCTGGCTATATTGTTTACAGGCCAGATTTCTTGCTCTGAATGTACTCAAATTAGATGTTTTAATGATTTTTTAGAGTATTATTTTTGTTGTTTTAAAATGCTTTACAACTTTAATTGTAATATACAGTCATGGCCGAAATTGTTGGCACCCCAGAAATGTTTCCAGAAAATCAAGTATTTCTCACAGAAAAGTATTGCAGGAACACATGTTTTGCTATACACAGGTTTATTCCCTTTGTGTGTATTGGAACACAACAAAAAAGGGAGGAAAAAAAGCAAATTGGACATAATGTCAAACAAAACTCCAAAAGTGGGCTGGACAAAATTATTGCCACCCTTAACTTAATATTTGGTTGCACACCCTTTGGGAAAAATAACTGAAATCAGTCGCTTCCTATAACCATAAATAAGCTTCTTACACCTCTCACCCAGAATTTTGGACCACTCTTCCTTTGCAAACTGCTCCAGGTCTCTCTTATTGGAAGGGCGCCTTTTCCCAACAGCAATTTTAAGATCTCTCCACAGGTGTTCAATGGGATTCAGATCTGGACTCATTGCTGGCCACTTCAGAACTCTCCAGCGCTTTCTTGCCATCCATTTCTGGGTGCTTTTTGACGTATGTTTGGGGTCATTGTCCTGCTGGAAGACCCAAGATCTCGGACGCAAACCCAGCTTTCTGACACTGGGCTCTACAGTGCGACCCAAAATCCTTTGGTAATCCTCAGATTTCATGATGCCTTGCACACATTCAAGGCACCCAGTGCCAGAGGCAGCAAAACCACCCCAAAACATCATTGAACCTCCACCATATTTCACTGTAGGTACTGTGTTCTTTTCTTTGTAGGCCTCATTTCGTTTTCGGTAAACAGTAGAATGATGTGCTTTACCAAAAAGCTCTATCTTGGTCTCATCTGTCCACAAGACGTTTTCCCAGAAGGATTTTGGCTTACTCAAGTACATTTTGGCAAACTGTAATCTTGCTTTTTTATGTCTCTGTGTCAGCAGTAGGGTCCTCCTGGGTCTCCTGCCATAGCGTTTCATTTCATTTAAATGTTGATGGATAGTTCGCGCTGACACTGATGCTCCCTGAGCCTGCAGGACAGTTTGCATTCCTTTGGAACTTGTTTGGGGCTGCTTATCCACCATCCGGACTATCCTGCGTTGCAACCTTTCATCAATTTTTCTCTTCCATCCACGACCAGGGAGATTAGCTACAGTGCCCTGGGTTGCAAACTTCTTGATAATGTTGCGCACTGTGGACAAAGGCAAATCTAGATCTCTGGAGATGGACTTGTAACCTTGAGATTGTTGATATTTGTCCACAATTTTGGTTCTCAAGTCCTCAGACAGTTCTCTTCTCCTCTTTCTGTTGTCCATGCTTAGTGTGGCACACACAGACACACAATGCAAAGACTAAGTGAACTTCTCTCCTTTTTATCTGCTTTCATGTGTGATTTTTATATTGCCCACACCTGTTACTTGCCCCAGGTGAGTTTAAAGGAGCATCACATGCTTGAAACAATCTTGTTTATCCACAATTTTGAAAGGGTGCCAATAATTTTGTCCAGCCCATTTTTGGAGTTTTGTTTGACATTATGTCCAATTTGCTTTTTTTCCTCCCTTTTTTGTTGTGTTCCAAAACACACAAAGGGAATAAACCTGTGTATAGCAAAACATATGTTCCTGCAATACTTTTCTGTGAGAAATACTTGATTTTCTGGAAAAATTTCTGGGGTGCCAACAATTTCGGCCATGACTGTATGTTTCTGAACTGGGAGCAGCCCAGAGTCATTTGTTGAGATGGGTGGCTATAGAAATCAAATTAATTATTTAATTAGTTAGTTTAGTTAGTTAGTTAATAAACAAATCAAATCACTGAGATCTGTTCTTGGAGCCACATTACCAGCCTATGCACATGTGTTCGTGACTGTGTTCATTGAAACTTAGTCTTTGAAAGTTTGGAGAGGATCAGCAGCTTGAGGTACAGTCCAGGCATTCTGTCTTAAAGCTAGATAGGATAAGTCTACTAATGTTTTTGTCAAGTTTCTGATGGATGAGCTCTTCAAAGAACTCCGAGGCAATAGAACATTGGCAATGCTTGGTTAAAGCCGGAATCTGGATTCCCCTCCCCTAAGTACAATAATATTAAAACACAGTTCCCTCCTTTCGTTGCCGTCATAAATCACATTCTCCAATTAGTTTGAAGGGTAAGTTCTCCCTCCTTAGCTTAACCCCCAGTTCTTTCTTATTGCCCCTTATTACATTCAACCTTGAAAATGCTCTGCTGCTATATGTCTAAGCATATTCTTCCTTCTCCCTCCCTTCTTCATCTAACTTTAACTCTAAAAGTGATACACAAGTAGAAATATAAAATACCTGCTGCTTCATCTTTTGTCAAAGCAAGAACATCCGATGTTTGCAGCGTTGACAGTTTTATAGTAAAAAAAGCTTTCTTGAAAGCACTAAATGCCTTTCTTCTAATACTGCTTTCTTATCACTTGACAGTACAGGTGGGTTGCACAGCACTTGGGCCCTAACTTTGTGGAGCGACTAATTCTGACTAGAGATAAAACAATTGTTTCAGCTGATCTGCTCATTGATGACAAGGACACCATTAAAGGTATGAGGAGCTGCGTTACCACGTCAACTTTTCATCAAAGTGCTGTATTATATGGCTACATTTTTAATGTCCCTTTCTAATTCTTCTCAGGGGTAGAGCCAAATCCAAGCTGGGAACACATCTTGTTCTCTTGCTGCCACAACAAACATCTAAAGCTACAGCCACCACGGAGGAGACTTGAATCTTGGACTGTTGACTGGAAGGCGATACTGGAGAGTAAACGCTCCAAGTGAAGCATAAAGGAAAGAACATTTATTTCAGCTACCATCAAAGGCTTTGGGAAGTATTTGCTGATTGCCAATCCCAACTGGAAACAGAAAGAGGTTCTTCAAGTCAAATGATCCTTATGGGAATAGGATTATATCTAATTCTAAATGTGCTTGAATGATTTGACTTATTAAAAGGTTACATTCTTGGATGGAATGTTTGTTACGCTTGCCAATTAATTAAATGAACAAAAGTGCTCTGAAAATGTAAGACAGCTCTTTGACTCATTATCTCCCCCCCTGCTACTTACTGAAAAATAAGCTTAAAAATAAAGGGAACACAAGATAAGACATCCTACTATTAAATACAGTACATTGTGTTGTTTAATTGTTCCCTTTATTTTTTTGAGCAGTATATATGCACAAATGTTTTGGATTGCTAACAAAGAATTAAAGGGAGACTGATATAGCCATTTCAAACTTATTTGTTCTCATCAGTCAGCCACACCCTTCTGAGATTCGAACCTGGGCTCATTGCACATTAGGCAGTTATTTTAACCTCTAGGCCACAGGCTCTTTCTCACTGTCAGCTGCATCGGGGACGGAAGAGGCAGGGGAGATATGTCTTGAGTATATATATACTCAAGACATATCTCCCCTGCCTCTTCCCTCCCCGATGCTATATATATATATATAGCTCAGCTCAGATATATATATCCCAGCTCTCCTCTACAAACAGTCTAGAATAGTTACCAAGGCCCTTTAGCAACTGGTTTATAGCAACTGGTTCATATTTCTAAATAACCTGAAAATGAATTGAAAAGCATATCAGAATACAAAAGGAACCCATCTGAAAGTCCACCGTATGCCTCCCAAGGAAACTCTCAGGACTATTTACAGTAAGCAGAATACCTGTAGCGAGTCCTTCCTCTTTTCCTCTGGGATGTGTGACAGGAAAGAATCCTGCTCCTCATTCAGGGAGGATCTCGCTGGCTGCCTCCTGGGCTGCCTCCCTCCTTGGGCAATGGAATTCCGATGGCTGTGTGCTTGGTGAGGCTCCTGGCCTCCTCCACCTGAAGGGGGCTGCAGTAATCCTCAAGAAAAATGGTGGCCAGGTTTTTCAGCCTTCTGTTGGTTGAGAGGGAGAAGCGCAGCATGCACTCGATCACAGGGAGGGCGGTGATCTCCTGGCGGGATTGGGGTGTGGACAAGTACATCAGAGTTGTCACTGCAGACAGGACAGTCTCTTCGTTGGCACTGGCAAGACAGTTGACAACAGCTGACACCCCTCCCGCCTCTAGGATATAGTCTTTGTTGATTTTGTCCAGGCAGAGATTACACAGTCCTCCTGAAAAATGAGAGAATGAGGTGGTAAAGATAACAACAGGGTTGTTTGGTCCATTTCACCTTAATAATAATGTATATTTCAGTAGCTCTAAGACAGGCATGTCCAAAGTCCGGCCCGCGGGCCATTTGCGGCCCGCGGGGCGGTTTAATACGGCCCGCAACAGCCCTCCCTGCTGTATGTAAATGCGGCCCTCCCACGGCCCTCCCTTCTGATTGAGGGCCGCCCCTTCGGGAGCTGCTCCCGCCTCCCCCGCTGAGGGGCCGCCCCAGGAAGCGCAGGCCGGCCCAGCTGCTGCCCCCACCCCGCCAGCCAGGCTCCGGGGCTCCACGCGGCTTCCTCCGCCTCCTCCTCCTCCTCCACCAGGCCTGCTCGGGGCCCTGGGTGGCTCCAGTGCGCAGGGGAAGCCCGCGGAGAGCGGATCGCGCCCTCATCCCGGCCGGAGCGCAGCCCAGAGGAGGAGCCGCTGGGCCGGGCATGCCCTGAGCGGCCGGGGGTCTCCGGTCGGGCCATGCGGCACTGTGGGCGAGGCGGGGGTGGCCGGCGGGGGTCTCGGCCTGCCCGCCCATCCCGCTGAGCACCTTCCCTGCACGCCGCGGCTGCCCATGGCGGCGGCTCCGGTGGCGCTGGGGCTCCCGGGCGCGGGGGCTCCGGCGGTGCCGGGCTGGCCGCTCTGGTACCACAAGGACCTGAGCCGGGCGGCGGCCGAGGAGCTGCTGGCGTGGGCCGGGCGGGCCGGCAGCTTCCTGGTGCGCGACAGCGAGAGCGTGGCCGGCGCCTTCACCCTCTGCATGCTGTGAGTCTGGGGACCCGCGGGCGCCGCCTTGGGGACGGGCCGCGGGAGGGAGGGAGGGGAGGGGAGGGGGCCAGGGCGCGCCTGCAGAAGACTCCCCCCCGAGGCTGGGCATTCCGTGGTGGCAGCCCCGGAGCCTGGAGCGGGGTCTGTCCAAGCCTCCGATTTCTTTCTTTCTTTTCTCTTTCTTTCTTTCTTTCTTTCTTTCTTTCTTTCTTTCTTTCTTTCTTTCTTTCTTTCTTTCTTTCTTTCTTTCTTTCTTTCTCTCTCTCTCTCTCTCTCTCTCTCTCTTTTCTCTTTCTTCTTCCTCTCTCCTGCCTCCATTCTCTCTTCTTCCTTCCTTCCTTCCTTCCTTCTCTCTTTCTCCTTCCCTCCCTCCCCCCATTCATCCTTTCTCCTCCCTGTCTCCTTCCCTCCCTTTCTCCCCCCCTCCCCCTCTCAGCCCTGCCTGGCGCTGGAGTCCCGGGGGTGACCTTCCGCCATGAAATCCGAGACGACTTTTTCAGCTGCAGAAATGTCAGCCTCCCGGGACGGGCTGGGCGACCCCACGGCGGGGAGAGGTGACTCCCCTCCCCCTTCTAGTGGCTTTCCCGACTCCGGCCGCGCCGATCTGCCGCTCCTCCGGTGGGTTGAAGGGCCGGCTGCCTGGCCGAACCGCCGTGCTCCTTCCCCTCGCCCCGGGCTTGGCGCGGCGTCTGTGCCGGTGCAGCGAGGCTGACGGTGCGCGCCTGGCCTGGCTGAGCGCGTGGCGGTTCGGCCAGGCAGGAAAAGGTGCAGGAAGCGGCCGCCGCCTGGTACCGGCGCCCGGGCTCACAACGTGGAGGCGGCGAGCAAGCGCGCGCTCAGGGCGAGGCGGCCGCGGTCCAGTGAGGGAAGAGCGCCGAGGGAGTGGCTGGCCGGGCTGCGCTGCTGCCGAGCAAAGCTTGGCCGGAGCGCCCGCTCTGCTCTGCCTGGCGCCAGCTCAGAGACTCCGCCCGCCAGGCCCTTCTCCCACTCAGCCAGGCCAGGCGCGCACCGTCAGCCTCGCTACACCGCCTCCACGTTGTGAGCCCGGGCGCCGTTACCAGGCGGCGGTCGCTTCCCGCACCTTTTCCTGCCTGGCCGAACCGCCGCGCTCCTCCCCCCCTGCCCCAGGCTTGGCGCAGCGTCTGTGCCGGTGCAGCGAGGCTGACGGTGCGCGCCTGGCCTGGCTGAGCGGGAGAAGGGCCTGGCGGGCGGAGTCTCTGAGCTGGCACCAGGCAGAGCAGAGCGGGCACCCCGGCCGAGCTTTGCTCGGCAGCAGCGCAGCCCGGCCAGCCACTCCCTCGGCGGTCTTCCCTCACCGGACCGCGGCCGCCTCGCCCTGAGCGCGTGCTTGCTCGCCGCCTCCACGTTGTGAGCCCGGGCGCCGTTACCAGGCGGCGGCCGCTTCCCGCACCTTTTCCTGTCTGGCCAAACCGCCACGCTCCTCCCCCCGCCGCAGGCTTGGCGCGGCGTCTGTGCTGGTGCAGCGAGGGCGCGCCTTCTTTGCCGCCGGAGCTGCCCCAGTTTCGAAGCCCTCTGGCTCCCCTGGGCGAAGGCGACATCCAGGGAAGGGCGGGTGTGTCTGTGTGTGTGTGTGTGTGTGTGTGTGTGTGTGTGTGCACGTGCGCGCATTCTGTGTTTCACAGCCATTTTATGGGCTGGGATGTGGGGAGCTGGACAGGGGTAGGTAGGGCCCTGGCCTAGCAGAATTTGTGAAGTGGTGGAAGTGTGTGAGCTGTTACCAGAGAGTCTGACCTTGTCAAAGTAAGTTTGACAAGGTCAGACTCTCTGGTAACAGCTCACACAGTAAGTTTTTTTTTTAAATTTATTTAAAATACATTGTGAAAACTCAGCTGTCAGTTGATCTTATGTTATAAAATGAAAAGTATGCCATTTGCAATTAACTTGGCATAAAATAATTCATTTGCATTTAATTGTAATTGTTCAAAGAATGTTCGGAAAAATGTTCGGCCCTCCAGCATGTTCACTTCATCCAATCTGGCCCTCTTTGAAAAAAGTTTGGACACCCCTGCTCTAAGACAACTTGGTCTCTTGTTTCTGTCCATCAATGGTTTGGGGATACATCTGATACGAGAACTGAGCTGCTCATTTGGTGACCGTTCAAACTTACAGTGACTATGAAAAAGGTGGTTTATGACTGATCCTTGGAAGTTGCAGCCATCACAGAATCCTGAAGACATGTGATCGCAATTCGGGTGCTAGACAACCATCACACATTTATAGTTTATAATGTGTGATCACCAACCAAACAAGCAAAGTCAACGGGGAAGCTGGCAGGAAGTCACAAGCCATGGTCACACGATATTGTACTTAACAACTACCAGGTAATTCACTTAACAGCTGCAGTCAGAACTGATGTTGTAAGTTGGTGTATTCATGTGATATTTCACTTTACAACTGTGTTGTTTAGTAACAGTTGCCAGTCTCAATTGCAGTTGGTACCTGAGGTCTACCGACAATATATAATATAAGCAAACTTGCAAGCTATTTATATAAATGCTGTCCATCAAAAATAGCTTTCAGGAGGTGCAAAACATCTCTGCATCTGCAGAATCCTTAGGTTGGAAAGCTTGAGTGAGCATGCTGAGAACTAAACTGAAACAACCATTTCTGTACTCACAGGTCATAGTATGGTCATACCTATCAGTAGAATCCATCATAAATACTGTCCTGTCAAGTGGGAAGGCATGGCAAAGATACAAATTTCCTCAGTTCAAATGACCAACTTATAACAAAGATACATTCAGAATCTTAAAAGTCATAAAATACTGATTGTAGATTTTATATACAGATTATGAATCTGTGCAACTGTTAGGGAGAAAGAATAAAACAGTACACCTCATGAATTAAAAATCTAGTACCAGAATTATGATAAAATATTGTACAAATTTGGAAAAACCTGTATTCTATTTGCAAAACAGCCTACACATTTGGATTTTTGGGGCCAAAAGGAGGAAAGACAGGTAAGAGAAATGATGCAGAGTTGACAAGCACCCTCTAAGACAGGGGTCCCCAGCCCCTGATCTGTGGACCAGTACCGAGCTGCAGCATGCCATCAACCGGGCCGCACAAACAAGCAAAGCCCCATTTGTGGAATGCAAGCAGCACAAAACCACCACCCCTCTGGTCCACAGAAAAACCTTTGGCCATGTAACCTGTCCCTGGTGCCCAAAAAGTTGGGGACCTCTGCTCAATATACCATAGTTTATGTTTAACTATTTTGACCTAGCCAAAAGTTCCTCTGTGCAAAAAATATTGTTGAATACATAGTTACCCCTTATAAAAATCCTACTTATTTTTCTAAAGTTGGAATCTGATAAAATGTGATTGTTTTATTAAAAAAATTAAGTAATCTACATATTTAGTTTCAATTGCACTTGATTTTGTTACGAAAACCTTTAAAATAAACCAGTCAGGCTAACCTCAACACTAAAAAATCCAGTTTGCAATAGTCATTGCACAAGAGAATGTTACACTTTATATCAGGGGTGTCAAACTGTTGGCCCATGGGCTGGTTGCATCATATGGAAGCCGCGCCCACCCCAGCTCCAGCAATGCAAAAAAAAAAGTCGCAATATCACGTGACAAGGTTGACACCCGTGCTTTATATTATTGCTCTCAGCTGTATTCTGGGTTATATTTGCTGGTGTATTTTGCTAGTGTCCTCTTCTCATCATTTTCAAAATATATTTTCTGTAATATCCTACCCAGTTCTTCAGCCTACTTGCATACCTTAAACTTGCGAGACCACCTGCTGCCATTGTCATCCTCCCATCGCCCGGTTCGCTCTCACAGAGTCGGCCTCCTCAGGGTGCCATTGGCCAGGCATTGCCGGCTGGCAACCCACAGGGGGAGAGCCTTCTCTGTGGGCGTGCCAACCCTCTGGAATGAACTACCCCCAGAGCTGCGGACGGCCCCTGACTGTCGGTTCTTCCGCCGTGACCTGAAGACCTGGTTGTTCCAACAAGCGGGCCTGGACTGACTATGTTTTTTAATTAGGCTTTTTACTGGGTTAAATTGCCTTGTATTTATTACACCTATTGTTTAATTCTTTTTTACATTTTTTACTTTATGTTTTTTAATTTTTATGGTTGTGAGCCGCCCTGAGTCCTCAGGGAGAAGGGCGGCATATAAATTTAATCAAATCAAATCAAACCTTTGCTAGAGAGTTCTTAAGCCAAGGATGAGGAAACTAGCCCTCCCACCTCTCTGATCATTGCAGGTTAAGGCTTCTGGAAATTTAGCAGCAAATTACATAACTACAGGTTTTTCTTCACATCTTAAACTGAAGACAGAATTGAACACTGCAGTGGAACATGCTAACATCCTAGCTTCTCCTATATCTTACAACTGCTGAGAAATGATTCTATTTCATGGAAAATGTTGAAATCCAGACCTTACCAAGTGCAAATTCCACAAGATTGTCATTATCCTCAGTCAGCATGTCGAGAAACAAATCCAAGACCCTGAGCTGCCGCAGATATTCATAATTTTGGGGGTCATAAGCAAAATTGGCCAGATTAGCCAACACTTGCTCTTTGGCATCTGCAACATAAATGAAAGAACTCTTAATATTAAAAAAGCACCTGTAAAAGCCAATGTGAGACTAAGAACTGACCAATAAATTACATTCACCTGAGTTATCTGTCACTTGGAATTCAGTAACTAAAGCTTGCAAGTATTCAAGCCGACCCAGACCTGCCAACTCCTTCTGATTTTGGGACATAGATGCTAGATAAATAGAAGACAAAACAGTGTTATGGCAGGTGTCAATACTTATTATAAATGTATGCATTTCAATTATCCCAGTGTATGTTATTCAATTCCATCTTCAAAAATACCAGAGTGTTATATAAAAACATTGCTAGGTAACTGTGCACAGTAACACTCAGTAATAATTTTGACATAAAGATTGTAACACTTCTCTTCCAGCAAGTTCAATTGACTGATGGCATTTTATTTTATTTTATTTTTAGAGTAGGGTTTCTAATTCTAATTCTTTTTGCTTATGTTTAGGATCTAAATTTAATTAATTTTAGATTTAGAAGATTTATTTAATAATTAAATCTTCCTTCCATCTGGATCACAATAAAGTTGAATTTGCCAAATCTTAGCATATAGCACATTTTCCCTAAACTGAAGTGTTGTCTTCTGTTAAAAAAAGAAACTCATAAACTTTAAACGAAGCACAATTTATTTAATGGGGTGTGTTTTTTTTCAGTATTATTCTGCCAAATGCATCACAAGGTGAGAATGGAAGTGATACTCCTGTTTACAATATCCATCTTATAAGGATGTGGGGGTCACTTCAGGAGGATTAACTTGTTCTGGGAATAGCCACTGATTAACGTTTCCTTTAATAATATCCTATTTAAAATGTAAGCACTGTCACATATTCTATTTATTTGTATCCCGCCTGTATTATTTTTACAAATAACTCAAAGGTGGTGAACATTTCCAATATACCTTCCTCCTCCCATTTTCCCCACAACAACATCCCTGTGAAGTGGGTTGGGCTGAAGAAGAATGAGTGACCCAAAATCACCCAGCTGGTTTTCATGGCTAAGGCAGGACTTGAACTCAAGGCCTCCTGTTTTCTAGCTTGGTGTCTTAACCTCTACTAGACCTAACTAGCTCTCATATTGTTAACACAGTAGGTTCTATAAATTTACTATAACATTGGCATTGGTTTCTAATAGCGTTCCTTTGGTGTCCATGGTAAATGAAATTGCATATTCAGTTCCAAGTTTTAATAACATAGCAATAGCAACAGCACTTAAGACTTATATACCGCTTCAGTGCTTTACAGTTCCCTCTAAACAAGCATTCAAAAAACAAACCTAACTATGTTAAGACTTAAGGATCTTATTTCTTCCTACAGGCAAGTAGCTTAATAAAAATATTTACCTTCGTTTGCATATTTTTTCATATAAAAAGGAACCATCAACATTACATTCGTGAGTGTAACGCTAATACCGTAACGGGGTCTTCGTCCAAATGACGCCCCGAAAAACTCCCCCAAAGGGCAACGGAGCCACCGCTTCCCCCACCCGATGGATTACCTGAATTTCTACGGTTCTCCAACAAGCCCTGGGAAAGGGGAGGGGGGGGGAGAAAGAGGACAAGAAATCAAGTCAATAAAAGCAAAGATCGGCAGAGTTAAGTTTTGCGGAACAGGAAGCCGGAAGTTACGTATAGGGACAAGGGGAAAGGTCCCCTCTGAACGACATAATCATAGACTAAGTCTCGTACCCACGTGCTGTAGTTCCGTGTTTGGTGCGGGAGCCCTCTGAAAGATTCAGTAGGCGGAGCCTCCCTGAAGCTCCCGCGGCCGCTGCCTCTGCACTACGGTGGCTGGTCTCTCGATGATGGATGCTACGGGAAGCATCGCAAAGGGCCGCCCGACCCAGCGGGAGGAAGTTGGGGACCCGCGGGGTTTTGAAATAAAAAGTTTCATACGTATTTAGGAGTAAACCTAAATACTCCAGATCGAAGTAAAACTCAACTTTCGTTGGAAAGTTGGCCGGGCCGTATCCCTGGGAGTCTCTCATTCCGAGCACGACTAGGCAAGGGTCCGCATAAAGACGCCCATCCAATGCTGGCGTTTGGGAGGGAACCCCTGGGCGTAGCGGAAAGGGCTGAAGGTATATAGAGTGGCGCTAGGAGGAGGTCCAAAATTAGAGCTTAGCTTCTGGCGACTTCGTATACCTATCTTTTTTCATGGCAACAGTTTAGCTGACAATGTTCTTGTGGGCTTGTGTCACCGTATTAATTACGTCCCGGTCCTGCTTAGGTATTCCCCCCCCAAGATCTGCGGTCCTCCTACCCAGCTTAATGGGGGGGGGGGGGAGAAGCGTTCCTTTCTTGCTAGGTATATTTTGCTGATGAGCCATGAGGGGATAAAATCTGGCAGTTTTTAGCCCATGGAGTTTTCTCCTACATCCAGAGTATCAATATTATGAGGAGAAACACCAGGAGGTACATTGCAGGGCCATCAATAACTGGTCGAGGAAATAACTAGTAATATTTGCATTGAGGCAGGCCATAAAGAAAGATACAAAGAATACATAAAAATGCTGCATGTCATAAAAGTGAGGCAGGACATAAAAGTGAGGCATGAAGAAAATGTGTGTATCAGAAGAGGAACAAGGAAATGGAGAATGCCAAACCACAAGTTCAACTGTAGGTCACACCTAGTAGGCCAGCACAAAAGTTCAGTTACAGCTAACCACATATTGTGCCAGCCGGTGTGTGAGCTCAGCTCTTTATTGGAAGGGGGGTAGTGAACTGGGGAATGAGGGTTACCTGGCCTCCTTAAATACCTAGCCAGGTAAACGGACAGCCAATGGGGTTGGTCCTAGGTTTCCCTCCGAAACTGGGTTTCCCGCCAAAACCGTTCAGGCCAACGCCCCCTGGTGGCTGTTGCTATGCAGGTGCCTGCATACATAACACCACATATGTCTTGCTTGTAGCTAAATCATAAATGGTGCTGGAAACATAGATGCTTAGCAAGACACCTGTGACCTTTGCTAGAGACAGGGTTGCAAGATATTTAGCTATAATTTAGCATCGCAAAGGGGGGCTAGAGATGAGCTAGAAGGGGGTCTAGAACTCATGTAACCAATCAGAGCTCATAAGTTACATTTCCGTGTTTTGTTATTTTGGAGACTATATATGTACTTGCTTTTCCCTGAAAACATGTTCAGACATTGATATTGCTTTTTGCTCTGAACCTTTTGCGCGCAAAATAAAACCACCTTTTGATTCCGAGGTCTGAGTTTTGATTCTGCAACAGCATTACTGCTAACCTTATAATTTTTCAAAATGGTTTTTTTATTTTTTTAGATTTTCACATAATTATAGGAATGCTAGGAATTGCACCATTTAAAAAGTTACTTTAAAATTTAAAGTAACTTTTTATATGGTGCAATTCCTAAGCATTCCTATAATTATGTGAAAATCTAAAATATTTTAATAAATAAATAAAAATAGTGGGATGAGAAGTTCTTAACTTTTTTCCCCCTTTCTCCTTTAAATTTTATTGCGGCAAATGATAGCCTATTAACTTTTAGGCAAGTCATAAAAGCAAGGAAATACAACTTTGCTTGCAGGGTACATCACAGCTACCCGTGTGTTTCTGATTTTGGCTTCTCTGGCAGCTCTGGCATTACACTTCTTTCTGATTGCTGCCTTCATGCCTTCCATGTTTGGCATCTTGGGAAAGCCCTTGGTTACTTCGGTGGTTGCCTATGTGGCTGGTAGGTGTTATAATAAATAATAAAATAATAATACCAAAGATGAAGAGGAGATGTCATCAGTCAGGGGGAGGGTGATCTCAAAGAGAATGCAAGATATCCCCTCCTGGGGTGGGGTGGGGGTTTAAATCTGGGGAGGTTCAAAGGTTTTTCCATGAGGCTTCAACTGTCTTCACAAACAATCAGTGCTCAGTTGAAGCCATTGGTAACAGAGCGGATATCATGGCCCCAAATATGAAACAGCCAGAAGCAATTCTGGAAAGCTGCAACATAAGAGAAAACCTCCAAAAACAAGGGTATTACTAGGAAATTCCTAGAGGATGTTAATAATGGGTTTGGTGGGACTGGCTAAAATCATAAAAGTGTGTTATCTTCTGATGATGTTAAACTGTTGCTATAGCTTGCAAGTTGTTTACAGAATAAAAAGTACTGGATGCCTTAGAAAGGAGCAGGTAAATAATCGGAAGGTTTATTGTGTCATGTTTCTATGGAATAATTATAGGAACTTTTAAGAATAACCAGCTTCTGTGCCAAAGGAACAGTCATGAGGACAGGCTTAGTCTGGCAATAGAGAGAAAAGTTGGATATTTATCAATCCTCTTCCTCTGCAGACCAGCAACTTAAGGGATCAGGAGGAGGGTGGGCTTGGGACTCTACTCCTCAGCACAGGGTGAGTCACTTATTCTATTTGAAACTAGTTCTGTCATTTAATAAGTATTTTTTCTAAAAGCAATCCAGCTGCTAGCTAGGATTATGAAACAGCGTCTTGGAAAGGCTGTTCCTTCAGTTTTGCCAATTTCTGTCTTGTATAATAAAACTAGTTGTGCTGTATTTTCTGGCTTCAGAATTGAATTAAAGCAAGTGTTTCTGCCTTTCAACTTCCAAAGCTACACAAAACCAGTTTTTGCTTTCGGACTGGGTGATCAAGTAGGAAAGAAGACTTCCACAATGAGCTAGAGAGCTAAAAACAACATGGTGATAAAGGTAGAAGTGAGCCGAGGTATGAACAAAAAGGCTAATGATGATACTGCAAAATATAATTAGGAAATTGTATATTAATGCAAAGCGCTGCATAATGTTTCTGGCATAATATTCCAGCTAGTTGCAAAATGGTTGTAAGAGAAGAGAAAGGCATATCTCCGAAGGGCTAAATTTGGCCTTACGTATCCTCTCCCAACTCTCAATTTTAATTTATTGAATGATTGACATCATTAAAAAGGCCTTGAGACCATCAGTGAGGAAAATAAAGAGCCCATTATTGACAGGGTAAAAATAGCATATGATTGACAAGTAATGAAATATTGAAGTCTTACAAGGGTTTGGGTATTGGACCTATTCCAGTAAAAACTATCTTACTGGCATGTGCTTTCCCAGAGACATGATTATCAACTTTTGTTTGAAATTTCAGTAGAAAATAAAACAATAGACAATCACCACAGTATATATGTTATTGATCATATGAAAACTGAAACAGTATCTTCAAAAATCTTTATGTAGAGAGGCTTTATTCAAAAAGAATAGAAAAAAAGCAGACTTGGACCCTTTTTAAATGATGTATTCAGAGAAAAGAAATAAGATGTCTCTTAATCCTGAAACAAGCACAATGGCTTTTTGTTGCATTTTAGTGCTCCCAAGTTTGCAAGTGTTACTGAGTGCATTTGACTTACATAGATATTTGAAAAGCTTCCCATAAAATTTCCAGTAAATAATGCAGTTATCTAGTAATAAACTGACTACAATCATGAAAATAAGGCATTGCAAATTACTTTAAGACAAAAGTATCTAGATATCATTTTTCTGTTCCAAAACCATCTAACCAACCTGCCTATCAAATAACTTACACTTTTTTAAAAAAAGGTTCCATTCAGTGGATGGGGAGTACTTAATATTAAATATAAATTTTATTACATTTTTGCATTAAAACTTCAGGATATTAAGTTTTGTATAATGTAAGAAACCTAAGAATTTAGACTAAAGTTTACCTAGTGTAATTTTCTGTTTCTGCTATACTAGCCAGCTAGATGATCCCAAGACATCTTAAAAAGTGGGGCATAATGATAGCAGCAACCCTCACTGCTACTGATTTTAAAATTTCCACTTAGTATTATAGACAGGCTACAGATAGGTCAAAGTATCCTTCATGACTTGTCACACTGTAACCTTGGCAGCAGCCTTTTAATAACTGAAGTGTGTTTTAAGATTGAATTACATTTTGTTTGTCCTATGTGGATAGATAGATTTTCCTCCTCTTTCTATTCTGCATACGCTATATTCACAGAGATTCACATACGCAAGTTTATTTTCACTGTATCATGCTGGAAAAATAACCCATCCAGACTTAAAAAGTTTGGAGGTCTGACTTTCAGAGTAGGGTTTTTCCAAACCATGTTTGTGGACATGACATTTGGATGTTCAGCTTCCTCCCATCCAATTCTAGTAAATTCCTTTTCCTCTTCTTCCACCCCTATTCCCCCATCCTCTCCCAGTTATTCAAAGCACAAAGTAATCTTGGGCTACTTTTAATGCTTCCAGAGACAAATATGCTTTGGGCCAATCCTGCATTCCTGTCATTTCAATTCACATAGTCAACTTTTAGGTTGATCGGTAGGGCTGTGACTTCCTTCTTACTTCATTTCAACATCTGCTCTTTTGAATCTTAAGTGCTTGAGTTCCTAGCCAATATTTTATTCCATTAGAAACCACTATGGACTTCAGAAGACTTAAATAAGCTGAATGTTTACAGAGATTAGAATTGGAAGAGTAGAATATTAAATGGAAATTTGAACTGTCAAAAGCAAGTAAGCCAGCCTGGATTGAAACATACATGTTCCAATATAAATACTGCTGTTTTAAAAGAAACTAGGCAAAGCAAATTATGTTCAGAGTAAAAGTTAATTTAAGAGACAGATTTAAGAGAAATACCATCCTCTTAACTATATAAATCCAATCCAGAGCAGAGATGGTCTTTATTTCAACCTATTGCCTGAGAGAAGCAGCATTTCTAAAACCTAATTTCCTTTAAACTAACAAGATCACCTTTTTACTCCTATACGTATCTTTATGTATGTAAAGAGTAGGCTCTGCAGAGACTATTCGAAGCCTTTTATAACCCAGTAAAAACAAGAACAAAAATGACTTCCTGTACCACACTGACATTTTGAAAGTGATAGGATCTACTGGTCCCTCCAAAAATAAGATGACCACTTCACTGTATGGTCATGACGTAGCACTTATATATCACTTCAGTGTGTTTTACAGCCCTCTTTAAGCAGTTTAGAGTCAGCCTATTGCCCCCAACAATCTGAGTCCTATTTTATTGACCTCGGAAGGATGGCTGGCTGAGTAAACCTTGAGCAGGTAAGACTCGAACTGCTGGCAGTCAGCAGAATTAATCTGCAATACTGCATTCTAATCACTGCACCACCACCACAGCTCTAGAAAGTGTCATGCAGCAACATATATTCAAAGAGGAAGAAAAGTTTAAGCCACTATTGGTTAATGCATAGGCACTTTGGAGCTGTCGACTTTTACTTCAAGTTGCAGTTTTGGGATTGAGACTTTATTGTCTCCATAAAAAGGCCTTCAAATGCAGAAAATATTCACTTTGGTTATAGCAGTGCATATAAGTCTACTCAGGCTGCTTTATATATGATACGTTCCTCTAGAAAATGCCCTCAAATTATAAAACAGGGATGAACAATTCTGCTTGACATTCAAGAAACTAGCAGTAAAGATCAATAAATAAGAATTCTGCACTTACGCTTGGAAAGAAGTCCACCAGTTGACTTCAGTACAAGCTTAAGTGCCTCCAATTGACTTCTCCAAAACAAAATGTCCTGTATAAGTAATATTGTGCTGGGTTTGCTTGTTTTAGAGAACGAGATAGTTAACAACCGAAAAGGTAAATGTCCTTTTTTACTAAGAGTCTGTAAGAAAACCTGACAATTTGCTATACTTCAAGTAATATCAGATGCTGTCATAAGACTTGCATTCTACACATTTTGTTTAAAGTGCTCCTTAGTGCTTGTGTATCTTCTTATCTGGATAATTTCTCTAGAAATCTGAACTGAACTCAGTTGAGTAGACCATTGTAGCAGGAAGGAGGTGAGCATGAAAAAGAGGCACTTCTCTGTGTGATGTCCCTTCCCCCGGCTTTTGCATTTTTGCATAATATTCCTTCAGCTCCTTTGCATTCAGATGCTTGTTATGTACATTACTTCAGGAGAAGTGTTTTTCATAGGCAGAAGTTCAGTTGGCACTTCTGTGTATTTTCCTTTGGAGAGATCTTCAGAGAGGGGCTTATGAACTTCTTTCCGTTTGTTTTTGGCTTCCAACGTGCAAAAGCTAAGACCCATGAACAGAGCAGCTGTTACCATGAAGAAGCTGGAAGCATAGAAGACATAACTAAAGTGTCCTGTAACATCCACAAGAAGACCTGAAACAGAACAGATACATGATTAAGAAAAACATAAGCTATTTGGCAATCAAATGTAGCATCAAGATATCTGAATACTCAGCCACCAATGGATCAAAAGGTTTAGGAAGTCTGTTCTAGAGCTAACGCAACCCATGAAGTCAGGAGGTTTCCTACATTTGGCAAGAAGAGCATCAATACAGATAAGAAATTCAATTTAACTGTTGACCCAGAATCATTGTGATTCTAATTACTTTTGCTTTCTTCTACTTTCACATTCTTTTTGCCATCCCTAACCCTTGTACTGTCAGTATTAATTGATAGTATAGGAAGCTGCAATTGCCACCTAGATTTATCCTGAGCTGTTCAATTATTCTATGTCCCATTTAAAGAAACAGGAAATGTCTATTTAATCAATGTGACTTATTAACTCTCTGTGGTAAATATAATTATTCAACAACTTTCCATAGCAATCCATCTCTCACAATCTGTTATAAGATGAAAATTATAGCTGCTTCTTATCTGAAGCAGTTTCTAGATCCCTTCAGATGTTTATCTGTCCCTTGCAGGTAGTTTAATATTGTACTTGCTTCCCATCATTTCCAGTATGCTTTAATAAAAGCATACAGTATCACCATTTGCTAATTATACAGACAACTGTATTTTAAGAATGAAAAAATGGTTTGCAGCATATGGATTTACAATTCTACTTTCAGATTTTCAGGTATTGAAATTGCCTGGATATCAGAAAAAGTGTTTCTCAGCATCCACTAATAGCAGTAGCAATATCAATAGCACTTTGACTTATATACCGCTTCACAGTACTTTATAGCCCTCTCTAAGCAGTTTACAGAGTCAGCATATTGCCCCCAACAATCTGGGCCCTCATTTTACTGACCTCGGAAGGATGGAAGGCTGAGTGCACTAAAAAGTATCAAAATCTTTTCTAGAGGGTTTGGATAGAGTCCTGATGTGTGTTGGCGGTGGTACAGGTAGGAAGAATTGATGAAAAGTGCCTGCCCCTTCTGTTAACAGACTTTCTAAAGAGAATCAAAACCCTTTGGATTCAGCTGATTATAATGGATCGATGGATCTCTACCCTTTTGTGAAATTGTGTACAAAAGTCCTTAAATCATATATTTATAACTTAAGCTACCAAATGTGCTTAAGAGTTAAACTGTACAGGTAGAAAGGAAACTAACGTATTTCATTTGTTCTTTAATTTTTAACTCTTATTTAATTAATAAATATTTTTGTCTAAGCATTGTGATATATTTTGTAAGTATCAGCATGCTCACAAAGGAGAAAAACTTACTGAATTCCTCAGGACTTACTTGTAAGTAAAAATACTTTAAAAATACTCACCAGTAGAAATTTTCAAAAACCTTTTTAGAAGATTTTTCGGTGAGCCAAAGAATACAATTGAGAGGGAGGGAGGGAGGACTTGTATTACAACTGATTCCATGGCAATCAGAATTTTATTTTTATATTCAGAATATGCCATGTTAATTCCAAGAATTAAAGAAATATTTTTTTAACTTGTATACATATGACTCCATTGTTTTGGTTGAAACACCAGAGTTCTATGGCTAACTCAGACTCCCTGGAATATGTAAGGATAAATCATCTTGTTGAAATTCACATGATCCCTATAGCAAATACCCATATAGATATATGTATCAAGTTTGACTTGATGTAAGGTGATATACTAATTACATATGCCTATATTTTAGCTAAAATATATCCTAATTTTACAAGAAAGCAAGCAACTGGGACAAGAGAAGCAGTGAGGCGATTTAACTTTTTTTCAGTCTGTATGTCCATACTGGTCTGAAGCTTGTTTTCCTCAGATCTATGCCAAACCTGGATCACTGTGGGATTTAGATTATTTAGCAACAACTGAAAGATGAATAAGAAATTTAGCTATGGTAAACAAGAAGATAGATAGCAGAGCTATAAGCAGAAGAAAATAAAAACTAGATCTTATATCAAAGAAAGCTGTTTGCTAATTACTGGTTGCTGCTCCTACATAATCTTTTTTTATGCTGACTGCTATAATCTTAAATCTCTAAAACCTTAATACTTGCCATTTAAAGCTGTAGTAATCACTCTGCAGAGAATTGTAACACAAATGCTAAAGCGAGCATGGAACTAAGGATTATGGTGGCCTTCATTTCACTGGATGTGTTCAAGCGGAGGATAGATAGCCATCTGACTGATGGCATAAATGGCCTCTTAAGTGCCACCATACAATGAATTCCAATTACAAGCAATATCTGTGCCAACAGTACCTCTGGGCCCAATTGCTGTATACTTCTTACCTGCAAGAGGAGGTCCAATAAGAATGGTGATACTTTCCAAGATGGTGAAAAGACCCAAGGCGCTAGAGAACCTGTCCATTTCCACTACATCCATTAACACTTGGAAGAGAAGTGCACCGATGACACTCATGGAGACACTATAGACCGAGCAGTAGACGACAAGCATACTATACTCAGCTGAAGCAGCACAGATGAGGTTGCTCAGGCCATTGAGCATCACAGCTGAGCTAAAGAGGTAGATCCTCTTGCCCTTGAAGACACTAAGACCTGAGAGAAGGCCTGCAATTGGGCGCATAAATATGTTGATGAATCCAATAATGGAAATTAGGAGGGCTGCTTTCTGTTCCTCCACTCCGTTCAAGATGGCATAGGGTACCAAGTAAACAAGAGGCAGAACAAAACCCATCACCATCCAGGTAACTCCAAGGGTATAGATTTGGTAGCCTTTGTTCTTGAAGAAGATATCAAAAGCTAGGTACTTCCTCAGGGTCTGGGAACACACAGTAAATCTTGACTGACATTGTTCTTTGTGATGCGAAGAGTTTCCATTGGGCATTCCTCCAGCTGACTGTTCAGAAAAAGATTTCAGTGGAAGGGCAGGCAGCTTACTTGGGACTGGCCTCATCACAGCCCCACACACGCAGCAGTTCAGCAACACTCCCCCAAAGATTAGAAATGTGTTTCTCCAGCCCATCTCATCAAGCAGGTTTTGGGAAATTAGTGGCCACAGTGTCATGCCAATGGAGATTCCAGTGGAGGCCAGGGCATTGGCTAATGCTCGCCGTTGTATAAAATAGTAACCAAGTACAGTGACACCTGCTTGGAAGCTAAAAGATGATCCCAGGCCTTTAAATTAAAAAAAAAGAAATAAAAATGATAAGCGTCTGCAGTGATAACATTTGTTTCATTCATTTCTCTGTGTGTATGCTTATAATATCAGAATTAATTCACCTACCACATCGCTGAAAGTATATTAAATGAATTATTTTGGGGTACCACTTGGAACAAAGGTGGGATGTGAACAATATTCTTCATGTACATTACTTAATATTAATTCCAGTAAAAATGTATCTGATAGATCTCAGAGGTTTCTGAAAGAATCTTACCCCTCCTCCTATTAAAAGCACTACTCCTTTGAAAACATTTGAAGTAGCAATCATGGATAATGTAATCACCACATTGCAGATAACTGAGATGAGCTTTTAAAATGTTACTCAGCATCTAAATCAGCACCACAATCCATACATACAGTAGAGCAGGGATGTCAAACTGCTGGCCCGCGGGCCGGAACAAAACCGCGCCCACCTCATTGGGGAATGGGGAAAAAGCTCTGATACGTTGCGCGATGTCATGTGACGTCGTGAGTTTGACATGTCTGCAGTAGAGGATCTATCACTATTTGCAACTTGGATTCATGTTATGTAGTTCTATAAGCTCTGAAAAGGAACCAAACAGGAAGTCATACAAACCATCCCATTGTACTTTTACTATACTCACCAGTGATGAATCCAGCTGTTAGGTAAAGCTCGCTAAGTGAGTTGGAGAAAGCACTGGCGACCATGCCCACTCCACTGAGCAGGCCTCCTACCATGACTGTTATCCTGCAGCCAAATCGCTCCACCAAAATGCTGCAAAGAGGACCTGAGAAGGGAACAATAAACACCAATTTCGGGATTCAAATTCAAAAGTATAGTGATTGGCACAGTCAAAAAGTTGCATTTGTTAGATTTCTATCCTATGGGAATCTCATTTCAGTTTATCTCTACAACAACTACAACCTGGAAGGTAGGTTGGGCTGGGAAAATATGACTAGTCAAGTGAGTTTCCATAATGGACAAGCACAGACCTGGGTCTTCCCTATCCTCGTTCAACACCTCCACATTAAGTTCTGTGCTCCTCCCTGCAGATTTGTTGTTTCTGCTGCTGCTAACATAGTCAAATCTATGCCACATGAAGATAGAATTTTGAAGAAAGATAAAAAAGTGTCCTATATAGACTATTGGCATGTCTATTCTCAATCCATGTTCAGCGTATAGGAATGCTAAGAGTATTTTGGAATCTGAACTTGAACATGTAGAGAGGAAAGAAGTATAGTATGGGTGCCAGTTTCAGATGAAAGTTCAGCAGATAAATTGGATGATCCCCACGCTGTTTTTTTTAAAAAAACAAGATTTTATCTGAGAGCATGAAAGGGAATCTGAATATAATATCAGTCTAAGTATCTTGTGCCAAACAAGGAACACGTTCAGTATAACTGACATAAAACACTTGAGCTGAAGCAGGAAAGTAATTTGAAGAAAGACATTTTGTTTAACAAGAATGTAAAATTAAGAGAAATATGCCCCTGAGATGGAAGAAAGAAGCTCTGAACAGTCATTTCTTGCAGAGAAATTTTTACTACTAGTTTACTACTGGGTAATTTTCCTCCCCCTTCTGTTTAATTGTGTCCAAATCTTAGAAACTGCCTAGTCGAGGCCCTACAGTTTTCTTGGCAAGGTGTTTTGCAAAAGTGCTTTGCCATTGCTTCTTTCCTAGGATTGAGAGTGAGTGGCTAGCCCAGGGATAGGCAACCTTGGCTCTTTTATGACTCGTGGACTTCAACTCCCAGAATTCCTGAGCCAGCCATGCTGAGGGAAAAGGGAGAGGTTTCCAAGCTGAGCCATGCTAGCTCAGGAATTCTGGGAGTTGAAGTCCATGAGTCATCAAAGAGCCAAGGTTGCCTACCCCTGGACTAGCCTAACGTCATCCAACCAGCTCTCATGCCTAAGGCAGGACTAGAAGTCACCATACGAATGGGAAGTGAAGTGTAATCATAATTTGTTAATAGGCTGAAATGAATGCTTTTTGTACCCAAAAAGAACAAGGTGTCTCTCTTTTGTTTTCCCTAAGCAGCCTTCTTGCATTCTTTTTGTTTCACTAGACAAGGCTGCACTTGAATTACTAGTTTGTGGAAAGGGTAGGATTTTGCGCATCTGAAACTTAATTTAATTTAATTAATTTAATAATATTTATATACCGCCCTTCTCCCTGAGGACTCAGGGCGGTTCACAGGGCAGAATAAAATACTAAATACAAACGTTAAAACAAGATTAAATAATTGCCCATATTAAAACAGTTGGAATCAAGTTCTAAAACACCAAGTTAAAATTAAAACACAAGACTAAAAACCCCACCAATCCCCATCAGGCTAGGCCGGCTTGAACAAACAGAAACGTCTTGAGATCGCGACGAAAGGAGCGAAGATCGGGCGCCATCCGGAGCTCTACCGGTAGCTGATTCCACAGCTCCGGAGCGCCCACAGAGAAGGATCTCCCCCTGGGGACCACCAATCGACATTCTCTGATCGGTGGCACCCTGAGGAGGCCCTCTCTGTGGGAACGCACAGGGCGCAGGGAGCTTGATGCCGGCAGCAGATGTTCCCTAAGGTACTCCGGCCCCATGCCATGAAGGGCTTTAAACACTGTTACCAGTACCTTGAATCTCACCCGGAAGACAACTGGCAACCAATGCAGCTCACGGAGCAACGGTGTAACGTGGGAGTATCGGGAGACTCCCAACACAACTCTCGCGGCTGCATTCTGTACCAGTTGGAGCTTCCGGGTGGTCCTCAAGGGCAGCCCCATGTTGTTCTGAACCAGCCCTCTTCTCGTAACCCCTAATTAAAAGAAGAGTCTGGAAAGCGTCCAAGGCTAAAAGGCTTCTGCCAAGATTTAATTACGCAGTTAACAAAAACACAAGAGCTTGTCTTCTCAAGCGGAAAAGTTGCTTTCAGCAACCAGCCCCTCCCCAAACACTTCTTTTATAGAGAGCTCAGGGCGTGGTCTCCCTGTGCCTCCTCCCGAGGAGTCCCATAGTCTTTCTTTGTTTGTCCCTGCTCGTCTGCCTCCTGCGTCGGGCGTCCTTGAACAGGGCCAGCTGTGGGTCATCATCCTCCGCACTCTCGGGCTCACACAGCTGAGAAGAGGTCCCCGGCTGAGGACTCTGCAAAGCCTCCAAATCATCATCAGCCGGTTCGTTTCCCTCCTCCCCCACATCTGAGTCCTCCGATACATCGGACCCGGCTGTCGGACCCACAGGCTGGCCCTGAGTCACAACACATGTAGAGAGCGTTGCAGTAGTCTAGACGAGAGGACACGAGCGCATGAGTGACCGTGCACAAATCATCCCGGCTAAGATAGGGCCGCAACTGGCGCACCAGGCGAACCTGGGCGAAGGCCCCCCTAGTCACAGCTCCTATATGGTCTTCCAGGGTGAGCCGTGAATCTAGGAGGACTCCCAAGTTGCGAGCCCTATCTACGGGGGGTAATAGTTCACCCCCCATAGCCAAAGGTGGAACATCCGAATAAACCCGGGATGAAGGTATGCAGAGCCACTCAGTCTTGTCGGGGTTGAGCTGGAGTCTGTTCCTCCCCATCCAGACCCGAACCGCCTCCAGGCACCGGGACATCACGTTGAGGGCATCACTGGGGTGGTTTGGGGTCGAAAGGAAAAGTTGGGTATCATCAGCGTACTGATGATACCCAACTCCAAAGCCACGAATGATCTCACCCAGCGGTTTCATGTAGATGTTGAACAGGAGAGGCGAGAGGACCGACCCCTGAGGAACTCCACAAATGAGAGACCTCGCGGTCGACCTCTGCCCTCCTGCCAACACCGACTGCGAACGTCCCCGGAGATAGGAGGAGAACCACTGTAAAACTGTGCCTCCCACTCCCAATCCCCTGAGACGCCGCAGCAAGATACCATGGTCGATGGTATCGAAAGCCGCCGAGAGGTCTAATAGGACTAGAACAGAGGAATATCCCCTGTCCCGAGCCCTCCAGAGATCATTCACCAGCGCGACCAATGCCGTCTCCGTGCTGTGCCCGGGCCTGAAACCCGATTGGTACGGGTCTAGATAATCCGCTTCATCCAGGACCAGAGGGAGCTGATGCGCCACCACACTCTCAACAACCTTCGCAAGAAAGCGAAGGTTGGAGACAGGACGAAAGTTGTTTAATACAGCTGGGTCCAAGGCAGGCTTCTTGAGGAGAGGCCTCACCACCGCCTCTTTCAAGACGGCGGGGAAGCAACCCTCACTCAGAGAAGCCGATATAACTGCCTGGAACCAGCTGCGTGTCCTCTCCCGGGCTGCATAGACCAGCCAGGAAGGGCACGGGTCCAATAAACACGTGGTGGTGCTCAGCCTCCCCATGATCCTGTCCACTTCCTCCGGAGTCACAGAATCAAACTCCTCCCAGATGATATCGACAAGACCGCCAGTGTCCTGATCGTCAGACTCTGCCCAGTCAGAGTCCAGACCGGTCCGAATCCGAGCGATTTTGTCCGACAGATGTTGGTTAAACTCCTCGGCACGACCCTGCAAGGGATCCTCCCTCACCTCCTGATTTAGGAGGGAGCGAGTCACCCTAAACAGGGTGGCCGGGCGATTATCTGCGGACGCGATAAGGGTGGCGAAGTGGTTAGACCTCGCCTCCCTTATCGCAGCGAGATAAGACCTAATGTAGGCTCTTAGTCGCAATCGGTCGGATTCGGATCGGCTGGACCTCCAACCGCTCTCTAGGCCCCGTCTCCGACGCTTCATCTCCCGAAGCTCCGCAGAGAACCATGGAGCTCGACGGGATCTGCACCGGGTCAGGGGCCGCAAGGGTACAACTCGGTCAAGAGCCTCAGTGGCCATCCTTTCCCAGGCTTCCACTAAGGCATCTGCCGAGCTGTGAGCAAGGGAGGCAGGTGGGGACCCCAGCGCTGCCTGGAACCTCTGGGGATCCATTAAGCGTCTGGGGCGGTACCATTTAATTGGTTCCAAGCACCCACGGCGGGGGGTGGCAAAACGGAAGACCAGCCGCAGGAGATGATGATCGGTCCATGACAGGGGCATAATAATTGGGGAGCCCCCACCAAGATCATCTAACCACCGTCCAGATAAAAAAACTAGGTCAAGGGTGTGGCCTCCCTCATGAGTCGGTCCCGAAATTACTTGCGTCAGGTCCATGGCCGTCATGGAAGCCATGAACTCCCGAGCCAACTCAGATGATCCTCCCAGCGATGGTAGATTGAAGTCCCCCAAAACTATAAGTTTCGGGAACTCAACCACCAACCCAGAGAGGACATCGAGCAGCTCAGGCAGGGCTGCTGCTGCGTGACTAGGCGAAAGGTACACCAGCAGCAAGCCCAACTGCGCACCAGGGCCGCATCTCAAAAAGAGAGACTCACACCCGACTATCTGAGGAACAGTGGCCTCCCGCGGACACAAGGTCTCCCTCATAACAACAGCCACACCCCCACCCCGAGCCCGAGGCCGGTGCAGCACCCGGAAATCTGGTGGGCAAAGGTCAACCAGAGGAATCCCGCCCTCTGGGCCCAACCAAGTCTCCGTGATGCAAGCCAGGTCCGCCTGCTCACCCTCGACCAGATCACGAACGAGAGGAGCCTTATTAGAGACGGACCTGGCATTCAAATACACCAGCCGGAGCTCAGGGGGCTGCACACCCTCACTCCCGGGACCTTGGGGTAGAGCCAGAGGGTCGGAGTGCCTCACCGCTTGTAAGCAGCGGAGAGGCCTTCCCTGAGATCGATACGGCCCTCTGCTCCTACATCTGCTGCCATTCCCTGATGTCGTGGGAATAGGTAGCCCCACGACCAGCCCTGGAGCCCCGGAGGTGACCGACCCCCGCTCCTCCCCCCTGCGATCTCCATCGGCCCTAGCCAGAACAGCGGTAGTTGGATAGCCCCCCTTATCCAAACAACCAAAAGAACCCTCCCGCCTCCCTAACCCCCTAAAAAATTTTGAAAGAAAAATAATCAGGGGCCTCTTATTAGGTCTACGTCGAAGGCCCCTACCCGTGCCCAGCCAACTCTCAGGGTCCCAATAAATGGGCCCTTCCTCGAGGTTATAATCGGCTGGCAAGGCGGGTCGCACCCAGGAGAGGGGAGCACCCCTGAGGGCGCACAAGTCCGTGGAAGAATATTTAAAGGAAGGCATAAATAGCAGTCCGGATCGCAGGCAGTCCATAGATAATAGTCCATAAGGAGGATCTATTCAGAGAGGGAGTCCCAGGCCTCCGTCCAGCCGCTGCCACTCAGCTGGATAAACCCCCCGGGCAGGCCTGCCACCGTCCTCTCACTACGGCCACAGAGCCAGTTCTCGGGGGGGATGGAAGTCTGGAGCAACCGCACTGGGTATGGCCTGCCCCCTAGAGCTCTCACCTCTAGGGGCAGCAGATGTAAATTCGGCCATCCTCTCACAATGGCTAATACCCAGAGTTCTCTGTCCTTTGGGGTATAAGGGGCAATGCGCAATCGATTGTAAAAACAAAAACAGGCCATCATAGTCAATTCTGGTAAAAGCCAAGTCCCCCGTTGTCCCGTCATTCCTAGAGGTTGTAACTGACCACCAGTCCATAGGCCCTCAGTTCCATAATTATTGGGGCCTTCCAGACTGTGGTCAACAAAGATTGGCTCCCCCAGGTCCATTAAATTCCCCGCCGGTCTTCCAAAGTCCTTCAAAATGGCCCAAGTCCACAAGGCTCCACTGGGCTCCACCGGAATCCACCGGCTAGTCCAGGAACCTTCAGGGCCACCAGAAGCAGTGGGGGTGCCAACCCATCTGGGATATGCAGAACCAACCGGGGGGCCGGCAAACCGGCCATAACGCCATCGCTGAATCATCGAAGCCGCTGCCGCTGGGCCGCTATGGACACCGCCGCCGCCATCCCCGTAGCCACCGTAGCCACCGGAACGCCACCAAGGCCGGGAACAATCCGGGGAAAGCCACCGCCTCCGCCGATGAAAAACGGGCCAAAAAGGCCCAGGGGGCAGCGGAGCAAACGGTTCGGTGAAAGCAGGCCAGACCACAATAGTCGATGGTAAAGTGGCCCGCAAACGGCCCGGGAACAACGCCGCCGCCGCCGCCGCCGCCATTAGGATATCCCAGAGCGTCGTTGATGCAAGCAAAAAGCAGGCAGAAGGCAGAGGCAGACCAGTTAAAAGGAAAACGATAGAAAAGGCGGGCCACGCAGCTCGCAAACAGCTCCGTCGCCGCCGCAGCACCGCCGCCGCCAGCCGCCGGGAACTCCAAACGCTGCCGAAGAAGCCAAGACCGCCCGACATAGCCGGAAACTCCCGACGACCAGCTGAGCAGCTGAGCAGCTGAGCAGATAACAAAACCGGCAGCCCTGCGAAACGCTGGTAAAAAAAACCTAGACAACTTCAGACTTGCTCTCTGCTTTAAATCTGCATTTTCTCAGGCACATTCTCAGGGCAACCAATTTTACTTTAGAAATCATAACTGCCTCGGGTGTGAGGTGTGGAGGTCAAGATGGCAGCCATAATCATGAAAGACACCCTGCTCTGCCCTGAGCTTTCAAATTTAGATGAGAGGCCCAAGATCTCAGAAAGTTCAGCTCTTTTTGTTTTCCCGTTGGATTAGGTTGGAGACAGCAACAAATGCCCTGTACCTGGAAAGTTCTTGGAATGGACAAGAATTGTTTTCCTCCACAAATATCTGCTTCTTAAAGACATGTGAGCTCTCTTAAACAAATGCTGGCAACTTTTAATATGAGCAAATGAAATCTCAAATCTCTTCCTCATTTACAGTATACAGGTAGAAGACTGGCCTTGAAGAAAGCTGAGGCAGATTATATTTTTCACGAGGTGGAGCTAGATGTGGTCATACAGTGTAGAGGTTTCTGTCATTCCCTGTGTCCTTTCTCTCCTGTCAATCTCATATATTTGTCAACTCAGCTGTAGGCCTGACTTGGGCAAATAAAGTTCACGCCGCTTCTTCTTGTGTGTCCTTGAGAATAACATGATGGCAAATTTCCTAACTACTCATATTACTTAATCAATAGCGTGGTTGTTTAATTCAGGCCAAAGTGATACCCTGGGCCTTTCCCCTATTTTCAGGTTGTTTACAGAGTGAACATCACTAAAGCCTAACATCAATACCTGGGAAGATACTGGAAAAAATAATCAAAAACCAGATCTGTGAGCATCTAGAAAGAATGATATAACTAGTAGCCAGCACGGGTTTGTTAAAAACAGACCATGCCAAACCAATCTTATTTCCTTCTTTGACAAAGTGACTAAATTAGTAAACCAGCCAAATGCTGTGGACATAGTATACTTAGGTATTCGACAAAGTAGACCACAACCTACTGCTTGGTAAGCTAGAAAAATGTGGGATTGACAGCATCACCACCAGAGGGATTTGTAACTGGCTAATTGCTTTTCAACCTTTTCACCCATTGTACCACTTTTAGGATATGACAACATCCGAGTACCACCAGTCGCCTAGCAAGGTGTCAAAAACTTGAGGACCCCCCAAAAAAGGAAAAAAGTGATGAAGTACAGGGAGTCCTTAACTTACAACAGTTCGCTTAGTGACTGTTCGAAGTTACAATGGCACTGGAAAAAGTGCCCCCCAAGCCACAGCCGAGCAAGACACCTGCCTGCCCGCCTGGCGGCGCTCTTCCTCCTGTCCGAGGTTTTCATTGTTGTGAGCACTTCTGTTGAGGATTGGCAGCGGGGGTGGGGGGGTGTTTGGTTTTTATCCCCCCCCATCTGCTGGGTGGTTTCAGCAGGTTTTGGTCACTTCACATGACCCTGGGACACTGTGACCGTCATAAATATGAATCAGTTGCCAAGTATCTGAATGTAAATCACAAGATCCTGGAGATGTTGCAACATTCCAGCCGATAGGTGCTTCTTCTGGGCTCAGCAGAAGTGTTAGTATCAGCACTGAGCTCCAGCTGGATCCTGGTGCTGATCCTGGCGCTTCTGCTGAGCCCTGACAGCCCTGCAGCTCCAGCCGTCTCTCGCTCAGGCTTGTGTGGTGCTGCCACCAGTTCAGCTAATTCCCCTCCCCCGCTACCACTTTTCTAGGATGGTCGCGTACCACCTGCCAGGTGCCATTGTACCACAGGTGGTACCCGTACCACTGGTTGAAAACCCCTGGACTAATAAACTGTACTCAATGCGTAGTCCTTAATCTACATGGAGGGAAGTAAGCAGTGGGGTACCACAAGTTTCCATCTTAGGCCCAGTATGCTTCAATATCTTTATAAATGACTTAGATGAGGGAATAGAAGGGGAATACTTAGGCACAAAAAGCCAAAGGTTTACAAATGTGGATTATGCGAAACCTGGCTCAAAAACAGTAACTGTGAGAGGGACCTTGGGATCCTAGTGGACAATCACTTAAATATGAGCCGGTAGTGTGTGGCAGCAGCCAAAAAGCTAATACAATCCTTGGCTGTATAAACAGAAGCATAGAAACAAATCAGGTGAAGTATTAGTACTACTTTATAAATCATTAATAAGGCCACACCTGGAATACTGCATGCAGTTTTGGTCACCACATTACAAAAAAGATGTTGAGACTTTGGAAAAAGTGCAAAGAAGAGCAACTAAGATGATTAAGGGCCTGGAGACTAAAACATATGAAGAACGGTTGCAGGATTTGGGTATGGCCAGTCTAGCGAAAAGGACTAGGGGTGACATATAGCAGTATTCCAGTATTTGAGGGGCTGCCATAAAGAAGAGAGGATCAACTTATTTTCCAAAGCACCAGAAGGCAAGACAAGAAACAACAGATGGAAACTAATCAAGGAGAGAAGCAACCTGGAATTAAGGAGATGCTTCCTAACAGTGAGGACAATGGTGAAACAGCTTGCCTCCAGAAGTTGTGGTTGCTACCATCACTGGAGGTTTTTAAGGAAAGACTGGACACCCACCTATCTGAAATGGTATAGGGTCTCCTGCTTGAGCAGGGGGCTGGACTAGAAGACCTCCAAGGTCCCTTCCAGGTCTATTCTGATTGAACACAAGAGAGAGAAAGAGCCAGACATGTAAATATAGTCCTCGACTTAGGACCACAACTAACCCCAAAATTTTTGTTGCTAAGTGAGACAGTTACAGTAAGTGAGTTTTGCCCCATTTTATAATCTTTCTTGTCATTCTTATTGAATGAATCACTGCATGGTTAAGTTTGTGAGACAGTTGTTAAGTGAACTTGGCTTCCTCACTGACTTTGCTTATCAGGAGGTTACAAAAAGTGATCACATGACCTCAGGACACTGCAACCATCATAAATATAAGTCGGTTGCCAAGCATCTGAATATTGATCACATGAACGTGGGGATGGTGCAATGTAAGTGTGAAAAACATTCCTAAGTCACTTTTTTTCTGTGCTGTTATAACTTTGAACGGTCACTTAACAAACTGTTGTAAGTTAAGGACTACCTATACAATTATTAATAAAAATTATTCAGAAGAAAGAAGGATGAATGTTGTAGGAAAGTGTTGGGTTTTTTTCCCCTTCCAGATCACAAGAAACCTGATCCTGAATTTTGAAAGTGGGATAGATTATCCATTCATAAAAATGTATTTATTGTTCATTGTTATCCTTCTCATCCTCCATATGTTGTCTCCCTTATTTTTAAAATAAACCATGACTGGGTATGGCTGAGAGACAATGACTCTTCCTAAATCAATCAGGGAGCATTGTGACATTGTTTAAGCCCTGATCTTCTTGAAACATTTCTGTACCGGCCTGCTGTTTTGTGATTCAATGAGATGTATAAAATCTAAAGGTGCCAATACAATAAAAAAATTGCAAAGGCAATTCAGATCCACAATGTAGCTAAAACACATCAAAATAATATAGATTTTACTGGCTTTGCAAAACAGAAACCAAATTGGAGCTCCCTTTACCTTAGGGGAAAGCCTTGTATAATGTGTGGGGTTACCAAGAAGAGGTCCCTCACCTGTTTAACTTCCCACAGAATGGGGATCTGAAGGGTAGATTCCCCTGGCCTAGCTAGATCCCTGCATAGGTCATCAAACAGAGAGACCAAAGCTGTTTCTGTCTTATTCTCAGATCTGAATCCAGAATAAAAGTGGTTCCAGAATCAATTTCTTTAGGGTTTTCTATAGCTAAAATCCCACCACCTTTTCCAAAACCTTTCCAGAAAACGAACACTAAAATTTGGATGAAAGTTGCGCAAAACTGAGATACTGTCCTTTCAGGCAGTCCTTTTGGAAAGAGACCTTTCTGACTCATTTGAGGCAGGCAGTACTAACCCCATTCTGAAAGAGGCAATGATCCAAGTTCCCTTTTCATATTTAGAGACATTTAAAATGTAGAAATATTAAACGTTTCTCTAATATGATTATGACATGAGAATAACAAGGCAGTATTCCTATTCTGATGCAGATAATGACAACATTCATGTTCAGCATTTGCTATGCTTGTTGTTTACCTAACCTTGTTATGGTACACAAGTTAACTAATGCTTTGTTCTGGTTAGCTGCCAATCCTAGACTGTGGTCAATAAACCTTTTTAAAGCAGTATTACATTTCAGTCAATCTTGTAGGTTCATAACTGTGTGGCTGTCTAAATGCCCAGAATATAAGATTTTTTTTTTTGCCTGATACACCTTTCTATTTTTTACTATTAAATGTTAAAGATCACGAAGCTATTTAGAGAAATCTAAGAATCATGTTTTTGACTTCATAATTTAGCATTATCCAGTTGCATGATTAATCAGGCTGGAGTTTAAATATCTCTTCCTCCTTCTCAATCATTTCCATAATCAAGTCATTCATGTGGGCTCTGGAAGCACATGCAGAAGACAAGCTGTACTGATTGTGAGTTAAGGATCAAAACAAAGTCAAGGCTGATCCACTGTGATTCAAACCTAGAAAGACTGGAACTTTAAGGTTGATTATTAATATTCAGATCCTATTCTTCATTATACTGCTGCTGCTTTATATTTTTTGTTCACCACATAGTCAATCAGATATTCAGACTGTATTTGACATTTTAATCCACCTATCAAATCCTTCCCAAGGACCTGGCATCGGCAGCTGTTGATGTTTTACGGTGTTAGAGGTATCATCGCAAGATGTAAGCTGTTCCAATTAAAGCTGCCTTTTGCAACTGACTGATGGTGAATTTGTCAGTGCTGATAGCGTTCAAGTGATACTCCAGTTTTGAGATTGCACCCAAGGCACTATTAATATTGGTTCTATCTTTGCCACAGCTGTTCTACTTCTATTTGTAGGGTCTTTGTATTTGATTATCTTCTCCAGTTCCTTCTCTTCTGTTCTGTTGTCTCCAGGGTATTGCCACATCCACTATCCAGACTTTTTTTTGTCTTTCTTATTGACAGTAGTTAAGTCTGACGTGTTATGCGGCAAGTGCCTGTCTGTTTGAATTCTGAAATCCCAGAGCACTTTAGGTTCTTCATTTTCTATGATTTTCTCTATTTTACAGTCCCACCAGTTCTTGCTTGCAGGCAAATCCACATCTTCCAATGCACTATTCTTGCTACTTTGCCATGCCGTTGTTTGTAGTAGTCTGTGTGATCATCTTACAGCAGCTAACCAGGTGGTCCACTGTTTCTTCACCTTCTTTGCAGAGGCGGCACTTGCTATCTGTTCTGACTTCCCAATTCTGGTTTTGTATGCATTTGTTCTTAAGGCTTAGTCTTGTCTAGCCAGAATTAGCTCCTTTATCTCTTTTTTCAAAATTCTTGCTTTTACCCTTTGGCAGGTCTTGTTATTATCTGCCTTACCTGTTTTATTTTACATTTTTAAAATAATAATTATTATGGCTGGTCAAGTAGGCAGCCAGATATTAAGACTGGATCTGGTATTTCTGTCCATCTATTGAGTCCTTCCCAAGGACTGGGATAGGGAGATGTTGTTCAATAATGTTAAAGATACCATCACAGGATGTAAGCTGTTCCAAATAAAGCTGCCTTTTCCAAGTGACTCATAGTGATTTTGTCAGTGCTGATGGTGTTTGATGGTGTTCCAGATGTTTTGGAATTGCACCCAAGATGCTATTACTATCGATACTATCTTTGCTTTCTATTGCCAAAGTCATCCTACTTCTACTTTCAGGTCTTTATACTTGTGATTTTTCAGTTCTTTTTCTTATATTCTGCTGTCTCCAAGTATTGCAAAGTCCACTATCCAGACATTTTTATCTTTCTTATCAACAATTGTTATTATTATTATTTAAATGTATTTGCTGCCAGATTTCCAGCAATTCTGGGTAGTTTCTACTTAGAAAAAGTCTATCTTCTTTTTCTAGTCCAGTGATGGTGAACCTTTTAGAGACTGAATGCCCAAAACCTGGCCCTGCCCCTGCCCCACCCGCCCCCACTCCGCTCCAGCCCCCCTGGCCACCCACTGCCTCCCTGGCCTGCTGCAGATTGCCCAGGCAGCCCAGCAGCACCATGGCAGCCACGCCCACACTCCACAGCATCAATTGCGCGCAACGGGGCACGAGGGCAGAGTCTTGTCCCCACTGCCCGGCTGCCATGTCCTTGGCTGCGCTGCTCCACGCGGGCTGTGCTTGGGGGCAAATCTCTGGGGGGACTGCTGATGAGGAAGGGGCCGTGGGGGAAGGTGGTGCTGGGGCAACAGCACGCGTGCTCACAGAAAGGGCTCTGGGCGCTGCCTCTGGCACACGTGCCATAGGTTCACCACCACTGATGTAGTCCATCTTACTAAACTGCAAAAAAAGAATCTGGTCAGCTATAAAGCTTCCAGAAATTCATGATAAACGAAGGGTGAAATTTGGGATATTGATGGATTTCAAGATAAAGCATCAAATTTTAGTTTTGGGATGACAGGCATAGGCCTACTCCCCAAAACCTTTTAACCTGTCAAAATAAACAGTGGGAACATAAAAGCCAGGAGAGAGAAAGATCTGGAGAAGAAGTCTAAGATGGAAGATCTGGGGACTGCTGCTACACCTGTACCTATGCATAAGATGGAGTTGGTGGAGTAGTCATAGGATTACACTGGCCCCAAAGTAGTTTTGTGTAGTGGAGATTTCATGCAGATCTTATCACTTATAGGCAGTTCTTAACTTATGACAACAACTGAGCCCAAAATTTCTGTTGCTCAGTGAGAGTTTTAGTCCATTTTACAACCTTTCTTGCCATAGTTGTTAAGTGAGTCACTTCAGTTGTTAAATTAGTAATACAGATATTAAGTGAATCTGCGTTCCCCACTGACTTTGCTTGTCAGAGGGTTGCAAAAGGTGATCACATGACCCTGGGACACTGCAACTGTCACAAATATGAGTCAGTTGCCAAGTGTCTGAATTTTGATCATGTGACCATGGGGATGCTGCAACAGTCATAAGTGTGAAAAATGGTCATAAGTCACTTTTTTTCTGTGAGGTTATAACTTTGAACGGTCACTAAATGAACTGTTGCTAAGTTGAGAACTACCTGTATACCCCATTCAGTAAGTTAAGCTGCCATAAATATTAATGTTCGATATCTGAATATTATTTATAGATCAAGAGTATATAAGTAAAGGGGCAAATTCATCAAGAACACTGCCTGGTGCCTCCTGATAGCGAGCAATGAATATACCTGTCAATAGAAACAGCTCATATTGTACTATTAGAAATCCTAGCTATTGTTTAATGATTATATAATACATGCATTACATAAGAGCAAGCAAAGCCTATTGTGAAATATAGGTTAATTGGCAAAAGAAATCACTACCACATGAAATATTTCACTAAATTTCCCAGCTCAGTAGAGAACATAATCCTTTCCTTGTCAGCACAATACCAGAGATTAATGATCTGACGCAATATTATTATCACAGGCCCACGTATAAAAGAGATGATAACCAGGTGTTCCTGATACCCAAGGGAATAGGAAGCTAATGAAATCTTGCAGGTGTGCAAAATACACTGTTAAACTATTCAAGACCCAACCAGCTTTTAAGACATTTATAAGCCTAGGAATAAAGCCATATAGGCATAGCTCCTAGATAGAATATTCATAAGCACTACAAATTTTATAGTTATTTTTAAATGTTTTTTTGATATTATAATAATTTCTTTGATTGCTGTGAGCCACCCACAGTCATTGAGAGTTGGATGGCATACAAGTAATAATCCTGCGATGATACCTTTAACATCATCAAACAAGAACATCTGCCTATCACGGGTCCTTGGGAAGAACTAAATAGGTAGATAAAAATGTCAAATTCAATCTAAATGTCTGAGTGACTGTGCGACCAGCCATAAAAACATCTAGCTGATTGTGCAACCAACCCTAATAATAATTACAATAATAACAAGCTACAAGCAAGAACTGCAATTGACCATCTATATTCGAGCAGGTCTACTATAATGGTTCCAATTAAAGAGAAACATCAAAGAATACTGCATGATTGTTTATTCTAAAAAGTCTATATTACTGAGAATGGAGCATCAACACTCATGGATGGATGCCAGAATCTGAATTCTCCTCCCCTTGACACATCATATCCTACAGAATCTCCCTCAATTACACGTCATGAATCACGTTCACCAATTAGTTTAACACATGAAGTTTCACTTCCCTTGAAGTGCGCTATTTCTTATCTTCCTAAAACTTCCAGGTTGAATTCCTCCCGCGCTTTAGTGATTCAAAGCCAAACAGTTAAAGCAAAAAGCTGCTTCTTATATTGTCAGTGCAAAAACATGCCAATGTTTGCAGCATTGACATCTACTGCTTTTCTGAGGGGTGCAAATATGCCTCTCACTGGGTTCCAACCCACCAGTGGGCAGGGAATCCATTCTGATGCAGTTAAAATTCTGTTCTTGCCTTTCTCTACCTGTTTTCTCACTAATTTTATAACACTGCTTGCCTGAGACAATTTTTAATAATTTCTCAGTGCTTGCAATACAAAGCTAGATTTGTAGAACAATGATGTCAACGGACTACTCATAGTCTGCTCAGTGATCCTGTGGAGAGGGAGATTAATATTTTCCAACCTATGAGTTAAGTTTTACATCAAATCACTTTGAGGTAGTGTAGGGCCTTTCCATCGACTTCTCTTAATGTTTTTTCCTCAGCAATCTTGGAGAATGAATTTCATAATTTGGAAGATGGGATTTGCTTGTGTGTCTCTGGGGATGCTGTATTATCATTTATTATATTGCTCATTCTGTTAAGGTATTTGTATCACTCATAAAACTTTGTTCTTGACTGACAAACCAGACATACCTTACTGTCAGATAAATATTACTCTTATGGCTCAACCACATGTCTTGCTTGCCACAACAAAAGGACATCACACTAACTATTCACAGAGGACTTTCCTTGTAACTTTGCCTCCATCTCATTGCTAGCCAACTGCTGAGGAAGTCTGGATTCATTTCAGGTGTTCGGAAATGCAAGAAGTTTTTTCCCCATTATCCTGACACAATAGTCCCCAAGAGGACAATCTAAGATGCTTAGAAAAGCCCTGCAATAATGTAAATTTGGTTCTATTCAACTGGCCCGATAGAGCACAGCATTGTTTTGAATGTACATTAAAGGCAGGATGTGGGAACCACACAGTCTAATCAATATGATTTTCTCTCATGTTGTGAGGAGAATTCAGCAAAATGATTATGTGGAAGGGCCCTCAATGTGGCCCAATTTTATGATATGGCTGGTTGAGTGCACCAACTGATTCTTTAAGAACTAGTTTAGTGATTTGATCTCTGTGTTTTATCTGGATCCTGCCAATGGAGTTTTGCCCCAATGTTTTTCCCCCTTGGTTTGCTTCTTATTTTGAACTGGTCAATGACTGTAACAAAGATTTGTCTGATATAAAAAAAATTCTCAGATGATTTTATTTGGCTCAATACTTTCCCCTTTAACTCAAGGTCATGTGAAGGGTGGTGTCCATCGGCTGAAATTCTAGTACTCCTCTCACAGGCTCAGAGCAGCCTTGAAGCCAATACATATATTTTGTTTGAAACAACTTTAAGTATTATGTGAGAAAGAGATATGACTAAGAAAGAGTGTGTGTGTAGCCACTGCTTTCTTTTTGGGGCTGGATCGAGTGAGTGACCCAAAGTCAACTAGCTGGCTTTGCATCTAAGGTGGGATCTAGAGTTCACAGTGTAGTTTCTGATGCCTTCATCTCTACATGAAACTGTTTCTGATAAAATATGCACATATTAACTCAGTATGGATTCTTCATTCACAGTTTTCTCGATTTACCTTACTTGAAAAAGCAGCAATTAAAAAAATAAGCAATTAAAATTAATCAGCTTTCTGGCCTAACATTACTTGAAAAAGCAGCAATTAAAATAGCAATTAAAATTAAGCAATTAAAAAGAGCCAGTATGGACTAGTGATGATGGTACCAAGAATCTGCAAGTTCTATCCCATCCTAGACATGAAGGCTGGCTGGATGATTTTGAGCCAGTCACTATCTCAGTCAGTCCAATCCACCTCACAGGGTAGTTGCTGGGAATATAGGCGGAGGAAAGAGTATTAGGTATGTTCGCCACCTTGAGATTTATAAAAATAATAAAGGCCGGGTAAACATAGATGATAGAGATAGAGATAGAGACAAACAGACAGATGGATATAGACAGAGAGACAGATAGATAATTGATAGATAGTCAGAACTCAGGAAGAACCTACAATCTATCTAGGAAATCCTTTCCATTCTTCATGATATTATAGAAGTCAGGTAGAAACAAAGTGGTTTCGGAGGAAAAAGGAAGATACTATTAGAGAATAGGGAGGAAGATTCATTTCTGTGTCTAGAATTAGAACCACATGGCAAAGCTTGAAGAGAAAAACATTCCTTTGGTACCTCTCTTTGGTAGAACATTATTTGCTAGTTAGCAATTGATCATCTGGTGCTCTTTTCATGAGACCACAATGACATTTAAGAAGAAAGCTTATGAATAAAAACAAATACTCACCACCTGCATGGAGGACAGCTGTCATGATGGAGGGAAACCATGATGTCTCACTATTGGTAGCGTGAAAATCATGCTGCAGATCCTTGAAGAAGACTCCAATGCATGAAGGAAAACCCAGTGTTAGACCTTGAACCAGCACTGTGGCTATTAAGACCATCCAAGCCCATCCTCGATCCTGGTCTTTGAAGATTCTAGGGGATGCCTCTCCTTCTTGCCCCATCTTTGTAAAGTGTCTAATTGGAAGATAGCAGACAAATGAGGAGATGAACCATAGCTGGATCAGTGCTAAGGCGACAGCAGTGGAGCTACTGACCTACAATCTATGCAGAAAGTAGTTCATTTCAGTTTTAATAGAGAGCTTTGCAGTCACAATCTCTTGGAATCACGCCAACCTATTTGGCAGGCTTTATTTTGTATGTTTTATGTCACAAGATTGTGAATGACTGTAGGTAATGGGTTGGCCACACCTCCAGTGGCAAATGACCAGTACTTAGTACTAGGTTCTCATTGCTTTTACCTTTCACCTGTTTTTGGCCCATGGAGTTTCCTCATTGTCTCAACTGAGTATCGCATATGTTTTGTGTCAGGAAAAGGCAAAATTTGAAAATCTCAATTATTTGTTTTTGACAACCAGACTTGCACTGAATGCTCTTGCACAAGTTCTGCTGCTCCTGGATGTAACTTCAGGTATTTGGATAGCAGGATTTAAATTTCAAATCCCTTCCATTATGCCATTATAGATTTTAAGGCTTTAAGGATATATTCACATATGTATGTACTCCCCTCCATAAAATATCTGTAATGATTGAAAAGTGTTATTGATATCTTCTATTGCCTATCAAAAAGTATAAGGGAATCCCCCTTCCCAATGCTTTTTGGTGTTACTTGTGAAGATATCTAAAGAGAGACTTAAGATTTCATAAAGGGCACATATAATTTGTCAGGCTACAGGAATTCATAAGACCAAGGCACCATCTGTTTATTTTATGTGTAATAGAGACAAAGAAATAATCTGATTGAATAAATAATATATATTTATTCTGCAGAGAGAAATATGTAGAGCAGTCATTTTAGCCAGCCACTAATAGCCAAGAAAAGCAAATATACATATTGTCAGGAACAGGATTGTACTGGTGCTCTTGAAAAACTCACCAGGAAATAATTCACAGTTTCAGGGACAGTGTCAGTATTCTTTCCTCTTTTCTTTCTCAAGCGAGATAAATTAGCCTCTACAGCTCTTTTATACTTTAGACATGTCTTTATTTTGTTGTTTATTTAATTAAGGGCTTTTAAAAATCCTACTTTTCAGGGTAGGAATCAACAGTTTTTAAAAACAGTCCCTGCCCACAAACATCTGGGGGGGGGGAATGGGGAAGGAAGGAAGGGAGGGGGGGGAAGAGAGGGAGAGACAGAGAAAGAGAGAAAACTAGTAAACTTGAATATTCTTTGTTAGAATTAAATAACTATTCTTGCATAATTAAGCTGTATACAGAGAATGTAAAGCCAGATGAAGGCTAGCTTGGAATGAAACATGCTCCCATTCGCAAGTCTCTTTGCTTCAAATGCCATTGCCAAACCAATTGAGGTAGGAATTCACAATCTTAGCCCAGTGCCTCTTCTATTAGGCAGCTAGGGCTAATGGGGGACATGCTAGCAGCAGTCTGTTTTCAAACCCATGAATCCTATCAAAAGTAGTAGTAGTACATGTGTCTCTTTTGATTGACCTTCTGGCTTTGGAAGAGAATTCCATTAATTAAGACTTGTGCTGATCTTTATATCTTTCATTTATACTTTGGTATAAAATCCCATGCCAAATTTGCTATGTTCCTTATTGCTGCACAATCTTTTTCAGATTAATGCTGAACAAAGAATATGTAACTGCAGGTTCCAAGTTTCAATGTGAAGACCAAAAGCAACTCTCTTGAATCTGTACATGTCCAGCAAACCACTTTCTACTCCAAATTCATTGAATAAACTGGAGAACATGTGTTGTGGGCTCTGCATGAAAGATTAGTGCAACTGGTTTATTAGGTAACCTTTATAACCACAATTTAGAATTATAGAAAGAATAGAGGAATCATAACAGATACAGGACAATCTCATTATTACAAGAATAAATCATAACGGCAATGGGGCAATCCATTTCAGTAGTAGAGTCATACTTAATATATTGATCCTAAATCATTATTTTTAAATCATCCTAGATTCATACAAGAATACACATGCATAATTAGTGATCTACAATTTTACAATATATAAGCAGGAAGATTAATATATGACATTTTTGATTTAGGTAGTTTATTTGGGAAATATTCAGATGTTTCTACTTAGAAACTGCTTTGTACTTGAGGTGGAAAAAATGAAACTTTGATTTTGGGTTTTGCTGATTAGATAGGTTTGTTGTTACAGAAATGGTCAATATATATCACTATGTAAAAGCAAAAAATTGAGATTGTATATTATTACCTTTTTCTACTGTGCCAAAAGGAGTCAGAAATCAATTGCTTTTTTTCTTCTCTCCTTTACCCTACATTTTGTCCACTTCCGCTTTGCCTTCCTTATTTTCCAATTATTTCATTTTTCTTTATATTTCTGTATGTGATATTTTGATAAACTAATAAAAAATATAACAAAAAATTATAATCTGGTGCTTGCTCACAGACAACCTTCAATATAAACCACTAGCAAAAGCAGTGACTAACTGGTATAAGCACTTGATCCAGACTCTATAACCAAGCATAAGATACTGCCCTCTACTCTCCCAGTACTACTATGAATTTTATAATGTGATTCACAAGATCAGTTTAGATATCTGGAAATCTTCCATATATGACAGTAAGATTGTTCAATATTTAACATAAGACAAAGGATACCATCTCTAGACAATGGTTGAAACCCTCAGTCTGTAAATGCACAGTCTCCAAACATCTTTTTTTGTAGAATACAGAGCCCAGATTGGACTGGACCCCCTAAAATCCCACAAAGTATACCAAATCTTTATACAGATTTATTTTAGGAGCCAAGCAGAGTTGGCTTTGATTAGTATTTCTGTTTTCTAGTCTAGGAAGCTAAAAAAAGGCAGAAAAAATACAAAAGGCAAACCTCATTCATTACAGAAAATTGCCTGGATGCAATCACCAAGAATGGAGTTCATCTCCCTAACCCCTCACCCTGATCCCAAAATTATTCTTATACATAGATGTGGGATAATAATTATCACATTGCCTAGCCACCTATGGCCACTCAATATACATATATGAAGCCAGTGGTGGCATTCAAATATTTGAACAACCAGTTCTCTGTGTGAATGCTGCTTCCGGAAGTCTATTTTGGGCAACAAAAAATTAGCTACCGGTTCTGCAACTGGTGCGAACTAGCTGAATCCCACCACTGTATGAAGTGCACCCCAGGCCACAAAAAGATTGCCTGTTTTGTCAGCATTTTTTGGTGAAGCAGAATCAATGACTAAGCAGAAATTAATCTGATATCAGGAAGGGCATTATTAAGGAATCAGTTGAGGAACACTTCCTTTTCTATGCCAGGAGATACTGTGACCGACTTTAAAAGAGTCCATTCTTGGCCAAACCTCAAAAGAGAGAGTTGAGCAATAAGCCACCAAATTAACTGGAAAACATTACTTGTGATTCCGGCACCTTGAAAAGGGGATAATGGTTTCTTACCACCCTTACCTACATTCATTATCTCACTACCCCCCAGCAAGTTTTTATTATCAGCTGCAAGCGTTTTTTTATGAATGGCCCTGTAAATAACACTTCCTGCATTTTTTAATCACTTCTTACTCAACCCACCTGCAGCTACATGCCCACATATTTCATGCCCAGGCTAACATTTCAGGCCAATAATGTAAGGAATAAAATAATAAAATATAAAAAAGGGAACTGTGATCATAGAGCTTCAGAATGCAGTTGTCAAGACTAAAGCAGGGGCGGGTGGCCCTTCAGTTAGGCCCAGTGAAACAGCTGCTCCAACTGTTAATCCAGTACAAATGGAACTGGGGCCCTCCGCTCCCACCTGCAGCTTCCCCCGCCTTATTACCTCAGCAACTGATTTATTGAGCCCAGAGGGGCGTGTCATGCTGAAGACACTGTATGAGGTGTCTGTGGCATTTGCCTGCACAGACTGCTGCTATGGCCACTATACCTTAATTGGTGCTCTGAGGGCCTCTTTTATATAAGATCTCTTGGGTTATCTCAGGGAGCTGCCTTGCTTCCTTCTGCAGCAACTCTTTAAAAAGGCTACTGCCCTCTGCACATTTTTTCTTCTTCTTGCTTTACAGTTGGATTTTTCTTACCCTGAGTAATTTTATATGACTCAAGTGAGGTTTTCTAAATAGTATAGTGGAGGAATCACCAGGGGCTTCCAAAGAGTACTTAGGGTTAATACAAAAAATTGCCCTTAAAGAGCTATGAGTAGAATTGTAACTGACTTTCCCTACTATTCAGAAATAGTGTGCATTTTTTGAATATGCATTTCATTATATCCTAGCCATGTCCCAACCCTTATCCAATTATTTAAAGGAGTATCCTTTTGATATACTGTAGGCACTGATTTATTTCTAGCCTATCACAGCCTGTGCCCTTTGCCATAGGTGCAACATTTGTCACCTTATTTAAACAACAAACACATTTTTTAAAATAGTGCTAACACCTGGTTTGGCTTCTTTTATTATGTTGTCATTAGTATAAAAATCAAAACTTAAATGAATTCTTTTTTACAAGTACTGACCTTTATAATACTGATGTTTAAACATTTTGGTCAAGTTTATTACCTCTTACTGTAATTAAAACGAGAAAGGGCTTTTTTCACCTTTGTAAAGTGTGTTATAGATATATACAAGTATAATGCTTTAACACACTCATTTAACTGATGTTTAATTGTTTCTTTAATATTTTAAAAAATGTACCACAAAATTTAAGTACCACAAAAATTCCTGACCACCAAGATTAAAAAAAGTGATGGTACCTACAAAGGGAAATATGCACAGAACAATGACAAATTTCTTTGACATTTAAAAAGCTTGTTTTTGGAGGCTATATTACTCTATCCTTTAAAAAGAAACCCTAGATGTTCCCACAGTAAAAACAAAACAAACACAAAAACAAAAGTGGCAAAAATATGCTGGAAAAACAAATAAAGATTTTCAATGAATTTCTTGACTGCATAAAATTGTGCAATAATTTGCCAATGATTTCACAAGTTTTCAATTGGAAGCACTTAGTATCTGCCCTACGGGGTTCAACTTTTTCAAGCTGTAGAATTTTTTTCAGGCTGTAGAACAGTTAAGGAAAAATTTCCTGGAACTAAAATTATTCCCATAACCCCTGATCCAGAAGCAGAGTTTTAGCCAGAGAACACTGACTGCATTCAAATGAATGTCTCTCCCCCTCCCCTCGTAACTTCTCACGGAGCCCCACAAAGTTCTCCGGGGACTGGTACATTTGATGAGTTAATCAGTTCATGGGTGAATGGAGTATCAAGTGCACAGATCTCTCAGCTACTCTCCCCGTGACAGCATTTTGCAACTCAACTGCCTCTCCAAAGAGCAGCAACAGCACTAGTTTCTTGTTGTTTCAGAGATCTGTGTCGCCTTCGACTTTCCTAGAATAAAATGGCAATCATCACTCCTGTTTAGCCTGGATCTTTGTACATTAGTTTTCAGAGCCCACCACGGGGCCATGATGGAAATAGGCCTCTCTGTTTTAGCGTCAAGGTAGCAGCCTTTCTTTCCGGAAAACACGGTTCGGGGGCTGAGGTCGATTCAGTCACAATCTAACTGTAGCTTGGGCATTCCCATCTCCGTCTTAAGCGACGGTCTTGGACAATCGGCCAACTTGCAGAGACCGATTAGGTTTCAGGCCGGGTTCCAGGCAAACATAGCGGGAGAAGCTGTTTTCTCGTGTGAAAACTGAAAGTTCCAAGTTTCGCTGCCTGCCCTTTGAGAAGAAAGAAAAGTCTGCCGTCCCAGACACGTGTTGATGGATTCACCCCACCCCACCCCTCTCCCGCTGATTACACGCCGCCGGCTCCACCGGTGGAGAAGCAAAAAAGGAAGGAAAAGAGCCGGACTGGAATAGATCTTAGCTTTAAGATACCGCGGCCCCACTCAAAAAAAAAATATCTCGCCGAAGTGATTCCGGCTCGGGAACTTAGTCGATCGGTTGCCTCTTACCTGCTCAGCCCGGGCAAAGGGAGAAGCGCGGGGAATGACGGCTCCCTCCCTGGCAGGGAGTCCCCGGGGCGGCTTCCTTTCGCTTCTCCGGCTCCTCTTCCCAGCGGGGCCGCCGGGTGAAAAAGCTTTTAACTCTCGCCGTCGCAACTGCCGGCGGCGGAGACAGCAACGGAGGCGGAGGAGGAGGAGGAGACTCGCGCTTGGAGAGCGTAGATTATCTCTGATTGCTTGATCAATCCAGGATGACAGAGGTCAATCGAGAAGTCTCTGCGTAGCGCCCAAGGTGCCTTTTTGGTCGAAGGCGAGAGAAGGGTTGACACTCTTTCCTGGAGGTCCCGTGATCAAGGAGCAAAGGTGCGCTTCCACACCTTGACTTGGTACATTTTGGAACGTGATGTATCAGGGATCGGCTCCTGCTGAGGCGATAAATGTAGTGGTGTTACCCGTTATTTTTCAGGCTCCAGGTGGGACTAAACGGATATGTTGGTTGTATTTTTCTTCTGAGCCTTCTGTCACTTTCGTGTTTTTTTTTAATTCCATTTATATCCCGCCCTTCTCCGAAGACTCAGGGCGGCTTACAAACTTAGCAGTAGCCTTCATTCTATGTATATGCCTGCTTATTAGGGCTTTCACACCTCCCCCAAGCGGCATTATTACAAAGTCAGCTTAATTGCCCCCAACAATCTGGGTCCTCATTTTACCTACCTGGGAAGGATGGAAGGCTGAGTCAACCTTGAGCCTGGTGGGATGCGAACCTGCACTAATTGCAGGCAGCTGGTGTTACTTAAGGAGGCGTTAGCCCACTGCTCCACCAAGGCAGGATGAACTATTACTCTCGAGTCTAGTTTCTTCACCAATAAAAGTTAGGTAGAGAATGACTGGCTCAAAGTCATTTAGTTGACCAAGTGGCTGATGGGACTTTTAAACCCATGTCTTCCTAGATATAGTCCAGTACTATTACCCTGGATTTCCAAATCAGAAAATATAGAAGCTGTGCATATCAGGAATGAGTCATCTAGCATCTTTTTTAAAAAAAATGGAAAGAGTTAGAACAGGTTGTGTATTCAACATATCTACCTGTGATTGAATTGATGCAGCCCAAACATAGGTCTATTGTTTGTTGTAAAAACTGGGGAAAATCCATATTTTTGTTTTAATGTTTTTCAGAGTTGGCAACCTGCAGTCACCTATACTATTACTTTGTGGTAACCTTAAACCAGAGATTGATTAATTGGTTGGTGTGATTTTGATGCTGTCTGACTCCAAGTTGACTCTGGACTTTTAACTTCCCACTTCAAATGTTAAATGCAAGAACCAGCCAAAACAAGCCAAAAGCAACCCACTGTATTTGACACTTTATGTCAAATAAGGCCTTCTCATTAATTAATTAATTCTTGTTTACTTGTTTAGGTTTTTTTTACAGTGCCTTCTAAAGATGGAGAACAGACCCCTGTATTTTATTGCTACAGCCCTCTTGATGTTGAGTTGATAGCTTGGGGATTAACTGATGCTTTGTGTGTTGCTCCCAAACTTCCAGTTTCACAATCTGGGTGAAATTCTTCATGTTTTATTATTGTAACTAAGAATTTGCTTGATGGGGAATGCATGGATTATTTTGCTGTGTGAACTCAAACTGGGAGGCCTGGGCCAGAAGTCTGACCAGCTTTCCAGCCTTGTTGCGTATGCAGAGGTACATATTGTATGAGGAGTGATCAGAGATGGCATCATAGCTTTCCCACACAATGTACCTGCAGATTACCCTGCAAGCAGAAACAGATTATTTCCAAATATGAACATCTGAAACATTTTCTAGAAACTGGAAGCAGAATATGCTCTAGAACAAGGGTGTCAAACTGGCGGCCTGCAGGCTGGATGTGTCACACGCAGGCCACGCCCTTCCCAACTCCGCAGAGGCAAAAAAACATCATGATACGTCATGATACATCATGTGACATGATCAAGTTTGACATCTGTGTCTAGAAAAACTCAGCTTTAGACTTGTTTATCCTTCAATAAGAAAATGCTTTTGTTGTCAATTTTATCAATCCAGAATTACTACCTCGTGTTTCTGACTGACAACATGGCATAATATTCCCCTCTTTAGCAGATCCTGAAAAGGTTTTATATTCACTCCTTGTTTAGCATCTTCCTTTGATTAGCAACCACTTGCAAATATGACAGTAATGGTGATTTTTAAAAAATCAATCAATGGACACATTTATGACCAAATTTCATGTGCTTGACAAGGCACACAGGAGTGAAAGTAATGTTGGCATAGCTACAAGAGAACTTCATCTGAATGAAATGGCAGTACGTACTGACCTTTGCAATATCTCTCTCTCTGTCACATGTTCACTTAGCAATCATTTTGCCTAACAGTTTGGTTGTTGGAATGGCATGCGGTCATTAAATGAGAAGTTGATGTAAAATGTAACCTTGTTTTAGCCACTGTGACAGTATAACAGTGCGTATGTGCAAAATACAGTTAACTAATTTGCAATAAGTATCACTGAATATTTAAAAATTAACAAAGTAGATAAATAACATCAACAACAAAGCAGTTTGGCAGGTAAGTGACAGGCAACACCTGCCACCTAGAATATATCAATTATTTGGCAGGGAAGTTAATCTCCTTTTAAAATTATCAAATATTAAATCTTGCTAAATACAAAATGAATATTCCTTGATAAATACTATTCAGTTTTAGAAGAGTAAACGATATAAGTCCTTCCTTTCTAACGCCTCTCTACAAGAGGGAGGGAAATTATACATTTGGCTTCCTTTGCTGCTCAATCATAAGGTTACCTGGCACAGGGTTAAGACTGGAAATTGGATTCTTACGGGTACACTTGGATGTCCTGAAGATTTATATCTTTCTTGAGGTCATGTGAGGTAAGAAGCAAGAAATCAGTTGGTCTGATAAGTGAGTTTACTCTAATTTCTGCAACATATACAGATATCTAATATCCCCCAAACCACATTCTAGAAACTGGTTGCTATAGTGATCTTTTCAGCCTTGGTTTAATACTCTTTTCACCTCTAGCTAGCTTAAATAATTGTTAATTTATTCCACTGACTGATCAACCAGTGGATCATTTGGCTGGTAAGAAAAAAAGATAATACATGGCTTAGTGAGCGTCTATATATTGCTACTAAGGTCTACATGTACATGTGAATTATGGATTACCCATTGAACTGCAAATGATATTGACTTGTCTTTTTCCCCCTAAAAAAAATCTGTAAAAGTACAGATAGTCCTCGATTTACAACAGGTCATTTAATGACCGTTCAAAGTTACAACGGCACTGAAAAAAATGACTTACGACCATTTTTCACACTTATAACATCCCCATGGTCATGTGATAAAAATCCAGATGCTTGTCAATTTATGACAGTTGCAGTGTCCCAGGGTCCTGTGAGACCTTTTGTGACTTCCTGACAAGCAAAGTCAATGGGGAAGCCAGATTCACTTAACAGCCGGGTTACTAACTTAATAGCTGTAGTGATTTACTTAACAAATGGGGCAAAACTCACTTAACAAATGTCTCGCTTAGCAATGGAAATTTTGGGCTCAGTTGTGGTCGTAAGTCAAGGACTACCTGTATTCTGTTCCTGAACTAAGGATATAGCCTAACCTTTTATTATTGGTCTTCAAGTACAAAGATTGGGAATTCATTCTTCAGCTAGCAATAATTATCTGAATGATCAAAGGTGAAAAAATCAGGTGTCACCCTTATACATGCATGCACTAACTGCATGTATTTGGCAGCTAACACAGCTCCATGAATAAGGTAAAACTAGATCAGCAAACACTATTAGGCAACTTAGGGGAAAGGGTAGTGCTGAGCCAACAGTTGCCTGATGCTTAAATTAAATTCCTTCTCTCTCTCTCTCTCTTTCTCACGTTGCAATGCAACACAATCCATCGATTCTTCAATAAGGATATTGAATTAATTGAATTAATTGGCAGTATGCAATGAGCAGCCTTACTTGCATAGGTTCTGCCTTTAATCAGATTGGTGTCTGTATATCTCCTTCTAAGACTGGAAAACACAAACCCTGTGTTAGAGCAGGGCCTAATGAAAAAACATCTTTATAATTTTTGTTATTAAATACCATTTAAGCAGCTTGGAGGTCTGACATTTTTCCCTCCTCAGATATGACCAGATGAAAAATCTCTTTGTTTTTCATGTGGACCAAGAGCGCTCTCCAAAGCATCTGGCATATAGATCTCATGAAAAAAAAGGTATGCATTCACCATGATGGAAAGGGTCAGAAGCTCAGAGTTAAACAGAGGAGGTTATGACAGGATTACTTTTAGCCAATATCTTTTATAAGGAAACTCTTGGAAGAAGGGGTATACTGGTGGGCTTTTAACTTATTTTCACTCCCAGATGGTGATGAATGATTTGGATTCCATGTTTGAAAACAACTTCCTAAAGGTTTGTGTTGCTCCTTTTTTAAAAGTGTGCCATTGTACAGTAGAACTAAGGAATATCACTGCATATAGCAGATCTGTTCTGTGATGGCTAATTTATTTTATTTCTCTCCAACCCCTTAATCAATTGTACTTATTATAAACAATTCCTAATAAACGGTGCATTTCAGAAAACCATTCCAGTGTTCTGATGGCAGATACCAATACGGTAAACAGGGAGGATCAGATTTGGGATCTGATATTCCTCCCTTTTTTTGTTTTCGTAGATTCTGTGCCATCTTTTGTTGTTGTTAGCTGCGAAGTCATGTCCGACCCATCACGACCCCATGGACAACATTCCTCCAGGCCTTCCTGTCCTTTACCATCTTCTGGAGTCCATTTAAGCTCAGGCCTACTGCTTCAGTGACTCCATCCAGCCACCTCATTCTCTGTCGTCCCCTTCTTCTCTTGCCCTCAACCTTTCCCAGCATCAGGCTCTTCTCCAGTGAGTCCTTCTTTCTCATTAGGTGGCCAAAGTATTTTGAGTTTCAACTTCAGGATCTGGCTTGAAGAGTAGTCAAGGTTGATCTCCTCTAGGACTGACCGATTTGATCACCTTGCCGTCCAAGGGACTCATAGGAGTCTTCTCCAGCACCATAGTTCAAAGGCCTCAATTCTTTGGCACTCAGCCTTTCTTATGGTCCAACTTTCACAGCCATACGTTGCAACTGGGAAGACTGTAGCCTTGACTATACGCACTTTTGTTGGCAGGGTGATGTCTCTGCTTTTTAGTATGCTGTCTAGATTTGCCATGGCTTTCCTCCCCAGGAGTAAGCGTCTTTTAATTTCTTGGCTGCAGTCCCCATCTGCAGTGATCTTGGAGCCCAGGAAAACTAAATCTGTCACTGCCTCCATTTCTTCTCCATCTATTTGCCAGGAATTGAGACGGCCGGATGCCACGATCTTGGTTTTCTTAATATTAAATTTCAACCCAACTTTTGCATCCTCCTTCTTTACCCACAACAAAAGGCTCTTTAGTTCCTCTTCATTTTCTGCCATTAGAGTGGCATCATCTGCATATTTTAGGTTGTTGATATTTCTCCCGGCAATCTTAATTCCAACTTTGGATTCATCTAGCCCTGCCTTTCTCATGATGTGCTCTGCATATAAGTTACATAGGCAGGGCAACAGTATACAGCCTTGCCGGACTCCTTTCCCAATTTTGAACCAATCAGTGGTTCCGTGTCCAGTTCTCACTGTTGCTTCTTGACCTGCATATAGTTTTCTCAAGAGACAAATGAGATGGTCTGATACTCCCATCTCTTTAAGAACTTGCCACAGTTTGTTGTGATCCACACAATCAAATGCTTTAGCATAGTCAATGAAGCAGAAGTAGATGTTTTTCTAGAACTCCCTAGCTTTCTCCATGATCCAGAGTATGTTGGCAATTTGATCTCTAGTTCCTCTGCCTCTTCTGGTAGTTCTCGATCCACATACTGCTGGAGTCTAGCTTGTAGGATTTTAAGCATAACTTTACTAGCATGTGAAATGAGTGCAATGGTGCGATAGTTTGAACATTCTTTGGCATTGCCTTTCTTTGGAATTGGAATGTAAACTGATCTTTTCCAATCCTGTGGCCACTGTTGAGTTTTCCAAATTTGCTGGCAAATTGAGTGTAGCACATTTACTGCATTGTCTTTTAAGATTTTGAATAGCTCAGCTGGAATACTGTCACCTCCACTAGCTTTGTTGTTGCTCAGCTTTCCTAAGGCCCACTTCACTTCACATTCTAGGATATCTGGCTCGAGGTCAGTGACCACCTCATCATGGTTATCAGGGACATTAAGCTCGTTCTTGTATAGTTCCTGTGTAATTTTGCCACCTGTTCTTAATCTCTTCTGCTTCTGTTAGGTCCCTGCCATTTTGGTCCTTTATCATGCCCATTTTTGCATGAAACGTTCCCTTCATCTCTCCAATTTTCTTGAAGAGATCTCTGGTCCTCCGTATTCTATTGTTTTCTTCTATTTCTTTGCACTGTTCATTTAAGAAGGCATTGGGATTAAAATTAAAATTAAATTCTCGTCTCTTCTAGCTATTCTCTGGAATTCTGCATTCAATTGGTTGTGTCTTTCTTTTTCTCCCTTGCCTTTCGCTTTCCTCCTTTCCTCAGCAGTTTGCAAAGCTTCCTCAGACAGCCATTTTGCTTTCTTGCATTTCTTTCTTTGTGATGGTTTTAGTTGCTGCTTCTTGTACAATGTTGTTAACCTCCGTCCATAGTTCTTCAGGCACTCTGTCTATCAGATCTAATTCCTTAAATCTATTTGTCACCTCTACTGTATATTCATCAGGGATATGATTTAGTTCATACCTCAGTGGCCAAGTGCTTTTCCCTACTTTCTTCAGTTTAAGCCTAAATTTTTCAACGAGAAACTCATGGTCTGAGCCACAGTCAGCTCCTGGTCTTGTTTTTACTGACTGTATAGAGCTTCTCCATCTTTGGCTGCAGAGCACATAGTCTGATTTCTGTGTTGACCGTCAGAGTGTTTGCTATGACCATCGTATTCTCTTGACAAAATTCTACCAGCCTGTGCCCTGCTTCATTTTGTACTCCAAGGCCAAACTTGCCTGTTATTCCGGTTATCTTTTGGCTTCCTACTTTAGCATTCCAATCCCACATTATTAAGAGCCTTGGTGGAGCAGTGGGCTAATGCGTCCTTAAGTAACACCAGCTGCCTGCAATTAGTGCAGGTTCGCATCCCACCAGGCTCAAGGTTGACTCAGCCTTCCATCCTTCCGAGGTAGGTAAAATGAGGACCCAGATTGTTGGGGGCAATTAAGCTGACTTTGTAATAATGCCGCTTGAGGTGTGTGTGAAAGCCCTAATAAGCAGGCATATACATAGAATGAAGGCTACTGCTAAGCTTGTAAGCCGCCCTGAGTCTTCGGAGAAGGGCGGGATATAAATGGAATTAAAAATAAAATAAATAAATAAATAAATAAATCATTTTTTGGTGTTAGTTCTGTAAGGAGCTATAGGGTTTCATGGAACCAGTCAATTTTATCCTCTTCAGCACCAGTGGTTGGTGCATAGACTTGGACTATTGTGATATTGAATGGTTTGCCTTGGATTCAAACTGAGATCATTCTGTCATTTTGGGGATTGTATCCCAGTATTGCTTTTCCTTTTCTTTTATTGACTATGAAGGCTACTCCATTTCTTCTGAGGAATTCTTGCCCGCAGTAGTATGCCTGATGGTCATCTGAATTAAATTCACTCATTCCTGTCCATTTTAGTTCGCTGATTCCTAAGATGTCAATGTTCAGTCTTGCCGTCTCTTGTTTGACCACGTCCAGCTTGCCTTGATTCATGGATCTTATATTCCAGGTTCCGATGGAGAAAAAATCTTTACAGCATCGGACTTTCCTTTCACCACCAGATAGGTGTCCTTTCGGCTTTGGCCCAGTCGCTTCATTCTTTCTGGTGCTACTAGTACTAGCCCTCTGCTCTTCTCCAGTAGCATATTGGACGCCTTCCGACCTGAGGGGCTCACCTTCCAGCATCATATCTTTTTGCCTTTTGGTACTGTCCATGGGGTTTTCATGGCAAAGATACTGGAGTGGGTTGCCATTTCCTTCTCCAGTGGATCACATTTTGCCAGAACACTGCTATGACCTGTCCATCTTGGGTGGCCCTGCACGGCATAGCTCATAGCTTCATTGAATTACGCAAGCCCCTTTGCCACGACAAGGCAGTAATCCATGAAGGGTCTGTGTCATCTTAGTGACCACTTAGATACCGGTAGATCTACCCGATTCTGTAATAGCTTTGTTGCCTATGCCATCTTTCTGGTAAACTCACAAGATTTGTTTTTCTCGCCATGCACATGTATACATAATCTGAGCTAGACTGTTGTTTCTCTGTGTCATATAATATACGTGGGTATATGCATAATTATGTATGTATTTATTTTTGTCATATTTATGTAGTGGATAGCGGAGGTGGTGACCCTTTGAGAGCTGTATGCAATGAAATTTCATTTTAATGTGTGCCAATTAGTGTACATTCAAAGTGACAATAAAGTTATTCTATTCTATTCTATTCTATTCTATTCTATTCTATTCTATTCTATTCTATTCTATTCTATTCTATTCTATTCTATTCTATTCTATTCTATTCTATTCTATTCTATTCTACAGGTTCTTTTTCATTCAGAGAACATTTTTAAAAAGGCTGGTTTTGCTTTCCCGGGCAATGAGTTCTCAAAATGTTTATGATTTTTTCCCCTATTTGTAGCCAAGAACAGTAATTAGATATGCAACTGATAATGCCCCTGGGTGCATCTGGACTAAATTAACTAAAAATCCTGCATCTCAGTTGCATTTTCAGCGGTCAAGAATGTATCCAGCTCTCAGGCCATTTCCTAATTGGCTGCTCTGTCCCTTAATCTCATCTAAGGGAAGTCTCTACAGAGCAATAGGATTCAGAAGTACAGGTAGTCCTTGGGTTATGACCATTCACTCAGCAGCCCTGTTCAAAATTACAGCGGCACTGAATGAGGAGGACTTATGATGGACCCTCAGTGTTCCTGCCATTGCGACATCCCCACAGCGATTTCCAACATTCCCCACTAGCTTCCCACAAGCAAAGTCAACAGGGAAGCTGGCAGAAAGTTGGAAGTTGTATTCATGTGAGGTCCTCACTTAATGACCTGCACAGTCCTGGTTTAATGACAATAGGGACTGCTGGAATTGCCACTGTTAAAGCATGCATCATATGTCATGGTTTATGACCACGTCACTTTGTAACAAAGTTCAAGGCCCCATTTTGTCATATTTGTTGTAACTTGAGGACTACATGTGGTTTGCTAGGGATTAGACATAGCAATATTGTAATCACATCAGTCACACAAAAGGAGTAAGTCTACACTGATTCATGTGAAATGAAATAGGATTTTTAACTCCTGTAAATGATATAGAAGGGAGTCAGTATGGTGTAGTTGTTATGGTGCCAGATAGAAACTGGGAAAGTGTGAGTTTTTGTCCCATCAGGCACAAAAACAGCTTGGTGATCTTGAGCTAGTCACTTAGCCCTAGGAAGGAAGCAGCATCAAACCACTTCTAAAAAAACCTTGCAGGGACATGTCCAGACATGTCATCACTGGACATGCCAGGAGTCATCACTGATTCAAAGGGACAAAAGAAAATAAAGATATTCAATTACTTACAGTTGCATTCCTCCCCATAATAAAATAATATCTGTGACCAATTCATAATGTTAGCATTTTAATTCATCTAGGTCAGGCAAACATCGAGAAAAAAAATTGTGGTTTGGGCATTCATATCCAAAACAAAGGCTCCTTTTTTTATTCAGGACTAAGCACTTAATTCACACACGACACGTCACAATGTGGCTTGCGTTTTTGCCATTGTGTGAAGTGTAGGCCATGGAGACCATAAACATCGTAAAGTCTTTAAAAAAGTGTTTGGTGTGTCTTAAGATGGGTTTCACCAAATATGCTACGGGATCAAAACCAAGCCATATGTATCAGTATTACAGGTAGCCCTTGCCTTATGACAGCAATTGGGATGGGATTGCTGTTGCTAAGTGATAGCCATATAAAGCATGATGTCATCAGTTAGCAATCCCAGGCATACCGGTAGCCATGGTAATCCCAAGATGGGCGGATCTTTAAGCAGGAAGAGGGCTGGAGTCCCCGTAAGGCATGTGGGGGTGTTGCGGAGGAGAGGGAAGGAGGCCACAGAAAAGCCAATGCAGGCCCCACACAATTTGCAGGAGGCTGGGGGAAAGAGTCTGGAAGCACTGGCACAGGCCACATGCAAGTTAGGGAGTTGGTACTGCATGAGGGAGTTTCTGTGCAGTTACCAGGGTTGTCAACCAAGACCAATTATGCACAGTCATTGCCAGCAGAGAATCTTTAACAATCACAGTGTCTTAAAATTTAACTTGAAATAACCCATCAAGAGGTTCTAATGACTGTAAAGTTCATCCAGTTACTCAGGGATGCGTATTAATTACATAACCAAGGGAAGGATTCCGTCTCTACAAACAGTATATAACTGACTGTTGTTCTGATAAGGGTTTTCAGACTCGCTTTTAGGAGTCTGGTTGCCCACAAGCCTGGGGAAGCGTACAAAATCTAAGACTAGTTGGATTAAGACTAGTTGGATTAAGACTAGTTGGATTAAGACTAGTTGGACGAAGAATAGGGAAACCTGAATTCTAGTCTTACTTTGGGTACAAAGGTCAGCTGAATGACCTTGGCCACAAGTAGTTCTCAGTTTATGACCATTTAATAATGGTTCAAAGTTATGTCGGCCTCAGAAAAAATGACATATGACCCATCCTTGAAGTTACAACCGTCACACCACCTCTGTGAACACATGATTGCAAGTTAGATGTTTGACAACTGGCTCATATTTACAAAGGTTGCAGGTCTTGTGGGACACAAGATCATGATTTGTGATCTTCTCAGTTGGCTTTCAAGAAACAAATCAATTGAGGGAGCTGGATTTGTATAACAACCACATGATTCACTTAATGACCAGGTGATTCACTTAATTACCATGGTAATTTGCTTAACAACTGTGGTAAAAATGATGGTAAAAATCAGGCCCAGTCATGTAATGGCTTGTTTAATGGTTGCTTCTCTTAGTGACTGAAATTCCAGTCCCAATTTTCATAAATTGAGGCCTACCTATAGTCATTCTCTCCCAACACTAGGAAAAAAGCAATGGTAGGCTACTTCCAAAAATGCTACTTAGAAAACTTAGAAAACTCTCTGGATTTGTTCATATTCATATTCATTTGTTCGTATTGTTCATATAGTTCATATAGGCTGACTTTGTAATAATGCCGCTTGGGGGTGGGCCCGAAAGCCCTAATAAGCAGGCATATACATAGAATGAAGGCTATTGCTAAGCACATTTGATTTGTGCTTAGATTGTAAGCCGCCCTGAGTCTTCGGAGAAGGGCGGGATATAAATGGGATTAAAAAAAAAACTGGAATCAGGTCTTAACTTGAAGATGAAAGGAAAGGAAAAGAACTAAGATTTTGCATGTTCTGTGTAGCTAATCCAATGTTTGTGCTGGAAGCCAGCCTGTATAAACTAGTCAGATTAAAGTAATTTGGAATTGGAAAAATAAAGATAGGGCTAATAAATCTGGAAAAAAAATGTAGCTGACCAGAAAAGATTTAGTCTTCCATCTAATGGTTATCAGTATTTTTGCAACACAGGTATGGCATAATATTTATAAATGTTAATACAGGGCCTGAGAAAGGCCATCTGTGTTTGGATCTCCCCATTTGCAGTCAAAGGCTCCTCTGCCCTAAGATAAGACGATCCAATCCATTCTATAGATTTGAGGGATACTTTCCAGGGATGTAACTATAACTAGTTTAATTTCTTCATTCTTGAGATGGAACAGAAGAGCATCAGAAAAGAATTCTCAACACCTGCCCAGCCATTCCCAGAATGTTCTAGGGAAGAACACCTAAAAAAGGAATCTTGCTGCAGCACTAGTGAGATAAAAGTTAATTTTATCAGCAACTGTAAAAGCTCTCTTGGCTTTTAAGATGGGATTTCCCCTCCCTCCTCTTTATGGCTTCTATTCAGGGTGTTGTTTCAAAGTAATAGAAGTCCCGCTGCTTACCATGGCAGCTGGATATAGTGGTTCAGTGAATGTGGTTAAGAAACGGTAAATGAGGTTTATAGAACTGGTGATGCCGTAGAAGGTCAAGGAGCCTGCAGCATAGTCCAGGAGAACGCCAATGGTCTTGTAGTAGTCACCATGCAGCACAGTCTGCATATTGTTATGCCAGACAGAGAAATTCACGGAGTCCCACTCCAAGCACCATGAATAATTATTCCTGCCAATCAGATACAACATGCACGATTTTTCAGTCCTATGCCGGTAGTTGTAGGCAACGCCCAGGCATAGCCAGCCATTTGAAATCTCAGCCTCCCAATAATGGCAGCCCTCACAGAGGCTGCGGGTACCGAGCAGCTGGGGCCAGTGGTTAAATCCAGGGGTGGGTTTTGAATAAGTGTCCAACAAAATCCCCATGTTCAGCACAGAGTGAGTCTCTTTAAATAGGAAGAGCTCTTCGTTGGCAGTGGTGGCATCAAAATTCAGGATACAATAGTCTGTTTCATGGAAAGGAAAAAAAAAAGATTACATTTTGTTAGTCTACTCTAGGTCAATCCACAAGAAGGATGAGAATGCCAGGAAAATTTGAATAGACTAGGAGGTAAGGTTAGTTTTATTCTGACACAGAGAACCTCCATTTCTTCTTGAATATTACCCTTAGATATTGATGAATCTGGGAAATAAGACATAGTCTTCAGTCAATAATGTATTCCCTATTTTTGCCAGCTGTGAGCAGCCAGTGCAATGTAGCAGCTAGAATGCTACACACAGAAAAAAATCAAGGATCAATCCCTTACTTGACCAGGGCCTCACTGAGAAATGAAAACTGGAACTTGCTCTGAGCAGAAGGGCAAGAATAATAATTATGATCAGCCTAAATCAAACCACTGCAGGATGACAGACTCTTCATTGAAAGTCATGGATTGTTATCTAGCATATTAGGTAAAGGTAAAGGTTCCCCCGCACATGTGTGCTAGTCGTTTCCGACTCTAGGGGCCGGTGCTCATCTCCGTTTCAAAGCCGAAGAGCCAGCGCTTGTCCGAGGACGTCTCCGTGGTCATGTGGCCGGCATGACTAGACGCCAAAGGCGCACGGAACGCTGTTACCTTCCCACCGTAGTGGTCCCTATTTTTCTACTTGCATTTTTACGTGCTTTCGAACTGCTAGGTTGGCAGAAGCTGGGACGAGTAACAGGCGCTCACACTCTGTTACGCAGCACTTGGGATTCGACCCGCCAAACTGCCGACCTTCTGATCGACAAGCTCAGCGTCCTAACCCACTGAGCCACCGCGTCCCTTATCTAGCATATTAGTCCAGTGCTTTTTGGTAGGTAGATATTTTTCATCTTCCCAGTCTAGACTGACAGAGTTCCTGGCCAAAGTCACACAGACAGTTTTTGTGCCGAAGCAAGGATTAGATCTCCAAAATGGTCAATATTGACCCCTAAGAGTCATTGGCATTATGAAAGGTTATTTTATTATGTTATTTGTATTATTTATAGTACTATTAGTTAATGTAGCATTATCCGCACATATTAAAATATGTGGGTTGATGAACAATCAGACATTTCATGAAGGGGTCAATGAGCTGAAAGGTTTGGGAATTCCTGAAATAGAACCACTTTTCCTGTCACTAGTCCAGCACCTTAACCCCTACAGAATACTGGCTAGGGAAGTAGATAGGGAGTGTTATAAATAAATATTTTTTTAAAAAAAATTAGATCCTGGTGGGGTTTGTGTGTCATGCTAAGCGATCATGCAGTTAAATGTAATTTGTGATGCCAGCCATTGTGGTTGTTAAATGCAAACTATATATTAATGACTCATTCAGGGAGTCACGTTTAGGAAATTTAGTCTGAATATTACCCATCATGATTATTTCCAAAGGGCAGTTAGAGATCAATATGCACACATCCTCTAGGGCAGGGCTTTTCAACCAGTGGTATGGGTACCACCTGTGGTACATTGGCACCTGGCAGGTGGTACGCAACCATCCTAGAAAAGTGGTAGCGGAGGAGGGGAATGAGCTGACCCGGTGGTAATGCCACACAAACCTGAGAGAGAGATGGCTGGAGCTGCAGGGCTGTCAGGGCTCAGTGGAAGTGCCAGGATCAGCGCCAGGCTCCAGCTGGAGCTCGGCGCTGATCCTGGCGCTTCTGAGCCCAGAAGAAGCGCCGATCAGCTGGAATGTTGCAGCATCTCCAGGGTCTTGTGATTTACATTCAGATGCTTGGCGACTGATTCATATTTATGATGGTCACAGTGTCCCAGGGTCATGTGAAGTGACCAAAACCTGCTGCAACCACCCAACAGACAGGGGTAATAAAAACCAAACACCCCCCACCCCACCCCCACTGCTAATCCTCAACAGAAATTCTCACAACAATGAAAACCTCAGACAGGAGGAAGAGTACCGCCGGGTGGGCATGCAGGTGTCTTGCTTGGCTGTGGCTTGGGGGGCACTTTTTTCAGTGCCATTGTAACTTCGAACAGTCACTAAGCGGACTGTTGTAAGTCGAGGACTACCTGTACTTCATCACTTTTTTCCTTTTTTTTAATCATTTAAGTTTTTGACACCTTGCTAGGCGACTGGTGGTACTTGGATGTTGCCGTATCCTAAAAGTGGTACATTGGGTGAAAAGATTGAAAAGCCCTGCTCTAGGGCTTGTGAAGGACCAATGTATGTAAGGGGATGAGAAAATGCATTCTGACATGCCATTTATGTCCTGCTTCCTTCAATTCCTTGGTTAGCCATTTGTTTACTTTGCTTGAATGCAGATAAGATGCGTAGAAGTGAAAAGTGCAAACCTGTGAAAATAATAGTGGGCTTGCTTTGCCCACAACTATAACCAAACTTTTAAGATCTGTGTAAGCTCACACAAAACAGAATATAAATGGTTAAACAAAGAAGCTAAAACTAAGCTCAATATAAATAGAAGCAAAATGTCCAAAATGTTCTACAGTATTGCAGTACAAATACAATTATGTTTACTAAGTCTCAATTTTTACGCAAGTTAAACTGTGACCATACAGAATTATATTGTCCAGCCTTTCCTCATAAAAGTCCAGTTCAGAGGCTTAGATTTCAGGAAGTACAACGGTATTAAATAGGTTTTTATGCCACTTCCTAAGCACAGCAGTCACCTCAAAGCAATTTACAAAAACAAAGTATATTAAAGTTCAGTGATACAACATAATAAACTAAATAACCTTTAAAAGTTGGCAGGAGGGAAAGAGAAAATAAAATTTCAGTGGACGGTGTGGCTCTCGGTGTCCTCGTGTAGGTTAGGAAGTCTGTGAACTGATTCATAGGGCACCAAGATGAGAAAGGATTCCCTTCGCATTGGAAACTCTTACACATTTCAGTAGAGCTTCTGAGAAGACACTGAGTTTTGAGAAATTGTCCTACCAATTGGAGGAAGGAAAAGATAAGGGAGAGAGCACCAGATGCCCTACTTAAGGACATGGCTTCTCCTGGAAGTTCATTGTCCAGGACTACAGAAAAACAGTCTCTTTTAACAGTCAATAAATCAAAGGTGACTTTCACTCCAAGTAAACGCAGGCAGCTTAAACCAAGTTTAAGCAAGCTGTCCATAAAAATATTTTGGACTGCAACAGACTTTGTGTGCCATACACAAACAACAAAAAAATTGTTGCTGAGAAAAATAGCAAGCACATCAGGTGATTCGGAAGACTACGGTAGCAACTTAAGCAGGAGAAGGAAGCCAGAGAACCAAAAACCAAGATTATATTTGACTTTGTCTCCTCGCCAGTATTTGAAAATACAGGAGAGAGAGAGAGATGGAGGACTTCTGAAAAAAAGTCTTTTCTCTATTCTGTTTTGTAACCAACGTAGTTCTACTCCCAACATAGAAACCTACCTTGTTGTCCTTGAGAACTATTATTGTTATTATACTTTCATCTATCTATCTATCTATCTATCTATCTATCTATCTATCTATCTATCTATCTATCTATCTATCTATCTATCTCTAGCTAGTGAAGGCTGCAGCAGGACTATAGGTTCAGAAGAAGCCTATGTAGATGTACAGTACATGCAGATGGGCAGATTTTATGTACAGATATCCTCGACTTACAACCACAACTGAGCCCAAAATTTCTGTTGCTAAGTGAGATACTTGTTAAGTAAGTTTTGCCCCATTTTATGACCTTTCTTGCCACATTAGTTAAGTGAGTCACTACAGTTGTCAGGTTAGTTAACACAGTTGTAAAGTGATTCTGGCTTCTCCGTTGATTTTGCTTCTCAGAAGGTCAGAAAAGGTGATCACAGGATCCTGGGGCATGGCAACTGTCATAAATATGAGTCAATTTCCAAGCATTTGAACTTTGATCATGTGACCATGGGGATGCTGCAATGGTTGTAAAGTGTGAAAAATGGTTATAGGTCACTTTGTTCAGTGCCATTGTAACTTTGAATGGTCACTGAATGAATGGTTGTAAGTTAAGGACTACCTGTAATGTGTGATTTGGAGTCTGGTGACCTTAAGTTACACCTAGATCCAGCTGGAAATCAAGTGCAGTTCAAGGTGGAAAAAACAGAGATCAAAGAGTCCAGCCTTTGTCCCTCCCCTACTCTATGGTTTATTCTGAACTATCACATACATTATGAGGAACTGCTGTAATACGTAGTTGCACATCACTTGGCAACTAATATATTATTAGATTTCCTTTTGGCCAACATGAGATACATAATGTTTCCTGTTCTTAAATTCTCCACAACAAAAAGGTTAAGGCTTTTTGGATAAAAATTTGGTGGAATATGCAGAAGATCTTCAAGCAAAGGATAAAGTTTTGTCCGCAATTGTTTTTGCTGAGCATAATTACAGATGCTACTGTTGTGGACATTAAGTTGATGTTGAATTTAATTACAGCAGCAAGACTATTAATAGGTCAATATTGGAAAAAGGAGGAACTGCCGACTATAGAAGAATGGACTCTAAAGGTTTCTGACCTGGCGGAAATGGCAAAGATTTCGGCTTACTTGAAAGATCATTCGCAAGAACGTTATATTATGGAGTGGAAAAAGTGGATTGATTATATTCAGAACAAATATGGGACTAAAAAGTTTCATTTAGCATTTGAATAAGTTTCCTTTTCTTTTTTCCTTTTTTTTTCTTTTTATATGTAACATTAGTATTGCTTGTAGTCATTTTATATGAGCTAGAGGGCGATAGAGTTAATAGTTTATTGTTTTTAGCATATGGATGTTTATGATCTTTGTTTTTATACCTTGTACTTAGCTCTGGGAAGTCGGGGGGGGGGGAGGGGGAATGGGGAGGAGGGATAGGGAGGGTTAGGTAGGGGCGGGGGGAGGGGGGGATTGTTAAAGATAAAATGTACTGTAAAACTTTTCAATAAAAAAAATAAATTCTCCACAACAACTCTGTGAGCTGGGTTGGAGTGAGAGAGAGTAACTGGCCCAAAGTCCCCCAGACAGCTTTCCCGCCTAACAGAGAACTTGAATTCATATTGTCCTGATCTGCATGCCCAGCTCACCATACCAAACTGGTGATTTACTGTCTGCATTATCTTCCCTCAAATACTTTACATCCTAAATGCTGATCTTTGAAAAGAACAAAATGAAAATAGCTGATTATTGCAATGAAATCCCTATCCTGTTAAAGGGCTAAAGAACTACCCAAAGCGATAGCTCTGTCATCAGAATAATGCTAGCTAGCCACAAGTCTTCATTTACTCATTATAATTTGTCCACTATTGTTTTTCTGTTCCTTCAGAATTCACAAAGGTTGAGTAAATTTTAAGGTTCTGTCTCTCAAAATTCCTGGCTTGAGAGGATTTGTTGTTGTTGTTGTTAGCTGCGAAGTCATGTCCGACCCATCGCGACCCCATGGACAACGTTCCTCCAGGCCTTCCTGTCCTCTACCATCTTCTGGAGTCCATTTAGGCTCACGCCTACTGCTTCAGTGACTCCATCCAGCCACCTCATTCTCTCTCGTCCCCTTCTTCTCTTGCCCTCAACCTTTCCCAGCATCAGGCTCTTCTCCAGTGAGTCCTTCTTTCTCATTAGGTGGCCAAAGTATTTTGAGTTTCAACTTCAGGATCTGGCCTTCTAAAGAGCAGTCAGGGTTGATCTCCTCTAAGACTGACCGGTTTGATTGCCTTGCAGTCCAAGGGACTCGCAGGAGTCTTCTCCAGCACCATAGTTCAAAGGCTTCAATTCTTTGGCGCTCAACCTTTCTTATGGTCCAACTTTCACAGCCATACATTGCAACTGGGAAGACCATAGCCTTGACTATACGCACTTTTGTTGGCAGGGTGATGTCTCTGCTTTTTAGTGTGCTGTCTAGATTTGTCATGGCTTTCCTCTCCAGGAGCAAGCATCTTTTAATTTCTTGGCTACAGTCCCCATCTGCAGTGATCTTGGAGCCCAGGAAAATAAAATCTGTCACTACCTCCATTTCTTCTCCATCTATTTGCCAGTCATTGAGAGGGCCGGATGCCATGATCTTGGTTTTCTTAATATTTATTTTAATCCCATTTAGTTTCAACTTGAGAGGATTATTAGAATGTTAATTTAAACTTTGGCATATAATTAGAGTACAAACTTGTCAGAAGTGAAATATCTTCAAGAAAAATCAAGAAAGTCCAGTTGCCTTTTTTAAAAGCACCTTTGGGACATTAGTCAGGCTGAGGTTTCCTTCCTTTGCCTTAGAAGCGGTACAAATCAGAACAGGTTTCACTAAGCATGAGCATGTTTCCTAACAATAAACATTAATTTTCTGGTATGATTAAACTAGGGCTGACAGATTTTCCCTCACATTCCATGTTCTTTACCTTTTGCACCCTGAAATTAGATTCTGTGAAAGAACACATTCTTTACCCTCCCAGAAGATTCCTTCAATCCAAAATTCAGAAGTCTGGTAGCATCTTTTCAGACAAACAAATATTATTAAAAGGCATAAAATAGCTTACAAAAGCTTACATTTTTAAAAACAAAATTAGTAAGTCTGAATTTTGGTTACCATAGACTAACATGGCTTCCCTTGTACAATGTTCATCTGCCTTAAGCGTTCTGCTCATCTGAAGAGATACTATTGTAAGAAGGTTACTTGCCAAGATCTGACAGTCAACAGCATTCCAGAGGGCAATATTGGGGAAACAATATTGGGGAAACAACTAAAAGCACCTACACCAGACATGTCAAACTCAAGGCCCGGGGGCCAGATCCGGCCCACGAAGTGGTTTCATGCGGCCCACGAAGCCATCCTGGAAACAGTGAGGGAACAGCCCCCACTGCCTTGGCCCTGGCCCAGAGACCCTCCTCCTGCCAGAGACCCTCAGATCTGTCCCACTCCTGCCCAGGCCCCCATAGGCACCCTTGATGCAAACGATGTAGAGCTGGCCATGCCCACCCAGTAGGCCATACGCACTTTAGCCATGCCCACCCAGTAGGCCACACCCACCCAGGCCACACCCACCCAGCCCCCTGAGGGCAACCGCAATGCTGATGCGGCCCTCAGTGAAATTGAGTTTGACACCCCTGACCTACACTTTAGAAGAGTCTTCCGATCTGTGGGTGTGGGTAGCAGTTCATATGGCACCATTGTGATTCCTGAAAGAGTAAAGATATTTATTTATTTAGTACTTGTTTTTAAAATGTATTCATTTATTTATTCAATGTATGTATCGACAATGGACCCATGATTCAGGGTGGTATATACAACTAAAAGCAACAAATAACAAACAACAGGGCATAACATAGTATAAAACATAGTGAGCCACAGTCAATTCAGACAACTGAAACCATTGAGAGTATCTCATAAAGCCAGGTTTTCAGAGCCTTTCAGAAAGAAGATAGGTGTGGGGCCATCTGAATTTCAGAAAGAATGCTATTCCATAGGGCAGGTGTGGCATCTGAGAAGTGTCTGAGAACTGGACATGAAAAAAAGACCTAGCAAACTAGCAGGGAATACCAAGGCTATAAATTAGACTGGGGTGTAAAAAAAAAAACCAAGCCAACAAACCAGAAAATGACAATGGTTAATCACATATGTTGTTGCCTCCTTAGTTTCTATGTCCATATGGTCATTAGGAGCTAAGCTCAGCTCAAGAGCCATCACTTTTTTTAAAAAAAGTCTTCCTTCCTGACTTACTTTTGCAATAGTGGCAAATATCTGTAGCTTGGGGGCTAGGTTGAGGGTGAAGGTTCACCCTCATTACTTATAGCATGTCAAGAATGAACTAGCTGTGAGGCAACTTCAGTTCTACACTCCTGTTCTCAGAACACCGGCCATTTTTCATGTCCATTTTTCAATGATGCAGTCTTACCCTGCTGTTTTCAGTACCACAAACCCTCTAACTGCCCCCCCACCCCACGCAACGTAGAGGAGAAAGAAGGCAGCGAGACCTGACAGAGCAAAAGCTGGGTTCCACCAAGGGTTGCTATGGTGGGTGGAAAGGCTATCTGAACAGATGGTGTTCATTAAAGTGCTAAATTCCCAGGAGTCAGTCCTGAAAAGTAGTCTACTTAGCAAGAGAAACATAATCACGTCTCATTAGTTGGAAATTAAGATAAAGGGCTTTTTCTGCACTGCAGGCTTAAGCTTTGTCTCCCATGTGTAAACTGGCTGCAAATGAATCTGGCTTAAAGAAATCCCTTCTGTTTATCAATCCCATCCTCCATTTTGGGCATGATGATGGCCTGGATTAACCATCCCATGGCTCTCAACTAATAGATTCCCGGCATCTTTACTTCTCCTGCCTGGGCCAGGAAAACACGTTCCTGTCTGTGGATGGGTCTCTGAGAATATATGACCTCCATTAATCTTTTGTAGGAGTCTCCCTTCACTGACTTCTCCTTGTTCTTGACCTTTAAAAAAAAGAAAAGAAAAGAAAACCCCAGTTTTCCTCTTCTTCCTATGGCTATGGGATAGAAGAGAAATGTGGCAAAACCTTAGTCAATTTTGCTTGTTTTTTTTAAAGTCCAATCTTATAGGATGTTTTTTGTAGTTTCACTAGCAAAATTCTTTGTTTTTTCTTTTAAAGGAAAGGCCACTGATCAGCTTTCTTTCCGGAAGAGGGTACAGTACTTGTTTCTAACTGATATCCTTTTTCTGAAATCAGTCATTGCTGTTATAGTGGGGAGACCACACTCTAGATCAGGGGTGTCAAACTCAATTTCATTGAGGGCTGCATCAGCATTGCGGTTGCCCTCAGGGGGGCTGGGTGGGTGTGGCCTGGGTGGGTGTGGCCTACTGGGTGGGCGTGGCTAAAGTGCGTATAGCCTACTAGGTGGGCGTGGCCAGCTCTACATCATTTGCATCAAGGGTGCCTATGGGGGCCTGGGCAGGAGTGGGACAGATCTGAGGGTCTCTGGCAGGAGGAGGGTCTCTGGGCCAGGGCCAAGGCAGTGGGGGGCCGTTCCCTCACTGTTTCCAGGATGGCTTCGTGGGCCGCATGAAACCACTTCACGGGCCGGATCCGGCCACCGGGCCTTGTGTTTGACATGTCTGCTCTAGATCCTTGCTCTGTGGAATTCCTCAAAGCTGTCTCCATTCCTATTATATCTACATGAGGCTACTTAAGGAGGTCATCTGATGACATGGAGTCAGGTACCATCACAAGACCCAATGGCTTATTTTGATCTCTGGCTGTCCTAGTGAAGTCGCTGTGCTGTCCTACGCACAAACACATATAACAGTGGTTTAGTTGGTTTATTAGTATTCCCCAGAGATTCCCTTCACTAAAACCCCAAAACTGTCCCCAATTAAGTCCAGCCAAAAGCACACCAATGCTAGTCCACAGAGCAATGGCTAATGAGTCCGCAAGGCACTTGAAAGTTTCGCAGTCAAGCTAAACCCACCAGGCAAAATTAAATCCCCAATACAAGCGGGTTCACGAGGCAAGCAAAGTCAGGAATTCACAAGGCACAATCCAAGTCAAGGTTTCAATCCAAAGCAAGGCCGGAATCACACTAGTCAGGAAACACACAACTAAGAAATGAACATCTGTGTGCTGTGCTAAATAGCCAGCTTCTGGGGCAGCTCATCAAGAAAGGCGAGGCTGCCTCCTCACAACTAATCAGGCTGACCTATGCTGCTCCTGCCTTTTCTCTGCCCTACCTGTTCTCGGATCAAGTGCAGAAGGCCGTTCCTCTTCCTCATCACTGAGTGGTTGCAGCTGTGTGCTTTTCCCACCTGTAGCCTCAAGGCTGTCCTGCTGTAGCTGAGCTTCAGCCAAATCCCTCTTAGATGGCTGCTCAAAGCCATTGACCAACTCCCCTCCAGACCTGCCTGGAACTGGTTCATCCTCCTCCCACTTGACATCTGGAGAGATATCTGGGGAAGCATCCAAGGGAGTCATAGATAGATAAAGTTTATTGTCATTTTTTACTGTGGGCACATTGGCACACATTAAAAATGAAATTTAGAAATTACAAGCATACTAATACAACCACATGGCATATCGAAGCAGAGTAACCAACTAAAGCCCTCTAGAAGATCTGAAGAAGATTAAAGAGGATTCATCTTCAACATACAGTATAAGGACTGTAACAACTAATAGGTAGGACAGACAGAAGGTTAGCAGAGCACATCCATGAACATCAAAAAACAATCAGAAGACATTTTGAAAACATCTTAATCTCACAGTACATGGACAGATTCAACCATAGTTTCAACTGGGAAACTGAGCATTCTAGGCCAAGCTAAATCTAGAAATGCTAGGGAAATCCTGAAAATTTGGCATTCAGATAAATCAGCCATCATTAGATATTTACCGGTAGGGAAAAATCACATTTACATATTATTCAAAACAGACAATAAAAAATTTAGAGGGAAACAAAAAGATCAAGACACACCTTCATCAGTCTACATCAAAATAAACAGGGATTAATACCAGGAAAAATGAAACAGAAAATAATATCCTAATCAAGGAACCAAGCAAATAACGAAGGTCAAGAGAGCACCAAGGACTGCATACTTCAATCTTGAGCTACATATACAGTATTCTCTTCTATTTTTGCCTGTGTTTATTTTTTATTTATTTTTCTCTGCATTTTTATTTCTTGGGTACTATGTCAGGTTTGTTTTCCTTTCGAGTAAATGCATTATTTTAAGCAAAGTGTTCAAAGTACAATGCCCTTCATTCATATGTTTTCTTCCCCCTAACATCATCTGGAAGGATTTCCTGTTTTTGAGACAGAAGTGAGTGAGTCATGTGATGAGAAGAAATTCATCTGAACATGCAAGAAGATCACATTCAAACTTTAGTTTACTTACCCTTCTGAAGGATTTTATTGATGAAACAGAGTCCAATCGTTGAGATTTGGGATTTCAAGTCACTCAGTGTCTGTTTCATCCCCACAAAACTGGTGAGTTCCTCACATTTCAGTCCAATCAAAGCTTCTGAGCAATCAGATATGGCCTTTATTTTGGGGAAGTCCTATAGTAACAAACAGTGTTGGAGAGAGCTTACAGTTCAGAAAAATCTTTTCATAACAGTCAATTTGGATATTGGATCATGGAGATTAGCTTTTTTTCTCTGTGTATTACCCTTCTAAATGGTAAAGGTAAAGATTCCCCCGCACATGCGTGCTAGTCATTTCCGACTCTAGGGGCCGGTGCTCATCTCCGTTTCAAAGCCAAAGAGCCAGCGCTTGTCTGAGGACGTCTCCGTGGTCATGTGGCCGGCATGACTAGATGCCAAAGGCGCACGGAACGCTGTTACCTTCCCACCGTAGTGGTCCCTATTTTCTACTTGCATTTTTACGTGCTTTCGAACTGCTAGGTTGGCAGAAGCTGGGACGAGTAACAGGTGCTCACTCTGTTACGTGGCACTCGGGATTCGACCCGCCAAACTGCCGACCTGATCAACAAGCTCAGCGTCCTATCCCACTGAGCCACTGCGTCCCTCATGACCCTTCTACATAACACTATTTCCACTTTCTATTTCCACTTTCTAAAGCCTAGAGCCAGAAATGGACAACTGTGCTTCCATAGCCTGCCAAACACAAAAACTCTACTGGGTTACTTGGGAACTTATATCTAAGGTGATTGAACAAAAAATGAAATGATAGATCTCTGGACTTAACTAGAAATACAGAAAAGCTGTTGGAAAGAAAAGCAGTAATTAAAAACAGCTCTACCAGGTTTTGGACCAAGAACCTTGTATTTCGAAGGGAAAGGCTTTATCTCTTGTCCATAATAAAAGGCAGCTTTAAAAGTCAGAGAGAATGGTGAACATTGAGCTGCTTGAATGGAAATTGCTGCCTCTGCAAAGTAGCCAATGAGTAACTGCGGTTATCCTGCAACAAACTGAGATGCACTGTCTGAAAACAAGCAGTAGTATGCAGTAGTATGGGAAGTTTGTATTGAAAGTCTAGGCTAGAAAATACGCCCTAAAATTATTTTAAAACTGTATGGGGATTTAAGAGAAGGTAATGTCATCTATTTTACCCTTCCATAAATAGATGCCAGCCTATTCTGATGATGGATGGATGAGGCAATGTAGATAAGCTTCTTGCTGTTGCACAGAAAGTGGTCAAAATGTTTTTTTTCAGGAATAACAGTTTTCAGTTATTGGAATAGTCCAAAAGAATATTAGCAAAAACTTCCTAACAGTATGAGTAGTTGGGGGACAAGTTACGTGAGGTGCTGGACCTCCTTTCACTGGTTAAGTTCCAGTTGAGGGTAGTCAGCCATCTGTTGGGGATGCTGTAGTCTGGATTAAATTGACCAGGATGTTGGATTTGGTTACTGTACAGGTAATCCTCAACTTGTTCATTTAGTGACCATTCGAAGTTAATAGCAGCCCTGAAAAAAATGACTTATGACTATTTTTCAGACTTATGACCATTGCAGCATCCCCATGGTCACGTGAGTTACATTCGGATGCTTGACAACTGGTTCATATTTATGATAGTTGAAGTGTCCCGGGGTCATGTGATCATCTTTTGCAACTTTCTGACAAGCAAAGTCAATGGGGAAGCCAGATTCACTTAACAACTGTGTTACTAATTTAACAGGATATGTGGCCTCAGTTACAATATGAAAGGTGAACTTTTACCTGCAGGAATTGAAAGTCACTTGGATCGTCCATCAGATTTGTCAACCACAGCTTCTGCTTCTTAAGATCTGCAAGTTGCTCATGTCTGCGCTGAATACAATTCCCCATATCAAGTAAAGCTGACTTTTCCTCTTGATCAATGAAGTCCATCACCTTAGTCTGCAGTCTCTTGAATTCTTTTATTATCTCTGTAAAGGCCCAACTAACTTCATCTCTGGCATTCTGCACCACTTTCTGTAAAGAATGGAAAAAATGAAATATAGTATATTTACATCTATTACCTATCTTGATTTAGGGCTCTTCCAGAAAATAAACCTGTATTTCTTATAAAATACAGACAAAGTAGGTGTAGGTGTAAAAACTCTAATTCTCTGTTTGCTACTAGCCATGTGGGTTGAAGACCAAAATATATGGGCAGCACCAGTTTACCTTTCATAGAGTTACAGAAAGTGTGGCTTTTAGTCTTAGGATTACTAGTTAGAGTCTTCTCTACAGGATCCAAAGGTACCTGTGAAACTAGTGACTTCAGATCCATTTGGAGATATCACCACAGGGAAAGAGACAATATTCAATGGAAATGAGGATCACAATTATTTGACATACATTATTTTTTTATTTATGTAGTTAGGTGATTTAGAGCCAGAATGATTTAATGAATGTCCCTTTTATACAACTATATTCCTGACGTGGTGGCTCAGTGGGTTAGGACGCTGAGCTTGTCGATCAGAAGGTCGGCAGTTTGATGGGTCGAATCCTGAGTGCCGCGTAACAGACTAAGTGCCTGTTACTTGTCCCAGCTTCTGCCAACCTAGCAGTTCGAAAGCACGTAAAAATGCAAGTAGAAAAATAGGGACCACTACGGTGGGAAGGTAACAGCGTTCCGTGTGCCTTTGACGTCTAGTCATGCCGGCAACATGACCACGGAGACGTCCTTGGACAAGCGCTGGCTCTTCGGCTTTGAAACGGAGATGAACACCGGCCCCTAGAGTCGGAAATGACTAGCACTCATGTGTGGGGGAACCTTTACCTTTACCTTTATTCCTGACTTCAGGATGAAAATTCACTATACTTTTTTTCCTCTCCCCAATCTTGCCATTACATATTTCTATATTCCCTGATAAGGGGAGAGAGGGGGGAAAGAACCTTGTCAAAAGAAAGTGTGCCAGTTGAACTACTAAATGCCTTTGATTGGAAATAATACCATTGCCTTCTAAAAAAGTTGCCATACTTAAACCACCATCATTGTCATCATGTCATACTATAAATACACGTTTTCCAACCTTGGCAACTTGAATATGTTTGGACTTCAACTCCCAGAAAAACCCAGCCAGACGTACTGGCTGGGAATTTCTGGGAGTTGAAGTCCACACATCTTCAAGCTGCCAAGGTTGGAAAACACTGCCATTCATGGTTGGCCCATCTGTCAATACTAGGCCTGTGAAAATTGTAGCAGGCATCCTAATGGTTTGACATGCAGTTCTGATATAGATGCTAGTTCCAGTCTTGTCTGCTACTATCTCCTGATTTACTGCTGTTGGGGAAGTTGTTTTGCCCCCACACTCAACTGAGAAGCTCCAAACATCTTTCATCCACTTTTCTAACTGGCAGCTCACCGTGAGGTAATTCACTCTTGCCCTATGTTTCTGACGGTCTTCTGCCAACATCAAAACCTGGTTTTCCACACTGGCATGTATTCTCTGGATCTCCACCTGGGAAAGAAATGCCCCCCCTGTCAAAATCAATACAGAACACTTTTGTAATCAGACAGCCATAAGAGATATGCGGAATCTGTTTCTTTAGTGTGTAGGCTTTCTTGCGCAAAGGCCTTCTTTCCTATAAAAATCATGCCAAATGCACGAATACCTGTGGAAGTGTCAACATTGGACACAGAATGTGGGGTGCTCATATATTAAAGCATCAGTTGTAGCATTCTTTAAAATATCTTTTTTGCCAAACAGACATAAACCTTTTGTCTCAATTCAAGTTTCTATTGCAAAACAAACAAAGAGCAGACAATATTACCAAGCACAGCAACTTGTTATCTGTGAGCTCAGTGTGGTGGCAAAAACTTTCCTTAACACCCACGAACTCTTTTCCATCCCAGTGGCGTAGCGTGGGGGGTGCAGGGGGGGCCGGCCGCACCGGCCGCAACATCTGGGGAGGGCGCGCTCGCACTCGCAGCTCTCTGCCCCTGCCTGGCTCACTCACTCTCTCTCACTGTGCTGGCTGTGTGAATCCGATCCGAGCCGCCGGGTCACCGCCCACTGTGGAGGGGGGGCGCAAATTACTTGCCTTGCCCCGGGTGCTGACAACCCACTCTACGCCACTGTTCCATCCTTCTCTCTCTTTTTTTTAATGTTAAACAAAATACATATTTTGACTAGCACCAGTTTTCAGAATACAGTATTATTTATTTCCAAGAATACCCATGGATTCTGCAGAGCTCAATGGCTTTTGTTTTAAATCAATATGCCCATATGCCCACCCAGAGGGGCTGCTAGTAGTTCCATAGGGGGGAAAAGAGAGAAGATGGCAATGAACAACCTCATCTGGTAAATGCGGGTCTGGGACCCTCACTTGTTAAGGCGGCTATTTTGACTGAGCAAGAAGTTAGTGGCAGCCAATTTCCTTTAGAGTTCATGGCATGTTCTCAAAGTGGCAAATATTCCCAAAAGGTGGATTAGATCAATTGCCCCTGCTGTCAAAAGCCCACATTTCCAATCTCATCTGTACACAGCTTCTGTATACATTTTGCCTTTTTTTAAAAAATCAGATGATCTTTCTCTCGTGAGGGATGTGTGTTAACTTTAAAAACTTTAAAAACACACACAGGCTGTGTGTGCTTATTTCAAAGTACCATGACATTTTGTTTGTTATTTTAATTACACCTGGCTTGGGATCCTCCAAATAGGTTTCCAGATCAGGAAGTTGTAATCAGAATCAGCTAGCACTAGGCTAGCAAAGACTGTTTTTCATACATATTAAGGACATCAAGGTTAGGAAAAAAAAATCCACTAGCAACTCTTTACGGAACCCAGCCCTTGCTGTAGCAACAGAACAAGCTAAGGGAATACTTTTGATCTTGAGGTTTTTTTTCCCTGTCCACTGTATTTGGGTACAGAAACAAGGCTATAGAAATCACAGCCTAAGGATGGAAGAAAATATGGCTGATGCCATAGATCAGAGGTGTCAAATTGGCGGCCCCCGGGCTGGATGTGTCATGCGCAGGCCACGCCTACCCCGGCTCCGCAAAGGCAAAAAACATCAAGATACGTCATGATACGTCACGTGATGCAATCAAGTTTGAAACCCGTGCCATAGACAGAACACATTTCAGTGATTCTGACACTCCCCAGTGTGGCTGAACAACTTATAAGAATGGCTGGTGATGAACATATTGCAGAAACAGAAACACTAATTTATAATCCACAAAGTGTGGGAGGAATCTTGGCATACGAATGAACCCTACAGAGCAAGGGAATGCTACAGAAAAGAGCAGAAATAGTAAGCATGAAAGGGAAATAATGAAAGCAGTGTGTAAATTAGGGTTCTGATCCTGGGCATCAAAATTTGAATGACATCTCTCTTACAACCCCTGGCCATATCAACTGAGAAGTGTTATATATGTGAAAAACTTTCTACCTGCAATGGGCTACTTTTATAGGCTAAAATGGTGAGATATGAACCTGACTCACTTCTACTACTTAAAGCTGCCTTCCATAAAAACAGAGAGGGCACACATCGATACACAAACACATATACAAAAACTGCTTACTTCTTTCTTGCTTCTTTCTTGCTTCAGAGAAATGACTTCATGGTTCTTATGCTCTTCCCGGACACAGATTTGGCAAATAAATTTGCCTTCCTCTTTGCAGAATAGATCTAGCAGCTTACGATGTTTTAAACACATGCTGCCTTTCAAGTCACTGAGTGGTTCCACCAACTGGTGGTTCTTGAAAATCTTGTCTGTGTAGTGAGATTGAATGTGGTTATCACATAGGGAAGCTATACATTGCAAGCAAGACTTGATTGCTTTTAACTTTCGCGGGAAACAAAAATCACACGGGACATTCTTGAAACTAGCCAGCTTCTGTGGATCTTGAGATTCCTCCTGTGCAAATCTCATTGCAATTTCTCCCAGGGTTATATTTTTGCGGAGTTGAGGTGTTGAATTCAAGGGTTCCCGGCATTCAGGGCAGTAAGGTTGTTCTCCAATAAGTGCTAGGTGTTCCCAATAAACCTGCAAGCAATTCATGCAGAAGTTGTGCCCACAGGCTGTTGTGACTGGGTCTCTGAATACCTCAAGGCATATTGGGCACACTATATTGTCTTCAAGGAAAAGAAAGCCAATTTTCTGCATTGAAAGAGGAAACTTTGTTCTTGGCTTCGATTCACACAATTTTCAGATATGTCCAAGTCAGTCACCTATTAAAATAAGAATCTGTAAAACAGGGACGTTTGACCTTCAAGGGGCAAAGACTATGATTTTTAAGTCCATGAGACTCAAGAGATTTATAATTATGCATTCAGATGCCACTCAAACCTAATCTTACTTTGCATTCCCTCTTGCGCTCTACGTTTGGCAAACTAGTCCCTGCAGTTTTCCTGGAAATATTTTCTGATTTAGGCCCTAGACATGAGAGAAAGTGATTGGGCCAAAATCACCAGTTGATTTCATACCTAAAGCAGGACTGGAAATGACTATCTCCTGGTTTCTAGCCTGGTGCCTTAACCATTACACCCAAGTGGCTCTCCAATCTTACATCCAATATATATAATCATTACTTCTACTCCTCCAATGGTCATGAGTAGTTATGCTCAGAGTGAACATATAAATCTTCTAACCGATCCCGTGGTGCTTATTGAGGTAAACCAGTATCTTTCAATAGGGTTGCTAGAAATGCCTGAGCTTCTTTCCTTTGATTCTGTACCTCTGTAGACCATATTTTATGGCTAAGAACTTCATGAAACTTTTCGGTCCTAGGCAGTCCATCCCTGCTACCAAAAATGGAATCAACACAATCTGAAGAACCAAAAAAAATGTAATTTAAAATCATATAAGAGCCTTGGTGGAGCAGTGGGCTAATGCCTCCTTAAGTAACACCAGCTGCCTGCAATTAGTGCAGGTTCGCGTCCCACCAGGTTCAAGGTTGACTCAGCCTTCCATCCTTCCGAGGTAGGTAAAATGAGGACCCAGATTGTTGGGGGCAATTAAGCTGACTTTGTAATAATGCCGCTTGGGTGTGTGTGTGTGAAAGCCCTAATAAGCAGGCATATACATAGAATGAAGGCTACTGCTAAGCTTGTAAGCCGCCCTGAGTCTTTGGAGAAGGGCGGGATATAAATGGAATTAAAATAAAATAATAAAATAAATATAATAAAAATGTATTTTCTAAAACAAATACAGATCTGAAGAGATTTTATTTGCTAATTTAATCACCTATTAATGAACTTTTTTGTGCAACATTAATGGTTCAGTCCAAAAATCTACTGTTTAACATTCACAAGTAAATCTCAGTGTACATACAATACATTATAAGAAATTATATCAGGTTGCACTGTCAATAGCAGGATCCAAACTAGGCCTCTTGACCTGGATCAACTGACTATGAATTTGGTCTGCTGAATCCTTATAACACTTTGAAAAATAACTTTTTCTCTCTACCTATTCTTTTTGAAACTTGGGTTAAAAATAAAGATTTCTGTTTTTATTTTATTCAAAACAAAGTTAAAATACAAAATACAGAACTCAAAAAAAATAATAATCCAAAAGGACAAAAGGAACCCCCCCACTAAACATAAAATAAAAACATTTAAAAGGTGAATTTAAAAAAGAAATTCTACATATATTAAAAATAAAGATTTCAAGCAGTTTTTTTTATGTACACCTGCGGGCTTAGCTACTCATTCCCAGCACTATCAATCATCTTAAATATAATTAATATTTATTTGCCTATGAACATCTTCAGTAGAGGAAATAAAACATTACAGGTTTTTTTTCTCTGTGTAAATTTGGCTGTGGTCACCTCTATTGCTCAGAGCGCTTTTGTGCTATTCCTTTCCATAATGGCAATGCTAGCAATAGCACCATAATCTCATTTATGCAGAGGTGAGCTCTTATCTTTCCTGTGCTTTTGTCAGTTTAAAACTAAAAAGTGTAATATTTTAGTAATATGGGAATGCTCGGCCTTCTAACAATCCACAATCCTTCAAAATGTCTGTGTCTATACTGCCAATGCAGTCCAGTATATGAATCAATGGAAGATTTCTTCATTGCTTTTATTTCTCTTTAAATAATGTATATGACTGCCTATTTCACCACAATGACTTCAGGGAGAGTAGAAAGATTAAAAACCTAACAATTAAAAACAGCAAGCCATGACATCAAAGGTAAAGGATATCTTCCAATTATAAATTCAAGAACTGTACTTGCCTAATCTTCTGGCCCAAGGGAAACAGCTAAGTCTTCAGGGTCTTACGAAAGGCTAACGGTGTCTAACAGACTAAGAGACACAAAAAACTGCCTGTGCCGCTGCATTCTGGGCCAGCTACAACTTCTAAATGCTCTTCAAGGGCAGCCCCATGTAGAACAGTAATCCAAATGGGAGGTGGCTAAGGAGGTATGTGTCATTGTGAGCAAAGCCTCCTGGCCCAGAAACTGATGTTATTGAGGTAGAAAGTGAACCTCTGAACGGGACCACTAGTTGGCACTCTGTGACAACTATATTGCTGCCCCTGCCATGAGGTAGTACTTCTGAAAGGCTCTTAAGGTAAAGGTAAAGGTTCCCCCGCACATGCGTGCTAGTCGTTTCCAACTCTAGGGGCCGGTGCTCAACGAAGAGCCAGCGCTTGTCCCAGGACGTCTGATTCTGCTCTTCATTTCCTCTAGTGGCATTCTAGGTGACCGCTATGCTGCTTTATCACGGGGAACTCCTCTGAAAACCAAGGGGCCCTCTAGGATCCATACGCACAGAGATTACATGGTTGCGATCCAATCCAAGCAAAGGTTACTCTTTCATTTCAAGCAACAACTGAAGCCTCAAACCATCTACCAGAAAGAACCCCAGGCTTCCTTCGAATCCAACAGCATCTATTAGATGCCTGGGCAGGCCATTCACAGAGGACTTGCTTCCTTGCAACATCAGAGACCTCCAAGGCCAACAGGGAGCTTATCTGTCTGTGGCAAGGGATTGATGGTAACATTCCCCAACTTCAGCACATATTGCCACTGCCTCTGTTGTCACTAACTGAATGCAAAACCTTGCTCAAGGATGCAAAGCCAGAGTGGTTTTATGTATCTGCATGACATTAACAGTTTTTACATCATGTATGCTACCAAAGAGTTATGGCCTTTCCCAGTATGAAAGTATATTTTGTTCTTACAACAAGGCTTCTGCCTTACGCACATGCCCTTGTGACAAGAAAATAAGCTCAGAGTAGTTACTTAAGCAAACATTTATTTAAGAATTGTTATGAGCAGAGACTAGAACATTCAAAACAAATTATTTGGAGAGAAAAAAAGATATTCAATGGGTGTCTCATCTAGTTCATTAAGTTGTGATACTATAATTCTGCAGATTTCTCTGAGCGCTATTATCTGTACTTACCTGTTAAGAGTCAGTTGCACTTGATAAATTACCAATAGGTACTCTACTACAGCTCCAGTGATTAAAGGTTTTCAGCTGTGGTCTTGTTGTCTCACTCCTTGACTTGACTTTCCACCTGTTTATAGCCAATCATGGGATCTGAATTTGTCAGGTGACATCACAGTTCAAACTACAAAGGAGGAGGGAGTAAAGTCCTTGGGTTATGATGTCACTGGCAAGCTCATCTAAATACAAATATTAAGGACCTATCTGCTGTGCCCTTTCAAGATTATAGGCATCCATGATGAAAGGAAACACTACTACATGATTTTTAATATAGCATGCATAGACCCCAACATCTTGTTGCATTGGTATCAAAAAGACAAGATAAATACTGCTGAGCTTGTAAGCCGCCCTGAGTCTTCGGAGAAGGGCGGGATATAAATGGAATTAAAATTAAATAAATAAATAAATAAGCCATGGTTTCATTCATTCATTTTTATTGGAAAAGCCCTTTTTGTATGGATTTATCATTCTGCTTTAGGAAGTTATTTATATTGTATCTCTGGTAGCTCCTGTTTATCAGCCTGCTTGGGCATATTAACATATTTATCTATTGTTTGTAGTGTCAGGATCACTGCCACCACAGATGGCTATTCTGAAACAGAATCCCTAAGCCCACATACACCCAACAGTGATTTTATTATGTTACCAAGGAATAAACTAAATTCATCATACAAATTTATCTGAAGAATCTGTTTATAAAAATTATCTTCCGAAAACTACACACACCCAAGCATCCAGATATATACTTTTAAGTTTTTGAATTTAAGACCCCACTTACAAACAATCCTATTGGGAAAACTACAATTATGATTACTATTAAATAATGGCTTCAGTCTCCTTTTCAGTGAAAAGAAGCCGTAAGTCTTCACTCAAAAGTAAGTCTTCACCGTTACTTTGATAGCAAGAATTTTTAATTAAAAGCAAAAGCAGAACATGAGTGCATCTAGAGAATTTCTGTGTAAAAGACCCTCAATCTTTAATACCCAGAAAGCAGCAAGACACAAAATAAATTCCGGGGGGGAAAAAACCCAAGCACAAGTCATGTCAGAATCTTTATTGGAAAAAGAAATCACAGCATCTCCATTATTATTCAAACACATTTAATAAACCAAGAGAAACAGTAGCAAAGGGCACCGACATGTGACAAACTGTACAAAACCTCTAGGCTTGCAAGCAAAACCTGAGGGTGAGGAGCCCACGGCCCATCTGTGAAGGTCCGAGGAGCCACCCCCACCCCTTTGTGGATAACCCCCTCCCCCTCGGACCATTCAGTCACCCCTGAGAAAAATTGATTAAAAATGTGCAGAAACAAAGACACTTTTAAGAGGAGGTTAGCTCCAACCTTGTGGTAACGGAATAATTGGGCCACTGGGTTTCTGAACCAGGTACTGGTCCCCAGGGGCTAGCTAATGGTTTAAAAAAACCTCAAGAGATGCACATCACTCAGATGAAAAGCCATCCCACCACTGGCTTCCTTTGCCATTTATTGCCTTCCGTGGGGAAATAGTGTCTGCATTCATGTTCCAACTTTAGTCTCAACCACATAAAGGCAAACGCAAGGAAGAGCCCTGTTGCTAAAGAAGGCAAAGTTACAACTGGTGGAGAACATGAAAGCCGATTCTTGAATTTAACAGGGTCTGAAGGTGGCCTCTCATCTTGAGAAAAGAACATCCCAGGTGGGTGAGCTAGAATAGTGTCTTGCTGTAGCTGGAATTCAAGCCCTTATATTAAGAAAGCCGAGAGCTTTCCCAATCCCTAATACTGTTTCTGTCTCCAACTAAACTGCTCAACATTTCAGGGAGGGTTCCCCCAAACCATAACTAGAAATATTTAAGAAGGGAAGGAAAAGAGAAGGTATTCGTGTTCCAACAAAAAACTAGATCTGCTGAAAACCTCTCACAACTTGTCAGCAGCAAGTGAACGAGTGGCCCTATTTATTCAGCAGAGACACTGTTTTTCTCTCCATTTAGCTCAAGTCTTGCTGTAACAGAGCAGCCTCATCTCAAATTGGATTTTATTTCCAGATTTAAATGGAGCTGTTTTCAATGGCACTACACGTACAACAAAATGAAATTACTTTTACCAGTTCATTATCTTGACATCAGGCACTCTTCTAATGTAGCTTCCCCGTGCATGGTGTTTCTGGTGATCGTAACATAAATCAATGAGGTATTTGTTTTAGTTTACTAAAGCTACACAGTAAAGATCTGCTTCCAAGCAAACCTAACACTGCTACGTGCCCAGCAAGGTGGGGAATCAGTTGGGTTAGGCCAAGTTGGAAATGGCAGCTATTCTTTGCAGCACCCTCTGATTTTTCTTTCAACTAGTTCATGCCAGCATAATCTCCCTTCCCTGGAAGGAGAGATTATGAGGATACTTCTGTGGTTCTTATACTTCCTCACAATACACACACAAACACATCTGCTTATTTCTCAGCTGTGGACATATACTGACAACGGCTGAAAGAAGAAGATACTCATAGATTTATGTACACATCACAGTGTTAGTTAAATCCAGCCATGACATACACTGTCTGACCATGCCAATACCAACATATTACAGACAGGAAAGATGAAGAAGGACAAGAAAGTTGCTTGAATTCCACAGAGTATGAAGCTGGTTGAGTTTAGCAGCCAGAAGCTGACCACGAGACCTTTGGTACAGTCTGTTGCTACAGGGACTGAATAATGCATCTAACCCATCAAAATATTACTGGAGGTATGATGGCAAAAACGGTGGGGAAGCTCAGTGATATATATGTACATAAATACTGAAGATTAATGGAGAATGTGGAGCAGGATAATTTGGTACCCTGATAAATTTCATTTTAAATTTTTTTTTTTGCTTCATCTGCATTTTCCATGCTTTCAGTAACCATTCACTATCCTCTTTGTTCGCACTCCTTTTGTAACTAGGAAGAAATAAAAGGGGAAGCCTCATTACCACACACCATAAAACATGAAAAAGACACTGAGTGCAACTCCTTACTGAGAAATTCCAAGCAAACCAATCGGAATATAAGGGATCCTATTCCGATCACTTGACTAATGTGGGAGCTTCAATTATTGCCTAGGGAAAACCAAAGCACTGCAGTTCCTTTTGATACTTTGGTTCATTATGCTCAGAGCTTAATTCAAAAGCCCAGAAGCCAAAGATGACTAACAAGAAACAAAGCCAGAAGGTAGAGAAAATACTTGAGGAATTCCATTTACCAATAACTAGAAGGGACATTTCACTGATTAGGGATGGCACAAAAGAATTGACAAAATCAGCAAGTCCCATTTGTCTAAGATTAGAACTCAGAGAGGCACAACACTGTTACTTCCATTCAAGGCATTCCAACAGAAAAAAAATATACAGAAGTTCACAAATCACTTTGGACAAGAAACATCACAATAGTTTGGCAACTGTCATCATTTTACACCTCCCTTCCCCACCCCCCTCCCCAACCTGTGCAATGCCCTTTAGTCATTTTGGGTGAGAGGACACAAAGGAGGGGATGAGAAATTTCAAGCACAGTATCATAATGTGTAAGTAATAGACTCTCTGTCCCTGGACGTACTAATGCCTACCAAAGTAATTAAGAGTACAAATGAAAACCTGCTTTAGTGCAGGACATCAAGAGAACAAGGGAATAGTTTCATGCTATTGAAGACAAGGCAAAGCTGAACTTGGCAGGAACAAATCTTCCATATCAAAGAACGGTTTGAAATAACCCAAAGGACACATTCTAGATTTGGTGGGAGAAATGGGGCATAAGCTTCCTTCTTTTCCCTCTCTTTTCACAGAGAACAGGAAACAATACAACAGAACCTAAATATCACAGGTAATTGGACACCTTAAAAGCATGAAGGACGCTGACCAAACTGTACTGCAAGAAATGCCTACAGTTAGATATGTAGTGTTATCGGAAGAAAAACCCTTCGGCTAATACCACATCCCTCACTCAACTTTCTTATTTAACAGCTCTGAACCAGTAACATATTAAAAAAAAAGTTGGTGAGTGAAAATGGAGGAAGAATATTTAATTATTCGTTTTCAAATCTATTTTCCCTGGACCTGAAGGACTGTAACTAGGCGCTCTCCAGCTGGAAGATTCTCTTCTTTTCTCTTAGCTTTCTGTGACTGGGGTGGGATGAGCCTTTGGTTTTTACCAGGATTTGATTCTCCACTGGCAGGACAGGCTCAGCTTTGCTTTGTGTTAGTTTTATTACTGTACAAAAGCAAGGTTGGACTGCAGGAGAAATTCTCTGCCCAGCTAAGTTGCCCTTTTTAACATCTTGGAGTTTTAAAGTTAAATGCTTGGATTACATCCGTGATCCTCGCTCCTGAAGAATCTGAAAAAAACAAAAAACAAAAGAGAGAAGCATTTCACTTTAGAAGCGTTTCTTGCAACGTTAAAAAAGAAAGCTGGAAAACATGCTACTTCTCTCAAGATCACGTACAGGCAAATTTGTATAAGAATTTATTGTACTTCCAACGCATTGATTCCAAGTCATCAAGAGGGGTGGGGGTGGGGTTGTACGTCATATACAGCGTATTGTGAACAAAAATCCCAAACATTCAACAGAGTGCATCACAGTATTCCAACCAGGATATAGTTAAATTATATATTATTGCAGCCTGATACTGATATTTTAACCATACAAATATACTAGCCTTCTGTCAAAATTTGGGCATGCAGAAAGATACCTGAGTTTTGAATATAAGCCTTCATGGGGAGCATACCCTGTAAAGCACAAGTTGGTTTGCTTTTCAAATGATCAGGAATACTTTGTATTGTTTGGATTAAACATCCTTTTGTTTAACGAAATAGTTTTAACAATGACGTTTAGAATCATGGATTCTACCAGAAAAAAACTCTCAGCACCAGCTTCTAAAACCGCTCCTCCAAAAATAAGCAGCCATTATAAAAGTGCCTCCAAATTCCATCCTAATCAAGAACTCAAAAAAATAATAATAAAAAATGGCTGGTATTTCAAGATTTGATGTTATAGATTAAAATTAGTTACATGCCAAGAGGGGGACTAGAACTCTGAACGGCTTGAGCAAATTTATATACAAATAGTCCTCATTTAGCAAGTTACTCCTTAATAGAAATTTCCTTTTCTGACCAATGTGGGCGTTTAGAACAAGAAAAGCTTTCAGAGTGAAACTGATTAAGATCTGGTCAGTTTGGAGCAGCAGCTGCCAGCAATGGCAGAGTTCTAATCAACAAATTTAGGGTCACAGAGCTGCTTAAGGACATTTTTTAAAATGAAGCAGCAAATGAATGATTAGAAGTTGATTTTGGAAAGTTATAAATGGATTAGGGGATTTGAAATAAGATTTCATTGTGGAAATCCTTCCCATAGGATAGTCTTGTTTTAAATTCTGAAAGAAAATACAATAGGATGGGAATTTGTTTTTTTTAGTAATATTTTTCACTAACATTTTTGTTTTATCTTTATTAATCTTCAAACCTGCTACCTCACCATATTTTTCTATTTGTTCTATTAATACAGGTCCTATCTCTAATGGGTCCTCCAAGATAAATACTAAATCATCTGCGAAAGCTTGTAGCTTATATTCTTCTCTCTTAACTTTCATACTTTGATGGGAAAGTTAGAGATACAGATTGTAAAAAAGGTAAAATATCTGGGGATTCACCTCACAGCAAGATATGCAACAATTAAAGATAATTATTACAAATTGAAAAGACAAATCGAAGTAGATTTGGATAAATGGAAAAAGGTACAACTATCATTAATGGGTAAGATTGCAATAATCAAAATGAATATATTACCACGATTGTTGTTTTTGTTTTTAACAATAAGATTGGAAAAGAAATATTTTGAGGGGCTAAATAAAATAATTTTGAAATATATTTGGAAGGGGAAAAAGGCAAGGATTAATTTAAAAATGTTACAGGATGCAAGACTCAGAGGTGGGGCTAGTTTACTTAATTGGGAATTATATTACCAAGCTGCAGTAATGTCATGGATGAGAGAATGGATTTTACTGAGGAATACTAGATTATTGTCATTAGAGGGACATGATTTACAGTTGGGATGGCATGCGTTCATATGGTATGGGGAAAATAGAATACACAGCTATTTCCAGAGACATCATATCAGGAATTCTTTATTGATGGTTTGGGAGAAAATAAAGAGGAAGCATTACTTGAGGATTCCAGATTGGCTCTCAACGATGGAAACGTTAATACACCCCAATATGTTTAACATGGGAAACATTATAAGATATAAAGACCTACTAACAGACTCGGGGAAGCTGAAAACCAAACAACAATTAGAGGAACACGGAATAAAGATGGACTGGTATATGAGAATGCAAATACAATCTAGATATGAAAAAGATGCTAAAATAGATGGTTTTAATTTGGGGAGAACAGAGTTAGATGAAATACTTACGGGAACTGAAGAAAAATGGATTAAAAAATGTATAGCTACTTATTATATAGGGAATTAGAGGGGGAGCAAGTTAAGGAGTCAATGATAAAATGGTCAAGAAATTTTGCATATAAGATTGAATTAGATAAAGGTAAAGGTTCCCCGCACATGTGTGCTAGTCGTTTCTGACTCTAGGGGCCGGTGCTCATCTCCGTTTCAAAGCCGAAGAGCCAGCGTTTGTCCAAGGATGTCTCCGTGGTCATGTGGCCGGCATGACTAGACACCAAAGGTGCACGGAACGCTGTTACCTTCCCACCGTAGTGGTCCCTATTTTTCTACTTGCATTTTTACGTGCTTTCGAACTGCTAGGTTGGCAGAAGCTGGGACGAGTAACAGGCACTCACTCTGTTACGTGGCACTCGGGATTCGACCTGCCAAACTGCCGACTTTCTGATTGACAAGCTCAGCGTCCTAACCCACTGAGCCACTGATAGATGGCAGCAATTGCGGGAAAGAAACTATAAACTGACAATGGTGACAGTGTATAAAGAAAATATGTACAAGATGATCTACAGATGGCATATGTCTCCAGAAAGAGTAGCTAAAATGTTTAAGGACAGATCTATGAAATGTTGGAAATGCCATCAAATACCAGGCTCTTGTTGTGATTCAGGGTCAGCCTATGGGTTCGGCAGTTGGGTCAGACGATTCAGAGGAGGAGGAGGGGGGTGTTGGAGAGCCTGCAGAGAACAGCCCGGAGGCTTTCCAGAGCCCTCAGCCAGGCCCCTCCCATCTGGTTACTACGCAGACCCAGCTGTGTGAGCCTGACAGCGTGGATGAAGATGACCCACAGCTGGCCCTGTTCAAGGACGCCCGACGCAGGAGGCAGTCAATCAGGAGTAAACAGAGGAAGGCAATGGGGCACCTCGGAAGGAGGCAGAGAGAAGCCACGCCTTGAACTGTTTAAAAGGGGAATGTGTGGGAGGGCTGGTTTGCTGAAGGCAACCGTTTGAATAGCTCCTGTTTCATGGTTCGTGTTTTTGTTTGGCTCTGTTTGCTCTGTTTTATGTCAATAAATTTGGCAGGCTTAGTTCCAGCCTCTTGCCTTTTTGTAAAGGGGTTGTCCCTGCCTTTTCTGCAGGGCCGGTAGTAGGCTGGTACAGAACAGCTCTTTCTATCATATGTGGTGGATGTGTGCAGAAGCTAAAACCTATTGGAACATAATCAAATCATGGATAGAAAAGATGATACAACAACGTATAGAATTAAGACCAGAAATATTCCTGTTGGGTATTTTACCAGAGAAATATAGCAAAGAGAATATTTGAATATTCATATAACCACTGCAGCTAGGATTGTGTTTGCACAAAACTGGAAGGCACTGAAAGCTCCTCCAGAAGAAGAGGTGGTCAGGAAAATAATGGAATGTACGGAAATGAACAGATTAACAATGATAATTAAAGATAAGACAGAGTCAGAGTATTATGAAATTTGGGGAAAATTTTATGAGTGGGTGAAAAAGAGAATATGGTTAAAAGACAACTAACACTAATTTACTTGGAAGAAAAATGAGGAGATAAGGATATTATTACACCTAATATAGACATTGAAAATCTAAGGAGAGGAGCTGCTCGGACATCACTCCTGAATTGTATCGGAAGAGGAATGGGAAGGAAGAAAGGAGAGGAGAGAGGGAAGAGAGTAGAGGACGGGGAAGGAAGTAGGAAGGTTGGAGGGAAAGAGGAGGAGAAGTCGGGAGAAAGGGGAGGGGAGTGGTGTGGGAAAGAGGAAAGGAGAGGAAGAAGAAGGAAGTAGGAAAGAAAGGAGAAAGGGAGAAAGTAGAGAAGAGGGAAGAGAGAGAAGAAGGGTGGATACAGTGAAAGGGGAAATGGACGAGCAGCACCCAAACCTACATGTATGTATTTATGTATGGCGATATATTTGTTGACTTGTTTGTTGAAGAAATGGGAAAATAAAATGGTATGTATGTATGTATGTATATATATATATATATATATATATATATATATATATATATATATATATATATATATATATATATGTATGTATGTATGTATGTATGTATGTATGTATATATATGTATGTATGTATGTGTGTATATATATATATATATGTGTGTGTGTGTGTTGCTCCTACACCTTTAGTTCTACGCGGGGAAAAACCCGAATGACCAAAGATCCACATACAAGCACCCGCGAAAACCTCAGAAAACATATACATATATATATACATATATATGTGTGTGTGTGTGTAAATTTTAGATTGCTAACAAAGAATTAAAGGGAGACTGATATGCATTTAACTTATTTGTTTTCATCAGTCAGCCATACCCTTCTGAGATTCGAACCTGGGCTGATTGCACATTAGGCAGTTGTTTTAACCTCTAGGCCACAAGCTCTATCTCACTTTGTTAGCTGAGAAGCAAGGGAGATATGTGTTAAATGCTTGTTAACTATTTAGATTACCTTGCTAGGCCCCAAGCATGGGACAAATCTTTATTTCCTGTTTCGGCCTAACCGAAGGCCATCCACAGGCAGTAGTCACAACAGTGACAGCTCATATTTGTGTAAATTTTAGATTGCTAACAAAGAATTAAAGGGAGACTGATATGCATTTCAAACTTATTTGTTTTCATCAGTCAGCCATACACTTCTGAGATTCGAACCTGGGCTGATTGCGGATGGCCTTCGGTTAGGCCGAAACAGGAAATAAATATTTGTCCCATGTTTGGGGCCTAGCAAGGTAATCTAAATAGTTAGCAAGCATTTAACACACACATATATATAATTTGTATATATAATAATTTGCATATATATATATATATATATATATATATATATATATATATATATATATATATATATATATATATATATATATATATATATATATATATATATATATATATATATATATATATATATATATATATATATATATATATATATATATGGGAATTTGAACGCTGGACACTAGGGGGAACAAGAGGTAATTATAGATTACAATTAAAGGAAAATAACATTTAATTTTGGCTTACTAACACAAGATGGGACAAATTATTTTTAATAATGGATATATTCAAGGATTTTTGTGAGTAATGGATCTGCAAGTTAATCTTAAAAGTGTCTGCCATTATAGATAGAAGGCTTTTAGGAGACACTGCAGAAGAGGACTGGGACTGATTTGAAAGTTGGTATCAAAATGACAGCCTGCAAAAATAATATAGAAAAAAAATGTTACACTGAGTATACAAATAAAATTGGCTGATGTTTTAATAATTGAAAAGGATCTGAAACTGGCAGGCCAAAAGAATGTCTTCAATAATTTTCTAATATTGGATTTACAAAAGACATGCTAAAATTCTGAAAGAAATGAAAAGAAGACCAGCTATAAGATATTATCAGGGTTAAAAATTATGATTGTTAAAAGTAAAAGGAATATAAAGTGGGTTTATTTGATCAAGGTTAAAATAGATGTTTTGTTACTTTTGGCATTTCTTAATGGACTTTTGCTGACCAGGACTGAATGAAATTGTTGTAAGAATCTGGTTATAGACATAAGATGAGATATGGGATGAAGTGATTTTTTTGGGTGGCATTTTAAGAGAAGATAAAATTGTTTATACGTGTTACAACAAAGAGGAAAGTTATTTTGTTATATATTCCCCCCCCGCTGCTACATGTTTATTTATTTTTCTGTCTATATATTTTTCCTGTACTCTCCATTTTTAATTTTTATTCTATCGTTTGTTTTTGTTTTGTTTAAATATGTCTAATAAAATTATTATAAAATATCCACTTATCTATTTTATGCCATTCAATAAATAGAGAAATTGAAGGATTCCACTCACAACAGGCTTCTCACCTTTGCTTTCTCACTAGGCTCTATGACAATGCCATTGGTCGAATTATTGAGCTCTCTTGATACAACACAGAGAAATTCTGCCTGATCTTCATTTCCATAGTTGTATGAAGATCCAATACTAATTAACTGTTAAAAAGGAAATGATATGTTAAAAATAGCAATATGAGACGAACGTAAAATCAGTCTTATAAGTTTATTCTAAAGTATTATTTAAATTTATTCTCATCTCCAACAACTGAGTTACAGATTTGCAAGAGAAGTATTTTTTAACTTCCTTTAACATTTAGAAGATGAAAAAGCATGCTCATATTATGCCTTTGAACTCTAAAAACAGTATGATGTACCATGTGACTTCCCTGTCAGATCAAAATACTAACAGATTTTCAGTTTTGTTATGCAACTATATACAGGTGTACCAGATGTCAGATCTCATAGGTTAATCACAATATGTTTTATTAATTAATATTTTTTCGGAGAAAGTGTTACTGTATTTAGGAATGCTCAAAGCTCATGCATCAAAAAGGGCATGTTTAGAAGACAACGGTGACCAATATGATCACTGAATGCGATTTGTATAATAAACTGTTTATAGGGCTCAACTTGGTACACCCTGTACATCTGTTGATTCTATTTGCAGAAACAGCAACAATCATTTCCATATTAATTACTCTCTCCTTCTTTCTACTATTATTTAAGCAATATGGTATCAATTTTATTTAAAATAAAGAATTACGTCACTAGGAACTCCAGAGATAGCTGGGTAAAACACCAAATTTTAGGACTATTCCATGCTGTGGGGTGAATAGCTGCTCATGTATCCTAGCGTTCAAAAAAACCTGGGCTTTGCAGATTTAGCTAAAGCTGCAGCACCAGCCATTCATGCAATACCAGTCAAAAACACCTTCAAATAAATGAATAAATGTATCTTTTCCTGAGATCATGTGGCAGCTGTGAAGGGCTGCTTTATGAAGTTCCTGACAGATGCTACATATGTGCTTCTTTATGCTTTTAATCATATTTTGCTCCTTGAAGTCAGATTTTTGTGCAGCTCTAACAACAATCATCAAACCAGAAACCCAGCAGCTATAGCAAATTGAAACAAAATCAGGAGAATGTTTTAAATTGTAGGGAACAGAACTACCAATATCCCAAAGGTGCTTTTTTCAAGAGGCAACTGGACTTTCTTGTTTTTCTTTGAAGACATTTTGCTTCTCATCCAAGAAGCTTCTTCACCTTTATCTTTTTTTTACACCTAATAATCAAGCTACAATATAGGATTTTCATTAGATATATACTTACGAGAATTCAAGATTGGCACAAACTGATAGTACTGATCAACTGTTACAGTAAAATTAAGTAAAGAATGCAAAGGTGACTAAAAATCAGGCTTCTGCAAACAACAGGCATATTTCCACCCAGCGTTATTGGTTAGTGAGATGAAAAGCATATAAATATGATAAATAAACAAACAAGATGACATAATATATCCAGTGAATTGGCCCAACTTCTGAACCTGTTAACATGAAATACCTGTTCAAATTTCCATCCATCAGACATAGTAGACACCATCTGGGTCAGTTCTTCTTCTTGGCACTGCAGAACTCGGTAAACATGCTTGACAGGTCCCTGGGTTAAAAGAGGAGAAACTAACAAGTTAGAAATCAGGATTGTGAGTTTTCTAAATAATAGTATCTTATTGAAATGATGGTAATACTATTATATTAAGATGGAGAAGGCTCATAAAAAAACAAACATTTTTAAAAGTGTTTAGAAGCATGCTTCTAGCCACCACAGTTGTTAAAACCTAGAAAGGGAAAGTGGGTGTTTTTGTGAAAGACTTAAGAAACCAATAATATCTTGTGAAGGAGATCCCTATAACACGGCTCTTATGCCACAGAGAACGCACAAGCCTGTCATATCAAGTGGTAACATATGTTAGGACCCAATACATTTATTTTCTTTCTAATGTGAATTACTTGAGAAGTTCTGCTTTCATTGTCTCGTATTCGTTCTTTCACCAGCCTCACTAGAGATGCAATGTTGTAAAATTCAGCTTCTTCCAGGACGCCTACAAATAAGGATGAAGAACATGGCTTCAGTATTTGTAAGAAGGAAAGGTTGCTATACATCTACATTAACCACAAAATTTCTTGATCAGAAACCTTTCAGATCTGATCTTGCTGCATTTCTGAAATGGGAGAATATATATAATTTATAATTTAATTCAGGACATTCTGTATTTGAAGAGTGGTGTGCCACAACTCAGCTTTTTTATTGTCTGAAAAGCCACAGAGGAACAGCCATGAATGTTGTGATGTTAATGTAAAGAGTGCAGCTGAATTTTTTTCAGCTTGTGTTTTGAAAATCTAAGAATGTGGATGGAAACATGATCTTTAAGCTATCAAAATTTTCAAAAATATGAGGCAAAACTGCACTGCTTGTTATTTGATTATCTTAGTGGCAAATTCTCTTTTTTAAATTAGCTTTCTTTATCTTAGCAGGTTTTACAGAAAGAAGTAGAAAAAAGAAAGAGATAATTATATGAAAAAAATCAACAGCCAATTAAACAGCAAAATAAAAACAAGTGGAAAACTGTACAGATATATATCACATTTTCTTTAAATGTCTAATCAGTTTCTGGTTTGTATTTTAAAATATCATGGTTTCTAACATTACAAAATATCATAAAATCTATGCCAAAGGATCAATTATTGAGGGTTTTTTGATTGGGAGATAAAACTGCCTTTTTATAAAATAGATATTACATATCTCTTGAAACAAAATCTTAATATTAGAAATATTACCATTTTTCCAATTTCTCAAAATAATTCTTGTTGCCAAATTCTAAACGCATAGTCTCTACAACACTAAAGGCTACAAATATTTTGTTAGGCACAATTCCAGCAAAACTGAATAAAAATCAAGAAACACCGTGTGAATAAAACTTGTACTCCTTACTACAACCTGGAGATTCAAGAAACATTTTCTCTTTTGATTCTCTTTATGAAAAGAAGCTTGTTTTTATGGGGTATGTTCCATTAGAAAGCAAATGCTAATATAATAGTCCCTAAAATAAGGCTCTAATGAAAGCACTACCAAGGATACTTCCCTGCTTCATCATAAATACATGCCTGTTTTTCCACAGTACAATCTGAGTAACATAAACTTTCTATTATATTTTAAAGATGCATAGATCATGAAATCAATGAGATTAAATACATTAAATGCATCTTGTTTAATCTCTTTTAATTTTTGTATTCTTGTCTTTTAACATGTATTGCCCTGTTCACCGCCCTGAGTCCTTCGGGAGAAGGGCGGTATACAAATAAAATTATTATTATTATTATTTAATTCTGGGCTCAGGCAAGACCAACCTCCATTAATACTGCTAATGTAATACTAATTTATTAAATTTGTATGTTATCCGACACTCAACAACTCTGGCTGGAATTAAACATTCCTAACTTTCAAGAGAGATTTATACATTTTTCAAAGTTATGTTTTTCTTACCTTCTTCTGCCAATTCCTTGTTTATTATGAGTTTTCCATGCCGGAGGTAGTTCAGGATTGGACCAAAATATGTGGGATCCCTATCAATGAGATATGCCCCTGTTTCATCCTGTTAGGAGATATAATTCTGTTATAGTCTGCTGCTCAAGAAAGATATTCCAATGGCATTCAGACATTTGGACATGGAACCAACTGCCATGAATCTGAGAATATGGTTCTCTGAGAAAGAAGCCAAATTCTTGCATTAGTGGATATCTTATTCTACATTTGCTTGTGTTAGATGATTCCGTGACATAATTAAAAAAAGATAAGACTGTGGCCTATGTACCTTGGCAGTATCTCATTAACTAGAAAATTATGTGTTTATTGACTTGGAATAATGTGCTCTTAATTATGTCACAAGCTTTTTCACATATCAAATTAATGCACAAGAAAAAATAAACATAATTGTACTGATTACTACTATATTCTTTTTATCGCTTGAAATATAATTCATTCTATGTATCTAACAAATCTGAGCTATAAATTACATCAGCACTTTTTCGTAGCCTAAAAATATTCTTCACAAAAATAAATCCAGAATATTTAGTTTTTTTGATCTATTGGCTCAAACTTTTTTAAGAACACTCACTAAAGCTACACATACTTGGAAATGTATCCTACTGAACTGAGTGGACCTACTTAGCTAATTATCTTGGAGACAGATCTCAAAACTACATTAACAAAAACGTGCAATCTGTAAAGGTTTGTACAGCTTATTGTGCAGTTGATTTCAATGGGACTTACTAAGTAAACACACAAGGACAGTATCACTCAGAAGTGTAAATAAAGACCACAAATTTGATATCTCTCTATAACTATTATAACTTTTCACTATAATCTAAAGCACTGCATTTAAAATTAAATTCTAAGGAACACAATTATGTAAGGTTTTTATAGCACATTTAGAATCCTCTGCACTGACATTATAAGTGATTATATGCTAAAGCAACCACTCTAAATATACTTTATCTTGGCACAGAGTTTTAAGTACTAGAGAAAGAAGTTGCTTTGTATATAGATATTGATTTTTTAAAAAAATCAAAAAAATCTTATTTTCTTATTTTATAGATGTGAAACTGAAAAGCTGAAAGGCTATAAAGGATGAAGATTCTGTTTTGATTCTGAAGGATATAGGATATAATACATTATATAGATGTTATAAATACATAATAACATTTATGTTTAACATTATAAATATGTGTGTGTTTTTAATAAACCATTTCTAATTGCGCTCATTACCCCAAGGTAAATAGATTATATTCAAGTTATTTACTGACAATACCTTCATTGTTGAAGTGTTTGATTACAGATTAATATTCATATTTAATACTGGTTGAGAGAAAAGCTATACAAAGACAGTGCTTTTAATTTGTCTTCTGTGTTCAGGCTAATCCTAGAATGCTAAACATCCTGGTTTACAGCCACAATAATTAAACCAAGTTGTTACAAACCACGTCATACCTTAAATGCTGTGAGCGCAACCATATTAACATACTGTGTACTATTAAGTCTGTATTGCCTATGAACAGCGGCTCAGCATCTTCTGCAAACACCATCAATAAAGAACAGCACAGCAAATACAAGGACTATATGATATGTGTGTTTGTGCGCCCGCGCAAATAACCTAATGCCCCATTTTTAGATGCAGTCTAGAAGTGTCACTAAGCTGTATATCCCTTGTCCCCTCCCCTACGTTTTCATCAGGAGAAACGTAAGGCAGGGGTCTTCAAACTTGGCCCTTTTATGACTTGTGGACTTCAACTCCCAGAATTCCTCAGCCAGCAAAGCTGGCTGAGGAATTCTGGGAGTTGAAGTCCACAAGTCATAAAAGGGCCAAGTTTGAAGACCCCTGACGTAAGTAATAAAATGTATAGTTATGGTAAAGCTGGAGTTCTGCAAGGAACTTGGCCTCCTTCCAGAAATACGACTACTCCATTAACACCAGAAAATGCAGGAAGGCGACTAGGAGAGCGGAAAAAAAGGAAGGGCGAAAACGAATATCGTCGGAGAAGCACACACGCCCTTCAGTCTGGGTGTGCCGGGCTATAGGCACGAAGGGGGAATGGGGAGGGGGGAGCGAGAGAGCGATTTAGCGCCCGGCCGCCTCGCCCGCTCACCTTGTCTGAGCCCAGTTCGGGCCCCTCTTGGCAGCAGAGGCGGCAGAGGAACGACTTGGGCTCGCGGCAGAGGGTCTGGCGGGTGCTCACGAAGTAAGTGCCGCCCACGTTGAGCCGGACCCACTTGGAGCCGCCACCGCCGCTCCCGCTCCCCGCCGCGGCTTTTTCGGGCGGCGGAGGCTCCGGGCTGCGCGCGGGGCAGGCGGGAGCCGCAGCTGGGCGAGGGCTCGGCGGCCCCGAGTTCGGGAGAGGGCTGGGCGTGCGACCTCGTGGCGGCCCCTCCCCAGCCACCAACTCCGCCATGCTCGGCTGCAGCTTCTCCCCTGGCTGGGCGGGCGGCGGTCCCTTTCTTAGTCAGCGGCCCGGGCGGAAAGGCTGGAGCTGCTCCGGTCGAGGCGCGACAGCCATTCCCCCCCACACCAGTCCCCGCTGACACGAGAACGGCGGACTTCCGGGATGATGAGTCTCTTCCGGGTCAACAAGCGCTAACCGAGTCGAACGACCGCGCCTGACCCCGTGCGTGGCCCCGGCTTCGTTCCAAGAGTTCCACCCTTAAAGGGAATCGGAACGAGTAATGGAACGTAACATTCGGAAAGGTGATCGAGAGACACCGGAAGGAAATACGATAGGCAGCCGTGCCATAAATCCCAACAGTTTACATCGACGCTTCTTCTTTTGCGTTGGACGCTCCTTAGTTAATTTCTTAGTGGAACAGTTTTTGACTCCAAAAAGGTGACGTTTAGAAATTGCCCTGCCACTTTGCTTCACGGAGAAGAGAGAAAATCATTTGAATATAATACGGACCGTCCTTTTGAGAGAGAAAAGAGAAGTTTACTACATGCCTGCTTTGCAATCACGGGGGCGGCGGAGGGACGGGAATAGAGATGGCTAAAAAGATGGGCTGGGTTTTGCAGAAGCCTCCACGGAGGTTTGGGCTATTCCCCTCCCCCAATAGTATGTGCAACCTTTTCATATTATGATCTTTGTTCTAAATAAAAGCTTCTTAAGAGCAACAGCCTACTTAGTCGTCATCGTTGAAATGTAACAGGGCGGAGACCCGATCTTGCGGCAGAAATAGAGCAGAAGATGGAGATTCGGTCATGTCTAGAGATGATAGGTTGGGTAATATAGTTCTGCGAAGGGCAGAGATGGAAGGTATTTTAAGGGAACTCGTGGGAATGACGAAGTTTACTCTCAGAAGCATCTGGAGATCCCAAAGCTTCAATTCGTAGGAAGGTTCAACTGCTTTGCCTCCTGAAGCCATCGCCACCCCCGAGCCCAAGCGAAGAGAAACTCGACTCCCCTCCTCTGACTACTCCCATCAGTTTGCCTAGCCCTAGCTCTCCTTGCCGTCCGGAGCAGAGCAGGCTGCGCTCTTGCCTTTTACTCTCTCTATGAGATGGCGAGGGCCGCCCTCTTTCCGGAGAGAGTCGTCCCGATTGGGCCCGTTGGTCTCTTGTCAGGCTTTAGTTCCGGGAGCCTTTTCCGGCGGTGTAATTACCCGGGGTGGCTGAAGGTGAGGAGCCGATGTCCTTTGGGAGGGTTGCTAGTCCTGTGATGCTTCTCGTTTCGTTATGGGTCGTGGGTTGAAGGGTTCTTGGATGGCGCCTCCGAGGACAGAAATTTGTTCTCCCGCAATGGTTTCCCCTTGGCTAGGAAACTAGATGCTAAAATAGAGAAAAAAATTCGCTGGCTGTTTTGTTTGGGATAATTGCGGAAAAAAGGATTGCTTGATATCTTGGAGCAAACAAGCTAATACTAATATTAGCTTTTTAAAAAGCTATATATTTTTTAAAAATTGAATCGAAACTGCATGATTTTGAAGAAAAAAAACCAACCTATTTTTTGTAGGTGCGTTTTTGCCTTTAACTCATTGTTGACTTGGCAGAGATTTCAGGGGTGGTTTACTATTGTCTCCTTCCTAGGGCAGAGAGAAAGTGACTTGCTCAAGAGTCACCCAAGCTGGCGTCCTACCTAAAGTGGGACTAGAACTCACAGTCTCCTGGTTTCTAGCCTGGTGCCTGAACCACTAGACCAAACACCAGGTTTACTTCTGAATAAAATCTATGGTGCATTTTAGTTCTTGATTTCATTCGGTTGAAAATTTCTGTTAATGTCCATTGTCCGCTTCCTTCATCCCTTACTTGCTATGTTATTTTCTTATTTAATTTGTTCCTTAGTCTTTATCTCTTCCCATTTTCTAGGTGATAGCAATGGCTGGCCGCAGGTTTGCTGTGAAAGCAATAGATTGGGCAGCATTTGCTGAACGAGTGTCAGTTGATCAGAGACCTATGTTTAATGCTTTCAAATCACGTAGTGATGCTATTGCAGCCAAGTGAGTATATTTCTTAGTTTGTAAAGAACACCATGGAAAGAAAAGGAATGACATTAAACCAAATATCTTTGTGATTGGTGAATACATCAATGGCATTATTTGGATTACATTATTAAATACATGTGTCCAGAATGTGTTGCAGAACTGTTCACTTGCCTCTTATATCAGTGCAACAAAAGACATATTTTAAGGTATAGGTGTACAGTTTATTGAAATGGGCATGCTTTCAGATTTAGTGAAATCTATAGGCAGAACTGTTCCTATGATCTTACTATTTAATTTAAATAAAGAGTTAAATAGCTAACAACAAGACTATATTGATTGCCTCTCAATCATTGTTAGTAACTGTGATTACACTAGGTATGAGAAATTTTGGTAGAGGCAATAATCTTGCCCATCCTACAGATCTTTAAACATAACATTCTTTGATATCAAGTTTTTATCTTGATAACAAACAAAATATCCAGACATTTGGTTGACTTTTCTTGTTGTGAAGATCAAAAATAAAAAATGACTTTAAAAGAAGGAATAGTCTGAAACATCTAGTAGTTCTGATGTTCTTTTATGTATCAAAATAGGCTCGCAACTTTGCCAGAGACACCACCAGCCATTGACTGGACTTTCTACAGGACTGCAGTTGTGAACACTGCCCTAGTGGATGAATTTGAAAAGAAGGTGAGGCACTTTTAAATTGTTGGGTGTTTGAGGTGTATTCCATTGCATCAAAAGAGACTTGGTAGTTCCCTAAACACCAATAAAAATGCAATAAAACTTTCAGAGTAAAAAGATGAAAAACTAAAGACTATACCAGTGTTACTCAAGCTGATACCACCAACCAAAATTCATCCCTCTCAGCTTCTTTGAAATTACCCCTATTTCTTCTTTTAACAATTTACGGAAAGCAAGTAATGTGGCAGGCAAATCAAATCTCTGAGAGGATGCTGTTCTAAAGTACTTCCACAGAGATGTGGCTATAAGCCTTCATATTTCTTACCTGGCAAAAGTTGGGACTCAAAAGCAGGTACTTCTGAAATGTTCAAGTCTGGCAGTTCAAAACTGGATGGAAAAAGTGTTTCTATAAGTATTCTCATCTCAAGTTATATAGTACTTTGAATTGCACTCAGGAGCTAATTGGAAACTAGTTCAGGGCCTAAAGCACAGTACTGCATTGATGAGAAAGCCTAAAGCAAAGTACTGTATTTATATCAAGCAACTGTCAGCACCAAGCCACTGAAACTTTCAAGGCTATTTGTGTGAAAAGTGGGGTGCAGCTGTTCAGATAAGAGAATGTGGGAATGAGTCACTAAGCAGGGATGCAACTTTGAAACTGGCTGTGGTTCTAGGATCCTATGGTTGAAAGATTTATACAACAGGGCAATAAATGCACAAGAGCCTGTGGTTCTAATTCGGTAGTAAAGTACATACTTTTCAATGACTGGATTCAGAGACATTGGGAAGTATGTACTTTACTACTGAATTCGAAACATAGATAGAAGGTACATATGGTATGGGTTTGGAAACCAGAAGCTACACATTTCAATTACAGTTTCCTCAATTTTCACAGTTTAAGGCACTGCAGATTCCTCTGCCTGCGGATACTGAAACAGCTAAAATAAGCATCCAAGAAAAGGAGTCTGTAAGTGTTCTGCTATCCTGTTACTGTTTGTTTTTTTCATTGCACATAAATGGCGTTTGCAGAGGTGTCTGCTTGGCATCTTAGCAGATTGCTCGTGGAGTAATCTTTACTCATGGTGCCATTTGTTAAATTATACTGAACACCATTCCCTCCTTCCCACATTCCATCTGCTTATGGATTGCTACCTTTAGTAATTTCTCTGCTAGAATTGTGCCATTGACAATGGCCAATTTTAACTACAAGAGTTGCAGGCCTTACATTGTCTGGAAGAACAAGTTGAAGACCTTCCATTTCTTCCTCCTTAAGATTAAAAGCTGGAAATAATAAATAATAAATAGCATTTCTGAGGTACAAAGTAGAAAATTAGAACATGAATGCAAAAATGGGGGAGAGGAACAATTTCCTTACTTGGCAAATGCTATACTAAAGTTCAATTGGGCTTCATGTGTAGTTATTTTATATGTAATTGTTCTAAATAGGATTATGACCTATATCCAATACGTATTTTATGTACCCATGGATATTTATTTGCAGTGCACGTGTAAATTGGTGCCACTGAAAGCGTGGTATTGTTGACTTTATTATTGGCTATAAAGTTCAGACTGGATAAGCATGGATAGCTTCGCATGGATAGCTTCTTTGGAACCAAAGTTTTTCATAATATTGCTATCTCTTCTTTCAGGATAAGACTGCTGCTGATTTCATAAAGGATTCCAATGCCCGCATTGTTGAATATGAGAAGGAGGTAAGCTAGCAATTTTAATTATACAAAAGGATTTTTCCATTGTACTGTATTTTCTCCTAATAATTTCTGTCCTGCTGGTTTTCAGCATTTCTCTTCATATTTGTGGGTAATTATGATGTTTTTTTCTCTTAAGCTTCAGGAACTGAGAAACATGATACCGTTTGAAAATATGACATATGAAGATCTACCTGAAAAATTTCGGGATCCTACACTGGACCCAGTAAAATATCCTCATTGGCCACACAAGCTTGCTTCTGATGTATAAACACTGGCTGTATAAACACCATTAAATAAAGTAATTGCACATGAGCCTTAGGAATCTGCCTCTTCTTTTCTAAGAATCCTGCAATTTAGCTAATTACTACGGTAAGATTGTATGGGATTGTTGCCTCTAACATTCTTATTTTAGAGCCCTAAAAGTTGGAGTATTTCAGTGTTTGGTTTGGATATGATTTAATGTTGCATATCCTGGAATTAATAATATTGGATTTGTTCAAACATGAATTATGATGAATTAAAAAAAACAAATATGCTTATATAAAACTGTTTTATGTATTGATGCTTTAACCCTTTGATATTTACCTTGCAATATATTCCTATTAGGTTTTTTAAAGTATGGTACAGATCACAAACATTGCATTTGCTTTACTTTCAAAACATGTTTTATTGTACATAATTAAATTCCTACTCCTTCTGAAGTAAATGCCTTATTCTATACTTCTTTCTATTTTTCTCCTATCTTATTCTACTATTCTATTTAATCTGTAAATTTTTGTGCCCTTGTTCCTATGTCTTTGTTTTGTACCACTATTTTCTTAGTTCTTTAAATGTTCTTCTCCACCACCCCCCATCCCCCCCACCCCAGATCTTTGGCTCTTATAGATCAATCTCAGTGTGTTCACGTGACAACCTTTTTTTTACTCCTCTATAAAGTTGCAAATGTTTTTCCCTTTAGGGCAGGGAGAGAGCATCTCGTGTTTTCAGAAGAAAGCAAATTATTTAAAGACAGCCGATGCTATTTAAATGGTTGACTTTGTGGAGAGTGAAGACTGGGCAATTTCACATGGAAATTGGATAGCCATATCTGTTTCTGGAGCCTGTACACTTTTCTTCCAGAGGCATGTTGCCATTGGGACTGGCAGCACATCCAAAGGCTAGAGATAATGGAAGCATGCTCCAGAAATATACGGGTTACTTGCTTCCTCAGCTTTCGCAATTTGTTAATTGCTGTTTAGTCACTGCCAATTTTTGAAGAGTCCACTGGAAAGAAGCTTGTTTTCTTACAGTGAAAATTGATTTTCCTTTAGGACTGATCTCCCAGAACCTCTCTAAATCTCTTATATAATAATGTTCTTCTATATCATTTCCTCGGAATTTAACATCTGTGGGGAATGTATGCTATAGCTGTTATAAACATCATGCTATTAGAAATATCCTGGCACATTGCTAACAAAAAGACCCAAATCAGTATTCAACTAACAACAGAAAAGTCTAGCTTACTAATTTCTAAAAATAAGGAAGAATAATAATTCCAGTGTATTTTAGAGAGTCGGGTTCATAAGGCACGAAGCCTGTGTGGAATGAGAGATTACGTATTTATTTCCTTGATATCTATGCTCCTCAATTCTTTTTTTTTTATTGAAAAGTTTTACAGTACATTTTATCTTTAACAATCCCCCCTCCCCCCACCCCTACCTAACCCTCCCTGTCCCTCCCCCCCATTTCCCCCTCCCCCCCACTTCCCAGAGCTAAGTACAAGGTATAAAAACAAAGAACAATCATAAACATCCATATACTAACAACAATAAACTATTAAATCTATCGCTCTCTAGCTCATATAAGATAACTACAAGCAATATTAATATTACATATAAAAAGAAAAAAAAAGAAAAAAGAAAGGAAGACTTATTCAAATGCTAAATGAAACTTTTTAGTCCCATATTTGTTCTGGATGCTCCTCAATTCTTGAAGAGTCTGAATGGCTGATGTAAACCAGCCCATAGAGTTAAAAACAGCAAGTATCAAGAATTCATCATAAAAATATTCCACTAGATGTACTTCCAAATGGAGAGGACCAAATCTCAGCATTCCCCAGCCCTCTCCTGAAGTGCCGGGTCTTCAGAACCTCAAGGTAGAAGGGGTCGTCATAAGCACAAAAGATTCGTGCAGCTTGAGTTGAAAAACTGACGGAAGGAAGAATATGAAAAGAGTATCTCATAGGACTTTGCTCTCTCTCAGCACCAGCTTTCTGAATTACCAGCAACATTATGAGGCTTTTGGTCAGGCCAATTGAATGCGCTAGCAAAAAGGGACAGGAGTTTCACGGGAATTCAACTGAAGAGAGGGAAAAGGCAGATGACTGGAAGAGGACAGACCACATTGATCCTTTGCTTTGATCTTTGAAAGAGGAACTTGGTTTCAAAAGGCATTAAGTAACACAGCTGACAAGGAGCTGCAATTCAAGATAAGTAAAGAAATGGACGCGCAGAATTGGACCAACATAAATAAATTTAAGACTCCGGGATCAGGCATGGGAGAACGGAGAGTTTTGAAGAAACTTCTTGTCATTTGGGAGCCCTTTTTTGTGGACTCATGATGGACTGGCAGAGAGCCAGAAGATTGGAAATAGGATCTGCTATGTCAGGGGTGTCAAACTCAATTTCATTGAGGGCCGCATCAACATTGCAGTTGCCCTCAGGGGGCCGGGTGGGTATGGCCAGGGTGGGCGTGGCCTACTGGGTGGGCGTGGCTAGAGTGCGTATGGCTTACTGGGTGGGCATGGCCAGCTCTACATTGTTCGCATCAAGGGTGCCTGTGGGGGCCTGGGCAGGAGTGGGACATATCTGAGGGTCTCTGGCAGAAGGAGGGTCTCTGGGCCAGGGCCAAGGCAGTGGGGGCCGTTCCCTCACTGTTTCCAGGATGGCTTCGCGGGCCGCATGAAACCACTTCGCGGGCCGGATCTGGCCCCCGGGCCTTGTGTTTGACATGTCTGTGCTATGTTCAAAAAGGACCACAGGATGAAAAAAAAACCACAAAAAAAAAAACAAAAACCAACCCAGAGCCTGGCAAACTACAGACTGGTCATCTTAATGTCGATATAAATCTCTGGACAGGTCATTGAGGTGCCAGTTTGTGAGCAATTTGAAAGGGATGTATTGCTTCTCAGGAGCCAGAATGGGTTTATTCAGAATAAGTCGTGCCAAACCAACCTGATCCTCTTTTTTTGATACAAGCCGGCCACTGTAATGGAATAAGGTAGAATAGTCTCACATGAGATTGTAACTGGGAAAAATATTTTCAATATAAAGGCTAGCACCAGAGTATGGCAAATTTTAAATCATGGTGGTTCTGTTTATTCATCACTTGGTTAGATGTATGTGGCAGAGAGCGCGCATGTGCCTGAATGGGATGGAGTGGGACTGCCCCTTGCGCCCAACATCCAAAAGTGTCTCTAAGCTTTTTCCCTTCGTTATCTTCTGTATCTTCCTGCTGCTCTTGCTCGGTGAGAATTATGACCAGGAACTCTTCCCCAAAGAAATCCTGCTGAGTGCTGAATTACATAGGGTTGGCTAAAGTGGAGATTTCTTTCCCTGCTTTCTGCCCTTTCAGTAGTTTATTAAATTGCTTTTAGAATGAAAGTTGGTGATTGTTGAGGGAGAAAAAATGATTTTTGCACCACTCTCAAAGCAAAAAAGAGTGAAGTGTGTCTTAAGTCTATAACACAGAGATAAGATTTGGAAGAGGCTAACACAGACACTTCCTTGATTCATAGGAGTATAAGAAGAGAGAGGAGTCCAGCACAATCAGATTTGGAAGATACTCATGTTGTTGTTGTTAGTTGCGAAGTCGTGTCCGACCCATCGCGACCCGATGGACAACGTTCCTCCAGGATACTCATAGCCTATCTCAATAAATTTGGTTTTAGTCTTCCTGTGGTGTTGATTTTTTGGGGGGGGGGCGGGCTCTGGCCTATCTGGTGGTTTAACACTGGTTTAATACAAATCAAAATATTTATTAAAATGAAAACAAAATTGCAGTTGAAAGAACAAAAACTGAAAACTAAATAAAAAGTTATCCATTGCCTGCTGCTCTGGCCAAAAACATACCTGCACATGCACACAGAAGGCAAGGTAAGTAAAGGTAAAGGTTCCCCCGCACATGCGTGCTAATCGTTTCTGACTCTAGGGGCCGGTGCTCCTCTCTGTTTCAAAGCCGAAGAGCCAGCGCTTGTCCGAGGACGTCTCCGTGGTCATGTGGCCGGCATGACTAGACGCCAAAGGCGCACGGAACGCTGTTACCTTCCCACCGTAGTGGTCCCTATTTTTCTACTTGCATTTTTTACGTGCTTTCGAACTGCTAGGTTGGCAGAAGCTGGGATGAGTAACAGGCGCTCACTCTGCTACGCGGCACTCGGGATTTGACCTGCCAAACTGCCGACCTTCTGATCGACAAGCTCAGCGTCCCAACCCACTGAGCCACCGTGTCCCTTACACAGAAGGCAAAGGTGCCATCAATTCAAATAGCATTCTGGCCAGGTTCTACTTTAAGAAAATTTGCTATAATTATTTATAGAACTTGATTCCTCAACTCATTGTAATACATTAAATCCGTTCCTCACTATCTTATTACTATTCTGTTGGTTAGGCTATAGTCATACATAGGTCACTGATGGCATTGCTGCATTTCTGTTGAAAGGGACCATGCTGATAACTTATTTCCAAGAGCTTCTAGGCTAGAAAAAGAATTAAAAGGTAGCCATTTAAAATCTCGCATTTCTATGACTGCAAGAGTCATCCCTTCTCTTCCAATTACTGAGAAATGAGAACAGGTAGGGACACACAAACAGTTTCAACCAAACATTAATGGAGAATTGATACAACTGCTGAGAGATCTTGTCTTGATCATTATCCCTGCATCTCCAAGGAACTCAGGGGCATGCTTTAAAGATAGCACTTTATGATACAGAAACCTCTACACCAATTTTCCCCACTCTATTTTCACAAATTTATTAGACAAAATGTAGAACACCATATTAAAGAAAAAAATTTTATTTCATAAAGTTCTGAGGGAAAATATGCACTAGACTTGTTTGTCTTTAAAATATATTTTCTTATGTATGTATCAATATTTTAATCCCACATTTCATTATTTTTTTCTTCGATTGTCCATTGGGAAATTTTAGGATTTTAAAAAAATCCTCGTTAGCCCACTACCTTCTTTGACAGCATAGCCAGTCTCTTTGACAACATTGCCCTATCTAGCATGAGTTTGGACCACTAATGCCACAGTTTATATAACATTGTCAAACTCACAACGTCATGTGGCGTGTCACGACGTATCGTGACTTTTTTGCCATTGCCGGCAATGGGGCGGGCATGGTTTTGCTATGATGCATCCGTCCCATGGGCCTGCAGTTTGACACCCCTGATCTACTAAAAGGTGGTTTATCTTGAAGGCTTTATGGTTTAGCTGAAACGGTAATGCTCCTGAAGCAACTACAATGATATTGAGATTAGCAAATAGATTTTTAAAAAGATTTCTACATGATTTTGACAATTTTTTTTATATGTGTACTATCTTGATCATGCATTAGATACCCACATGCATGTGGTTTACATTCAGATGTAGTTAAAGAAATAGGAAAAAAGAAAAGGGAGCAGGACCAAAAATGGTCAGAAGAAGAAAAGAAACCATCTTCAGACCCTGCCTGAAGGACAAATTAGTAGTTCAACTCCACTGTCAAAACACTTTCCTCACGGATCAGTTACGGATATCAACACTTAGTGTTTTGTATTCATAACATTTAAGTACAATTTATTTTTTTATAATACTTTCCTCCTGTCTTGCCACTGAGATCAAATAGGAGGCTAAAGTGTTTAAAATAGATCAGGTCAGGGGCATCCACAAGATATGGCTGGGGAAAATAAGTCAAGATGGTGGACATGATGGTGCAATCAAAGCTCTGCTCATTTTTTATGTGCATTAATTTGCAAGGATCTTCGGTAAGGTTTTCTTTTCCATAATAGCTTTTCATGTGATGAACATTTTGGTGGAAGAAATTTTGAAGAAGAGCTTATTGGCTGAGGACTATGGGTGAAAGGATGTCTTGGGACTAGAGCCAAACATCCCCCGGAAGAAAGGGAAACAAGATCTAGATCTGAGTGGAGGCAGAAATGCCTCTGGTTTTCCTGAATGGGATCTGCAGATTAGACTCATTTCAATGTTTAAAGCATGGTTGGGCTAGCACTTCCCCTCACCCTGGATTTGGAGCATATACTGATGCAGGCAGTAAATTGTTGAAAATGCAATTAAGTGTCACATATACCAAGGCGTATTTCAATTATAGGAGAAGTAGAAGCTTGAAAGCTCATTTTTAAAAATACGGTAGCCTACGTGTGATATGAACACAGACTGGAGGCTGCTTGTCATAATGTGATGAAGGGGAAATTAGCACAATCGTGCTTCATGTGCACATTCTGTGACCTGGGGCCATCAAAATATAGCAAGCTGGTTCCAGACTATACTTCAGCTTCTCCACTGCACCACAATGAAGGCTATAAAACCAAGGGATAAGACCAAGCGGATATAACAAAGGCACTTCCCCAAATGGACATATTTGTCCTTTATGGCAGGGCCAGAAACCTCCTTGCCTTCTTCCAGAGCTAGGTGCTTCTTGATCTGTTGCAGCTCCAGGCTCAGCTGTTTCAGAAACACAAGGCTGTCTGTGTGGTCATTTTCCACCAAAGGAAACTCCCTTGTTGGTTTGTTCTCCATGGCTATCTCTTCTCCTGTATGGGAAAAAGTGAGAGGCAATAAAGTATTATTGCCTTAAAAGAAATTAGGAGATTCTTTCAAGGCCAGAAGTGGCATTTTTAAAACAAATTGTGTGCCACACAGAATGGCTGACGTGCTAGAGATTTGATCTATTCAGAAGGAGCGTGCTGTGGTGGGTGTGCCCATCACAAAAGATACCAAGGTCATGTAGTGAGGAATCTCTCCAGTTACCTCCAAGGTGTAGCGTTCACTCCCTGGTTTACATGGGAGGCAGCAAGCAATTGGGTGGAGGCACTCAAGTAGTGGAGGGAGCAGCCTCAGCAATTTGCCATTTGGCAAATGCCCAATATGATCTTTGTTCTGAATATTAGTGAAATAGTGCTTAACATTGGACCAGGAAGGGGGATATCCAGATTCAAGTCCACCCTCAGCCACAAAACTCATGGGGTGATTTTTTTTTTATTGAAAAGTTTTAAAATACATTTTATCTTTAACAATCCCCCCTCCCCCTCCCCTACCTATCCCTCCCTCCCCCTCCCCCCTCCCCCCCCCTCATGGGGTGATTTTAGACTACATACACATTCAGTTCACTCTATCTCACTGAACGGTTATTGTGAGGAAAAATGGGAGGAGGACAGGCTATGGGCATAGCTGGGTGTTCCTGAAGGGAAAATGAGAGGTAAACCTAAAAATTAGAAATAATATTAAGGAAATGGGCAACCATTCCTATGGCATCCATTTTGTCAGAACCCCCATTTTCACATGGCCAAATGGGCCCCCTGACCTATAGACCTGTCTGCATCCCTCTGCATTTTCTCCTTCTCCTTGTTTGTGTGTTGGCTAAAGCTCACCTACATCCGTGACAAAGTCCTCTGCTTTTATTTTTTCCTTTCGCAAGAATTTTCTTATAAAGTTCTTGGTCTTGAAGGATGGGAACTTTGAATTCTGCTCCTTGAAATATTCCATGCAGGCGTTCTCTAAGATGCCAAGGACCATAAATGCGAAGATTCCAGTAAAAAATATTGCTGTGGAGAAGAAGAAACAGCCCTGATTAGTTGTCCCCATTCTTCTAGCCTTTAAAGAAAACAAGAGACAGGCAGGGAGGCATTATCAGTCTAACAAGCCATTTCTTTTATTTATTTACATATTTACATAGTATAGCAGCTGGGTAGTGTAGTGGTTAGAATGCCACCTTTGATGTGGGAAATCTCAGCTAGCACCCACCTTACCAGTAGGGAACCTTGGGCAAAGACCACTTAATGCTTCACCTGCCTGTCTCAAATATGAGAGTGACATGAACTAGGACAGTCATGCCAGCTTGGATGTCACCTGGATTAACAAAGTCCATGTCAAATGTTGAAGAACCAGGACAATCTGACGATGAGTAGGCTATGGAATCAAACCATACATGGATGAGACATGAGAACCTGGAACTGATGGAATTTTATTTATTTGTTAAATTTATATGCTGCCCATTTCCCCAATAGGATGACTCCAGACAGCTTATATAATGTAAAAAGATAAATAGAAAAGCAACTTACAACTTTAGAACTATACATATTAAAAATGTAAAACTATGCTGAATAATAGAATCAAGAAGATGGATGGGGACAGGGGTGAGGTCTTTTAGCCTATCAACCACCTCCAGGAGTGAGCAATCCCTTGTGGCCCTAAGCCAACTAGCAAAACCAAGTTTAATACCCTTCTGGAAGGCAAAAGGTAGTCCCAACCCTGAAGCTAAACTTCAAAGCCCTCTGTTAACAATCTATTGTTGCACTGAACTTACAGAAAGTCAATAAGCAACTTCTATTCCCTCATAAATTCACTACAGTCATTGACTCTGATCCATCCAGGATCAAATACTATTGACTTCCAGTTTATCATCTTTGCTTTTCATTAAAATAGCTTTCTTTAAAAGGAAGGTGACCATTGAGAATATCCCCATAATACCTGTACAACAAATCTTCCACAAATTGGAACCCAATATATCTTGATAGCCATCCTCTAATTACATACGATGTCTCCATTCTGCAAATTTCATCAGCTTTTCTGAGAAAGTCAAATTCATGCACGCCCCCTTCAACCTCCTCTAACAATTACATTACTATATTTTTCCTTTTCCCAACTTAGATCGCAGCACAGAGCTGTGGCTCTTACGTCAATGAGTTCTGTCCCATGTCAGGGTGACACTTGCTGTGTCCTGCAGAAATCTTTTAGGTTTTAATTCCATGTGGTCGTCCATCATTAAATTTTCTAGTGAAATATATAGACGTTTTATACAATATCCAAGACCCATGACAGATGAATGATTCACACAACATGTTACTTGCTAAAAATGAGTAATCAGCCCTAACTGTTCCAAGGAGTCTACTATTTAATATTCAACATGATTAGGTAGTTACCTATTACTGGTGGATAATCTGATGTTGGTGGTAACTTGTCAATAAGCATCATAGACAAAAATGAAACCTGCAAGATCATGGTCACTTTGAAGGCAATCTTTTCTGCAGGAGAGCCAAAAGCACAAGAAATAGCCATATCCAGCAAGAAGAGAACAAACATTGGCAGAATCACAATTAATTCATGTAGAATGGATCTCCTCGTCATAGCAATCTGTAAAAAGAAAGTTACTAAAGTAACACAACATTTCCAGGACGAACATAAATTTCAGTAGTACAAACTGCTAAATCATCCCAAGGCTAGGCTTAGCTGATTGTTTAAATTATGGTTGTCCAACTTTTTGGCTTGTCTGGGCCACACTGAGTGAAGAGGAATTGTCTTGAGTGACATATAAAATATCTAACACAGTTAATATGTATAAGTAACAGATAATAATGATAAAAGTTCTTATGGGGCCATATTGCTAGCTGTCCAGAGCTGCATGGCCTGTGGACTATGGGTTGCACATGCCTGGTCTAAACCTACTCTATGTCCAAGCAAGGATGTCAAGAGAGAAATTAAAAGGTCAAGATGGCAGCTGCAACTGCTCAATAGAAACCTGTTTCTTTTTTTATGCACTTCAGAGAGCTTTTGATTACATGCCAGAGCCACCATCTTGACTATTTCCTGCTGTCTCCTCCTCCCTCACAGATGCTCCTGGGTCCATGATTTTGGTTTTGACAGCTTCAACACTCAACCAGTGAAGTGGTATACCTCAGTAATTATTCCATTGCTGGATGGTGAAGTGGGGTTAAATCATAGTAACTAATGCTCATGTTCCAGATGTAAAACAGATCAGCTAGAGGGGCTGCTATCCAAAATCAGTCCTATTACTGTTCTGAACTTTTATTTTAGAAGAAAAATTGTTGAAGATGAAAATGGCTCAGGGATAGGATGGAAATCAGCCTTTTTCTATGATCTGGATAGTGATTCCAACATAAACTGTACCCTAATGCAACTTAAACAAAAACAATAGGAGAGGGTTTAATCTCAGGCAAACAGCCATCCAACCTTTATGGTAGATGAGGTTTCAGCTGGGGAAAAGAAGCAGAAAACCACTTTTTTCAGTTGGTCATTGGGCTGTCCATGAATAAGTCACATGAGAAAGTCTAACATTAGTCTTCTTGATTTTAGCAACTTAAAAATGGATGAGACCACAATCTTTCCTTTTCTAGAAATATTTAATATTCTCATACTCTGGGAAATGATAGAATAGCCAAGAGGGACTGAATTAATGCAAATTGCCATTGGAGAGATTCTGAAATTGATCACTAATGCTAGGACCATTTCGTGCTCCAATTTCTAATTGAAAAAATTGTGAGCTATTTCTCTTTGAACAGTTTGTTAGGCAAAGTTCCAGCAAGAATTTTATCTTGTTGACAGAAAAAAAGTATCTTTAAAATTTTAGACTAGAAAGATCCATTAGGGGAAAAAAAGGCTTTGGAGGCTCAGCCAGATGAAAACAGGACAAAAGAGGAAATTATGGTTTTATTGAAAACAAAATGTTTTCAGAACCTAGGCAGAATCTGATGGTTTGGTTCTGCCTCTCTGATTTGCAGCAAAATATCCACCATGGTCTGCAGTAAGGCCCTTTTTGTACATGAGTTATCTTTTTCCAAAACACAGTGAAGACGAATGCAATTTAGTATCTGCGGTGAGAATGAGGTGGTAGCCCCATAAATGCAGTTGGAGGAGGACAAGATAGAAAGACAGTTACTTAAAAAGTAATACTTTCTTAGAAAGTATTTCTTCACAGAAAGAGCAAAGTGGAAGCTTGGAATGAACTTCTGGTGGAAGCAGGGGATCAGTCAGTCAGGCATCTGAATCTAAACATGTTTGGGATAAGCACATGTCCATCATCTGACAAAAGTTTTAAAAAATAAAAATATAAATAATAAATAAAATGTAAAAATAATAATCAAAATTAATAAATAACTCAATAAATTAAAACAACAAGAACAACAAAAACAAATAAACTCAAAGGGCAGATCTGATGGACCACTAGGTCTTTTTTCTGCTGTCAGTTTTCTATGTTTCTAACATACCTAATTAGTACTCTTGTGACATTGGTTGAGCAGAGAAAGAGAGAATGAACCAAAGTCACCCAGTGACTTTCATAGCTGCGTGGTGGTGGTGGGGGAAGGGGTGGGGCTTGAACCTGAGTATTTATTTGAACATCCTTGGCGATATAGATGGCATATACATTTATTTTGGCTTGCTACCTAATACTCCTCTTATTTCCCCCAAACAACAACTTTGTTGGACCTATGAGTTGTAGTCTTACTTTAGGCAAGAAAGCCAGGTGAGTAACATCAGGCCATGAGCTGGGCCTGAGAGAACTGGCCCAAGCTTACCCAGCTGGCTTTCTTGCCTAAAGTAGGACTAGAACTCACAGTCTCCTGCTTTCTCACCCGGTGCCTTTACCAGTAGACCAAACTGGCTGACTGTATATCCATATATACAGTATCTACTTTTCCCATGTTGGAATAACATATTAAATTCTACAATCCATAGCATTGTGGATGCAAGTTCTAGCATCTTCCTTTTTCTGAAATCCAGTGTTCAGCATGGTAACAATCCTTTTATAAATAAATAAATAAATAAATAAATAAATAAATAAATAAATAAATATATTATTATTATTATTATTATTATTATTATTAATAATAATAATAATAATAATAATAATAATAATAATAATAATAATAATAATAATAATACCTATTCCCAATTTCTTATGGAAAGCAAAAATCTCTTTTCTATCCTTCTTTTAAGACCTGGCCTACTCTACCTGATTATTTCACTATTGGAAAGTATCAGTCTGACTTCCAATCAGTTTCCAAACCCTACAAGGAATACATTTGGTTTGAGTTGTCTTGTTTATATGCCCCCTCCCCGATGAAGACTCCACACGTAAAACTCAGAGCATGCTAACTTTGAAAGGCATTGCACTGAATAATGTATAGATTGATTGTAGGGATGGAGACAGAACTGTCTGGATTTGGGGGAAAAATACTGTCAAAAGGATGGGTATAGAATGTGCATCATGTATTTATCCCTGGGGTATTTTCAGACTTTCCTAGTAAATTTGCTTAGGACTGTTCCCTTATCATTTTGCCAAACTTCCCTCAAGAGAAGCACCGGCACCAATACAGTAATTACTAGCTTTGCTTATTTCAGTGGCATTATCAGCACACATTAACAGTATCTTTCAAAGTACATAAACAGAACCTTGCAAGTCGGAAAGTGCATGTCTTCCCCACCACCTTTACAGCCTAAGAAGCCAGGGAGGGTCTCTTCTGAGACGTCTGCCATTCCCACATTCCTTCTGAGGGCCCAGGTGTTGCTTGTCTGATTGTTCCCCTGGCTGTGGCTCTTTCCTGTCTCCCAGGCTTGCTCCCACATATCATTACATCATCTGACAAAGAAGATGTATAGTAAATGCATCAATACACCATACCTCATAGATGACTGAACTGTATTTGGAGACGCCATAAATTTGAGATTCCTCAATGATCTCCACTTTCTCAAACTTCCATTCTCCACCAGCTAAATAATGGTGGCGACTGTCTTGGTTTGTCTTTTGGGAAGTTTTAATGCTTTTTATCTTCACTTCATTTTCTGGAAAGAATATAAGACCCATGACCCAGAGGACTGCCAATTCAGAACGGTCGGAACAAAGACAGTCCTATACTGAATATATAGAAGGTTCATCCCTTTCCTGTTACCTCCAAGTATACAGCTAATCCTCAACTTATAAGCATTCATTTAACAACCATTCAAAGTTACAATGGCACTGAACAAAGTGACTTACTGCTGGTCCTCACGCTTATGACCGCCACAGCAACCTCAGAGTCACATGATCAAAATTCAGGTCCTTGGCAACAAGCATGTATTTTGTGACAGTTGCAGTGTCCCAGGGTCCTGTGTGATCACCATTTGCAACCTTCCCAGCTGGTTTCTGACAAGCAAAGTCGATGGGAGAGGGAACCGAATTTGCTTAACAGCAGTATGATCCATTTAACTACTGCAGTGATTCATTTAACAACCAAGATTATAAAACTGGGCATGAGTCACTTCACAACCACATTGTTTAGCAACAGAAATTCTGGCCCTAACTGTGGGTTGTAATTTGAGGACCACGTGTATTGGGATAGCATTTCCCAAGTGTCTGGCCATGACATCTGAGAAGCAGCCAGACTGGGAAGTCTGATATAAAATATATGCATAAAACAAAATGAAAACTGATGATTCCATTAAGATGTTATATTCTGTAATATGGGCTGAAATCTTCCCTTTAGTGATTAGTGATGGAAATGAGCAATAATCATATATGAATGTATACATGTACTGTACCGTATATAAATTTATGAGGCAGCCCAACTCACAAATTTCAGTGGAATGGTTGGAAGGCTAATATAGGATTAAAACAAGTATAAAATCAAGACAAATAAAACAACAAATAAATTAAACTTAGCCTACATCATTCAGTACCCCAAAGCTTTACAAATGGGCTCATCCACCGTCTGGCCCAAAGTCTTACAAAAGCGATCAGAATCTGGGTGGGTGAGACAATAAGAATTAGCTGATCCAAAAGACAAGCACTGTGATAGAGAAAGCACACTTCCTGTCTTCTAATAGATGATGTGGAGAAAGTGCATTAACAAAATAAGAAAAACATAAAGCAGATACATTACAGACTGCAGCAATGGTAGGCTGAAGTGCAGAAACCAGAGAGATATGGAGAATGTGTGCACGAGTATAGCTTCAGAAGTCTGTGTAGAAAGGAAGGGCAAGCAAAATTCATGATAAGCCATAATTGCACGGTGCTCCTCTCAGATACCTTCATGGAATGGTGCCATAGTTAAGTTGCACTTTTGCTCATCGAAAGGAAATGGGTGAATATCCAAGTTGCAGGCAGAAGTGAGTTGCTGTGCTTGAAATAAAGAAATGGAGCCATCAAAGGATATGCCAACATAACGGCTAGCCATGTACTTATCTTCATCTGCCCTGAAAGAAAAATATTGTAATTAATAAAAGTTTGTTTTGCACATATTAGACAATATTGCTGTCAAATATGTGCAAAATATATATAAGGAAATCTCTTTAATGGCACAACAATCAAAATACGTGAGAAAATTTCTTCATTGTTATAACAGCCAACTAGCCAGCCACAAAATCCAACTGACAGAAATGACAGAATTTAAATTTTCCTGATGCTGATGCTAGAGATGGTTTGGTTTTGATCATAATTTAAGCCTGTAATAAAATACTACCAGTATAATACCTATAATATTGAATAGGTGTCAGGCCCACTAACCAAAATAGAGCTTACTTCTGGGCAATGTTTCTGCCCCATAAATTAGTAAAACCAAGAACCTCAAGTAATCTGTTTTCTACAGCTCCGTTGAATTAAGCAAATAGTCAGATTTGTAACAAACCCTGTTCTAGGGAATGTTAAATTGTATCAGAACTGGGTGCAAAATTCACTGGATATGTCTGAAATATTGGCAGTTGGTGTCAAAACTCTGCTTTTCTTTATGGTACTCCTAATGTCTAGAGGTGGGAATGAATTAGAACTTTGAGTCAACGTGTATAAATGTAGCAGTCAATACTGTTAGTACTGTAATACTGTATTACTATGAATTTTCTCTAAAAATGAAGTTTTAAAACATATTTAAAAGCTAAGGAAAATAGAAAAGATACTGTTCATCTATGGAAATGTGAGGAGTCCAGAAAAGGTTCACAGGAAGAGTGATTTTGGTAATGTTACAGAAGTCCAAAGGGTTCCAGCTGATAAATTCATTTTTCCAGACCTAATAAAGAACAAAGAAATAATTTAAAAGGTGTATATTATCTTTTTAAAAACACTAATCTAGGTTTCTAGAAAATACAGATATCTTTGCTACTGGTAGAAGAGCAAAACGAGTACCCTTACCATATGTAGCCAGAAGTAGAATGTGACCACTTGTAATTTTTCCTGCTGCAAAGGAGGAAAAAAGAAGAAAAAAATGAATGCACCCTTCTTCCAGCCTTCAGAAATCAGACATAATCCACAATTTAGTCAGCCATGTGCCATATTGCATCAATGGAAATCTTTTCACAGTAAGTGAATTTCTCTGATCACAGGGAATGCCTCTGAGACCATCGGGGAAATGCCATGATGGATCTGTCAGTAGTGTGTGTGATTAGGTGTATTTGTGTGTACAAATCAAGTTCATTGTTGCAGGGGAGTGGAGTGGAAAATAAGATGATTTACATATACATATACATATACATATAATCACATGCACACATACTGACAGATCCATCATGGCATTCCATGATAGCCTCAGCTGGATCTACCTTTCTAGAAGAAACAAGAATTCTGCTTGTCTCCTTCTAACAAATCATACATATGAGAAAGTCTTAATTCTCCTTTCCCAACTAATGCTTTTACAGTATCTCTGTTCACTGTTTGCATCACTTTTGCTTCAGAACAGCAGACACAGCAATCATTCTCTCTTACCACTGAAAGAATGGAGATGAGAGTGAAATCAAGGCCAACTTCCAAAGTCTCTTCCCAATTCTTCTTTGGTATAGAATATAAAAGGAGTTCCCTCTTGGAGGAGATGTTCAGGTACTCGGCCACATCATGATAGTTACAGATCTGTTTCATGCTAGCATCTGGGAAGCACAATATGGAAATCAACAAACACGTTCTTTGGTGTGTGTGTGTGTGTGTGTGTGTGTGTGTGTGTGTGTGTTTAAACAGAATAATACAACACTATTCTCCTTTAGGGGTGGATAAAACATTCCACCGTTCTCCACCTTTGAATGTTTTGTAGCAATAGGAATAGCACTGAGACCCATAGAGCTTTACAGCCCTCTCTATGCGATTTACAGAGTCAGCTTATTGCCCCCAACAATCTGGGTCCTCATTTTACCAACTTTATATCTCACACACTTCTTCTATCTACGTACGGGTGTATTTCTCAACTTCGGTGAAATAAAAAACTTTGGTACAATCAAATCAGTAACAATATATTTGTTCCTAGCATGGGCCACATGAAATGGACCATCCACATAACTGTTAAATAAGAACCTCAAGAAAGTGGCTGCCAAGGAATACATCCTACAGTACATTCTTGCTGCTTGTTCATTTTGCTTTCTCAAACATTCAAACATCATTAATCTTATTTTGAAAATATATATATCAAGGATGGGATTTTTTTTCCTGCAGAGAATAAGTTGCTCACCTCTACTTGCCATCATTGCTATTCTTCATTCCAATCATAACCCATGCATGCGCTACAATAGATTTATCAGTTCCTAGGAATATAATTGGGTAGGAGAAGAAAAAAATGTATTTACCTGACAGCCAAGAGAAGAGAAAAACCATTCTAACTGTTCTCCACATTCTTCTTCTTTCTCAGAAGTTTTGAAAATATTTAAAGTAGAACGGAGAAGTGTCTAGACCACAGAATTTACTGAAGCAAGAAAATGAAATAGTTTTGCCTTTGAGTTCGACATCTCCTGGCTATAGGAAAGCCACGTTTAATATCTGAAGCCCTTTATGACAGTTCTAAATATTTGCTGATAAATTAGTCTATCTAAATCAGATTTTCCTCTTTCCTGTCAGTGGGGCTAAGGAGAAGATCACTCTCATAAAAAGCTTCTCTTTCTCTTCCTCTTCTGGTTAATTAATAAATTGTTGCCCATTAGTGCCCATTAGTTATTACTTTTTGAAGTCTTGATGTTGTTCTCTCTGAGGTCATGATTTAGCAAATCATTTTATGCACTCTTGGCAATCGTAGTCTGTCTGACTGGAAGTATAAAGAACTGGTAGGGATCAAATTTGAAAGTCTGATACCCTGTCTTGTAATAATTAGAATGTACCTGTGATTATGTCGTATTTTTCATATTCACTGTTTTATTCCAGGATGTTTGTTTGCATATAACCTATATTACTATTGGCACAAGTATCATCTGAGAATCTAAAGAATTGTTATTGGGGAAAGATACTGAAAACTGTTTGGGGTCTAGTTTCATTCCTCCAAAGCTGTGATAACTGAAAACTTTACAGTTATTTGTTGTTATTTAACAGTTCAGGAAAACAAATGATTTTTCAAGAGCATTTGGACAAAAACGCTTTCTCCTCACCCCAGATGGGACTCGAACCCACAATCCCTGGCTTAGGAGGCCAGTGCCTTATCCATTAGGCCACTGGGGCTCTGTGGGTTAAATGTGTTACACTTCTCGCCTCTTACAGAAAAACTGTTATTATTTCCTCCCCACCCCACCCCGCTGTATGTAAGTTTTTTTAGTCGTCGCTTTTATGCAGATGCTTTCCGTTCATTTTCTTTTGCAAAAAAACCCCCACATAAGTTCTAAATAGGCTAAAAATAAAATGACATCGTGCGTTATAATGTTGTGCTTCGTTCACTATTCTGTTCCAAAGTTTTGATGCAGCGTCACGTATTGTTCGCTGCATAAAACCAAATACAGAATAACACCATATCTGGAGAAGAATACAAACGATGGATGATTTTTTATTTCGTGTAATTATTGGGCGTTTCAGCCGGTGGATAGTAAATCGGCAATTACATCTTTTAGTTGTAGATCTACTGTCAACATACTAAAATAATCGACCACGAAGGGACTCGAACCCTCAATCTTCTGATCCGAAGTCAGACGCCTTATCCATTAGGCCACGCGGTCGCCTACTGATGGAGTCTTGTGTTGTAAACAGAAGGTTATCGCATAGATGGTTATTGTCATTTTCTTAAGTAGTTGTGAAATTAATATTATTTTACTCTTGCCAACTTCTGCTTAAGATGAATATTTATTCCTTTAAAACACTGTTTTCACTACTGCAGTTTTTTCTGCAGACAAAACATCCTGAGCTGTTGCTATTCATTCCTCAGAAAGTGTATAAAGCAATACTTGTTGTTGTTAGTTGCAAAGTCGTGTCCGACCCATCGCGACCCCATGGACAACATTCCTCCAGACCTTCCTGTCCTTTAACATCTTCTGGAGTCCATTTAGGCTCACACGTGCTGCTTCAGCAATACTAGCAGTGGTCATATTAATAACAATCAATCAATCAGAATAGAGCTGGAGGGGACCCCGGAGGTCTTCTAGTCCAGCCCCCTGCTCGAGAGGACTCCCTATATCATTTCAGACAAGTGATTGTCCAGTCTCTTCTTAAAAACCTTGAGTGATGAAGCACATCATCTGAAGGCAAACTGTTCCTCTGGTTAATTGTCCTCACTGTTAGGAAGTTTCTCCTTAATTCCAGGTTGCTTCTCTCCTTGATTAGTTTCCATCCATTGTTTCTTGTCTTGCCTTTTGGTGCTTTGGAAAATAATTTGATCCCCTCCTTCTTGTGCAGTCTCTCAAATACTGGAATACTGTTATCATGTCCCCCCTGGTCTTTCTTTTCTCTTGACTGGCCATTCCCAAATCCTGCAACCATTCTTCATAGGTTTTAGTCTCCAGGCCTTTAATCATTTTAGTAATGTTGTGACCAAAACTGGATGCAGTATTCCAGATGTGGCCTTACTAAGGCTTTATAAAGTACTACTAATACTTCATGTGAGTTTGATTCTATGCCTCTGTTTATACAACCAAGGATTGTATTAGCTTTTTTGGCTGCTGACTCACGCTGCTGACTCATGTTTAAGTGATCATTCACTCCAAGGTTCTTCTCACAGTTATTGTTTTGGAGACAGGTTTCACCTAATCTGTACTTGTACCTTTGGTTTTTCCTGCCCAGGTGTAAAACCTTGCTTTTTTCCATATTAAATATCATTTAGTTGGATAGGGCCCATTGTTCAAGTCTGTCAAAATCTTTTTGGATTCTAAGCTTGTCTTCTAGGGTGTTGGCAATTCCTCCCACTTTGATGTCATCTGCAAATTTGATAAGATCCCCTTCTATTCCCTCATCTAAGTCATTTATGAAGATATTGAAGAGTACTGGGCCTAAGACAGAAACTTGTGGTATCCCACCGCTTACTTCCCTTCATGTAGATGTAGTACCATTAAGGACTACTCATTTAGTTCGATTTGTCAGCCAGTTACAAATCCATCTGATGGTGATGCTGTCAATCCCACATTTTTCTAGTTTACCAAGAAGTATGTTGTGGTCTACTTTGTCAAATGCCTTGCTGACATCTAAATATACTATGCCCACAGCATTTCACTGGTCTATTAATTTAGTCACTTTGTCAAAGAATGAAGTAAGATTGGTTTGGCATGATCTGTTTTTAACAAACTTGTGTTGGCTACTAGTTATAACTTTATTTGTTTCTAGATGTTCACAGATCTGTTTTTGATTATTTTTTCCAGTATCTTCCCAGGTACTGATGTCAGGCTGATTGGTCTGTAGTTTCCTGGGTCTGTTTTTCCCCCTTTTTGAAGATGGGAACCACATCAGACCTTTTCCAATCCTCAGGCAGTTCCACAGTGCTCCACATTTTTTTTAAAGATATGATACAATGGTTCTGAGGTAATATCTGCCAGCTCCTTCAGAACTCTGGGATATAATCCATCAGGTCCTGGTGATTTATATTCATCAATGTCAGATAGATGTTTTCTTACCATTTTCTTGCTTATTTTAATTTTTATTTCTAATTAGTCTTTTACAGTTATGTTTTTGGTAGGTGGCCTATAGTTTCTTTTTGTGTGAAGACTGATGCAAAGAATGAGTTAAGCAGCTCTGCTTTCTCTCTACTGCCTGTTACTTCCTTGCCATCTTCGCTCTTTAGTGGACCGATTGTTTCCTTGACCTTTTTTTTTGTTACATGTTTATATGTTGAAAGAAACTTTTTTAAATATTATCTTTGACTTTTGTTCATTCTGAGCCTTTGCTTTCCTGACTTCTTCTTTGCAGATTCGGACTATCTGCTGATATTCTGCCTTAGTTATGTGTCCTTCTTTCCATTTTTGGTACTTATCCTTTTTGTCTTTCAGTTTATCAGAGTGATCTTTGCACAACCATGCTGGTTTCTTCTTGGATTTTTTCTTTTTCTTTTTCAGTGGTGTTGTATTGGACTGGGCTTTTATGATTATATTTTTTAGTGTTTCCCATACTTCTTGAGTTGTTTTCCCTTTAAGGATTTTTATCTATGAAATTTTGATTAGACTTGAACCCGAAATAACTTTATGTATGATTGACTTGCGAGGCCGGTGTGTTGTGTGCAATTAGCTCACATGGTGTAACAAGATGGTGGACTTGTTGTCACTGTGAGTTGTGGGGGGGGCATGAAGGGAGGCTCAGCCAATCTCAATGTATGCATGATTGTACTTTGACAATAAAGGTTCATTCAAGGACTCTGAGTTTGTTAAAATCACTCTTTTAAAGTTTAGGGATTATATTCTATTGCTTGTGTCTGCATTATATTGGATTCCAGTATGACATGGTCACTCTCGCTCAAGGTTCCTGCAATTTCAACTCCCTCTATCACTTCTTCTCTATTAGTAAGAATTAGGTCTAGTATAGCTTTTCCTCTAATTCCCTCTTTTGGGTGACAAAGTTGTCAGCTAAGTTGGTTAGCAATATGTTCCATCTCCCACTTGCTGCAGTTTGTTTCCCAGTCGATATAAGGGGAATATCCAGCAACAGCTGCTGCTTCTTCTCTCTCTTTTTCTTCCTTGCCTGCTGAGCTATCTTTCTACAGCTTCTTCTCTGTCCCCTTCTCTTTTCCTGTTGTCTTTCCCCCCCCCCTTTCCCACCCAAACCACCTTCTTTTATATCTTCTCCTCTCCTCCCCCTCCTTTCTTCAGTTCACCTCCAGCTGCGGGCTGCTTCCAGAAGCACCAATCAGTTGGAGCCAATCAGCTGGAGCTTTGCTGACTCCTGGGGCTTCTGCCGAACCCAGACAGTCCTGTAGCTGCTGCTGCCTCTCCCTCAGGCTTGGGTCGCTTAGCTCATTCCCCTCCCCTGCTACACTTCTCTAGGACGGTCACATACCACCTGCCATGTGCCAAAGTACCACAGGTGGTATGCATATCACCGGTTGAAAAGCCCTGATCTAGGGTGTTGGCTATTCCTGCCAGCTTAGTATCATCTGCAAATTTGGTAAGTTCCCCTTCTGTTCCCTCATCTAAGTTGTTTATGAAGTTATTGAACAGTACTGGGCCTAAATCAGAACCTTGTGGGTACCTCACTGCTTATTTCCCTCCACGTAGACATGGTACCATCAAAGTCTACTCGCTGAGTACGCTTTGTCAGCCAGTTACAAATCCATCTGATGGTGATACTGTCCCACTTTTTTCTAGCTTGGGACTGCTATGGCTACATTTCCATCATGTATCACTTTTCAGGACCAGCTATCTACTTTTGGGGCAAAGAACCATCGCCTCCATGTCTGGCTACTAGGTCTTTGAGGGATCGCTAGAGAAATAGGTGTGGATGTGGGGTGGGAAGGTGGTTCTTTGCCAGCCAGCTATCCCTTTGAGGTGTTCTGTGGAATTGGAGATGTATTGGAATGTAAGGTTTTTCAGCTCAGAATCCACATAAATGCCAGTGAGACTCTCAACACGAGGCTACTGCAAAAGAAACAGCTTTATTCTTTGGCCAAAGGAAAGCTGGGTGTCCCGATCTCCCGTGCCTGACACAGCGAGATGTAGGAGAAAAGGCACCCTTTTATAGCTAAAACACTTTCTCATGCTAACAGGCTAAAAGATTTCTTTTTTATCCGAATAGGTGTTTTCTTTATCTATCAGGTTAGTTCAGTTACAGCTTGTTACAGGGCTTTGCTTGGAATACACAATTGCTGGCAGAACTTTCTCCTTGAGCAGATACATTTGCAAGTTAAAGTGGAAGAAGGATACATTGCAAACTATAGCCAACACATTTAAAGTTACAGCTTAGCTTTTTTTTTCTCTTCTTGGTCAGCACAATTTTAAGTTATCTCTGAGCAAAGCACAGAGCACAAACGAGAAAGAATAAACAATGGCTGGGTTATACATTGATCCCTTCAGGAAAACAGAGAAAATTGCTCTTTAGCCACCCCTCCATACAAGTAAAGCTGTACATCTAGCCCTTATGGCTGACCTTACAACAACACGTCATAAGTGGCGATGGTGGCTACAATTTTGTACCCCTGTCCAGTGGTCTTCCAGAAACTGTAGAAGAAATAAAAAAGAGGTGGGGGTCTTTTGCTGCCAGTGCCAGATACTAGTTGTTATGTATATAGGAGATGTTACACAGATATAAGCCACTGACACCACCAGGTGGCAGGGTGCCCTGTCCGGATTGGCAGGGTAGTCTTTGGCGGGAAATCCAGATAATGGGATTGGTTCCAAGTATACCTGGCTAGGTATATAAGTGGGGCAGTTGCCCCTTTGTTTGCCCAGTCTGTGAGACATCAATAAAGAGTTGAAATGCTGAACCCTGGTGTCCTAAGTCGTCCATCTTGGCCATGCGGTCCAGAGCCCACTATTTAACACTGGCGACGAGGATGGGATGCTGTTTCAAACAGAGCTGAAGTCACAAGGAAGGTGGAAAGGCAAATCTTTCCCAAGGGAACCTTTCTAACGCTGAAGATGCTCAGAAGCAGGAAAGGTAAACTTTCTGAACCTTTCCTAACGAAGCAGCATTGAAGGACCGGCGCAACGTGGCTAAGTTCAGAGCGACCAGCGAATTCCGCTTCAACATCGATGAACCAGAGCAATGGGAAGCTAGAGAAACAGGTGTGGATGTGGGGTGGGAAGGTGGTTCTTTGCCAGCCAGCTATCCCTTTGAGGTGTTCTGTGGAATTGGAGATGTATTGGAATGTAAGGTTTTTCAGCTCAGAATCCACATAAATGCCAGTGAGACTCTCAACACGAGGCTACTGCAAAAGAAACAGCTTTATTCTTTGGCCAAAGGAAAGCTGGAAGCGCATCTGGGACAGATCGAAGGGTTCCTGATGATCAACAAGATCACAGAAGACAAAATGAAAACAGCGGCGCTTTTGTGCCTAAGTGGTCAGGATGTGTATGATGTGGCCGTGGGACTGTGCTCACCGACGCCCGTCGCAAACGTCTCTTATGCTGACCTCAAAGCGAAGTTGGTTGAACATTTCATGCCGGTGAGAGCCCCAATGTATTGGCGGTACCAATTCATTCAGCGCAGCCAGCTACCAGGTGAGCCAACTTCGCAGTTCGTCACGGTGCTGAGACAGGCTGCCCGCCTGTGTAAATTCCCTGATCTTGAAGACAGAATCAGAGACCGGGTGGTGTTCGGACTGAGAGACCAGCAGTGCCGACAAAAGATCCTTGCCAAGCCGCCGATGAATCTGCGGGAGGTCTTAGATGAGGTGATGGCTTACGAAGCAGCCAACGACTCGGGCAAACCCACACACTGCCCAAGCAGCAGCTCAGGAGCGACCATTCATCACAAATGTGCTTCGAGCGGCGGAAGCGGCGACACGGACGGAGAGGCAGAGATAGATGCTGTACAGCAAAGACCCGGGAAGCATCCATCACGGCGGGACAACGACGGAGGCCACCGGAGACACACATCGGTCAGCAAAAGCACAACGTGCAGTTGCAGCTGCAAGGAAGAGAGGGGAGCCAACTCATCCAACCAGAAATGTGCCAGCTGTGGGGGAAATCATCCGCGAGCGACCTGCAGGTTCTGATCCGCGAAGTGTTGCTCCTGCGGCAAGACCGGGCACATCGCAGCTGTCTGCCGGAATCGAAGTCGGGACAGCCTGAATGAAGTACAAGCTTTGGCATCGACACTCGAAGGTACTGTTCTTCCTTGGCACAAACCCCAGCTCAAACCCTCCAACCCAGGAAAGAGCAGGCGGACCGTGTCTCACACGGAGATCCATCAGCTGCTCAAACCAAAAATAACAATACAGGTCCATCTGCAAGGGGTACCTTGCACAATGGAGCTGGACTCCGGTTCCGCAGTCTCAATAATTTCCTACAAGACATTTAAAGGAATTTGTGATCGGAGCAGGCAGAGGGTCCCCTTTGTTGTTGTTAGTTGCGAAGTCGTGTCCGACTCATCGCGACCCTATGGACAATGTTCCTCCAGGCCTTCCTGTCCTCTACCATCTTCTGGAGTCCATTTAAGCTCACACCTACTGCTTCAGTGACTCCATCCAGCCACCTCATTCTCTCTCGTCCCCTTCTTCTATTGCCCTCAATCTTTCCCAGCATTAGGCTCTTCTCCAGTGAGTCCTTCCTTCTCATTAGGTGGCCAAAGTATTTGAGTTTTAGCTTCAGGATCTGGCCTTCTAAAGAGCAGTCAGGTTTGATCTCCTCTAGGACTGACCGGTTTGATCGCCTTGCAGTCCAAGGGACTCGCAGGAGTCATCTCCAGCACCATAGTTCAAAGGCCTCAATTCTTTGAAGCTCAGCCTTTTTTATGGTCCAACTTTCACTGCCATACATTGCAACTGGGAAGACCATAGCCTTGACTATACGCACTTTTGTTGACAGGGTGATGTCTCTGCTTTTTAGTGTGTTGTCTAGATTTGCCATGGCTTTCCTCCTGAGGAGCAAGCGTCTTTTAATTTCTTGGCTACATTCCCCATCTGCAGTGATCTTGGAGCCCAGGAAAATAAAATCTGTCACTACCTCCATTTCTTCCCCATCTATTTGCCAGGAATTGAGAGAGCCGGATGCCATGATCTTGGTTTTCTTAATGTTTAGTTTCAACCCAAGTTTTGCACTCCCCTTAAAGCCCAACAAATTACAGTTGTCAGATTTCCAGCACACCCCCATTAAAATCAGGGGAAAGGCCACCGTGTTTGTGGGGTTTAAGGAGTTCCAGGGTCCCTTAGACATCTTGGTGACCGATGGGCGGAGAACTAGTCTAGTGGGGCTGGATTGGTTTGATGCCCTGGGCATTTGGTTGGGGGGAGTGAATAGTATCCAGCCCAAACGTCTTGAATCTGTCTGCAATGAATTTGCAGACGTATTCGATGACAGGCTGGGAAAGTACACGCCCCCCCATCAAATTTAAACTAAACCCGACTGTTCCACTGGTACGCATAAAGCCCCGGAGAGTTCCATTCGCTCTCAAGCATAAGATTGAGAGCAAAGTGGACAAGCTGGTAGAACAGGGGGTGTTAGAGCCCGTGGACGGGGGAGACTTGGAAACACCTATTGTGACACCGTTAAAGGCCAATGGGGAAATTAGAATATGTGCAGATTACAAGGCCACGGTTAACCGAGCCTTAAATCCGCACGCTTACCCGGTCCCGATGGTCCGGCAGGTACTCTCCGCTGTCCAAGGTGGCACTTTCCTTGCAAAACGTGACTTGGCGCAGGCGTATCAGCAGCTCACAGTTACTAAAGAAACAGCTGACGCTGAGACAATAGTGACACACAGGGGAGTTAACTGGCTACAGTTTGGTATTTCAGTAGCTCCTGGAATTTTCCAAGAAGTCATGGAAAGGGCTCTGAAAGGCATTCCAGATGTATGTCCTTATTTTGAAGATGTCCTTATTGCTGGGGAATCTGAGGAGATCTTGGCTGACAGGCTGCAAGCTGTTTTAAGCAGATTTCGCTCTGCTGGGCTCAAACTCAAAAAAAGTAAGTGCAGTATTGGTGTGGCATCCACTGAGTTCTTAGGGTTCAGGACTGATGCCAAGGGAATTCACCCCACTGACTCTAAGGTAAAAGCAATTAAGTTGGCTCCAACCCCAACTAATAAGGCTGAATTGCAAGCTCTTCTGGGGTTACTAAATTTCTTTCACGCGTTTTTACCGCACAAAGCAGCAATTGCAGAACCTTTACACAGACTGCTAGATAAGAAAACCCCATGGAAATGGACTAAGGTCCATGAACAGAGTTTTAGAAATCTCAAACAACTTTTATCCAGTGACTCAACCATCACCCATTTCATAGAAAACAAGCCCATTTGCATAGCGTATGATGCATCACCTTATGGGGTGGGCGCTGTATTAAATCACATAGAAGACAATGGGGAGCAAAGGCCCATTGCATACTACTCCCAGACACTGTCAAAGGCAGAAAGAAATTATGCACAAATTGACAAGGAAGCCCTGGCAATTGTGTCAGGAGTCAAAAAATTTCATGATTACCTGTATGGCCGGGAGTTCACAATTTTTACTGATCACAAACCATTGTTGGGGTTGTTCACAACTGATAAACAAACACCACAAATTCTATCCCCAAGAATGCTGAGGTGGTCCATTTTTCTATCCGCCTATGCTTGCAAACTGGTCCATAAACCGGGGAGGGACATGGGCCATGCAGATGCATTAAGCAGATTACCATTAATGAGCACTGATCCTGACGCAGCACCAGAGGAGCAGATCCTACTCATCCAAGATCTTCCAGACTGCCCCCTCCAGGTAAAAGATATTGCTGCTGGCACCACAGCGGACAAGGTACTGAGCAGGGCCATCACATGGGTAGCATCTGGGTGGCAGGAAAAGAGCCCGGGACCGGAATTCCAGGCATATTTCATGAGGAGGCACGAGTTGTCTTCTCATAAAGGATGCCTGTTGTGGGGTAGTAGGGTTATTATCCCAGAGAAATTGAGGGAAAGGGTCTTGCAGTCACTACACGAGGGTCATCCAGGCATTGTCAGGATGAAGGCATTGGCTAGGAGCTACTTATGGTGGCCTGGTCTCGACAAAGCCATAGAGGAGCAGGTAGTGGGGTGCTACACTTGTCAGAGACCAAGGCTAGAACAGCCACAGGCTCCCATTCACAAATGGGAAGCAACACACACCCCATGGTCTAGGTTGCATATTGACTATGCAGGCCCTTTTCAGGGACAATTGTTCCTGGTAGTAGTTGACAGTCACTCTAAGTGGCTAGAAGTAGTACCAGTTCCTAGCATGACCACTGCAAAGACAGTTCAAGTGCTCCGGGGGCTATTTGCCACTCATGGGTTGCCTGATGTGTTGGTCTCTGATAATGGCCCACAATTCACATCTGCTGATTTCCAGGCATTCACCAGGGCCAACTCGATTAGGCACGTCACATCAGCACCTTTCCACCCGTCGTCTAACGGTATGGCAGAACGCATGGTGAGAACAACAAAGGACGCATTGAGGCGCATCATCAGTGGAGACTGGCATCAAAGGTTGGCTCAGTTTCTCTTGGCACAACATACCACACCATGCACAGCAACAGGCAAGAGTCCTGCTGAGTTACGTTGGGGTCGGCGACTCATTACTAAGTTGGACAGACTTCACCCTGACAGAGTGGCAGCACAAGAGGATCAACCCCAAATGGGCACCTCCAGAGAACTTCACATAGGTGAAATGGTTTGGACCCAGAACTATGGTCATGGGCATACCTGGATTCAGGGGGTGGTAGTCGACAAAATGGGGCCTGTTTCATACATTGTAGAGGTGGAGGAGGGTCGCGAGGTGAGAAGACACATTGACCAGTTGAGAAAGAGACACCCAGAAAACCCACAAACTGTGATTCCAGAGCAACATCTGGCGGGGAAGCACACTGACATAGGGGTGGATAGGGCTCGGAATCAAGACCCAGTTGGTGACCCAATTGATGACTCCATTGCAGACCCAGTCGACCTGAACACGGGGCAAACAGTGAAAAGGTCAGCAAGAATCCATAGGCCACCGGCGTACCTCAAGGACTATGTAAGGTCTTGAGGCTAGGGTTATTATGTGTTAAAGCAAGCTCCACACAGCAGGTTTTTTTTTATTAGTATGTTTATTGTTTTCCATTGTTTTTTTTGTTGTTGTTGTTTTGTATGGGGGAAGGGGTGTTATGTATATATGAGATGTTACACAGATATAAGCCACTGACACCACCAGGTGGCAGGGTGCCCTGTCCGGATTGGCAGGGTAGTCTTTGGCGGGAAATCCAGATAATGGGATTTGTTCCAAGTATACCTGGCAAGGTATATAAGTGGGGCAGTTGCCCCTTTGTTTGCCCAGTCTGTGAGACATCAATAAAGAGTTGAAATGCTGAACCCTCATGTCCTGAGTCGTCCATCTTGGCCATGCAGTCCGGAGCCCACTATTTAACACTAGTTTGAGAAAACTGATGGATTTTCTGCTCTCATTTCTTCAACCCAATATGTTCCTCTCCTCTCCTTTCACCCACACTTCCCATCCCATCCCTTTCCCTCCCCTCCCCTCCCCTCCCCTCCTCTTCTTTCTGTTAGCTGAAGGGCTGCTCCTGCCCCACCCCAGTCCATTTGTGGGTTTCGTCCCACCATGTTTCCGTAATGGATGGCAACAATATCATATCCACCCTCATTTACCTGAATTTCTAGTTCTGCTGTCTGTTCTCCATCTACAGAGCCACCACTCTGTGGGGTGGAGATGGAAGAGCAGAAGATTCATTTCCCCTCCTTCTCTCCTGCTCTGCTTCTCTTGCAACTGAAGGGGAAGAGTGGATACAGGCCTGGGACCTCTGGTTCCCCTTGTCTGATCCCATGGAGTGATCCTTCCGTGGGATCAGAGGACTGAGAGCTGACTTCTCTTCTGCCATCAAGAATTGGCACTGAGTGGAGACGTTCTCCAACTGCCTTTCTCTTACACCGCTTCTCATGCAGATAAAACCCCTATTCTACCTTGTGGCTGAAGCAGAATAGTGATTGGAAGTGCAGGCACCACATCAGTGTCCCAGCAGCTTTGCTGCTGCTCTTCCTCAGGAAAACAGTACTTTGATGCTCCTAGGCAGAAGGTTCCTTAACTCCTTCATTTGCTGAGAGACACATTCTGCCATGCCTAGTTCTGCCAGGAAAATGTCAGGAATATTTTGCTGACAACCTCCTCCCTCAGAGTGTGGAAGAAGGCACAAGAGAATCAGAAAATCAATACAGAATATAATTTTGGGAAATAGAAGTAGCAGGAGAGGTGCGGGAAAATGACCATGTAATGCTAATGTTTTTAATTTTAAGGGAAAGAAAATTAAGTATAATCAAATATATCTTGGACTAAAGCAGTGGATTGTGCATAAACTCTCAATAATAATAAATGCTGTAGGATCTCAGGACAGGAGCACTTAAAAAGATGCTCCAGATGGATAGGAGCTCCCAAACAATGAGATACTCAAAGCACAATTCTAAACAATTTCTGTTGAGGGGAAATGGAGGGCAGCCAAAACGACTATAGCTGCTCCCCCACCCCAGTGAATTAGAATGAACCACTAAAAACTAAAAAAAAGACATATTCAGCAAATGGAAGGAGAATCGAGTACATATCACACAGGAGAAGTCAACATTTGCTTTTTTTCGGAAAATGCAAAGATAATGGATTTAAGTTTCAGGAAGGCAGACTCTAGATAAATGTTAGGGGGGGGACTTCTAAGAGAAATTTGACAATAGGACCAATGAGGTAGAGGGGTGGTGGGCTATCTTTCTTTGAAAGTATTCATAGAGACATAAAAAACTGACAGCAGAAAAAGATCCAGTGGTCCATCCAGTCTGCTCTTTCAGTTTTTTGTTTGCTTGTTTGTTTTTGTTTTATTTTAAATGTATTTATTTATTTTTAACTATTTTTATTTTTTATAAAAAAATAGTTCAGGCAGAGGTTACATAGATTTAGATTCCTGTTTTGGTTAGCAGGCTGGACCTGATAGCTAAATGTAAAGATCTGGGAACTGTTTCCACAGCAGAACCTGTAAAAAGAATCTGAATGTCCTTGTTGAACACAAGTTATACATAAGCCAGCATTGTGATGCAGCTGCTGAAATAACAAATGTCACCTTGGGGCTGCGTAGCCAGGATTGTGGAATCCAGATCACAGGGAGGATTTGTTCCACTTTAATCTGGCTGCTTACCCCTTTTAGAGCCACAGTTGTGTCTGGATCGGGGCACCACTGTTCAAAAAGAAGAGGGACAAATTGGAGTACATTCAGAAAAGGGTAACCAGGGACTTCCGGTAGCGCTGCCGCGCCGAATGGCGACGTTTTGAAGCCGCCCGATCCTGGGAAGCGTCAAAGCGCTCGGAGGCAGCGAAAATCAGCTGTCCTGCGGCACTGGAGCCTCTCCCTTGGGAGAAGAGGGAGAGGCGAGCCTGCCTGGGTAGAGGTAGAGCTCCCCTGTGATTCTCCCAAGTAGTTTGGGGGATAACAGGGTGAGCCCCCTCGGAGCCCAGGCTTTCTCCGCTCTCAGGACGTTTTCGCTCCAAAAGGAGTGGAACCAGACGCGACAACTGCACCTGCTGCTTAGATGGGATTGTGAGTATTTCGTTTCTTTGAGAAGCAGGCAGAGCAAAGCAGGAAGATCTGAATTTTCAAGTTGGATTTTAACTTTAACTCAGTTTCATTATCTTCTTCAAGTTTCAAGTTTGAAATGGAGTAAAAATGGCGCTGGAATGTTTCTCTCCTGTGTGAAGTGACTGCGTTGGAAAATTGTTATATTTTGCTACAAAGCAAGAGATACAATTTGCAACTGACTTTACCCAGTATCGGATTTTGCTTATTTGAAAGCCTGTTCCCTTTTTTCTTATTGAAGGTTAAGAACTTTGGGAGAATTTTTATTTTTTCTTTCCTTTTCCTTCTTTTTTTTTCTCTTTTTTTTCTGAACTTTGATTCTGCTGGGTGAAAGAGGAAATCGAAACCTAAGAGATGGCTGCGAGACGTGGGGGAGGGCCTCCAATTTCTAAGAATGTTATTTCTTCACCTATACCACAAGCTGTAGGGCAGACTTTGATGAAACCTACAGTACAACCACCCTCTCCCCCACCTCCTGCATTTACACTGACAGACATTCAGCAAGTTGTGATGCAGTCAACACATGTTTTGCAGCAAGAAATAAAGAAAACAAGGGAAGAATTTGTTAACCAAAACAACCAGATGAGGGAAGATATAGTGCTTGCACTCCAGGGTCTGGCTGCACATATAGAACGCCTGGATGTTCGTGTGGACTCAGTTATGGAGTATGTGGAGAATTTGGAAAATAAAATTATTGATGCTGAACAGAAGATTGATAGAGCAGAGGCCAAGATTGACAGAACAGAAGACGAGGTTACTATATCAGAATATAAGAACATGGAGTTTGCTTTGCGTATCAGAGGCCTCAAAGAGAATCCTAAAAAAGATTTGGAATGGGAAATAGCACGAGCAGTGGCTCCTGTTTTGAAATGTGAACCTGAAGAACTACTTAAGGAAATGGATAAGACATTTAGGGTTAACTCCTGGATTGCTAGGCAAAATAATTTACCTAGAGACGTAGTGATTTATTTTTCCAGGAGATTAACCAGAAATTCTATTATCCAGGCTTTTTATCGGGAAAAATTTCAAATTGCAGGCCAAGATATTATGATTTTAAAGGAGATACCTCCAAAAATTCTTAGAAAAAGGAAAGATTTTGCCTTTTTGTCTGATGAGCTTAAGAAGCGACAAATCCAGTTCAGATGGGAAATACCTATTGGAATTGTGGTAAATTATGCAGGGACCAGATACAGATTGGATACAATTTTAAAAGCAAAAGATTTCTACACTAAGGTCCTGAAAGCAGGCTTACCATCGTCTCCTCGAATCAAAAGAACAGAAGCAGGACAAGAAGATAAACAATTGAGTGAAGGGGCAATGTCATTGCCTCTTGAGGAGATGCGGCAGGCGGAGGCTACGGAGCAGAGTTTGGCACTAAAGGAAGACCCAAAAGAACAGAGGATGACAAGAGCTGCATATAAGCGTATGGAAAAAAAGCAAAAACAAAAGCCTGTAACTGGTCCAGCTACGCAAGATGCGGCTGTCTCAGAGCCTGTGGGAGGAGCACGTCTGAAGAGAGCAACAGCTGATCTTCAGGCTATGTTCCAAAGGCTCATGGTCACCAGAGATGGTGAAGTTCCTGACATGGAATGTTAATGGCTTAAATTCACCACAGAAAAGAAAGTATTTTTTTATCTGAAAAAACATAAAAATGACATTGTTTGCTTACAAGAGACACATATTGCATTAAAAGACCAAAAGTATCTGATTAATTCCCGATTGGGAACACATTTTGCATCCTTTGCTCCGGACAAGAAGGCTGGAGTGGTTATTTATTTAAGAAAAGACTTTTCGGCAAGATTGATTGAATCGGATAAACAAGGGAGATATGTTAGTATTGAATTAATACTACAAGGAAAGAAAGTTCTTCTTATTGGATTATATGCTCCAAATCAACAACAGCAAAAATTCTTTAAATTTTTACATCAGAGACTAATTGAACTGGATTATAAATCTATTATTATGATGGGGGACTGGAATGGAGTTTTGGTGCCATCTGAAGACAAGAAGGGATCCTCTAAAAACTTTTTTAATTCAAAATTGCCTAAAGCTTTTTTTGATTTGAAGGAAGATCTGGAATTAAGAGATGTATGGCGGGAAAGGAATATGAGAGACAGAGATTTTACTTTTTTTTCAGACAGACATAAATCTTTCTCCAGGATTGACTTTATTTTGATTACTACTGATCTTTCTTCTTCGGTTAAGAACGTTAAGATTTTTCCTAGGACAATGTCTGACCATAGTCCTGTTTGGTTGGAGTTCTTTGCTGAAGACGCTAGTAGAAGATCCTGGAGGCTGAATGAGAATTTATTTACAAATGACTTGTTCTTGCAGAAATGTAGAGAACATATGAAAGAATTTTTTGTTACAAATATGCATAAAGGTACCTCGATGGAAATGGTTTGGGATGCTAGTAAAGCCTACATGAGAGGGGTTTTGATTTATATGAATAATGCTTATAGGCGTAAGCAAATGCAAAAACGTTTAGATATTGAGGAAGAGATTAAAACTAAGGAGAAAAAGTTTATTTTGAATCCATTGGATAATAATTTAAGGATCTCAATACATTTATTGAAAGAACAATTTAATATGCTACTGGCTGATCAAGTAGCAACTAATTTGCGCTATGCCAAACACAATACTTTTTGTAATGCTAATAAGCCTGGTAGATGGTTGGCTTATCAATTAAGGAAAAAACAGAAATCACGTACTAGAGATAAAATAGAATATAAAGGAAAAGAAGTCTACCAACAAAATTTGATTAAGAGGAGTTTTTTAGATTTTTACTCGAAATTATATTCTAAAGAAAATATACAAGCTTTAGATATAGACAAGTATTTACAGGGAGCTCATTTTCCAAGACTTTCAAAAGAACAACAACTTGAGATGAATTGCCCAATTACATCAGAAGAAATTTCTTTAGCTATTAAACAGTTGAAATTGGGCAAGGCTCCGGGAACAGATGGATTAACAGCAATTTATTATAAAAAGTTGTTGCCTGAAATGATTGAACCCTTAAAGATTTTGTTTAATGAAATTCAGACTGGAGGTGCAGTTCCTCCATCATGGAGGACAGCTTTTGTATCGTTGATTCCAAAGGAGGATCAAGACCTTACTCAACCTAAAAATTATAGACCTATATCGCTTTTAAATACAGATTATAAGATTTTTGCTAAAGTATTGGCTAATAGATTAATGCAAGTTTTGAAACAAATGATTCATAGTGATCAATCGGGATTTATATCTGGGAGGTATATGAAATATAATGTAAGACAAATTGTAAACTTGCTTGAATACCTGGATAAGAACAACCAAGTCTCCGCAGCATTGATATTTTTGGATGCAGAGAAAGCCTTTGACCAATTGAATTGGCAATTTTTATTGAGAGTTGTTGAAGAGATGAATTTTGGAGAAGGCTTTCTACATGCTATTAAAGTTATATATCAACAACAAACTGCACAAATTATAGTTAATGGGGGACTAACAGAGACCTTTAAAATTGAAAAAGGTACAAGACAGGGATGCCCCCTATCACCATTATTGTTTGTTTTAACATTAGAGATTTTATTAATTAAAATTCGAGAGTCCTCTATGATAAAGGAAATTAAAATAAAACAGAATGATTATAGATTGAGAGCTTTTGCTGATGACTTGGTTGTGACAGTATCCCAACCGTTACAGTCGGTTATAGATTTGATGGAAATTATAACTCAGTATGGTAAGGTTTCTGGGTTCAAGGTGAATAGTAATAAGACTAAGATATTATCTAAGAACTTATCTATGAGTGAAAGGGATATGTTATCTAAATTAACAGGTTTTGAAATAGTGAAAAAGGTTAAATATTTAGGAGTATATATTGCAGCCTCAAATGTAAAATTGTATAAGAATAATTATGAAACACTATGGTTGAAGGTACAAAGGGACTTAAATAATTGGAAAAAAATACAATTATCATTACTGGGAAGAATTGCAGTTGTTAAAATGAATGTTCTACCAAAGTTTCTCTTTTTGTTTCAAATGATACCTATATTGAAAAAGGATGCCAACCATGATCAATGGCAGAAGGGTATTAATAAATTTATTTGGGCGGGGAAAAAACCAAGAGTTAAATTTAAGATTTTACAAGATGCCAGGGAAAGAGGGGGACTCAAGGTGCCGAATTTGAAATTGTATTATGATGCGGTTGTCTTGACGTGGGTTAGTGATTGGCTTAACTAATAAGAGAATACTTCATCTCGAGGGATGGGATTTGGTATATGGATGGCATGCATATTTGCTTTACGATAAGAAGGTGGATAGGGCTTTTAAATCCCACATTCTTAGAAGTGCTTTATTGCGTGTCTGGAAAAAGTATTATTATAAGTTAAATTATAAAATACCGATTTGGGGAATTCCTGGACACGCAATAGATGGCGTATCTATGGGAGTGAGTATGGATATGGTTTCTTATAAGGAACTACTTAGATTGCAAGGGAATGATTGGCAACTTAATTCATTAGAGGAGTTAAGACAAGAAAATATAAGTTACTCTTGGTTTCAATATACCCAATTGAAAGCTAGGTGGAAGTCAGATCAAAAGGTTGGCATCACAATTACAGATCAAAATTTAGTAAAACAAATTAGAGATTCAAATTGTGCACATATAAAGAGGATATATAATGCTTTAATTGAATTGGATTCGGAAACGGAATTGGTTAAAGACTGTATGATAAAGTGGGCACAAAATATTCAGGAACCAATCTCGTTGGACACCTGGGAGATAATTTGGGTCAGAAATGTTAAATTTACTCAGGCTCAAAACTTAAGAGAAAATTTTTATAAAATGTTTTATAGATGGCATCTGGATCCCAAGAAGTTGTCCAACATGTATCCTAATTTACAGTCTAAATGTTGGAGATGTGGTAGTTTAGAAGCTACCTATTTTCACATGTGGTGGACTTGTAGAAACATAAAAGCTTTTTGGATCAAAATTTGGTGGAACATTCAAAAGATTTTTAAGAGAAAGATAATTTTTTCTCCGCAATTATTTTTATTGGGTATTGTTGTAGATTGTGATGTTAAAGAAATTAATTTGATGTTGAATATGATAACAGCAGCACGGTTACTGGTGGGACAATATTGGAAGAAGGATAGTTTGCCTACTATAGAAGAATGGGTGTTTAAAGTTTCGAATCTTGCAGAAATGTCTAAGATTTCTGCTTATTTGAAAGATCATTCACAGGAAAGATATATTTCAGTTTGGAGGAGATGGATAAATTATATTCAGAACAAATATGGGACTAAAAAGTTCCAATTAGCTTATGAGTAGATTTTAGTGGGATATTGTTATTGGTACTTTGTTTGTAGTTATGTTAAAGGGGAGTTAAAGCACATTATGAATTTGGTTAAATGTATCTTATGCATAATTTTTATTTAGAATATGATTATTGTAACTATAATCCTGTATTTGGCTCTGGGAAGTGGGGGGGGAAGTGGGCGGGTTTGGGGTGGGGGGGATTTGGGGATATATTGTAAAACTTTGTTTTTGTAAAACTTTTTAATAAAAAAAAAGAAAAGGGTAACCAAATTAATGACAAGTCTGAAAATGTTAATTTGTTGCAGAACTTAGGGAACACAATTTGAAAATCCTTGCTCTGATGGATCCTGGATAGAGCAGGGGGTTGGGCTAGATGGCCTTTAATAGATCCTTTCAAAGTTTATGATTTTATAATTGTAAGTTTCAAACTTGTGGACCATCTGCATGTTAAAGATGCCCAATTCTATAAAGTGAATTGTCTGTGACTACTTGAGATACCCTCTCTACACCTCTAGAGCAGTTTCCAGCAAGTTAAAGGTTCCAGATTTAGAGTTGTGTTGTACAATTCCCAAGAGCAGCCAATTTGGCCATTCAGCCTGCAGGATAGGAATTCTTGAAATCCCACATGACTGGAGAGGATTAAACTAAGGAAAAAAACGAGGATTATAATAGATTGCACAAGCAACACTCAAATGCAAAAGAAAACCCCTCCCGGATAATAATATAGAAGAAGTAAGCTCAGTCCCATTTTCACTTTGTGCGAATGAAACAGAAAATATAAATACCTACAGCTGAAGAATCAAAGAATCGGATATTACAGAGTTAAGTATAAACGTAAGCAGCCTTTCTCTGTGCAGCCCCAGTGGCCTAATGGATAAGGCACTGGCCTCCTAAGCCAGGGATTGTGGGTTCGAGTCCCATCTGGGGTGGATGATTTCTTTTTACGGGTGGTGTGACTTTTTAAATTGCTATTTCTTTTGCTTTGAATATTTAAATTGCTCAGTTTTCCTCTTGTTGTTACGGATATTTCTGTTGATTTCTTTGCTTCGGCTTGACAGTGACTTAACGTATAAGGCAGTTCTTCAGTGCTACACTTCTCGAAAAACGTGTCTGATATCTCATTGTTATGACATCGCAGGCTCTAAATCTGACCCTGATATCATTTAGTTACTTGCTCTAGCAGCTGGTTGAACGTATCAGTTTCTAAGTATAACTGACTAAGTTTCCTGGGCTTTATGAGATACGGGTTTGTTGGATCTAGAGATAGTCAGTTTCATCCGAAAAAATAGAGCTCTTTATCCCCACCTAGTGGTAGGTGGGAATTACTGCAAAGCTGGGGCTAAGCAACAGGCTAAAATGTTTGCAACTGAAAAATATACATGCCACTCCCTTCTCGAATTGTGTAATTTCAAAGAATAGATGCTTAGATGCACTTTCATCACTGGACGAATTTTTCTATCGAACAATAGAAATAGGTATATTTAGTAAATGACCCTTGCAAGTACATCTCGCCTGCAGCATTTATAAAAGCTTTAAAACTCATCTGTTTTGCACACTTTTAAATGACAGCTTTTGTTGAGGGTGCTGCTATTTTTACTTCTGTTTTGCTGCAATTGCTGTGGAAATGCTTCAAACTACAATTTTCTCTATTTCAGTCTTGTTTGCAGTTTCTGAAGATTCAAATTTATTCTGTTTTATTCCTTAAAACTTTCCTTTTTCATCAGGCTGACCTGGACTGACGACAGGGATTTTTAAAATATTTTTTAATTTTTAATTGTTTAACTTATTTTGGGGCTCTTTATTTAATGTCTTTTAACTTTTTGTATTGTTGTTTTTATAGTTGTTAGCCACCCTGAGTCCTTCGGGAGATAGGGCGGCATGTAAGTCCCAAAAATAAATAAATAAATAGATTTTACACATTTTGTTTGGCCTGAAGATGATTTCTAAACATAAATCATAAAGAAGTATTTTGTCAGTATTTGCATATAAAAATTAAAATAGTAAGGAACGGCCCCATCTTGCTATGAGGCATTTGTGAAAAGGAAATACGTTAACTTTTGCTAAGTCCAGTTGTATTAATGTATTTTCATTAATAAAAGGAAATATCAGAAGAAACCAGACAACCTAGGCCTTATTCCAGACATGTCAAACACAAGGCCCGGGGGCCGGATGCGGCCCGCGAAGTGGTTTCACGTGGCCCACGAAACCATCCTGGAAACAGTGGGGGAACGGCCCCCACTGCCTTGGCCCTGGCCCAGAGACCCTCCTTCTGCCAGAGACCCTCTGATCTGTCCCACTCCTGCCCAGGCCCCCATAGGCACCCTTGATGCAAACGATGTAGAGCTGGCCACGCCCACCCAGTAGGCCATATGCACTCTAGCCACGCCCACCCAGTAGGCCACGCCCACCCTGGCCATACCCACCCGGCCCCCTGAGGGCAACCGCAATGCTGATGCGGCCCTCAATGAAATTGAGTTTGACACCCCTGCCTTATTCGGTCATTGTTTCAGAGATATTTCCTTACCTAACCACAGAAACCGAATGACAGTGCAAGAGAGAGAAAAAAACGCCACATGCAGGCACTACTGAGCACAAGCAAGTCACCAAAGGCCCTGGGCAGGGTTTACTTAATATGGATGGGCTGGCAGGGGCCACTATGGAGTGAGGGGAGGCAGGGAATGCGATGAAGCACAAAATTCCTGGGATCTCATAGCTGTAAAACAGCACTTCTCAGGAGAAACCCCCTCCCCCAGCAGAAACGACTTACATGAAGAACTTGTGACCTTTCCTTGCCTGATTCCCATTGGGGTTTTTTTGGTGGGAAATTGGCAGGGAGCATTGAAAATGATGGTCATGTGACTGCAGCTGACCATGGCAATGGAGCAATGCTAAAGCAGACACTTTAAGAAATTTCAATCTGCTTTAAGTTAGCCCATTTGAAGTACGTCGATATAAGTATTATTGCTGTTTCACCAACTGAAGGTTAGGAACAGACGAAACAGGAGTTTTTGTAGTATATAGATGACTGACCCTTCCATTACGCATAGCAGAACAAGTGTATGAGGTAGCAGGTGCTGGTTTTCTGAACTTCCTTCCTTCCTTCTTTTCCCTATCTACCTAAACAAGAAGACTTGAGATCATCCACAAATGTGATATACAATTGCTGCACTTGAGGAGACAACATGACAGCTGTCTCTGGTGGGTTTAGAATTCCTGAAATTTCTGCAGTTATTATCTGAGCATTTCTTTTACAATATTAGCATAGGTTAATACAGCAATTCTGAGTCAAATTTCTTACCAAAGCTATGTTGTTGTTGTTAGTTGCGAAGTCGTGTCTGACCCATCGCGACCCTATGGACAACGTTCCTCCAGGCCTTCCTGTCGTTTTGCCTTTTGGTACTGTCCATAGGGTTTTCATGGCAAAGATACTGGAGTGGGTTGCCATTTCCTTCTCCAGTGGATCACGTTTTGTCAGAACTCTCTGCTATGACCTTTCCGTCTTGGGTGGCCCTGCACGGCATAGCTCATAGCTTCATTGAATTACGCAAGCCCCTTCGCCACGACAAGGCAGTAATCCATGAACGGGACCAAAGCTATACAGGTAGTTATAGACCTAGAACAGTTTTACCGACCGTTTGAAGTTACAATGGCACTGAAAAAAAGTGACTATGACCATTTTTCACACTTAGGATCATTGCAGCATCCCCGTGGTCACGTGATCAAAATTTGGATGCTTGGCAACTGGCATATATTTATGATGGTTGCAGTGTTCCAGGTTCAAGTGGTCACCTTTTGCGACCTTCCGTTAAGCAAGGTCAAGGGGGAAGCCAGATTCACTTAACAAATGTGTCACTAATTTAACAACTGCCATGATTCACTTAACAACTGTGGCAAAAACGGTCATAAAATGGGGCAAAACTCATTTAACAACTATCTCACTTAGCAACAGAAATTTTGGGCTCAATTGTGGCCGTATGTCGAGGACTACCTGTGTCTTTGGCTTCCATTATTAATATTATAGATTTAATAAAACATCCATTCCTATTTGAAGGACAAATTTTGATGGTATAGTTTTTATTTTAATATTAAGAACATAAGAAATTTCTCTTTTCCATCTAGGAAATAGAAGAGTCCAAGGAATATGTCCCGGCATTATTTATGTCTCCAAGATGTTCAGTCAAAGTCCACTTGTCTGCTTTGCTTCAAAGAAGATCGTGCTTTTTTTTGTTGGAGGCGTTCTCTGTTCATCTTCTCCACCCTAAACCCAAACAGATGTAGAATATGACATTTAAGTGGTTGCAAATTAGATCTGGATTCTTACCCTTCTTTTCCCAGAAACATTTAGCAGAGTACTTTATAGTCCTTTTGCTGCAACTGTCTGCCTGGGTAGGGGATGCCCTGTTTGTTAATAAGGGAATAAGGTATAGAAATAAGCTATAGAAATAAGGGAATAAGGTATAGAAATCCCACAGCCTGTACTGGCCAATCACAGAAACATACAAGGGTGGTAAAAGAGAACTAAAATCTATATGTCTACATTCCTTCAAGAAGCAGGAACTTTAGAGGCATATGATAAGGGAAAATTTACCTCTCCCTTGCAAGTTACAAATATAACACAAATTCTAGATTGCTTCTCTCCTTGATTAGCTTCCATCCATTGCTTCTTGTCCTGCCTTCAGGCGCTTTGAAGAATAGCTTGACTCCCTCTTCTTTGTGGCAGCCCCTGAGATATTGGAACAATGCTCTCACGTCACCCCTCGTCCTTCTCTTCGTTAAACTACACATACCCAATTCCAGCAGCCGTTCCTTATATGTTTTAGCCTCCAGACCGCTAATCATCTCTGTACTCTTCTCTGTACTCTTTCCAGAGTCTCAACATCTTTTTTACATCGTGGTGACCAAAACTGGATGCAGTATTCCAAGTGTGGCCTTACCAAGGCATTGTAAAGTGGTATTAATACTTCACGTGATCTTGATTCTAGTGTTTTTTGTGTTGATCCATGATGTGCCATTCAAAATTAACAAACAAATGCTACCTGTGCTTCTCTAATTGAAATTAAGACAGTGAAGAACTAGAATATCTTATTATGATGTATTAAACCAGGGGTGTCAAACTCGCGACGTGATGTGTCGCGACGTATAGCAACTTTTTCCCCCCATTGTCGGCAATAGGGTGGGCGTGGTTTCGGCATGGTGCATCCGGCCCATGGGCCAGCAGTTTGACACCCCTGTATTAAACTGTAGGTACTCTGTAACACCACAGGTCTTTCCTTAAACTGCCAAATGTGATAATTATGCTGAATAATGGGAGAGAAGAAGCTCTTGTTTTAATTGCAAATGGCTCCATCTCAACCTAAGAGAGCATCAACTGAGAATTCTGGTGTACCATCTTCTTACGTTTCAAATGAATTCTAATTCAGTGCTCTGTTACTTTTGTCTCAGATTTACCTTTTTCTGATCATCTCAGCAGTTTCTTCAGATACAACATGAGGTTTCACAGTGGATTCTGCAATCATGGTCCTGATCTTTTGTAAGCAGTCTGCCAAATTCCTCATCTGATAGCGACTCACTTCAGAGGTGATTATTAGCTCTCCCAATTTATTGATCTTATGTTTTTGCTGAGAAATAAAACATTTTATTATTTTATTTTTCATGTTTCTAAACCACCCAACTTTCTCAAAAATAAAATTTATTTATATAATTTCCTATCCTCTGGAAAATAAAACAGGTTTCTATTATCAAAATACAATTTTTAAAAGCACCACATAAACTGTAGTGGTTTAAATTACATAATGTTACACAATAATAAAACTTTTATGTTTCCATTAAGCCAAAATCAAATGAGTCATATTAAAAGTTAAGGTAAAATGTGAAACCTGCCACTCCCTATATTTGTGAACAAATTATGTTTTTGTCTTAGCAACAAATAATTCATCTTGTTTGAAAACTTGGGATTAGACCTTATTTAGAAATATTTTGGCCCCAATTTTTATTTGAAACCATTCAAAGCAGTTCTTTGACACTGGGACCTGTCTGCTAAATTATAGGAGGCCACTTATTCTTTGAAATAAAGGAAATAAAGTAATACATTTTTGCACACAACCTCATATTCTTACATAATCCTGAGTTTTTGAACTAAAGAGAGAAGTAAAATGTTTCTACTAAACAATCATACAAAGAATATAATTAACAGAACTCTCAGCCACTGACCTAGTAAATGCCTCCTTTTTTCAGTGGTCCCTAATATCATGTCTTTTACCAGGCATTTACTGTGTTATCTGTCACAGTGCTTGTAAAAAAAAAAGAATTTAAATGTCATAATGGGATAAAGAAATTTTAAAGATCCATCTTCCGGTGTTATATGTTTATGGATTTATATTTCACTACACAACCTAAATGGATTCCTCTGGATGGTCCTTTTTTTGTGTGTAGGAAATTGGTAAACATAGTGTATGCTACTTAATAAGCTATCTCAAAAAGGGAAAATAATTTTTGAGAATTACCAGCACTGCCATTTTTTGTCGCACTTCTTCCGTGATCCAGTCTGCTGATGCCAAATGGAATCTGACTTCCGCTTTCGAATTCACTGGGTGTCATAAGAAGAAATAAATAACCACTCTGCAGGATAAAGAGTTATGCAACTTGGAAAGGCCTACCTTTCCCTTCCAATTTATTGATGTGTGCTGCTCATGAATACCTGATCTTATTTATTTGTCAAATGTCAAGGCTGCCCAACTCCAAAACACATACCTTAATTTTATTGTAGGAAGTCTCATTAATGTCAATGGGATTTGTTCCCAAGCAATATATGTATACGTAGTCAGACTTGTCTCTGCTTTGTCTTGTTTTTACCTTTATTAACATTCTGGCCTCCTGGGCCACTGCTCCGTGAATAGGATACAGACAAACGACCTGGAAATCCAAAAAAAATGAAAGCATGAAAAAGAAGGATTAAAAAGATATCCATTTATGCTCTCAATATATTTAAAAGACAACAAGTTAACCTATATTGACATCTGGAGAACTTTATTAAGAATAAATGGTCTCTTAAAGTATAATATTGCCCATTTTTAGGAACATTTTGGTGATTAGAAATAATTCTCTTGCTGAAGTTATTATTGTTACTGTTTTTCCCCAAGTAATTTTATTAAGAATTTTTAAAAGAAAGATTAAAAACTAACGGAAACTAATATAGATTAAATAATAGAAATAGGGGGGGGAAAGGAAGGAAGAATCCAAGTGTAAGAAAGTCCAAAGTAAGAAAATCCATAAGGGGTTTCCAGTCAGCAATAATCAAAGAAGTCAATTTAGCCATTTCAGCAAATTCCATCATCATCACCATCAACACCATCATCATTATCAGCAGCAGCATCCATTCCTCTATTGTGGGTACAGTCACATTTTCACATCTTTATGCATATAAGATTGACACTTCTGTACAATGTTCCATCCCTTCAGTATATGCTAATATGCATTTAATAAAACACAAATCCATTACTTTCAATGGCATTTATTTGGGACCAAATTTTATCTATAAAGCAGATAAAATAGATAAAATGCATAAGGAAATCTCTTTGGAAAAATCAAAGCATTTTGTTTATGTTCTGGACTCACCCATAGGAATCTCTGGAATTGTCTGGCTTGCTGAATCCTGTAACACAGAGATGCAATACAGTTGAATACTACAAATTATTCCTCTTGCAAACACTTTGTAATAAATTTATCCTATTAAAAGGGAAGTAATAAAAATAATCAATTTTTAAATAAGACCTTATGCAAAGTCTGTTTTCACTACAAACAAGCACCAGAGTTCTAAGCCACCTGTATTATTTCTTTTTTCCTATTTTTTATTTACTTTATTTATTTCTCCCTTTCACTAAATTTCAGAGTAATGTATTCATGATCAGATTATATTCTATGTTAACTGCTACCAATCCGGTACTTTCAAATACGTTGGACTGTAAATAACGTAAGAGCCAATGGAGTAGACTTTTAAAGGTATTAGATCAGGATCATGAAGACCCAAATTCAGTTGTACTATGAGCCACTTACGCTCAATCTACTTTACAAAGATATTGTTGTAAAAATAAAACTGGAAGAAGTTAATATTGCTATCTTATGCTATCTGCATAGCCCATGGTTAATATTGTACAACAGTTGTACAGAAGAAGAAGTTATGGCTTTTTAGCAAATAAACAGCAATATAAATACTTTTTTTTATCTCTAGCAAAGATCAGTCTATTTGAGGTACTCCCTCAAACTCTTTCCAGCACAAATCCATTACCATTACCAGTTGCAAAAGCATTTGTATTCATTTATTTTAAAAGTGCATGAGGGCATACTACATTTGCAGAAACTCACTGCCAAGAACTAAAAGAAAGGGCTATTTATTACATTACTTCTAAACTGTGTGGTACAGTCCCTTCAGATTTACTCAGTTCTTGGATCTACATTTAAGTTAAAACTGAGGTATAACTTTTTAAGTTAAATTACTTTCACTGTTTAATTTTTGTATGTTATCTTATTGTTTTTGTTGCGCATTGCCTTAATAGAAAAATATTGAAACAAATGTAAATATAATATGCTTTGCAAAGTTTCAACAGGGTGAACTAGGTTTGAAATAATTTTACTGCTAATTTTGGAAGAGGGTAAAATGTAAAAATAAAGTACTCTTTAAGTCAAGTTTAATTCCTGATGACTTTATCAGCCTTGCTGTATATAGTGAAGGGGTGTAAAGTAGGTTAGAGTAACATGAGTGAACACCACTATAGAAGTGAGGTAACTTGGATGAGATGCTAGGAGGTAGATATGTCACTACAGCATATGCATGACAACAACATTGCACGTGTATTAATTGAGCATCATTGTGGTTTGCAGCAAATGCTGTTGGACACCTGCATTTTTTTCCGGCAATAATATGAAATGCTTTGCCATCATTCTCTTTTGACTCCACAGTCCAGCCCTAAGATTTCCAATCACCCTTTTGGGCACAAGATGCAATAACTGGTCAGCAAAAGTAATGATTGGTTTATGAAAGCTGATGGAATCTTAGGGAATCTTGTTTTAATTAACTTTTTCCTCCCGACATTAAAAAGTGAGCTGACTACACATATTAGACCCGAGACTTCATGGTTCCTATCCTTCTGTCTCTATGGTCATCTTGTCTCTATAATCTGTGCCCCAACAAACATCTCCCTTCGGAGCTCCGAATCCCAACCTTTGCAGTGTCCGCTTCCTTTTCCTGCAGCTGATACAGTTGGTCCAAACTGTATGCACTTCGGAATTGAGAACCGAAGGCCGGGCGACCAGAAGCTAAACCTCGAAGCGGAATTTTCCTAGATGTCTCCCAGAAGAGTAGCCACTGAACCGGCATTCGTCGCAAGCAGCACAACGCGCCTGCCGCCATCTTGAGATGTGGCGATCACTTTCTGTAACGACTCCGGCTGAAGTTGGCTTCCTGTCACTGGCGTTCCGTGAAAATATTGTTCCGGGGTGGGGAGGTTATGGGGATCAAGGAAAATACGACGAGTTATACTTTTATATTTCAGTATTACTTATTTGCGTATATATATTTAAATATCACACTGTTTTCGCTCAGTACTATAAGATGCTTGGCTCAGTAGAAATGCTTACGAGGGGAACTGCATGTTTGTGCTTTAAGTTCCTAATAATGTTTACGCGTAAGCATACATAATTCCTAGTAAAATAGCAGAAGACTGAGCTGCAAATTACATTAACATAAGAGGCTGAATATAGATCGGATTTCAGATGCCACGGGATTAAGGTTACAAAAAGATTTACAAGGGAGTAAGTCACACTGAACACAAAAATAAAAAAAATACATTAATTAACGAGCCAGGGTAGAGCTTTAATTTATTATATATGTGTTTCACAGTTGGCTGAAAAGCCATAGCGTCTGTTTGAACGAACTTTAATATCAAATATTTCTATTATGCAAAAATGGAAAATATTTTTAAAAGAAAATTTATCTTAATTCTTTAAAGAATTATTTTAAATTTCCTTTAAAAATAATTTTCTTTTGTGCATGAAATTTCTTATTGATACTTAGTTGTAAAATCAGAACATGAATACATACTTGTACATACGAAAATATTATTTTGATTTTTAGGTATTCAGTAACAAAACAAAAATCAAACTTTTAAAATTTAAGTCAGACCTTTGATATATACTATAAGATTGGCTTTTTGCAAGCCCCTATGTTATTCATAGAACCCTGCTAAACTAATTAAGATAGAATAGTATGTATGCCTGTAGCAGTTTGGAAAAAAGGCTTCAGCAGTCACTTATGTCTTTTACACCTCATGACAAGCAAGCATAAGCATACATATGCTGGCTGCAAAAATCCTGGGAACTATTGTATGACAGCAAAAGAGCTAAGAGTTTTCTGTAGCTCTTCATTGATATTTTATCAAGATAAGGTGTGCCTAAAGTAGAATTACATAAGACCCATGCCCTGGTGACCTCCTGTTCAAGATTATTGCTATGCCCTCTATATGGGACTGCACTTGAAGAGAACTTGGAAACTCAGAATGAAGTGATGCGAGCAGTTTTGGACATTTTTCATTACATGCATATAATATCACTGCTCTGCAAGCTACACTGGCTTCCAGTGATTTTCTAGGCGCAATCCAAGGTGCTGATTATCACCTGTATAAAGTCCTATGTGGCATAGCACAAGGTTCTTTACAGGACTTCTTGTTTCCCATCATCTCTGCTTGCCCCACCAGATCTAGGAGGGAGGATATGCTCTGGGTCCCTTCCATCAAGCAATCTAATCTATTTGGAGTCAGGAATCATGCCTTCTCTGTGGCAGTACCTGCCTTGTGGACAGTATCACCTGAAGATACAGATAGACCAGATTCAGTTAGTATTTTGTAAGTCATTAAAGACCTGGGCCTGGAAGTTTAGGAGAGCTTTTTTTTTTCTTATAAGCTGGCATTTTTGTGGCATTCAATATTATAGTTTGGATTGTTTAAATTGTTGGTTTTACCTTTGCATGCTACCAAAAGTCATTGTTATAAGCTGTATGGCCATATAAAATGTATTGATCCATAAATCAATTAAAATACTTTTGAAGTAATGTAGCTGTTATATAAATGATTTTTGTTGCTGTTAAATTACATTTTCATGTATCCAGTAATTTTGGAGCGTTAGAAACTCTGGAAGTTTGGGAGCATATGGTGAAGCGTTGACAAGAAGGCAGACACTGGAGACTTTTTTTAATTTTAATTCCATTTATATCCTGCCCTTCTCCGAAGACTCAGGGCGGCTTACAAGCTTACAAGACTTGCCTATTAATTAAAAACATTGCTATAATGAGTTTGGTTGGTCATATAACACCCATTTCTCTGAAAGTGGACACCCAGAATGCTCTTATCACCTCAGTGGCATCTTTGTGGGATTTAAAGGCAAATAAATAAATGTAGTGCTAGAGGCTATGCTTTGGTATACAGGTTATCAGGGTCCCCCCCTTTTTTCTTTTTTGCTAAAAGAATCTTTAAAAGAAATGAGGTGAGAAGGGATTCTGTAGGACATCAAAGAAAATAATTAGGCACTGATACTAAACTTACTATTTTGCCCACTCTTGACATAATGTTATACCAGTGATTTTCAGTAAAAGGAAATCTATTCCAATGTATTAATGAAAGAATTCTTTGAAGTCAGTATCATAAGACTGAACACTTTAAGGTAGAAGCTAGCCAGATTTTTGCAATCATGTATTAAGAGTATGATTTCACACGATGTTCAGGCTAAATAAAGGTATGGTAGAAGTCTAGAATTAGGTCTCATTGAATTCATAGTTTCCTGGCAGGTACACTAAAACAGGGCTTTTCAACCAGTGGTACAGGTACCACCTGTGGTACATTAGCACCTGGCAGGTGGTACACAACCATCCTAGAAAAGTGGTAGTGGGGGAAGGGAATGAGGTGAACCGGTGGCAGCAGCGCACAAGCCTGAGCGAGAGATGGTTGGAGCTGCAGGGCTGTCAGGGCTCAGCGGAAGCGCCAGGATCAGTGCTTCTTCGGGGCTGTTGGCTCAGTGGAAGCGCCAGGATCAGCGCCAGGCTCCAGCTTCTAAGCCAAGAAGCGCCGATCAGCTGGAATGTTGCAGCATCCCCAGGGTCTTGTGACTTATATTCAGATGCTTGGCAACTGATTCATATTAATGACGGTCACAGAGTTCCAGGGTCATGTGAAGTGACCAAAACCTGCTGCAACCACCCAGGAGATGGGGGGAATAAAAACCAAACACCCCACCCCACCCCACTCCCGCTGCCAATCCTCAACAGAAATGCTCACAACAATGAAAACCTCGGACAGGAGGAAGAGCGCCGCTGGGTGGGCAGGCAGGTGGCTTGGGGGGCACTTTTTTCAGTGCCATTGTAACTTCAAACAGTCACTAAGCGAACTGTTGTAAGTCGAGGACTACCTGTACATCACTTTTTTCCTTTTTTTGTCAAGTCTTTGACACCTTGCTAGGTGACTGGTGGTACTCGGATGTTGCCATATCCTAAAAGTGGTACAATGGGTGAAAAGGTTGAAAAGCCCTGCACTAAAATACTGATGATTTATCATTCTTTTATATATTTCCTTTTGAATAGAGAGTTCCTAGAGTGCAAACATCAGAAATGATATACATATTTTAACATGTGTAACAGAAGACTGCGTTCAGCCAAAAAGCTTAATGATCTATGTCATATTTTTCCAAATATATTTAGTCCAGTCCTACTTTACAGGAATATTAAGCAGAATATGCCTATGATATAGCCTAGCTCCCTTATCTAATATCTAATGCAGCTTATGTTTTCACTGCATCATATACTTTATTGATCAGGGATATATATATAGGACACTGAGGCTTTAAATAGGGCAAAGAGGGAAAGGATTTCTGTTATGTCCTGTAGCATATTCCTCCCTCCCCATTCTATTGAACTTGTAATTTTAACTTAGCAGTATATGGTTCTAGTAGCTATATTATTAGCAATAGTGGCCTTTGGCTCCTAGAACAAAATAAATAACAGATTTTTAAAGATAGTACTATGAGGCAGGAATTATGCTCTTGAGGACAAAAATAATTGTTACTTAGGCAGAAAATACAGAACATGTATGCTAAGGATTCTGGCAGCAACGTTGTGAAAAGTGACACACTGCAAAACTACTTTTGAAGTACATTTTGAATAGTCAATATTTCAGATCCCAATCAAATTAAAGTGCTGGGTTGTTGTTTTTTTGCTGCTCTTACAGATTGCCCTACAGTTGGGAACTTGGATCTTTACTTACATGTAAATCTGTTATTTATAATTCTTGTTATTGGTCTGGTTTAATAGCAAGTAGTTTGGAATGATCAAATGCTTAGTCTTTCATGGTATAGGACAGGGGTCTTCAAACTTGGCCCTTTTATGACTTGTGGACTTCAACTCCCAAGAATTCCTCAGCCAGGCACGCTGGCTGAGGAATTCTGGGAGTTGAAGTCCACAAGTCATAAAAGGGCCAAGTTTGAAGACCCCTGGTATAGGACCTGCTTATTTGAGGTATCACTTGTCTCCAATTGTTTTTGCCCATCCAGTGTATGGGCAGGGTGGATACACTCCATGTTCCATCAATGAAGTATTTCCATTATATGGGATCAAGGAAGTGTGCTTTCTATCATAGCCCTTGCCCTCTGGGAACAGGATGCGCAGGATGCCGATTCCTTGGTTTCTGGAAGTCTCTTTTAAGACCTGGCTCTGGTCCCAGTCATAAGGGTAAGGTCGCTATGGAGCCTATTGCCCTTTTTTTCTTAAATATTGGGAATATTTTTTAATCCAGGCATTGGTATTGTTTATAATGTATGTACAGCTCGATTGCTTCATTTAGTGACCATTTGTTGTTACCATGTGATGAAAAGCAATTTTGTGACTAATCTTCACATTTATGACCTTTGTAAACAAAGGAAAGCTGAAGTAATGTCATAAGCAGTTTCATTTAGTGATTGCTTTACTTAATGGCCAAGTAGCTGTCCCATTGTGTAGCTAAACAAGGAGTAGCTGTACTGGATTTATTATATGCCACCCAAAATCATGCTGGAGTTGGGTGGCCCTGAGAAATCCAGTAAAATAAACTAATACATTAGAATTGGATTGTTAAACAGGGTATCTTGTGGATTACAATGTAGGAAGTCATGGTTGTCATGAATTATATATGTGGGAAGGATTGTCTGCCTGAACAGACTAAAAGCACCTGCCCTCCTTCCTCCCACCTTCTTGGCCCTCCCCAGTTGTCAAGACAACCCGGTTGTCAATCAAACAGCAGCTGCTGAACACAAGAGGAGAGACAAGATGGTTGCCTGAGAGTTCTGCCATCACAGGCCTTGGGAAGAAAAGTTTGCACCAACACAGCCAAAGCATGCAAGTCAAATAAAGAGACAAACTAAAAGACAGACAGGCCCGATTAGAAGAGGCAACCAAGAAAGGAACAGCTAAAAAAACTGTGGGAAGAGATAGATCTTTTTTCCTTCCCTCAAAACTGGTATGAGGTAAAAGTTCTTCTAGCCATTTCCCTCAGAGGGAGTAAAGATTCAAGACAGAAGAACTAAGAGGTCCAGCCAAAAAAACCCACAACCAAGTAGAAAAGATGAAGAAAAAGTCAGAAATACACAACAAAAAATAGAAAACAAACTAAAAAAAGACTGAACTCTGCAGAAAGCATATAACTATAGAATGACAACAGAGATATATAGGGATTAAGATAATAAAAATATAACAATAAAAAATAAAGAAATACTAGAAATACAAAAAGAAAGCTATAAAATATAGTGAACATAGAACCTTATTTTATTAAATTATTTCTGAACTACCAGGAGTTGAAGGCATTTATAACTTTTTATATATAAAATTTCCTTTTCTAAAATAAGTGTCTTAACTGAAGGAAATACAAAAACAAAAAAACAACCACCTATCCAAATTTCCTCTCTGTGTTAGTGTGTGTCTCTTATTCAGTAGTTTCATTTAATGCCGATATTGCTTTTGGTCAAAAATGTTATATTTTGCTGATCTGACATTATAGTGTAACTGTTTCTTTGTTAAACTCTGTATTTTGTTTCTTATGTGAATAATTATGGAGCCAGTTTTAAATAATCAGAAAAGATATTTGCAAAGAGATTAAAAATACGTAGTAATTCAAACCACTGGAGCATTCAGAGTCTACAATATAAGATTATGCTTTCTCTTTATTCTGTTGCTGGAGGAAATATCTATTATAAAAACAGCAACAGTGCTGTTTCCTGGTTTGTTCCCCACCACTTTATTTTATGCCTAAAACGTGTGTGTGTGTGTGTGTGTGTGTGTGTTTGTGTGTGTATATAAGGAAAATTCAGCATTCATAGTACTGGTATTTCTTTTTTATTTAAGAACAGAATAAAGCATTTTTAAATATATTAATTTTAAGTATGCTACACAAACAAGACACTGGTTTATACGTTAACAGTTTTCAAAACCAAGATTGCAATGGCCCTTTCCCACCCGAAATACTGATGCAACAAACAGATTATTTTTAGAACAAATATAAATTCAAAGTCCTTTAGTAAAAAGGTAGTAACAGAAAATTAAAATGCCACAGCTATGATGGCGACAGATCAAAGTAAATGTTATGAGAACCAACTTCCTTTGTTATTTTCACAATTACTGATTTTTTACTGTAAGGCATGAAGGTTTATATATGGTTACCAAAGTGGTAGCCACAATCATGGGTATGGCTCGTTTAGACCACATCCAGGGTACAGAAGAGATTTGAACATTTAATAGAACCAATTCAAAGAATAGCTCTGGATAGGCTAACTTAAAAGTACTTCCAAGTATTTCAAAAGTGACTTCATTTGGCTAAGCACAAGGACTCAAAAGTTTTTCATGGCAAGAATATAGGAAATGAAATGTCAATCTGGTGACACAAGAATGAAGATGCTCACTCTCTTTGACTTCACAGTTGACTTCCCACACAACTACGTTCTTAAAACTTTTATTTACTGTTTTCATGAAATTGGATATAAAAACTAGACAGATCTACCATGATGAAATGCAGTGTATGACAAGAGGCACAAATAATTAGAAAAATCTGTAAGCCTCCATTTCCTTGATGAAACTTAGCAATATTGACCACTAAATAATATTGTCTGAGGATCATGGTATGAAAAATCACACAACAGTGTTTAAAGATGAAAGAACAAGAAGGTAATATGCTGAACATAATAATAACGGCACATTAAAATATTTTGTTATCATAATTCCAAAGAAACGACGACGACTTTGGATTTTATTCAGATATATATCCAAAAGGACCCACAACATTTTTTCAAGTATTGTACTGCTTGCTAAGTCAATAATCTTATGTATGTGTACCCTAAACACTATTGAAATGTAATACTGGTAAGCATCATGTGCAGGAATTCCTATCATTTATTATGGTGTATCTAAAACAGCCCAATATTTAATTTCAATGAAATGGATAGTGATGATTCCTGAGACTGGAGAGAGAAAGCTTTGTGTATAAATATGTGATGTATAAATCACCCCTATTCAGGTTTTGCAAGGCATGCAAATTATCTTAGGAGCAGGTCACAGAAGATAATAAGGGTAATCCTTTGAGCAACCAGGCTTCAAAAACCAACACTAACTAAAGATGGAGCTCTCTCCCCAAGTCAGTAATAGCACTTATTTGTTTGACTTCTGGAAAATCCCAGAATGACAACTTACTGAAATAAATACTGGAGGAAATATACGTCCTATGTTTACTTGGTTAGATGTTAGATGATCAGAACAATTAGGTATGTCTGATGAAGACATTAATCACTGACTTTTCTCTTCAAGTTTTTCCAGTTGCAATGAACTTGCATTGTAAATATTGAAAAATTTGACCAATAAAATAATGGCTTAAACAGGAAGAACACATTCCCCTTCAGAAAAGGGAGAAGTCCATTTAAAAGTCTCACTGATGGGTCTGATTCCATGCGTTCTTTATGGAAAGAAACAAAATGGAACTACAGTATAGAGGAAAGGTTGCATTTCATGAGTTGCTTTTGGAAATTATTTTTTTAAAAAATTATATTTTGGACACTCCATATCATTGTCAGAAATCTAATCTTGATCCTATGTTCCATGCAGAAAAGTGAACAGTGGCTGTGGCAACAAATGAAGCTGTGGTTAGTTGGCCCGATTTCCTATTTACGCATTCTGGCTGCTGCATGATGTGAAGAAATCCTCATAAAATCTTTGATACCAACTACAACTACAACATATAAATTTTGCAGCAGATTCAGGGAGCCAGACATTTTGGAGTACCAACTTAAAGAATATGACTTGGATTCTTGCTGTTTTTCAGGCACTCCAGCAGGCTCCCTTTCTGTGCAAGCTATCAATATAAGAAGCTTCCAGAGCACAAAGGCAGAAAGCTAGGCAATTTTTCCTGGGCTAAAAAGAATATGAGGCTGAAGGTGCAGGTGGATAGGGAAGATTCACTTGCTAGTCTTCTTTTTCACCTTGGTGGCATTGATATCTGCTTTCGTCTTCTGGATTCGAGAGAAGATTTCCTTAAACAGAGCTTTATATTCTGGCTGACTCTGCTCTAGTCGTTTGTCTACAGCTTCCACATGTTTGCTAAAACTCTTCTCCATTGTTTTGAGCTCTTCCAGCTCATAACCCTCCCCCCGGAAGTCTCTAAAGGAGCTGTCACGGGAGATGGGCCGAGAGGTTTGTACACCGGCATGGCGTACGCTGTCCTTATGCTGACGGCACTTGCTGAGAAGCTCCTCATACTTTTCCAGCAGGGCATGGTATTGCTCATCCACTTCCCTCAGGATTGACATTCCCCTTTTCCGTACATTGTTGGCATGGAGTGTATAATTACCTTCATGGCGGCTCACAGCATCCTTGGTTACAATGGCATTAAGAGCTGTGTCGCTACAGCTTTTCCGGACAGGATGGTTCGGAGAAGCTGCCATGGAGGATTCATGATTTTTCCTCCCATCTTCCTCAGAAAGGTCTATGTAGTCGGCTTCAGGAGCATTGTTTAATGGCTCCAGAAGTGTTTCTGACAGGTTATCCTCTCTACTGAGGAGATACTTCTTGACTTGTTTCATCTGCTGGAGTTCCAATAATTCAGTTTCCAATTCTTTAATGCGCAGTTTGCAGCTTTCCATCTCACAAACTCGTTGCTCAAGGTCTGAGTACTCCTGGATGACTGATGTATACTCTCTCTCCACCCTCTCTTTTCGCTGCTTCTCCTGATTAACTTGGGACCGGAGAGAATTGACCATTGCTTGCAGTCGCTCATTCTCTCGTTCCAAGGGCATCTGGCTGAACTCCATTGAAGAGCTGTGGATTTGGAATGCATCCTCATATCTAATATTAAAAGGATAATATAGTTAGCAAATTAACACAGGAACCACAGGTAGACAGCATTATCATTCTTGTGAAGTGTCTAGTAGGACACTTCTGGATAGACACATAGGATAACTCTGGATAAAAATGTAATCTTACCAAAATTCTGTTTATCACATATCCAAGATTCAAAAAGTAAATCTGTATACAGACAGTCCTTGACTTAGAACCATTTGTTTAGTGATCATTTGAAGTTAGAACAGCACTGAAAAAAAATGACTTACACTGGCTCTTGTATTTATAATCACCATAGCATCCCAAGGGTACATAATCAAAATTTGGGTGCTTGGCAACCAGTATATATTTATGATGGTCGCAGCATCTTAGGGTCATGTGATCATCATTTGTGCCCTTCCCAGCTGGCTTCCAACAAGCAAAGTCAATGGGGGAAGCTGGATTCATTTAACAACTGCAGTGATTTGCTTAACAAGCATGACAAAAAAGGATATAAAAGCAGACATGACTCACCTAATAATCACCTTGATTAGCATTAAAAATTCTGGTCCTAAGGACTATTTACAGTAGATACAGTAGATGCGGTAGATATTGAGACTGCTTCTACGTTGAATGCCAGTATTCTCATTTGAGATGGTGGTGGTGGGTGGTATTAATATACTTTCTGAAGTCATACAAATGATTCCTGACAGCAGCTGATATCTAAAATCTTATGTCTTTCTTGTTCAAATACCAGTTTTAACTTGCACAGGAAGAGTGAAACGCTACAAAATTACTTCTATAAATCTACACCTTTCTTCCAGTTGGGTTGCCTAGAACCCCTAGTGTTAAAACAGAATTGTGCTATACCCTGAAGTGACTGAGACCCTTACTTCTCAATATAGTGTATTTCTGTAGTAATAAGAGCTACTATTCCATTTTGATTATAATGGAACTACACTGATCCTTACTGGCAGGTGGATCATTATCAATACAGTACTAAAATGAAGATGTAAAAGAACCTTATTCATTTCCCCCATTACCCTAAGTTTCATACAGCTTGGATGCTTACTGAGCAACTCATGAAATTTCAGACCAAGAGTCCAGATTTTTAAAGATGGTCCAGAAATGCGACAAAGAGAAAGCCCAGATTTTATTTATCAGCTAAATTTATGTCTGACTTTTCTGCAGGAGTTCAAAGCAGCTTATACAAGGATTTCTTTGATTTTGTTCCCTCAACCAACACTGGTGGGATAGGTAGGATTGAAGAAAGAGGGACTGGCTTAAATTTTCCATGGCTAAAGGTGGACTTGAATGTGGATCTCCATGGTCCTAATCCAACACCTATACCAATAATTCTTGTGGTATTTTTAAATCTTGAGAAGAGTTGGATAATGAACAAAAGACAGAATACTGGACTGTGACTTTTTATTAAGACTCTTAATGCATGGAAATACTGTGAAATTTAAACTTGAACCAGTATTCAGTTAATATCAGGTAATGTTTAATTTAATTCCTAAAGGAAATTAATATAGTACATTTGGTAGCAGACTACAGGAATATACCCCATGATGTTAACTTGCTTTTCCTTTATATAGTGCCGTCTCTATAGATTATTTCATTTTAGGATATTAATTTCAACTGTGTTGAAAAAGATAAGGAGAGAGGAGGAGTTAAATAGGAAGGAATGTGATATGGATTTAAGCTGTTCCATAAAGAATTGGATAGAGAATAAGCATAATTTGAAGAATAATTATTTCAGTCTTCAATAATCAAAAGGACACTATGTTCCTTGTGTGTCCTGGATACTGTACAATATTTAACTATATCACATCAGATCTAACAGAGAATTCTGGCAATACTCCTTGAACCTTGTTGATTTTCTGATGTGCTGTCAAACCCCGCAAAAAACTGGTATACTGATTTGACAATGGGGAGACACAAAATAAATAAGTATATCCATGGGGACTGGCCAATTCCCCTTTGAAATTCTGTCTTCAGGTGCCTTTGAATCTGTCCAGTTAGTGGGAGGATGGATATAAAAGAAATGCTGAGAAAATCATATTTGGCTTAATTCAGCATATATTCTTCCTTGACTCCTAAAAAACAACCTGTGGTACAGTTATTAAATTGAAAAAAGCTTGTGGATGGGAAGGGAGTGAGCAATACCAGACTCCCCCACGCCTCATTCATATATGGACTAGAAAGAGGGCAGTGAAATCCCCCTTAATTGTTATAAATCAGTTATCTTTAAAATGCAAATTTTATAATGTTATACATAGCCTTAGGACACCTTGGATAAAACATATCAAAGGTGTGATAAGGATATTTTTACATGGATACTTAAAAGATTTTGTCTAGAATTATTTTAGAACCTAAAGACAACAGTAATTATGTTTGTCAGAACTGCATGAATAATGTTTCTGCTAGAACCAGATGGGACACCAAAAAAATCTTTCAAAGGCAACTGAATTGTGATTAGTATTGATGATGAATGAGATCTCTGACCTTCAGCTGGTAATGAAGTAAAGCGTGTAGAAATGTGTATATTCTTATTCTGTGTCAAATGGAGGAGTTTCAAGTGTGAGAGGAACTCAGTCAGTGCTCTGAATGCGTAATGTGCACTAAAACTAATACTAAGCTAATGGTGAGGAATGCTTTAAACCAGACATGTCAAACTCGTGACATCACATGACGTCGCGCAATGTATTGAAGCTTTTTCCCCATTGCCGGCAATGGGGTGGGTGCGGTTTCCTTGTGACGTGTCCGGCCTATGGGCCGGCAGTTTGAAACCCCTGCTTTAAACTGATACAGAGGACAGTAACTTCTTGAAGTAATTATTTTCATCCATTTGGCACTGCTGGCATTAGATGAAACAATCACTGGAACAGTGTAGCCCAGACATGTCAAACTCACGATGTTATGTGACATCACGCAACGTATCGGAACGGTTTTGCCACTGCTGGTGGGCGTGGCTTCCAGATGATGCATCTGGCCTGCGGGCTGGCAGTTTGACACCCCTGGTGTAGCCTATTTCAAAACAGCTTCTATTTGCATAAATTAGGGAGATATTACATAAAGTAATCTAAAGTCTCTTTTCTGCATTGCTGACCCAGCACATGGCAAGTGCACTTGTTTTCATTTCAAATGCCAATTGTTTGTTTCGGAAAAAGAAATGAACTTCAGCTTTGTTTTATCTCAAGCTGAAGTTCAGTTGCCTCAAGGGATAGTGCAGAAAATCCCAAGCCTTGATTCAGTTAAATGATGCCTTGATTCCTAATATAACAAAGGGAGATTTGAGAATACTGTGAATGGCTCCAAAACTGGGAAACAACTATTTCCACAATTATTGAGCAAACAGTTGGGAAGGAAGAAGACAGATGTAAAGGTCCACACAAAGTTAAGATACACTGTTGTATCATCTGCTTCCTTTATAAACAGTTGGCCAAGCAGAGATATTTAACAAAAATGAAGTACTATTTCTCCTGCCCAAAATACCTAGGACTTGAGCATAGTTCCTTGAGACAAGGAAATGTGTGGATCGTTCGACGCCTTTCTCTTTTTTCCCGGCGGACACGCAGCTGGTCTAAGCTCTGCAGTTCTTCTACTTGTTTTTGTAGCTCGTCAACTTGATTTTGCAGTCCTTCAATAGTTTCTGTCAGGCTGTAAATAAATTTAGGATTGATGGAAAAGAAACAAAAAGCTGAGCACTAAATTATAAAGAATAAAATACAGACATAACATGAAGAAATGGTTATACTACTCGTACACCTATGCTTTCCTCCAAGCTATAATTATCTGCAGCACCATCTCTGCAGAATATGTATATGTGCCCTTCAACTAAAATTTTACACTTCAACAATTCTGGCCTGTAAATTGCAATCACATTCTCAGGGAGGTAAGCTCTGACTGAACCAGCTGACTGTACTGTCAACTTTTCTCTGTTTCTTTTCTCCCTCAATATTAATTACCGTATATACTTGAGTATAAGCCGACTCGAGTATAAGCCGAGACCCCCAATTTCACCCCCAAAAACTGGAAAAAGTTGTTGACTCGAATATAAGCCGATCCGCCGTTCTGCAAGCCTCTGCCGCCAGCAGAGGCTCGATCCGCCATTTTGCAAGCCTGAATACACAGGAATACCCTGTGTGGCCGCGGCTCTCGGGGAAGCCCTGGCTGTCAGCTTCCTCGCTCCACGCTGCCATTCGGGGCCCGCGCGTTCCCCGGGCAAATCGCGGCGCCCAGCAGGCGAGGAAACACGCCCGCTCCAGTCGCCCCCCCTTCCCTCAGGAGACGCGAAGCAAGTGACCGCCCGGAGCTTACCGAGGACTTGCTTCGGTGCTTCCAGGATCGCGCGCACCTCTCCCAAGCCGCCGCCGTCCGGAGACCTGCCGAAGTTTGGGGAGGTGCGCGCGCACCTCCCCAAACCTCCCCAAACCTCCCCAAACGTCGGCAGGTCTCCGGACCTCTGCGCCCTGCCTGCCTGCTTCTTTCCGCAGCGGAAAGAAGCAGGCAGGCAGGGCGCGGAGGAACGGAGACCCGGCGACGTTTGGGGAGGTTTGGGCGCCTCCCCAAACCTCCCCAAACGTCGCCGGGTCTCCGTTCCTCTGCGCCCTGCCTGCCTGCTTCTTTCCACAGCGGAAAGAAGCAGGCAGGCAGGGCGCGGAGGAACGGACACCTGCCGACGTTTGGGGAGGTTTGGGCGCCTCCCCAAACGTCGCCGGGTCTCCGTTCCTCCGCGCCCTGCCTGCCTGCTTCTTTCCACAGCGGAAAGAAGCAGGCAGGCAGGGCGCGGAGGAACGGACACCTGCCGACGTTTGGGGAGGTTTGGACGCCTCCCCAAACGTCGCCGGGTCTCCGTTCCTCTGCGCCCTGCCTGCCTGCTTCTTTCCACAGCGGAAAGAAGCAGGCAGGCAGGGCGCAGAGGAACGGAGACCCGGCGACGTTTGGGGAGGTTTGGGGAGGCGCCCAAACCTCCCCAAACGTCGGCAGGTCTGCGCGGAGGAACGGAGACCTGGGGAGGTTTGGGGAGGCGCCCAAACCTCCCCAAACGTCGGCAGGAGGAACGGAGACCTGGGGAGGTTTGGGGAGGCGCCCAAACCTCCCCAAACGTCGGCAGGAGGAACGGAGACCTGGGGAGGTTTGGGGAGGCGCCCAAACCTCCCCAAACATCGGCAGGTCTGCGCGGAGGAACGGAGACCTGGGGAGGTTTGGGGAGGCGCCCAAACCTCCCCAAACGTCGGCAGGAGGAACGGAGACCTGCCAACGTTTGGGGAGGCGCCCAAACCTCCCCAAACGTCGGCAGGTCTGCGCGGAGGAACGGAGACCTGGGGAGGTTTGGGGAGGCGCCCAAACCTCCCCAAACGTCGGCAGGAGGAACGGAGACCTGCCGACGTTTGGGGAGGTTTGGGGAGGTGCGCGCGCACCTCCCCAAACCTCCCCAAACTTTGGCAGGTCTCGGACGGCGGTGGCTTGGGAGAGGTGCGCGCGATCCCGGAAGCACCAAAGCCTCGGCCGCGCACAAGTCCTCGGTAAGTTTTTTTGTTGACTGGAGTATAAGCCGAAGTGGAATTTTTCAGCCCAAAAAGTGGGCTGAAAAATTCGGCTTATACTCAAGTATATACGGTATGTATGCTTTCCCCAAATATTTAAAGAAGCATAAATCAAAGAATAACTATGTTTCTATCTGCCTATTTTTTCCAGAAGTGCTAAATCATCAAAGTTGCTATTATATCATTTAATTTAATTTTAATTTTAATTTTAATTTAATTTTAATTTAATTTTTAATAATTTTAATTTTAATTTGTTTAATTGTGGGCTAGTCTTATTTAATTCTATTTTAAAGTGTACTTATTTGTATTGTTTTAACTCGCCCTGTAAACCGCCCTGAGTCCTTCGGGAATAGGGCGGTATATAAAATCAATCAATCAATCAAATAAATAAATAAATAAATGTTATGAACTGAACCTTCTCACACATCCTTCCTCCATTTCAATATATTTTCTTTTTCCATCCTACAAATCCTACCCTGGAAATATGAGATGGTATAGAGGACTCAGTCAATAGTGTTTTCCAGTGGGAATTATGTGTCAGAATTTTTCATTCGGAAACACTTTTAAACTACCCTTCAGGAAACAGAATGTACAAAAGCTCTGGGGCAATGATAAGTCCAAAACAACATATGGGGTAAGAGAGAAGTCATCCATTCACATGCCCATCTAATATAATTCTTTCCTCATAGGGAGCTGGCTAACTATATTTTTATTTGTAACAGGTGTACTCAAAAGAGAACATGTTTGTGTATCTCTCTGTCACTACAGTTAGTGGCAAATGCTACCTTGCATACCTTTTTTTCAGGAGGGAATATGACTACAAAATTTCCTATTAGTTCTGAAATCAGCAGTTTTTATCATTTAGAAGCTGCAAAATACAATAGCTAATCTTTCTAAAGATTGGAAAACAAAACCCCTCACTCAGAACTGAATACTCTTTCAACTATTAGGTAACTGCCAGCAATGCAATCTCTACCTTTCAATTTTTGACATACCTGAAACAAACATGATATCCCTGGGCCCCACGGTATGGTGGGACTTTTCAAAGTCTTTGTGAGCTGAATAAATTACCTTTGTTCAGCTGTCTGTATAGCGAAAACTACAAGGTAACTGCTCTGGAGAATCGTGGGAAACCCCACTTTATTCCACTTACCCACTCCTCAAGACGCACTTGTCACTTGAACCCAAGGCATTTTAACATTTCCCCCCCCCCCCGCCCCCAAGCAAATGCAGGGAAGAAATGGCAAATCCAGGGGAAGGATACTGACTGACTGCCATTTTTGCATTTTTCCTGATCGACTAGCTAGCCAGCTATATGCAAATTCAGGAAATGCAGCAAGACATGCTGCAGAGGTAAGAGGGGTATTGCCAATGTCTGTGTAAAGGTGTCAATAGATTAATATTAATTTTCTCATTTGGTCATCAGTAGACTTAAAAAAATTGACTTTACGATTAACTCTGGCAAGAGGGGTTGTATTTTCCTGTCCATGACTATGAATGAAAAAAATCTGATCCTTTGAGGATAGCAAAAAAATCTTAAATCTACCAATCAGACCCACCAGTCAAATGATTACCATTGTATCTTCTGCTGTGATGCCTTACTCTCTAGCACAAGCTTCTGGTTGGCCAATTCTAGATCCCGTGCTGTTAAATCCAGCTGTTCATAAACTTTAGCATGCTGTTCATTCATATGCCGCAACATTTCCAGCTGTTTTGTCAAATACTATAAAGAAAAACAAAAAAGAAGTACAGCCGAACCAATCCAACCTCTTTAAGAATAGCATAATTAAACAGAAGGCAAATCAACTGCAACTTTTTAAATGTCTAAAAATGTGTCTCTAATCAAGCATCAATTTTAGGATAGCCTAGGCAATTATAAAAATGAGCAAATGGGACAATCTATCTTAAAAAAACAATATAAGCTTTTCTTTCACACAAAAAGTACAATCTGTGGAGAGATGACTTAGGAGAAACTATGTCAGCGACAGTTACAAAAACATATTTTAAGCCCAAGAAATGAAGAAAATATTAGAAAGTAACTCAAATTGACTCTGCTTTAACTCCCTCCCTGGGGTGTAAGATGGAGGGAAGGGAAAATGCAGTCAGGATTCTTGCGTTATAGGTTTTCTTCACAAAATCGATCTTCAATCTTTCTTGAGGAATCTGTTTCCTGAACTGAACTACTTCAAAGGGATGGCCTCAATCTTGAAAGCCTCACTTCTCCGCCTCTTACATTTTATACAGATATAATTTAAAAATACATTTATGAGATAATCAAGTAAGACACACCAATTTAAATCCCTTTAAAGCAGCAGAAAATGCCTTATGGAATTTTTTCCACCCTTTTAAAAAAGTACTCTGCATCATGAGACTAGAAAGGACAGAGGGGCTTATGGTGAAGCAGTCAGAAGCATTCTGAGATGCTTCCCAATTTCCTCGCCCAGATACCCGAGGGACTTTTTGCCCCCTTCTGTTTCTCCAATCAGGGCTGATCACTTTCAACACTATCTTTCTCTTATTGGTTTTTCCCACATCAAATTATCCTGTTTATCGAGAATTATCCCACAGAGAGAGTTATGAGTCTCTTCACAAGCATTTCTCAACCTCAGTAATCTTAAGATGTATGGCGTTCACCGCCTAGAATTCTCCAGCCAGCACATCTTAAAGTTGCTGAGGTTGAGAAGCGTCACTTTACACAATTCTGTTTTGTTGGGTAAAAAAGTAAAATAGAGAACCTGTACTAGCTCAAAACAACCCATATTAAAGTTTCTGCTCAAGATGAACGTGTATGAGCTGGGGGACAGAGGGCTTCGCTGGATAGTGACAAAACAAACACATCTCAAGTGACAGAACACTTTGTCATGGAACTCTTCTGCTCTGTTCTTCTGGGGCTTAATCCAGCTTTGCTTCAGCAATTTTCATGTGTGCTTCTCACTCCCTCCCTAATCATACATCTTTGTGGATGCTGCTGATTTGTCTGTCCTAAATTAAATTCTACCCAAATATTTACATATATTTTTTTAGCAATGCTTAATGTACACTTGCAGCATAAATGGGTTATTTGAGTTAAACATTTGCTTGTGCTTCCCCAGTCTCTGTTGACAGTACCTCTATCTCTTGCACTTGTTCCTCATTAGTGGTGTACATTTGCTGCAGAGAATCTTCCAGTTCCTTGTTGCGCTCCAGAAGTGTCTTCCCTAATTCGGCTGCTAAGTGCAAGTCTAAAAAGCAGACAAAACATATATAAAGGCCTTTTTACTCTAAGTAATTTGGAATGCCATATGCAATGCTGGTAAAGTTGACATGTTTAAATATTCTTAACCCATTTTTTTCAAGATCCAAAGCAGCTAATGCCACTGAAAGCTGTATCAAACTTCAAAGGTAAAATCACTACACATCTGACATTACATGATAAAAAGTAACTTCTTTAATTATAATAATTCTTTTAATTCCAAAGAATCTTATGATAAAACCCACATTTATTTTGTCCCTAATTCTTGCAGACTAGGTGTTTTTAAGCCTCTTATATAATTGAATCATTTTCTCGCCAACAAGTTTTTTCCTACACATGATAGAAATATTTTATTATTGGGTTCAGCATACATATTTATGAGTGATTTAAGGTTACCTATGATTTATTTATTTCACAGCTCAGCTGAAGGGCAAATTGTTCTAATTATCTCGCTCTGGTGGAAATTACAAGTCAGCAGTGCTAATTGTATTTCTGCTATCCTAATTTCATATTATAATTCTTAGCTGCTCAGAGAAGATGTCCTGAAGAGTGGCATATAAATTCCACAGTAACAAGAAAAATAACGATATGACTAGAACAGTAGAACTAGCAACATGTGCTTTATAACATACCTTGTGACCTCTGCAGAAAGATACAAAACATCAGGAAAAGCATTCAAGTTTACCTTGAGGTAAGATGGGTAGTCTATAAATTTTATAAATAAATACATGTCAATGCATTCCAAGGGATCCAAAATGACCCTATTATGCTGATACTAAGCCATCTGGAATAGAGTATGATCATAGCAGTATGCTACTACTTCAGAGCCTCCTAAAGAAGAACCTGAAGATATGTGGGGTCCAGCCTATACTGTAAAGGGTTTTTAAAAAGTGAGCTCCTCCTTTGACTTAATCTGGGAACACACTGGCAAGTTAATATAATTTTTGTGAGATTCTTCATTATGTACAGTAAACAACCAACAATTGTCTTTGACAGTTATGAACTTTTGGCCCATCCCTTTAAGAAATCAATTTGCCATTCTTCCTTCTTGCCAGGTGGCTGACACATGGACACATAGCCACAGACAAACTATAGTTGTTCCATTTCTAAAGAGATTTATTCAACTTCCTCTCTCATATTCTTGCTATTTGGTCAAAATGCAATTGTTCTAGTTAGCATTTCCAAATGTTATGTGAACTGACTGATTTTAAAGGCATTCTATTTGCTTGGACTTTTTATATGTTAAGTGTTTATTTGATGCCTTTATAGTTGTAGGAGAGAGACTGGCAGAGCTAGGGGGAGGAATTAAATGAGGCAGCAGTTAGAATCCTTATCTAGCCACAAAAGAATGAAGTCTAACCTCCCTTGATTGCTATTGACCTGCATTTAATCCTGTCCAGGTATAAACTGTTAATCTGAGAAGATTCCTATGAATAGGCTTTAGCAATAAATCAGTAATTTAGAAGCTTCATGTGTAGACCTGGTTTTTGGCAATAATTGCTATTCTATGCTGCCCTGATTATTATGAGAACAAAACCAAACATGTTATATGATGGTATATAAGTACAGCCTAGAAAGTAAGCTTTAATCTTTTTTTCTTATGCTGTTCTATAGCTTCCTTGACTGCTTTCTACATTTCTATATTGGGTTATTAACCCAGAGTGTCTTGTAGCTTACAAAACACTTAGGAAAGTTGGGTTTATAGTTTTGTACAACAACTCTCCAATCCTTTTTGTCCCTTTCTTACCCTCATCAGCAATTTTAACAAGTCCTCCCAGCTGCCTTTACTTCTGTTTGATCACCATTTTGTCAATGCAATGAGAGAGAAGATTGGAGTATTGGCTGTCTCAGGTGGAACATCACAGAGACTTTCAAATGCAGCTGCCCATTTAAATGACAACTCTCTCAGGGCAATATGGCTATAAGGAAATGTCTTAATTATCCCATCCTGGTGGGAAGTAGAAGGGGGCAGTGCTACCACTGAGGTGCTAATTGAATCACTGCCTTTTACTTGGGTTTCTCTGAATTTAACAAGCTACTGGTGTTGGGTAGCTATTATTTGGAATCCGTTGCTATAGTAAAAGGAGGAGAAAGGTGCCCCACTTCTTTCCATCTGCTTCATTCCCCATACTTGCATGGTTCAGGTTTCAGAATTAACATGCCTTTCCTTTAATAGCTCTTGACATATATAGGAAGACAAAGATTTAGCCTCTACTAAATCTATTGATAAAAAATCAGTGCAGGTATTAAAAAGGAAAGGTGAATTGTGATAAACATCTACATTGCAGACAAGAGGTAATGGTGTACAAAAACAAAGGTAAATTATTAGTAGGTCAATTTTGCTTAATTTTCCTTTAAAGGCGAAGACTTCTCAGGAAGCACTATATAACATCCAAAGCTTGGCTTAGGAGTTTGGTATTCCTGAACTTTTATCTGTTGGTTATTCGCCAGAAATCTGATCTCCAGTTTTGGCACTATAGCACTGAATGAATTGTTAAGAGCCAACTTAACGTTAATTGCAATAATGATATGTGAAAACCCTGGCTGCCAATTGTACTCTTTGACTGGAGAACATTAACAGGGAGTGATAATTATTGCTAAAAAGACATATACAGTCATCTCCAATTTTCTAAGTGTGCTCAGGAGACTGACAACATAACAAAAATGGGTTAGATGGAAACAGTATTAATTAGTTTTTATATTTCTGCTGTATTCCATGACCAAAGTTTCCATCCAAATTACAACATTACATAAAACACTTGATTTTTCTAACATTAACCTGCTTGAAAAATAATGACACACAAAAAATAAATTAGCCAGGAAATATAAATCCAACTATCCTGGTACAGGCTAGGTACTTAAAATTAAGCTGAAACATTCAGAAATCCCTGAAGGAAAAATAGCTTTCATGATATGGAAAATACATTAACGTGGTTATTGGAGAGGATTCCAAAACAGAGACACACAACTTGTAAAGTAGCCCTCCCTTTAGTGGTCCATGTAGAAAAATAACTTTAAAGAAGACAGAATAACCAGGCAGATACATAAGAGAATAGGCTCCTTGAAATACCTTCTCCTTTGGATTAACTGAACTTTTTGAACTATCTGTACATGGAATTCCACATACAACACAGTGCAATAATTCAAATGAAAGGGTACAGAAATATCAAACGAAGAGCCTTTCCACATGAAGCCTTTGTACTAGTTTGAAAGCAATTCTGGGCTTCTGCAATCTCACAATATCCAATATATACACTAGCAGAGTCAGAATTAAATTGCCCTGAGACCACAAGAAAAAGCATCACAGCACTGTGGATGGAGCCTGTGATCCATTTTCCCTTGGCAGAATCTTCTGCTCACTCTGCCTTCCTGTTCTTGGGGTTCAGGCCTTTCAAGGAGAAATATAGCTTGACATTTTTTCCCAAGCATAGATATAGTTGGGTTTTGTTTTGCTCTTTTCAGAAAATCAAATGAATAAAATAAGGATATTGTTGTAGGGTAGTATTTGATTGCTAACTGCTAGGTATTAGTATAGAAGTATTCATGCTGATTCAGTAAGGTAGAAAAGATTTGAGCTTTTCCTGTATTTCTGAGGATTACGTCACTCGTAACCCTCTCTATTCATCATATGGCATCTAATTTAATCTGCTGGGATTGGGGTTACATTAAGTGGATTAGGAAACACAGGATTTTAACTTCAGGATTTTAAAACCAATCCAGCAATGTTATTTGTAGGCGTTAGAAGAGATGAAAGTAAAGAAACTGTGATAAAATATAATTTAAGGTTTTTTTCTATAACTGAGTAATACTTTATTGAAAGAAAGTAAAGTTTCCATTTTAAAATGTCTACTATTTAAATATTCATTAATTTATTACTGGATCAACAATTTCAAAAAGACTGTATATGATTTACAAATAATACAAACATAAACATGGAAATAATAAATCCATAAGGCAATAAGAATAAATCTTACTGTCCTTTAATGCACCAAGCAAAAAAACCAACAATGACATCAGCCACAATCATCCACTTTAGGAAAAATACTAGAAATTGTTGAAGTTGTTGCAGTCTTAGTGCAGTCTTAGTGCAGGGGTGTCAAACTCAATTTCATTGAGGACCGCATCAGCATTGCGGTTGCCTTCAGGGGGCTGGGTGGGTGTGGCCTACTGGGTGGGTGTGGCTAAAGTGCATATGGCCTACTGGGTGGGCGTGGCCAGCTCTACATCGTTCTCATCAAGGGTGCCTATGGGGGCCTGGGCAGGAGTGGGACAGATCTGAGGGTCTCTGGCAGAAGGAGGGTCTCTGGGCCAGGGCCAAGACAGAGGGGGCCGTTCCCTCACTGTTTCCAGGATGGCTTTGTGGGCCGCATGAAACCACTCCGCGGGCCGGATCCAGCCCCCGGGCCTTGTGTTTGACATGTCTGTCTTAGTGCTTCTCCTGAAATCTAATTAGGCTGGCGCTGACTTAACATTGGATGAAACACAAAGAAAAGAGGCCACAGAAAACAAATCAAAATAAGCAAACAAAAAAGAGAGATCACTGATGATGGCAATCACTCAAGAATGGGTCTCTAAATACCCCTAGATCCTATTGGATGGTTAGAAATTGCATATACCCAGGTCCTGAATCACTGAAGGCCTGCTTCTTTAATATATTAATTTTTAAAAAATATCCAGGGATTTTGCAGGTATATTATTGGCTGGGTTCAGACATTATACTAAAGTAGATATGCTTTAGTTATTGTTTGTTAAAGGAATTGTTATTACTATGTTCTGTGAACCCTGCCAAGCCATTAAACATGTTTTATAAAGTCTGAGTTCACAGGCTAGGCTTACAAATAACTATGTAAGTTAGTGTGTTATATAGTGTGGAAAACCAAAAATATTACAATACAATAAATGGAAAAGGAATGAGTGTGTGCACATACACACAATCTCTTTCTCTCTCTCTCTCTCACACACACACACACACACACACACAGAGAGAGAGAGAGAGAGAGAGAGAGAGAGAGAGAGAGAGAGAGAGAGAGAGAGAGAATTGAACTAAGATGATTATAGAAGCTGAGACCACCAGAACTTTTAACCATAGAAGCAATAAATGAGAACTGATCTGGAAATTTTTTTGGAACTATTGGAGATAAGATGTAATTCAAAAAACACACTTGGACTTCTTTGTTGCTTGCAAAATCTGGTAAAGTAGCTTTATCAGCTTGCATTTTTACAAAAGAGACATCCAATATTATGTCAGAAGAATGAGGAAGGCAGATAGCAGCACAGTAAGAAAACATGAACTGAAAATTCATAAATTCAGAATGGAACAAAATGGCAATAGTCTAGGAACCAAGTTGTCATGGTTACTGAAATAGCTCTGGATGACCCGACACATTTGTCACACTCAGTTCAGTTTTAGAGCAGCTTAAATAAAAGATAAATAAATTGTGGTTAATAAAGCTTGCAACTGTATGTTTATTCCATCTATTTTAACCATTATCTAATAGTTAAGCTGCACACTAAATAAAGTTTTAATAATGATTTTTCTATATGACCATTCTCCAATGTGTAATTAAAGGTCATTATTTATCACCCCACAAAGAATTAAACTATCTCCATTCAAGTCTGAGCCAAGCAAATCAATATTACAGGGATTTAAGTCTATGCTCCACTCACATAGGGGAAAAACAGGAAGTTAAATATCTTTATGGCAACTTGTACATCTTGGTGTCACAACACCACCCGTATTTTTAAAAGGCATACACTAATTAGAGAAGAATGAGTGCTAAAGTTGGAAGGAAATGAACATTTGGATTTGGTCTTGGTATATGAAATGAAATCAGGAGACAGACTAATGGCATTCTGTTTAGAAAAATCAATATTTATAGCAAATGCCCTCTTCCAGCAATAATTGATGGCTATACACATGGAGATCAATGGATGTATAACAACTAAATCAAAATGTAGTACGCATTGTTCAAGCAAAGATACAGAATCTCTATTTGGTCAAAAACCAGACTTAGGGCTAAATATAACTGTTCTGAAAAAAAGCAAACTTAACAGAACAAATAAAATAACCAAAGCTACAAAGTATAACTCAGTGATACCACATTTGATGATGTGGCAAATATAATGAACAGAATTAATGATTAGATTGAAATCTGTGACATTAAAAAAGAGACAAACAAAAATATACTGAAATACAGAAAGAAAGCAAAAAGGAACAAAATGGGTGTTTGACTACTACACACTAAAAACACAAGAAAGCTGAAAAGCAAAAGACAACAGAGGCACAGGAAAGATTAACTAAAAAAGTAATGTAAATAAATTGAGGATAATAATCAAATGGGAAGGACAAGAGATTTTTAAAAGGAAAATTAAAGAAATGATACCTAGTGGGTTATGAAGTTGCGAGGCAACCAAACTATTGAATTTTGTCATAACAACTTTCCTTCCCTCCCAGATTTAATATACCGTACATTTATTTTACAAATTTATTGTCTCACCGTTCTATCATTTGTAAATCAAATATTATCTCTTTAATGACTTAAGCAAAGACAGGGTTCTTTTTCTGTACTCTTTATTATCTTTAAGCACTTCTTCTGTTCTCTAGAACAAATCTGATGAGTAGAAAGTGGCTTTCCTCCATATCTTTTATTATAATTTATTCAGTTGCTATACATTTAATGATCACTGCCTCTCATATTAATTATATAATACTATTACTGATTTGGCTGAGAGGCCCTAACCTACCTCCAGGGCCAATGATAGGTTCTGTAGTTTAATCAATATCAACTATATCTGATCATGAGAAATGTTCCATGATCTTACATGGGGCTGCCCTTGAATGCCACTCGGAGGCTCCAGCTGGTGCAGAATGCAGCCGCGCGAGTTGTGATGGGGGTCTCCCGATACTCCCATGTAACACCTCTGCTCCGCGAGCTGCATTGGCTTCCAGTTGTCTTCCGAGTGAGATTCAAGGTGCTGGTGATGACCTTGTTGTTGTTAGTTGCGAAGTCGTGTCCGACCCATCGCGACCCTATGGACAATGTTCCTCCAGGCCTTCCTGTCCTCTACCATCTTCTGGAGTCCATTTAAGCTCACGCCTACTGCTTCAGTGACTCCATCCAGCCACCTCATTCTCTGTCGTCCCCTTCTTCTATTGCCCTCAATCTTTCCCAGCATTAGGCTCTTCTCCAGTGAGTCCTTCCTTCTCATTAGGTGGCCAAAGTATTTGAGTTTTAGCTTCAGGATCTGGCCTTCTAAAGAGCAGTCAGGGTTGATCTCCTCTAGGACTGATGACCTATAAAGCCCTAAATGGCATGGGTCCGGGTTATTTACGGGAGCACTTCTTGCCGGCGTTAACTTCCCATCGCCCTGTGCGCTCCCACAGAGAGGGCCTCCTCAGGGTGCCGTCGGTCAGGGAATGTTGACTGGCGGCTCCCAGGGGGAGAGCATTCTCTGTGGGCGCACCTGCCCTGTGGAATCAGCTTCCAGTTGAGCTTCGGATGGCTCCCGACCTTCGCTCGTTTCGCCGCGACCTGAAGACTTGGTTGTTTGAACAGGCCGGCCTGGACTGAGGGATTGGATTTTAGAGTTATATTTTAAAAATTTTAAATTTTACAATGTATTTATTACTTAGGGCTATTGATTTAATCTTATTTTAATTTTTATATCTTGTGTGTTGTTAGTGTTTTTTGCCCTGTACACCGTCCCAAGTCCTTGGAGAGGGGCGGTATATAAATCTAATAAAATAAATAAATAAATAAATTGTAAAGAAGTCTTAGGAAATCATTTCCCCTGCATTCTACTAATGGGATAAAAAAATGCATGTTCAATGCATAATATAAAATCCTTCATAACCCTAAACTGTGTTCATAATTTTCTCATTAAATTAATTTCCAAAGAGAAAATTTAAAATATTGAAACCCAGTAGTCTCTTTGCTTTAACAGGCTTTCCACTTTCTTAGAAATGATTCTTATTATCCTAAAAATGTAGAAAGACTGCAAAAGGATCTTCATAAAAGTCTTTTTATTAATGCTGAGCTCTAGTAAGAAATTTTTCTAATACTGTTTTAGTATCTTCTCTGAAATCTCTATTACTAATAATTTTCCTTCTGTTGATTAACATTTTAAGTTTATTTTGATTCCTACCATATGTGTGATGAGCAGAGTTCCAAGCATAAAACTGAGATGATACATAATCCAATACTGCCTCACATCTCTCTCACTTCAGTTCCCTTAGCCTAACCTGTTAAATAGAGATTAGTCTTTATTTTGGCCTTACTAACCCAGGAGTAAGGAAATCCTTACCTCCAATAACATACTTTTCTGGAAAAAAAATTCAAGTGAAGTAGTCTAGCTTTTTGACTTCTGCTTCTGGTTTATTCTACAAGCTTTTTCAATTGGAAAACACTGTTTAATCTGCTTTCAATGCATAATAAACTCCCAGTAGTCTTTGTAACAATAGACTAACATTAATTTTCCAGAATCACCAATACATTTGTGATTTAAGGTTATGCCAAGATTTCATGCTGCTACTTCACCATACCTTTATTTACAATCAGACAATGTGATCCATAGATTTGAGCAGTAGAAATATTTAGGAATGGCAAGCTGAGTCTTCCAAATGGCCCTTCTATATTTTTAAGTAGCACTCCCCTGAACTTTTATCACTAAAATCCAGTGAAAATCAGAGGTGTTAAATTCCTGCTCTTTTCAAAACTGTCTGCAAATCTTTCAATAGCTTAAGGCCACAGCAAATTAAACAAACCAATTAATTTTAATATGGGTCCATTTCAAGACTGAAAAACTTTTGTTGACCTTGGAATCACTTCTGAATTGTGTTCTGTGATGTCAGAATAGTCCATTTCAAGCTTGAAGCATTTTTACTTTGAAAGATTTTGCACTCATCTAAAAGCTGTTTCATGGAAGAAAATATGGCTTCACACAACTTAAAATGAAAACACAGATCAGAATCAGAATAGAGTTGGAAGGGACCTTGGAGGTCTTCCAGTCCAGAAGTCCCCAACCTTTTGAGCATCAGGGACTGGTTCCGTGGAGAGAGGTTTTTCTGTGGACCGGGGGGGCGTGATTTCATGTACTGCCTACATCCCACAGATGGGGCTTTGCTTGTTTGCAAGAACCGGTTTTGGGCACGCCACGGCCTGGTGCCTGTCCAGGGACTGGGGGTTGGGGGGCCCTTTTCTAGTCCAGCGCCCTGCTGAAGAAGGAGATCCTATACCATTTCAAACAAGTGACTGTCCGTCTCTTCTTAAAAACCTCCAGTAATGAAGCACCCACAATGTCTGAAGGCAAGCTGGTTAATTGTCCTCACGGTTAGGAAGTTTCTCCTTAATTGCTTCTCTCCTTGATTAGTTTCCATCTGTTGTTTCTTATCCTGCCCTCTGGTGCTTTGGAAAATAAATTGACCCCCTCCTCTTTGCGGTAGCCTCTCAAATACTGGAATATTGCTATCATGTACCCCCCTAGTCCTTCTTTTCTCTAGACTAGCCAAACCCAAATCCTGCAAACGTTCTTCATATGTTTTAATCTCCAGGCCTTTAATCATCTTAGTTGCTCTTCTTTGTACTTTTTCCAAAGTCTCATAATCTTTTCTGTAATGTGGTGACCAAAACTGGATGCAATATTCCAGGTGTGATCTTACTAAGGCTTTATAAAGCGATACTAATATTTCACGTGATCTTGATTAAGAATTCAACATTCATACTTCTCAGGTAGGAATCACTGCTCCATCACATCAAGGCATCAAATTGGGAGACAATCATTTAAGCAACAATATGATTTTCAGCAACTAAAAAGCAATGGCCAGTATCTGTACAAGTGTGTTTACTAAAAATATAATTACCCCAGTGAAACACCAGTTGAAAGCCAGGCCTAGTAAGTTGAAGGACAGAGTTAACCAAAATGATAAGCTTGTGGAACAGGATGGGCACAAATCAAAAGTTATTTAGAAAAAGTGCTCTGGATTTTGCATAAGCACTAGACAAAGTCACAAGTAACTAAATTCTCTCTTTGGAATTTTTCTTCCCCAAGCTGGCACAGAAATGTACCTGACTCTTGCGCTGGAGAGGAGCACTGCCCTACTTCTCCCTCATGTACAAGGCAGGAGGACCTGGATAGCCAGTTAAATCTTTTCCTATTATAAATGAATAGAAAATATCTGGGAGAAAAGGATAGCATATATGTAATTTGGTTTTATGGTATTTCATTGGTGGGAATTTTTGTTTACTCTTTCAAAATATTTTCTATTTTCAGCAAATGAAACAAAAACATCCTGGGGAAAAAGATAGAGAAATAATTCAGAGCCTTCACTTTTTTTTTTTTGCCACAACGCAATTAATTTTGGTGGCAATGGGTTTATTGGATTTTGAAGAAATGCTCGCTGGCCGTATAAAGCTGCTTGGTGTGGCTGTATGTTGTGGAGATCTTATTTAAATTGTGGTAACTAATCTATGTAATTACGTATAAGAAATGATAAGAAATTAAAGTATGTTGTCCTGGTAAATCTGGAACAATTGTTTTGTGCCAGCCTAATCCACTTCACAAGGTTGCTGTGAGAATTGATTGGGAAACAAAGCACACCAAGTCTTCAAAAGTGGCTGGCACTGAGCGGGATGCAATATATAGAAATAGATTACAAAAGGAGATGTGTGTGTCATGTTCTTGAACGCAACTATCAAATCCTAGCAAGAGCCAAGTGTTGTTTTATTTGCATCCAACTGCAATTCATTTTAAAGAGGCATTAATTGTGAAGCAGGCAAGATGCAAAGGTTTAGAAAATGTTCTTTGATTCTTCACAGTTAAATTTCCTAATTCTCTTTTCCCTTGACAATTCTTAGCAAACATTCCTTGGAAAGCCTGCTGGATTATGTCAGAAGAGCCACATCATCACCTTCTGGCTGACAGAAACACAGCTCACTGTCGCCACTTCCCTCCGTAGTTCTTTCCCCGTTCATGCATTCTAATCATAGTACTTCCTGAAAGGAGCAAGCAGCAATACTTTGATCCCAGAATGCCTTTCTTCAGCAAATAGGAATGGGAGGAATGATTAAACCAAATACATACATTTCAACAAACTACAGGCTGTTGTTTGTGTTTGGATGGATGCATTATTGTACAGTCAAAACCCAACAAATAATTATTGGTAGTTTACATCTGCTGTTACAGCTGCTTTTTAACAATGAAGGAAGAACAGTATAAAGAAAAGGGAGGTTTTTACTGGTAGAAACAAAATAAGTCCATTTTTGTTTATCCTTCATTACCAGTATTCACTAGATTTAAATCTGAAAAGAATCTAATCCTATGCAAAGAATTAGTTCACATGCCCATTGCCTAAAAATCAATGAGTAATATGGAATAAGGTAAAGGTTCCCCCGCACATGTGTGCTAGTCGTTTCCGACTCTAGGGGCCAGTGCTCATCTCCGTTTCAAAGCCAAAGAGCCAGTGCTTGTCCAAGGACGCTTCCGTGGTCATGTGGCCGGCATGACTAGACACCAAAGGTGCATGGAATGCTGTTACCTTCCCACCGTAGTGGTCCCTATTTTTCTACTTGCATTTTTACGTGCTTTCAAACTGCTAGGTTGGCAGAAGCTGGGACGAGTAACAGGCGCTCACTCTGTTACGCGGCACTCGGGATTTGACCCACCAAACTGCCGACCTTCTGATCGACAAGCTCAGCGTCCTAACCCACTGAGCCACCGCGTCCCTTGTCTATGGAATACACATCTGCAAAATCAGAGAATGGAAAAACTGGGGAAAGCCACAGAAAATGATTCTTATTCCGAATGTTTTCATATCTCAGGATATTTTGCTGTTGACTATAGTTAATTCAGACAGTTCATGGGATTTCTCCTTATGTAATATCCCCTTCCTCTTGCATTCAAGATATCTTTTAGAGTAATATCTTTTGGAGGCTTTGTGGAACTGTATTGGAATTACATTAGTCTTAAATGCCAATTTCTTCCAAACTTAGAACCTACAGAATTTTTTGATCCTGCTAGTTGGAGATAATTCAAATCACATTACAACACATTTGAAGGTCATCTATTTGGGAAAGTTTTTTGGTATGATACCATCCATCTAACCTTTCAAGAGCTTGAGAAAGAAATGTTTTCATTATTTTGACTAACAGAACTGAAATTTTAAGATGAAACTGCAGTCTTCTGCTTTTTGCATCAACTATCAAATTATAAGTTAATTTATTTTTTTCATATCAAATTTTTAACTGTCCAGTCAGCTACAGGAAAGATCAAGTGGAAAGTAAGTGTACATACCAAATACTTTTAGGAAAATAATACAATTAACGAAAGCAGAAGAATAAAAAGTAGCATAAAGATTGGTATTACATGTAATCTAACTCATTGGGACAATCACAAGAATATTCAAACTACAGTAGTTTAAGAAACAAAGAAAATGCAAACAAGTGTCATACTGTAAATAGTATATATACTTTTGGCACCAGATATAATTCACTACAATAAGGGGTGGTTAGTGTATGTATAGCCCTTTAGGTTAGCTTCTAATTAAAATACTGTTATTTATGAAAAGCATTTATATTCTACAAATCATTAACTGAACTAGGAAAGCAGCAGTAATATATCCTGAGTTCACAAAACAACCATTGTTCTTAAAGTATTTTGCTTTTAGCAGTGAAAGTACGGTATTTAATCTGAAAAGCAGAGAACCTGCCAAATTTTGCTTTTCCTTCAGGAAGACAGAATTTAGACTCCCTTTATATTACATATCTAATAACCATATTGCATCATACCAGTCTCCACACTTCCCAACCCAAAATGATGACACTACAATGAGTATCAATGTTTCAGAGTCTTAGTTAGGTTCAATGCAGCTCCATGTAGTACAATAGTCTTAATACATGACAGCTTTGTGCATCATGCAATCATACCATGTAATCCCAAGTTTTTTTGCATTGGTTCCTTGGCTATCAAAAAGTTAAGCAAAATTGTTCCTGCCTCACAGTTGCTTAGCAGACCATCAGAACATATCAAGCCTGTGGATTAGACCATAAAATGAAAATTCTGGGGAAAAAACGGTTTGTAATATACTTCCATGTGGTTTTCAATATTTATGAACATTTCCATGGAATCACCAAGAACTGAGATTGACTTTAAGGAACTTATTTGTATTTCTAGTACTTACTTATTAACACTACTTTTTTGAAACTTGTTTGTCACTAATTTTTACAGTTTATCAACCTGATGTGCTGCCATGGTACTCCTACAAGATATAGTGTAAACCTGTGTATCTGACTTTGCACTAAGGCTGAATGCATATTCCCAACTTAACCACTTTAGCTATAGCTCAATACATATTAACTTTGACATTTAAAGATGTGCTAGCTGTCCAAATAGTACCATACAAACACAATCTTACTTCTTATTCAAATTATAATGCAGAATTATTAGAGCATGGTACTGGCAAGTTTCCATTCATGTCATCAAGCAAAACCCTTGGTTGTCTCACTGCTGTAGAACAGATTTACTGTTGCTGACTCAAGAAACAGACCTATCATCCATCCATCTATCCATCTATCCATCCATCTATCTATCTATCTATCTATCTATCTATCTATCTATCTATCTATCTATCTATCTATCTATCTATCTATCTATCTATCTTCATTCATGTATTCTTACCTTAATCAAGTTTCTTGGAGGATAAAATTTTATCTTTCCTTTTAGGATCTTGAATGTATGCAAACGACATGGAACAAATGATAATTCTTGAATAAGATCATATTGGACTATATTTAAGATTCAGTGTTTTAGTAGAAAAGTTTAGGATATGCTTAAATTAGTGTGACACAAAAGTCCTAAAAGATGACCTTTCTCCATAATAAAGACAACTTTATCAGCAATTAATGCAAAGTTAAACCAGTTTCTTTGTTTATTTATTTAATTTGTATAGATGTCCATCTCACATGAAAGTTACTCTGGGCAGCATACGGCACTTGATTAAAAATGTATTTAATTTCTTATCAATATTGTAAACATTTTTTTCCTAAGGAGTCCTTTAGGAAATGTAATAATAATAATCCTGAGATGATACTTTTATTAGGGTCAAACAACATCTGTCTATCCCAGGCCCTTAAGAAGGACTAGATAGGTCAATAAAAATGCCAGTTTAAACATCTGGCTGAGTGTGCATCCAACCATAATAATAATGGTATCTAATATGAATTAGATAAATACCAAGCCAGAATTTAGTAATGCTGTAAAAAGTTAAAAGTCTAAATACTTATTAATTTTCAAATTCCATGTGACGTTCCCCAAATTGGGAAAACTTTTATGTCTCAGCAAAATGATGTGCAGAATTTGCTGTGACTCATTGAAAAACACTGCTGGAAGCACACAATGTAACATTTTGCTGCATTTTACAAATTATCTCTTTTTAAAATGTTGGCTCATATACTGTTGGATCGTTTGCAATTGAAAATCGGATTATTCTTGGTTAGATATCTCTGACCTACAACAGTCTACAATTGACTCCACTAAAACTAAGAAAATTTAGCAGGATGAGTAAACTAATTGGACATAAACCACCCAAGTGTTTTAAGAGTTTCTGCAGGGGATAAACTCTATGAGCCCTAGAAATCTAAATCAGTTTTAGCCTAACAGAATAACAAGTGCAAAGCAAATCTTCCTCTGGGTCTACAGAGGCATTTTAATTTGAAATTGTCCCCAGGGCACACTGTGAACGGCTACACGTGCAATTTGGTGACTTTAAACTCCCCGTGAGATGCTGCAGAAGAGGGCTTCCAGAAAAAGAGATGAGAAGCTTCTTTTTTTTAAAAAAAAAAATCTAGCTTCCTTCTGCTCTTGTCCGGACCTGCTGGGTCACGACTCAGGCCGTCCCCTGTGCGAAGTGCAACCCTCGCTGGGGTGCTCGTGTTTTTACATTTCCTTACCTTGTTCCAAGTCTTGCTGATCATACCACGGTTCCTCCTCCTCACTCTGAAACTCATCCATCCTGTCGGCGCTTAGCATGAACTCTACTCCGCAAACATCCAAAATTGAGCTGCGAGCAAAGAAAGGCTGCCCTCCCAAAAGATAATACTCTACACTCCCGCAGAGTGAGAGCGAATCAAGGGGTGGGAGGAAAACGGAGGGTGGAGGAGGAGACCAAGGGGACGCTTTTCCAAAAGGCCGGCGCTGGTGAGGGCAGAAAGCGATCGGTCGCCAGACTTCAAGGCGGGAATCGGCGCAGACGAACCACCGGGGCAGATCCCGGGATTCCTGAGGCCGGAACAATGGCTTTGCAGATATTCAATTGTAATCAGTGCTGCTGCAGAGGTGCCCTCGAGCTCCAAGATTTTTCTCCTCTGTCTGCATCATCACCTTTCGTCTCCTTTCGTCAGCTTTCGGCCAAGGAGAAAGGGGAGGGGGGGAGAGAGCAGGGAGGCGGCGCACGGATTTCGTCCTCCTTTCTTGCCCTCCGCGCTTTCTGAAAAAGAAGACAGGTGTTGCCTCTTTGTTACGGATGGGAATCCGGAGCTGAATGCTGCAGGGTTCTTGCAAGCGAGTTCACTGGGTGATGCACAAAAGAAAGAGCAAGCTTCCTTTGCAGCCAGTTCCGACTTGTACAGCTCGGTGGAGACCTCTAGCACGGAACTGCTGCAAGAAAATCCATGCCAAAGACGTGGAAGCAGGAGGGGAACGGGAAGGAGGCGGGAAAGGAGGACGATAGACCTCCCTCCTTGTCTTTTTCTCTCTCTCCCCCCCCCCTTCGCCCCCGCTCTCGTTCTTTCATCGGAGGAATTCTAGACGCATCTTAGCTACTAGGCTTGCATTCCGGCAGGATCTGGAGAGCAAGGGCGGAGTCCCTAACGGTGCCAGGCGGGGAGCGTTTCCCTCGGCGGGGACGTTTACCCACTCGTTGAATGTTGCTTTTACACGCACAGGACGCGTGTCTAAGAAAGAGCGATTGGTGCCATTCCAGAGATAGGCCGGGACCACTTGCTGGTGGGATTATTCGCCATTGTTTTTCCCTGGGGAAATCTTCACTGGTGCTCTTGCCGCGTTAAAAGAACCGTCCGACTGGAGAACAGCCCCTACGGTTTTCTAAAATGACTAAATTAGAAGGGCATTTTGCTTTTTACAGTCGAAAGACAAATAACAGATGGCACAGAGTAAACACATAAGATGGGTGGGTCGCGTTTGTCGGTGGCCCCAGCGTGAACGGCTTACTTTTTTGTATTTTTTAGATTCCACACAAAGAACGTCGTTGTTGCGAGTATCTTATGTGGGGGCTAGAGAGTTTCGTTTTCTGGAGGAACTCCCGTTTACACAAAACCTCGGAAGTCCCTTTTCTTTTAGAAATCAAACGCAAGCCATAGGCCCAGGTCAGCAAAACTACGCTGGCTGCCGTGCCTTTGCTTCCCTTCTAAAAAAATGGAAATAGGCGGTTATTTATAAGGCTCAGCAGAATTAGCCCCAGAGATTTGGCCTCATATTTGTGCCAAGCAACCTAACTAAACCAAATACGCAAATATTTGGCTTGAAAGTGTTCCTAATTGGGAACCTTACATCCTGGCTTTTAATCTCATACCTTCCTGAAATTTAGCAAAAGCTAAGTCTTTCTCGTCCCAGCTTCTGCCAACCTAGCAGTTCGAAAGCACGTAAAAATGCAAGTAGAAAAATAGGGTCCACTAGGGTGGGAAGGTAACAGCGTTCTGTGTGCCTTTGGCTTCTAGTCATGCCGGCCACATGACCACAGAGACGTCCTCGGACAAGTGCTGGCTCTTCGGCTTTGAAATGGAGATGAGCACCGGCCCCTAGAGTCGGAAACGACTAGCACGCGTGTGTGGGGGAACCTTTACCTTTTTAAGTCTCTCTTAGTTTGGGTCCTGGTTCTATTTCTCCATACATAAATGCCCCTAACAAGAAGGGTAACATATTTTTTCACCACCTTTTATTACTGAAGCTTTTGGGGGTTGGTTTTTTTTTTGCTTTTGAGGATTTTTCTTTCAAAGATGCCAAAAAACAACAACAAAACCCCACCCTCTTATTAGCCAACCTGAAGTGTAACTGGAAGGAATTTTCTGTCCTTTACTACAAGCCACAAGAACAATGGCATCCCTCTTGGCATGGGAAAGCCTAGTTTGGCCTGAGCTAGGCAGAGGATGGATAGATACAGGGCTTTTTTTGTCATAGAATGCTCAGAACGGAGTTCCGGCACCTTTTTTGGATGGAACCTTGTAGGGTAGGCAAGGCGGGTTGTATGACGTGTGAGTTCCGGCATTTTTTTCTTTTACAAAAAAAGCACTGGATAGATAGATACATAGGTAGGTAGGTAGATAGATAGATAAATAGATAGATAGATAGATAGATAGATAGATAGATAGATAGATAGATAGATAGATAACCTGCATTGTCATTTTTTTCTGTGGGCACAATGGCACACATTAAAAATGAAATTTAGTTGCTTCCTCTCAAAGTGTACACATATATAACACATTTAAAACATACTATATAGACCTACAACCTTACATATAAGTAACATACAAATATTAGTCACTGTCCATCTTGAATACATAATGGAAGGAGGAAGCTTTAGAGTTCACAAGGTTAATACTGTATGGAACAAAGTTGTGACTGAATCTGGATCCTAGCACCATCAGACAGAAGGCATTGTGCAAATCTTCTGTCTTTCTATTTAAAGGGATTTTTGTGGAAAGAAAAAAATCAGCAATAAATTACAAATGGAAGGTCTTGGTTACTTTCAGCTAAATTGTGATTGCAGAGTGATGCCTCTAACTGTTCTAACACCAAACTAATTTGTTCTACTTCTTCATTCTTCTGTCAAATGATTTTTTTGGTTATTGTTGTTTTTTTGTCCTTGAAGACCGGATCCACTTCTTATGATCTGTGACTTATTGAATTTATTTTATAGTCTGTCTTCTCTTCCAAGAGCTTAAGGCAGCATTCATAGGATCTTCCTTCATTTTATAATCTCAACAGCCATCTGCAATGGAGGTACTCCTCAACATACAAGAGTTCATTTAGTGACTGTTCAAAGTTACAACGGCACTAAAAATGTGGTTTACTGCTATTTTTCACAGTTACAGCCTTGGCGGCATCCCTGCTTGGCACCTGTTTCATATTTGTGACCATTGCTGTGACCCAAGGTCATGTGATCCCCTTTTGCAACTTTCTCATAAGCAAAGTCAATGGGGAAGCCAGATTCAGTTAACAACCAGATTACTGATTTATCAACTGCAATGGCAAGAAAAGTCATAAAATAGGGCAAAACTCACTTAAAAATGTCTCATTTAACAACAAAAATTTTGGGCTCAATTGTGATCGTAAGTCAAGGACTACCTGTATTGGTTAGACTGAGACAGATTAACTAGCACAAGAGTAGCTTGGTGAATTTCCAGGACTGAGTTTTGGGAGTTTGGAGAACCATGGATGTGCCCATTCCCTTCTGGTCAATAGCTAGCCACTGCTGCAGCCAATATCTTTTCCCAATATTTTTTTGAATTGAATATTGGTTGTAGTTGAAAATAGAAAAATGTTGTAAAATAATTAAGATATATCTATAAATTAGGTATTGTTTATTGTTCTGTGCTTTTGGAAAAGACAAAAGGAACTAAATAACCCCACCAAGTTGCCAAGGAGATGGCAAATATTGGAAGAAAATTATTGGAAAAAATATTGGATGCAACGTAGCTAGTGACCAGAAGGAACATCCATGGTTCCTAAAACTCCCAAAATATGCCTCTGAACATATGTAAAACATATAATTTAACTTCATGTCCAAGATAACAGCTTGTACTATAAAGCATAAAAGGTTTTTTCACACCTTGCACTTGTTATGGAATAATATGTTGGCATAATGGGAGAAAGACTAAGGGTAGCTGTAGGCTGCTTCATTCATGGGTTGGGAGTGAAATGAGGAAAACGTACAGGTACAGGTCTTCTCTTTTCTTTGCCTTCATTGTTCCTGCTCAGGATCAGAACTATTGGTAGATGCAGAACCTTTATTGCACAGCCAGTTGGGTAGCTTGCAACTGTGAGGTTCTTGCGAATGGAACTGTGAAAGGGGGCAGCATAGATGATTATTGTATATTACCTTCCTAAAATGTCTTGTGTCTGGGTGGCCTTCTAGAAGAACTCAAAAGTCTAAACTACACTATACCACAAATGCTTTCTTCCCTTCACCAAGAAGTGGGAATGCGTAGAGTACATTCTAGGACCAGAAGGAATCAGTGGAAAATACGGTGCATTTTCAATATGCCTGGAAATTGCAAATAAAAAGCCATAGACCTGATCAATGCTATCACAGAGAATGGTCTTAACAAACTAGGACTTTAACTTAGATGGTCATGTGGAGGGGAAATTCTGGGGTAAGGTAGGTAGGTTTGAAACTCATCACTTATGTAGGAAGGCTAACATGAAGTAGCTGATCTTTCAGCAAGTACTGACAATCTGAATACAAAGATTTTGTAATTGGAAAGAGCTATAGGCAGTAGACAAGGATAACAGGCAAATTGTTGGTAGTTTTAAAAGGTGCCAACTGAGTGGAAGTGAATTTAGGCCAATAGTGTTTTATATAACAGTGAATGTATTTCTGAGGTCTGATCATTAAAACCTTGCCTGGAAGTAGGAAAAATATGACAGTGGTTAGTGATGCCATTCCATACAGTCCAACAAACCCATTAGAGATGAAATAATCACCATATTCCCTGTGTGCCCAACTAGATTTGAATTAATGCATCATTGTGTCTCATGTGTAGTTAGCTCATCTCTGATTTTATCTGATAGTTCCTTTCTGAATTGGTTAGTTAAGGTTTCCATTCCAATACATATCCTGAGCTAATTGCTGAAATTCCCACAAAAGCTTTTATCTTGACAAAGGCAGCAGATTTCATGTTAACAGTCTTACTTGACTGAATCCTCAAAAATATTTCTTGCACATCCCACCAAATTCATACAGTTTGTAGTTATAAATCCTAATGGACTTAGTTGGTAGGAAATCATCTGATTTTAGCTGTATGGTTCAAGGAAGGCAGTAAATTCTCTTGGGTACTTACAGTTGTCTGACAGGGATAGAGTACATACGCTAGGTGCCAATGTAAGAATTTTCATACTGATAAAGTAGCTAATAACTGTTACATAGGCCAGATTCAGATGCACATTGGTCCATCTTCATAGATGGGTAGTTTTTTTCCTCATTACACTAAAAGCCAAAGACTAAGAAAGCTAAAGTCGCCATCAGGAAAGCTAAGGCTGACTCTATTCCTATAGTCTTTCTTGTACCAATTTTTATTCAAGATTTCATTGTCTTGCTTGGCTAACTTATTACTAATATAAATTTCAAATTGGGAAGGGCTGCCGTTCATTTCTGGTTAATGTGATTTTATTAAATGAGATTTTTAATTGATGAGTTTTAATATTTAACATTGTTAATTTGCATATTATTATTAGCCACTTTTAGTACTTTTGTAGAGAAAAGTCAAGTTATAAATTACCATATTTTATATAATGCAGTAGGGCCACACACATACACACGCATACACATACATACATAAGAAAGTCCCATTGATGGCACTTCCTTCAGTTAAGGTAATTAGAACTGCAATCGCTAATATACTGTATGTTTACGCTTAAAGTATGACCTTTAAATTAGCAGTTAAATATTTAAAAGGAGAAAAACATAACTTCATGTTAACAATTCAGATTATGCGTAAGCACATGGAGAATGGATTATAAAGGAGAATAAGGTTTTAAAGTGTCCTCATTGAATATTGTGCTGGTGGGAGGGAGGGAGAAAGCATGAAGCAATAAATAAATCATGTCAAGGAGAGGCTAATGAAAGGAACTGAGGGATCATTTTACAGACTTAGCTTCCACTGAGGTAAAGTGGGGAAGCTGTCTTCCATGGCAAATTTTGAACATAATTAAGGCAGGCAAACTGAGTTACTTTATTGCCGCACAGGATTGTTATTGTCAAATACAATATATACATATACATATACATATACATATACATATACATATACATATACATATACATACACACACACACACACACACACACACACATATATATATATATGCTCGTTTGTATGCAAGAGACTCTCTTGTAAATTACTGAAGCCCTATTATTGACCCACTCTGGATAAACTTTATGGAGTCAGAGAGAAGAAAGGTATCATCAATTAAAAAAAATCCAAGGTAAATAGGTTTGGACTGGCCCTGCAGAGAACTGGGTTCAAAGCCACTCCCAGCACTGCAAGATCACTTTTGGGGTTGTCACCTACTCTCAGCCCAGTTCCACCTACCTCACAGGTCGGTGGTGGCTGTGAAGAATAGGAGAGAAGGGCAAGAGATGGGGTATGAAACCTCAATGAATGGGCACGATTAAAGGTACAAAACAAGTGTGCCTAAATGGAGGAAATACCCAAGGATTTATTTCAAAGGCAAGAGGCCAAGAAAAAATGTGCGGAAGAAGGGACCTTGTAGAACTGCATTTCCCCTCATGCCGACCTAAGCTGACTCGCTTTAAACACGGATTTCCGACTATCTGGAGTCCCGGAGAGGCAGGCAACGAAGGGGAAAAGCGACAGGCCGAATTAAAGACGGGTGGGGGGGCCGGATTCAGACAAGGCGGCCAGTGGGCTGCTCGTCCGGCGTTGGCAGACGAAGAGACGCCTTCGCCGGCAGGGAAGGTGGAGAAACGGCGCTCGACTCGGCGACACTGGCGAGCCACCAAGGAGGAACCACCCGCCCGCTCGCTGAAGCCGGGGCGAGCGAAGGAGGCGACAGTCGTGTAACTGAGCGAAAGCGAGGCGGAGCCGCGCCTCTGACGCTCAGGAAAGGCGGGCTCAGCGCCGGGAATAGCCTCAGCTGCCTTTGACAAGCGGGAGGAGACCAGCTAGCCTGCAGGGAGCAGGTGGACGGAGCGGCGCTGATGGAGCCCACCGTGTCCGGCAGAGGGGGCGAGGACGAGGGAGATTAGCGGGACGGGCGGCGGCGGCAGAGGAGGAAGAGGAGGGCACCGCCGCAGTGAGTGAGTGAGCGACCGCCGGCGAGCGAGCGAGCGAAGGAGAGCGAGCAAGGCGGGGAGCAGGGAAGCGGACCGGGATCCTGGTTGCGGGAGGATGGGTAACGCCGACTCCAAGCTCAACTTCAGGAAGGCGGTGATCCAGCTCACCACGAAGACTCAGGTGAGCGGCTTGCGAAACAGCTCGGCCCATCTCATTGCTTTACAGCAGAGGCGTCCGGGGCAGGTGGGGACTGGGAAAAGGCCTTTCGAGAGGGGCTTTGGAGGAGGGCTGGTCGGTCAGGGCATTTTATCAGAAGCAAGCCGCGGGGTGGCGTCGGCGGGGAGTACTTTCGGCTGCGGGGTCGCAACAGGATCTCTTTCGCCGCCGCCCTGGGGTGTTGGCTTCGGGGACACATAATTCGATTGGAGAAGAGCTGGCGATGGTTCAGAAAACCCTGTTGGGGTTTCTGATGGCTGATCCTTGACGGGCATGGGCATCCACAGCCAGGGCTGGGTTGCCAGCCCCTTTGCCTGCAGCATCGCGACTCCACAGGCTTCCAGTTTGCTACCTGCTTCACGTGGCACCCCCAGAAAAATCGGTGTAGCCCTCCGCCGGCTATGCTTCTCCTGAAGTTCAGACCTTAAGCAAGCTGGCTTTCATTCAGGGCTTTCAGGATTTAGGCCTAAGAACAGTATCCATCTGACTATATAGCTGGAGAACCGGTTAGATAAGATGCAAGGAAAACAGCCATGCGAAAATCGGAAAGATAGCGTTTTAGTAATGCTGTGCAATGGATAGAATGCCACAATATTCACCAACATAACTATCACAACATGGGTAGAAATGAATCACGACTTTTTTTCCCCAGCAGTGGGGTGAGCACAGTTTTGTTATGATGCATCCAGCCTGAGGGCCGGCAGTTTGATACCCCTGCATTAATGGCATGACATTCCCATGTAAGCTGCCTTGAGCTCTATTATTCTTAACAATCTAATAATTTCTAATTTTTTATGGAAGCTTGGAGAATAAAAATTTCTTAGAGCCTCAGGCTGATGTCAGGTGCACAAAGGTATTATCAGGGAGAAAAATTCTCAATAACTAGTAACCTATAGGCAAGAGTCACTGAGTACAATCCTGGCAAGTACAACAGCTGTTACAACTTCAGAAACATCCCATGCACTAGAAGCAGGTTGGAAAACCTAGTAATGATTGCTAATGAAAGGCCTTTACTTTGTATTTGAGGTAAGAGAAGTGATCACTTAAAAAAATTAGTTACAGTTTGAAATGTGAATCTGGAACATATTATAGAACAGGGGTCTTCAAACTTGGCCCTTTTATGACTTGTGGACTTCAACTCCCAGAATTCCTCAGCCAGTGTGTCTGGCTGAGGAATTCTGGGAGCTGAAGTCCACAAGTCATAAAAGGGCCAAGTTTGAAGACCCCTGTTATAGAACAACCTTGTGGTACTCTTGGTTCAAAATACAAGTAATTCTCTACAGTTTCCAAATGCTTAAATTTAGTTATCATTCTGAGAGGCAGTTATAGTGAAGTAATGCAGAGATACTGTGTTATTAATTTCAAAATGTCAATTTTAATTTTTTTGCACTGGAGTAATTTTGCCTTAAATTTGTAGGCAGTATTTAAATAGTATTTTACCAATGAACAAAACACAATACAATAGCAACAAAAGAATATCCTTTCCTTAAGGAAACTAGTTGATCATATATATATTTTTTTGCTTTCTCCTGTGCTCCTGATGCCAGGTCACTTCTTCGCTATTTTTTTTAAGATCGTGTTTCACTATGTTTAAGAACAGTTGCAAAAGCAATAAGTAATGCTTGCAATCTCATAGAACAGGTTGTATTTTCCAGAAGCATTTAATGTCTTGACTTTTACAGAGATCCATGTATTTTTAAACTTGGGCTTGCCTTGGGCAACAGATTAGAGAAATTAAAGCAGTTTCCATAGTGCTATTAAATCTATTTTCCTCAATAACACTCTAATTGGAAAATACTTACCTGTAGCTGAATACATTGAATACCAGGGGTCTTCAAACATGGCCCTTTTATGACTTGTGGACTTCAACTCCCAGAATTCCTCAGCCAGCATGCTTGGCTGAGGAATTCTGGGAGTTGAAGTCCACAAGTCATAAAAGGGCCAAATTTGAAGACCCCTGCTGAATACCTTTCTTTTGAAAGGACTTTGTAGTAGCTATACAAGTAGTCCTTGACTTACGACCACAATTGGGATCAGAATTTCTATTGCTAAGCAAGGCTTAAGTGATGGCCAATTTTATGGCCTTTTTTGCCACTGTTGTTAAGTGAATCACTTAATCACATTACAGCTGAGTGAATCAAGCAGTCATTAAACAAATCTGGCTTTCCTCATTGACTTTGCTTGTAGGAAGCCATTGGGAAGGTCACAAATGGTGGTCACATGACCCCAGGAGGCTGCAGCCATCATAAATATAGTCAGGTTGCCGAGTGCCCAAATTCTGATCATGAGAACATAGGAATACTGCGATGGTCGTAAGTGGGAGAACTGATTGTAAATCATTTTTTCCAGTGCTGTTGTAACTCCAAACAGTTGCTAAACAAATGGTTGTAAGCTGAGGATTACTTATAGAGTAAAAAATGAATAAATATACATAATAAAATAGATGCACAGGCAGAACTTGTAATATTAGCAAAACAGGGTAATATATAACTAAAACCCAGTAAAGGATCCTGAACTCCTCATAATTCTTTGTTTCTATTATGTATTTGTTAAATATCTTGGAGTTTGAATGAAGAGTGGAGAGCCAAGAGAACATACGTAATTATAGAAGTTAATAATGTGATGTTAGAGCCAACGTGTGGAACACTGAAAACGTTAGTCTAGGAATGGAGAGATCCAGGTTGTAGTCCACCCTCAGCCATGGAAGTTAATTTGAGCTCTGTGCGAATGTCACATTGTCTCAATCCAATCTATCTCAGAGGATTGACTGCTGTGGGAAAAAATAGGGAGTGTAAAATATGTGCCACCTTGACTCCTGAATGAGAGGTGGAATATAAATAAGGATAGAAAAGTTTTGTCTGTTTTTTTTTACTCATGCTAATATATTATTTGTATTATGTATCTCCAAATGGTAAAAGGTGAAAAATAATTGTAGAGAAGTCTGGCCAAAAAAGCAACCTACTTAAGTTCAGTTAAACTTACTATGGGTTAGTTAAATACAAAATTTCAACCATGGTGTAAACTTTATTTTAAAACATCTAACATAATCCATGATTGTGTTTGCTGACTTTAAAAAAGAACTTGAAATAGTTTGCTGATTTTGAAGTGAACAAGTATGGAAAATGGTGGGAAGAATGCTGTGAGGAAAAGTGGGTAGAAAGGCAGTAGAATACCTATATGCACACACTTGAAAGGCACTCCTAGCAGATTTTTGTTTGAGCTGGTCACTGAAAGATCTATGACAAGATACAGCACTAAACTTATGAACCACACAGTGTGTAGAATGCAGTACTGCAGGCTAATCCTGCTGACTGCCCGTTGCCTGCAATTTGTCAGTTTGATTCTCATTGGCTCAAGGTTTACTCAGCCATCCATTATTTTGTATTGTATGCAAAATTGTATTATTTTGCATAAAGCTGTTTACATAAGTCATTCTAAAGTAGAAATTAAGAAAAATAATAGAATAAAATAAAGTAAAAATAAAATTATCTTAAAATTAATGAAGTAGAGCAATTAAAATCTGGTTGAGACCTATAAAACTGCAAGCAATTAATAGTCTAAATGCTACATATAACTAAAATAGATAACTACAGTAAAAAGACATAAGCACTGGGATTTGTAGAACACTAAAGCTGTGCTAACCTATATTGAGTCTAATGCTTGCTGAAATTCTCTTAGGATTTGTTGAAATTATGACAGTTATGATCCAACCAACTACGACAAAAAATAGCAAAATAAAACATATTGGTATTTTTTTTTAATTTAAAAGGGAAAAAAAGAGGTGGGAAGGATGGAAACTAGGGTAAAATATATTGAATTAGATAAGGCTCAGCATCAATTGTTTACATTTGGTCATAGCTCTGACACAGAACCAGGCTGAATTTAATTATAAAGAAAGGGCATTTCCTTCATAGAGTATCAGTGCAGGTGAGCTGATACAATAAAATACAGCTTTATGATTTAGACTAAAACTTTCCCTGGTCAACGGGAGCCAAACAAGCCAAATCCAAGGTTCAGGTCCAGCTAGGAACAGGTAGCTTATTAAGCTAATTAACTTTATTAAAGAACATCAAAAGATCTCCATTTTTGCTTGTGAACAGGATTTTATTTAGAAGTAGACTTACTCAAAAGTTTTGTTTTTTCCCTGTCCATTAGTTTGGTTATTACCTTCTGTAATATTCCGTGGAATTGCATCCCATGTAATTTAGCAATGACTTTGATGGCACTTCAGTCTTGGAGGAATACTTGTTGGGGGGTCTTCTCTTAAAGGATTTTTGCCTCAGTTTCCAGATGTAATTTACTCTATGATAGGGAGCTTTAGATCTTTCTGGTATTTAGTGATGATATTTAATTATATTTAGTTTAATTATAGTTTTGTATTTAGTCTGTATATTATTATTTATTTTCCGAATTAGGAATATTTTGTGAAATCCAATTATACAACTAATTTAAAATAAATTTAACATTGTTGTCCTTGACTGTTTGGCCAAAATAAAAATCAAATCATGCTTTCCTGTTCTCACGCTGGCTGACAGATGTGAGCCACTGGATATAATAGTCTGTTTACATATGTACACACCCTATTTGCCTTTTGTGTAACCTCGCCTCCTAAAATAAACAATTATTTTGAAAGTACCTGACTGCAAACCTAAGCTTGCTTTCTAGTCTTACAAACATTATTGAATTTGTGACTAGATAACACGGTTTTGTTTCATACAATGTATATTTGTATGGATACTTAAATATTCTTCATTTCTGGGTTATTGTTTTATCATAATAAAACTAATTTGAAAAGCATTATTTTAAAAAGTCCCTAAACTATTCTAAAGCCTGTAATTGCATATGAAAGGCCACAAAATAATGCTATTATTTAAGGTTAGGTTTAGCTTAGCAATGATTTGTTGACTAATAATTGGCTGGTTTTGCAGATAGTGCTAAGCCAAAACAAATCAAACCGAACTGCATTATAACTTCTGACAATTTGTGAAAAATAGTATGCAATGAACTGAATTGTCTTGGCAAGGATTTGAACTCAGAACTTCAACATCCAAACTAAAGTATGTTCTTTGTCTTATTTTTAATTTCCCATTATCTGAAAATCCAGCACTGGGACAGCCTGCTTTCCTGTTTAAAAAGGAAGCTCCTTTTTCTCTTCTTTTCACAGATGTATCCTGTTTCCACATGAATTTCACTTAGTAGTTTGTTTTTCTGGAAATTATTAAAGCAACTGAAATCCACATTGGCATTAAAAAAATATTTTATGTTTATAAACAAGGCATTTAGCACACTTGCAAGTTCTCATTCAGATAACATATTCACAGTGGATGGCATTCCTGAATCATTTGCTAAAGAGTCTTGTTTGTAAGAATTGCATTTAAAACAGCAGTATTCTTTTTACTTAATATTAATAATTGCTGAGTTAAACCTATTTCTTAAAACTAATTTCTTAATTATTTAAAAATATGTATCTTGCCATTCTTTAGATAACAGGAAAAGGAGAATATAAAATGTACAGCCAAATAGCCTCCTGGTTGGCTGGTGTTTTTTTTTTGAAGTAGCCATCAGAGACTAATATTACATAGATAATAAAATATTTTTGAGAAAACAAGGTCATAAAAATAAACCATTATGCAGAAACGAGCGTCAGGCAATGTCTTACTAGGTACCCTTGCTTATCAGTTTTTAAAAACAAAATTGAAGACACATCTGAAGGCATTCCATGAATCAAATGCCATGCAGGAAAAGGTTCTAATTAAAGGAGTTGCTCACTGGGATATGGTTTGAATATTCGCTTCCGGTGAAATGAAAGGAATATAGGGAAGAGGATAGTTCATAAGAGCCCATGTCATTGCCATGTATATAATTTACTGCAGCACGCTGCCTTTAAAGACTGCCTGGAAGTTCTTCAATTGATACACAATATAGCAGCCTAGGTGATCCCAGGTGCCTGCTGGTGGACCCATATCACATCTATTTTGCAGCCTTGCATTGACGTTCTATCATCTTTCAAGTGAAATTTTAAAAAATTCAATTGATAAACCCTTTGTGGCTTAGATCCAGGATGGATAGGTCCAACCCCTTTGATTATGCTGGGAGGAACAGCTAGTTGTCCTCATTTTTGGATGGTCAACTGAGGCCTGAAGACATTGTTTTATCTGCCCTCTGGAACAATCTCCTATGAATAGTTCGTTTGTTTTCGACTCTAGTTGTCTCCAGCTTTGGGATGCTATCTGTGATGTATATTTTTATGTTTTAATTTTTGTTTTTTTCTCCATATTGTGAGCCACCATGAGTCTGCATATAATTGCAGCAAGGTATAAAAACAATAGACAAATAAATTACTCCTAGCCCAAATCTTTAAGAGGTTAAACCAGAATGTTAAATTGAGTTCACAAGCCAACTGGCAGGCTGTGCAGGTCAAGCAAGATAGCTACCATATATTCTGAACGTCTGACATGAATTAGTATTTTGGTTGCAGAATTATGCACTGATTACAGTTGTTGCAAGGTGCTTGCAGAATTTATTAGAGCAGTGCAATTCAGAAATGATTAGGTCATCAATTAGAGCAATAATTCGACTACATCAGAAAACGCTATGGTTGACAAACTAGCTAAATCTAAGAAAGAAATGTTCTTGCTATTGATAGCAATAGCAATAGCACTTAGACACTTAGACACCGCTTCACAGTGCTTTACAGCCTTCTCTTAGTGGTTTACAATGTCAGCATATTGCCACCAATTTGTGTCTCAATTTACCGACATCCAAAAGATGGAAAGCTGAGTTAATCTTGAGCAGGTCAGAATTGAACAGCTGGCAGTCGGCAGAATTAGCCTGCAATACTGCATTCTAACCATTCCGCGACCATGAATATTGAGATCTGTATTTAAAAGAATATCTCTCATTCTAGACCTGATATTCTATCTAGGGAATTATTATTATGTATATATCAAAACCAGACAGTGGAGCAAATCCAAACTCATATTAGATGATTTCCTTTTGTTTTGCCTGAATTATATTAGGAGTCCAGCATGTTTTTTGTCAGATAGAAATGAAAACTACCGGTATTTACATGTTGATAGCTCCTGATACTGTAGCTGACACAATATTTGTTGAAGGGGCCAGAGAATAAAAGGGTTGTGATTCTCAGTCCATGTGCCATTTGTCATCCAGAAGATGTCCAGTGTAGTTAGACCTTTTAAAGTCTAGAGCTGTCCTATGATACCTGCTCATATATCACATTTAACAAGACTACAGTTACTCAACTCAGAGGATCCAAATGATTTTAATGATCTCAATTTTCTGCATCGGTTTCATGGAGCAGTTATCTTACCCCATGTGGAGACTCAACTACAATGATTTTATCCTTGAGGTCAAAGAAGGATCAGGTACATAGAGGGTTGATTATTGGTTTCCCAGCGCTTCTGTACACATCCTCAGAGTAAACAAAGTGAAGATTACCCAATTTAATCTGAAAAACAGAATCCTTGGTATTTTCCAAAACCATCTTTGATTACTGTATTTAATTCCATGTAAAGCTGTTTACTTAAGCCTTTTCTTCACAAAAAGTCACTGCTGTCTACTCAGCTAGAAATAACTTCATTTGGCTTTGAGTAGACACATAATAGGATTGTGATATACATTATTAGTGTTTTGGAAATGTTTCTGAAAAAGCATTTTAATTCACGTAAAATACACCTCTCTGCTATTCATGGAAGCAGATTGATCTTTTTTCCTGAATCACATGTAGGCCTAAAAAAACATGTCTGGTTTAACCAGACCCTAAAGTTAATATGAATCGAAACTGAAATACAAAGCATTTCTTCATTTTCATTTTCCACAGATATATAAAGTATGTTTCCTGCATCTTTTATAGCAGGGGTGTCAAACTGCCGGCCCATGGGCCGGATGCGTCATGCAGAAGCTGCGCCCATCCCATTGACGGCAATGGCAAAACCGTCCCAATACGTTGCATGATGTCATGTGACGTCGCGAGTTTGAAATGTCTGTTCTATAGTTTCATTGAATGGGGGCTTTAGATCCAACAGCTGTAGCTGTGTATTTTGTTCCATGTAATTTAGAGATAGGTTCCTGGCTCAGCTGGCTTTGGTGAGAGATTATCTGCCATTAGGTTGGCAATGAATCCTAGCAACCAGCTACATTTCTGGATGATTTGTCCTCTCTAACGTAACCCTTCAGGCCTTCTAACAATGCATTAACTGCCACTGTAATTGAGTCCATTCAGCTTGCTGCTGGTTATCTTCTTTTTCCATGTATCTTTCTCAGGATTACGGACGTGGTCTTCCCATAATTATCCCCGACATGGTAATTTGAACCTGGTTTTTGTTCCTCTGAGAACTGTGGATTGATTTGTTCTAAGAGTTCAAAGGCATCTTTTCCATCCTGCCTCATCAAAGTCCAACTTTCATTTCCTTAGACATCACAAGGACATTTCCTGCATGTTTTTGATATTTGCATTTATGGAAATATCTGAGTATCTTTTCAAGGGTGTTATTGCAAATCTACCAGGTATTAGTTTGCGGTGTATTTTTTCACCGCTGGTTCCTTTATTGTCAATAATCAATCCTAAAAGATAGAAACTATTTACTCCTTCAGTATCTTCGTTGTTAATTCCAAGGCTGGTTATTGTACCTCTTGAATTTTGTTTGACTCCTTGGTTCTTAATCTTCTGTCAGAGCAGTGCCATCAGCACAGTGAAGGGTATGATGTTTGGAGTAGTTGGTACTGTCTGAGCTTGGTTGTTTCTTGCAGACATTTCATTACACCACTAGGTAACATCATCAGTGCTACTGAATATGGCATTTATTCCCTGTTTATATTTAATAGTTTGCCTTATCACTATTGGTAGGGATGTGGTTTTCTCCTTGGCAATTCCTTGATTAAGGTATTATTTTCTGCTCAATTGTTTATCTGCTTGATTGTTTGTCTCCTTGATAGTTCCTAGACTATGGTATTGTTTTCTAAGTAAAATAAAATATTAAAAAATTCTTGATCATGATTTGACTCATCTTTTGGTATAATCTAAGGTTTATTCCCCTTCATGGATTACTGCCTTGTCGTGGTGAAGGGGCTTGCGTAATTCAATGAAGCTATGAGCTATGCCGTGCAGGGCCACCCAAGACGGACAGGTCATAGCAGAGAGTTCTGACAAAACGTGATCCACTGGAGAAGGAAATGGCAACCCACTCCAGTATCTTTGCCATGAAAACCCTATGGACAGTACCAAAAGGCAAAACGATATGACGCTGGAAGATGAGCCCCTCAGGTCGGAAGGCGTCCAATATGCTACTGGGGAAGAGCAGAGGGCTAGTACTAGTAGTGCCAGAAAGAATGAAGCGACTGGGCCAAAGCCGAAAGGACGCTCAGCTGTGGATGTGTCTGGTGGTGAAAGGAAAGTCCGATGCTGTAAAGATTTTTTTCTCCATAGGAACCTGGAATGTAAGATCCATGAATCAAGGAAAACTGGACGTGGTCAAACAAGAGATGACAAGACTGAACATCGACATCTTAGGTATCAGCGAACTAAAATGGACAGGAATGGGTGAATTTAATTCAGATGACCATCAGGTATACTACTGTGGGCAAGAATCCTTCAGAAGAAATGGAGTAGCCTTCATAGTCAATAAAAGAGTAGGAAAAGCAATACTGGGATACAATCCTCAAAATGACAGAATGATCTCAGTTCGAATCCAAGGCAAACCATTCAATATCACAGTAGTCCAGGTCTGTGCCCCAACCACCAGTGCTGAAGAGGATGAAATTGACCAGTTCTATGAAGCACTACAGCACCTTATAGAACTAACACCAAAAAATGATGTTCTTATCATCATGGGGGATTGGAATGCTAAAGTAGGAAGCCAAAAGATAACTGGAATAACAGGCAAGTTTGGCCTTGGAGTGCAAAATGAAGCAGGGCACAGGCTGATAGAATTCTGTCAAGAGAATACGATGGTCATAGCAAACACTCTTTTCCAACAACCCAAGAGACGGCTCTACACATGGACATCACCAGATGGTCAACACAGAAATCAGATTGACTATATGCTCTGCAGCCAAAGATGGAGAAGCTCTATACAGTCAGTAAAAACAAGACCAGGAGCTGACTGTGGCTCAGACCATGAGCTTCTCCTTGCAAAGTTTAGGCTTAAACTGAAGAAAGTAGGGAAAAGCACTAGGCCACTCAGGTATGAATTAAATCATATCCCTGTTGAATATACAGTAGAGGTGACAAATAGATTTAAGGAATTAGATCTGATAGACAGAGTGCCTGAAGAACTATGGACAGAGGTTCGCGACATTGTACAACAGGTAGCAACCAAAACCATCCCAAAGAAAAAGAAATGCAAGAAAGCAAAATGGCTGTCTGAGGAAGCTTTGCAAATAGCTGAGGAAAGGAGGGAAGCGAAAGGCAAGGGAGAAAAAGAAAGATACACCCAATTGAATGCAGAATTCCAGAGAATAGCTAGAAGAGATAAGAATGCTTTCTTATATGAACAGTGCAAAGAAATAGAAGAAAACAATAGAATAGGGAGGACCAGAGATCTTTTCAAGAAAATTGGAGAAATGAAGGGAACGTTCAATGCAAAAATGGGCATGATAAAGGACCAAAATGGCAGGGACCTAACAGAGGCAGAAGAGATTAAGAAGAGGTGGCAAAATTACACAGAAGAACTATACAAGAATGAGCTTAACGTCCCTGATAATCACAATGAGGTGGTCACTGACCTCGAGCCAGACATCCTAGAATGTGAAGTGAAGTGGGCCTTAGAAAAGCTGAGCAACAACAAAGCTAGTGGAAGTGACAGTATTCCAGCTGAGCTATTCAAAATCTTAAAAGACAATGCAGTAAAAGTGCTACACTCAATTTGCCAGCAAATTTGGAAAACTCAACAATGGCCACAGGATTGGAAAAGATCAGTTTACATTCCAATTCCAAAGAAAGGCAGTGCCAAAGAATGTTCAAACTATCGCACCATTGCACTCATTTCTCATGCTAGTAAAGTCATGCTTAAAATCCTACAAGCTAGACTTCAGCAGTATGTGGATCGAGAACTACCAGAAGTGCAGGCAGGATTTCGAAGAGGCAGAGGAACTAGAGATCAAATTGCCAACATACGCTGGATCATGGAGAAAGCTAGGGAGTTCCAGAAAAACATCTACTTCTGCTTCATTGACTATGCTAAAGCCTTTGATTGTGTGGATCATAACAAACTGTGGCAAGTTCTTAAAGAGATGGGAGTACCAGACCATCTTATTTGTCTCTTGAGAAACCTATATGCGGGTCAAGAAGCAACAGTGAGAACTGGACACGGAACCACTGATTGGTTCAAAATTGGGAAAGGAGTCTGGCAAGGCTGTATACTGTCGCCCTGCCTATTTAACTTATATGCAGAGCACATCATGAGAAAGGCAGGGCTAGATGAATCAAAAGTTGGAATTAAGATTGCCGGAAGAAATATCAACAACCTAAGATACGCAGATGATACCACTCTAATGGCAGAAAGTGAAGAAGAACTAAAGAGCCTCTTGTTGCAGGTGAAGAAGGAGAGTGCAAAACTTGGGCTGAAACTTAACATTAAGAAAACCAAGATCATGGCATCTGGCCCTCTCAATTCCTGGCAAATAGATGGGGAAGAAATGGAGGTAGTGACAGATTTTATTTTCCTGGGCTCCAAGATCACTGCAGATGGGGACTGTAGCCAAGAAATTAAAAGACGCTTGCTCCTGGGGAGGAAAGCCATGGCAAATCTAGACAGCACACTAAAAAGCAGAGACATCACCCTGTCAACAAAAGTGCGTATAGTCAAGGCTATGGTCTTCCCAGTTGCAATGTATGGCAGTGAAAGTTGGACCATAAGAAAGGCTGAGCGCCAAAGAATTGAGGCCTTTGAACTGTGGTGCTGGAGAAGACTCCTGCGAGTCCCTTGGACCGCAAGGCGATCAAACCGGTCAGTCCTAGAGGAGATCAATCCTGACTGCTCTTTAGAAGGCCAGATCCTGAAGCTAAAACTCAAGTACTTTGGCCACCTAATGAGAAGGAAGGACTCACTGGAGAAGAGCCTAATGCTGGGAAAGATCGAGGGCAATAGAAGAAGGGGACGACAGAGAATGAGGTGGCTGGATGGAGTCACTGAAGCAGTAGGCGTGAGCTTAAATGGACTCCAGAAGATGGTAGAGGACAGGAAGGCCTGGAGGAATGTTGTCCATAGGGTCGCGATGGGTCGGACACGACTTCGCAGCTAACAACAACACAAGGTTTATTGGATGTTGACTTCTGTAGTGTCTTTGAATCTGTTCCTTGGGGTGCTTTAGCTTACTGTACCAATTTCTGGTTGGAATCTCTTGAATCTGGCGAACTTTTGGAAGATATGCTTATTTTTCCATGCCTATTTCTATTGTTGTTGTCTTCACAGATGTTATTGTACTGTTTCTTGTCTCTGCTAATAGCTTTCTGCTTTTTAAAAAGTTCTTATCTGAAATTTTATTTTTTTCTTCTGCTCCTTCTCTTCAATTTCCACAGTCTGTTCTGACATCCAGTTTGGTTTCTCCTGTTTCTTGATCTTTGGTAGTCTCATTTCACAATCATCCTATAACAAGTGCTTTGATTCTATGCCAGAGTTCTTCTAGTTTCCTATCAATGAAGTCCAGGACTTCAAAACTATTTCTCATGTTCTTGGTGGAACTTTGTTGTCTTTTTTTCTTTCACTTTTAGCTTAACTTGGAACTTGCACAAAATCAGTTTATAATCCATTGTATAGTCAGCCCCCAGCCATATTTTTGCTGTTATAACTGAGCTGTTTTCATTACCTTGTGCCAATAATATTGTTGATGTAAATAGGTGTCAGTTTGGTTGTCTGAAGATTGTGTTAGCAATGAAGAAAATCATTGTATTGGCAGAAACCAATGAGTTGTTCTCCTGCTTCATGTCTGTTTCCTAGGCCATATAATTCAACTACATTTTCCTTCTTACTCTTTCAGTTTTTGGACTTCTAAATGCACATCTTGTTAATTTCAAATTGAATTTGATAAAAAAAACTAATCAGCCATTTCTTTTGCATCAGAACTTGGAAAACAAAGTTGGATGAACCTAAAATTTGTGATTTTATTGTTTACAGTTTATTGTAATAAAAAACAAATGCTTATGCCCAAGGAAAGACTGTGCAGTGAAGAAATTGCCATCTTCAGCAAAAACTTTCTGCCCAGTAAAATAATGTCTAAGTAATTTGCGATTGTCCTCACTTGAAGCAATTTGCTTCAAGGTTGTACTGAAAACAGTCATTTGAAAACATGTTAGCTAGAATATATGTTAAGTAATTGATACATTTAAGGAACATAGTTTTCCTCAATTATAGTAATAATGCTTACTGTACAGTGGTTATTTTGATCAAATTGAGAGCCACTTCCACTAACTTGAATTCCATTGAATTCCATTCCATTTCATTTTGTTCTCTTGGACCATCATATACGGTAGCTTTGCAGATGACCTATAAAAATACTTGATTCATTTACAGGTGCGTTTTTGTGGTCAACTTATTTCAAATCTCTCACCCTTCCTCTCCTTTCTCTTTAAAAGAACTAAATACAGATTTGCTGTGTTATCCAATGGCTAAATGTGCAAATACTTCCTGCATTAAAGTAATCACCTGTGACTAAGTGTCTACTGGTAAGGAATTTAAAGGGACTTATGGTATTTTATAGTTTGTGGATGGGGGCAGAGCAGCAGGAAAACAAAGTCACTGCAGGACAAACCTGATTTTCTATTTTTAAACTTGAAGGGGAAGAATTAAATCTGAAATACAAGCAACTGCAATGCCAGCCAAAAATTATGGTAGGGCTTATATAATTTTTTTAAAAACCCACATATATTATAGTAATTAAAATAAGCTAAAAGTAATTTAAAGGGAAACAACTGGTTAGAATGCAATGTTGCAGGCTAACTGTGCCCACTGCCAGGGATTTGATCTTGACCAGCTCAAGGTTGACTCAGCCTTCCATCCTTCTGAGGTTGGTAAAATGAGGACCCAGATTGTTGGGGGCAATAGGCTGACACTGTAAACCACTTAGAGTGGGCTGTAAAGCATTATGAAGCAGTATATAAATCTAATTGCTATTGCTACTTAGTATCAATATGGGATTGAGTCCTTCAATTTGTCATTAAATCTAGATCATACATTGCTTCATCTTCCCATTTTTAGTATTAAATACTTATCAAAATTTGATAACTGGCTCGTATCTTGAATCCACTCCTTAAAATCTGGAGGATACGGTACATTTCTTTTCAGTATGTAAAAATATCCTCTTGGCCAACTCCAGACTTGGTAGAGCCACAAAACCTGCTCAACTAGTTTATACTTCCTTACCTCCTTTTACTTTTGCCTTTTCTATTTTAATGACATATTGCCTATTTGATAAGGTAGTTTCCTTTTTCACAGGCAATTCTTAAACAGGTTTTACCTTTATTTTAAACAACCCTCATCTTTATAACAGTGTAACTTCAGAAAAATGTAGGCCACGAAATTAATCAAACATATGTTTCCTTCTCACTCATCTTTCCTAAATACAATTCAAAGCCATGATCGTTTCAAATAACAAGAGCTGTTGCGTGTTTATTATGTCATGCTGGGGAAAGATATCAAGCAAGAATATATGTTTTATATTTTGGCTTATTGGATGCATTCCATTAAACCATAATGACTAGAGTGCTAGCTCTGTTCAATGGAACAAAATGTCTTCTACATAGTTTTATTATAAAGAATGACAACCTTTTGTATAATTGAAAAGAAATTGAACATATTTTGTGGTCCCTGAGTTATAGTTGAGTGTGAATTTGCAGAAAATTGTATATTGCTCTTTCTATGCATATAAAGTTGTTTCTCATTAATTTACCCAGGGTGTCACTTTGATAGGAAATCTTATCATTTAAAAAAAAATTACAGCTGCTATTTTTAGCCTAATCTTGTTTTTAGTTTTTACTAGCATCCTTGCATTATTTTGCTTCCACTTTTGCCTGGTCATTAGTAGCTTATTGTATTAATGATGCATTCATGTTTATTCTGTCTAGAATGTTGGATTGCTTTCATGCTGCAGTGTAGTATTTTTCAGTCTTATATTTTAGTAAAGATTTGCAGAAGTTGCCTTGAGGTATCTTGACATACTTATCAGATCAAATATCAATCAGTATGAATATTGAGCATAAATGAATATCAGAATGAATATTTTATAGCTTTTGTGTTCCTAAATTGATTTTTATTTGTTTTTCAGCCCGTAGAGGCCACAGATGATGCCTTCTGGGACCAGTTCTGGGCAGATACAGCTACTTCAGTCCAAGATGTCTTTGCTCTAGTTCCTGCTGCAGAAATCAGAGCTGTGAGGGAAGAATCTCCTTCAAATTTGGCTACTTTGTGTTACAAGGCAAGAATGAAGTTTGTTTTTTTTAAACTGTTGAAATTCAGTCATAGCAGGCCTATGGCTTGTGGGACACATTCGGCCCTTTGGCTGTCTCTGTCCAGCCGATGGTGGTAGTGACAGCAGGGACCATGGTGGTGATCTTATTAGTTTGATCCTCCACAACTGTCCCCGTTTCACATTTGGTCCCTTGGAAAAATTATTTGCCCATCTTTGAGCCATAGAATTGCCTGCTTAATATGTGGTTTATTTAGCAAAAAAAAATTCAACCAAGTTTAAATTCCTGTTACATTTTTAACCAAATTAAATAAGATTTCAATTTTGTGTCTAAATCCTATGCTTAGGAGTTTCTGTTTTTCTATACAGAAATGCACAAGAGCCATGTATAGCACTCCTGATTTCAACTGGGTTCACAATGAAGGACAGTAGTTGTTAAGTTCTTGTCCCCCATTGCCATTTTCCAGTAGAAACTCATTCCCAACCTTTTTGATCCTGAAGCTTGTTATTTTTATTTGGAAAATATTTTCATTGGAAAAATAGTACAATGAAAAATGCTAATCTCTGTTTTCTTGCACCCTGTTTCAAATTGAAATTTAAAATTTCAAGATTGTGTGGCTTAAGCATTTAGTTAATGCAGATTGCCTAATCTGTATTCCCTAAGCAAAAATGGGAATTGGAAATTAAAAATTATTAATGTAAATTAGTATTTTTTTTCTTTGCATATGCTTTCAGTTTCATCAGATTTTTACTTCATATTTTTTGCATTTATCAGAAGTAACTAGTTTCAATAATATTTCAGTATTCGGCTACCAAACATGGTAATATATACTTTCCAAGCAATGTGTACAAAACCCATATTATAGGAGAGTGTATTTTCTTTAACGTTTACTGTAATGTATTGGCCTCAACTGTTGATATCACTTGCTTAATGTGTGACCTTAATTGCTGTATTTAAGTGTAGGATTGCTTAACGGTTTCTGTTACTGCAACTCAGACTGTCTATCTCCAAGCTGATAATTATGTTTGGGGTGGGAAACTGTTATTTTAAACCTATTGGTTGCCACCTAGAGGCGAACTGTATATATAGCTGTTCAGCAGCCTCTAGTACTGCTTCTGTTGTGAGTTAATAAACATGCTTGCTGTTTCAACACTCTGCCTTGTCAATGCCTAAGCGAACTAAGAACATAACAGTGGCGACAAAGGTGGAATGTGCTGCTTAAATGAGAGAGCCTGAAGTCACTAGGGGGTGAGGCCAGCACAGAGCCTGTCAGGAACTACATTCCCACCCTTGGTCTGCCAGCAAGCCACGCTGGAGACCACCTTGCCCTAAGGATCCATCCTATGGCCTGCATAGAAGCCAGCAGCACAAGGCATTGCGAGCAAGAAGCAACTCACCATGGCGAAAGTTGGAAAACTGGAAGAATTCCATGTGGCACACCCAGAGAGATGGAGTTCCTATGTCTCTTGTGTCAAAAATTACCTCCGTGCTAACCAGGTCGGTGAAGACAGATTGAAGGCCGCGACACTCTTTAGCGTGTGCGGTCCAGCCACCTTCGATATAGCTGAGAACCTGGTCGCCCCTGCGCCGCTCGAGTCAGTCACCTACGTGGATCTGAAGAAAAAGCTCCATGAGGACACTGAGTGTATGGAAGACCCTGATTTGGACTTCGAAGTCGACCAAGTACAGAAGCAACCAGAGAAGGGACCATGGCCAGCTGAGACGGCAGTTCTTTTCTTAGATGCATGGGCTGTGGAGGCCGCCATTGCTGCTCAGAATACTGGTTCTGAACAGCAACGTGCCGGGCATGTGGCAAACAAGGCCACATTGCCGCCATCTGCCGTAGTCACCAGAGGGACAGTCCACCAGAAGACACATTCAGGAGAGGTATCTGGCCCCCGGGGCAACACCGAGGAGGGTTCTGCTTCAGCCGGAGGAGCGTGTTCCGCGCTGGTGCCCATCACCCCCTTAAGCAGAAGTTTAGACTCAAGGTCAAGCTTCAGGGAGTTCCATGCAACATGGAACTGGACACAGGCTCAGCCCTGTCTATCATTTCCTAAGGGACATTCAGGCATATTTGTAATCGCAGCAACAGAAGGGCCAAACTCCAGCCATCTAATCTACTGCTCACAGATTTCCAAAACTCCCATGTGATGGTCAAAGGCGAAGCCACACTTCTGGTACAATTCAAGGGTTTTGAGGGTCTACTAGATGTAGAAGTGGAAGGTGCAAGGCCAACGCATGAGCCTCATCGGCCTCGATTGGTTTGATGCATTGGGCATTCAAGTAACCGGCATCCACAGGACACAAGCGGCAGACCTGTCTTCAGTCTGCCAAGAGTTCACTAATGTTTTCAGCTCAAGTCTAGGGGAGTACAAGGGTCCTCCTATCACCCTCAAGCTTGATCCTATGGTAACTCCAATATGGATCAAGCCTTGTAGAGTGCCTTTCGCCCTCAAACCCAAAATTGACACAGAGCTGAACAAGCTAGTGAGACAAGGGGTATTGCAGCCCATAGACAATGGGTGTGGGAGACCCCCATAGTAATGCCACTTAAGGCCAATGGAGAGGTGCGCATATGCGCTGATTATAAGTGCACTATCAACAGGGCACTTCAACAACATGCATATCCGGTGCCAGTAGTCAGCCATATTTTGGCGTCACTGCAAGGAGGCCGCGTGTTCACCAAATTAGATTTGGCGCAAGCCTACCAGCAACTGCCTGTGGACGAGGCCATGGCAGTAGCCCAGACTATTGTCACGCATAGGGGGGCCTTCAAGGTTAAGCGCCTACAGTTTGGGGTGAGTGTAGCCCCAGGGCTTTTCCAGGGAGTGATGGAGTGAACGCTTAAGGGCATTCCAGGGGTATGCCCCTATTTCGATGATGTTCTCATAGCTGGGGAATCAGTGGAGATTATGGCTGAATGGCTTAAAGCCGTCCTTCAGTGGTTCCGTGACGTGGGACTTAAATTAAAAAAGGAAAAGTGTAAGATTGGGGTAGAGTCAACCGAGTTCCTTGGTTTCTGCATCGATGCTGAAGGCATTCATCCGGCAGACTCCAAGCTAAAAGCAATCCAGCAGGCCCCAAGTCCGAAGTCCAAGAGAGAGCTTCAGGCCTTTCTGGGCCTTTTGAATTTTTGCCATGCCTTCCTCCACACAAGGCTGCAGTGGCAGAGCCATTACACCAGCTCTTGGATAGAAAGGCTCAGTGGCAGTGGACCAGCATCCATGAGAGAAGTTTCAAGGCAGTCAAATCACTTCTGTCTTCAAACTCAGTCCTCACTCATTTTAATGAGAAGCTGCCTGTCTGCATCGCATGTGATGCATCCCCGTATGCGGTCGGGGCTGTGTTGTGCCACTTAATGGCTGATGGGAGGCAGACTCCCATCGCTTATTCCTCTAGACCCTGTCATCCGCAGAGCACAACTATGCGCAACTACACACAATTACGCCTTGGCCATTGTGACTGGAGTAAAAAAGTTCCATGACTACTTGTATGGCTGCCAGTTCACGGTCTTCATGGACCACAAGACACTTCTAGGGTTGTTCACCATGAATAAACGGACACCTCAGATTCTGTCTCCTTGAATGCTGAGGTGGTCTATCTTCCTTTCAGCCTACAGCTACAGGCTGATTCACAAACCGGGCAGAGAAATGGGCCATGCAGATGGCCTTAGGTTGCCCCTGCCACACGTAGTACCAGATCCTGCTCTGGCTGCACGCATCTTGGCTATCCAGGATTTGCCAGAGTCTCCCCTTCATGCTGGGGACGTGGCTGCTGAGACAGCTGACAAAACGCTTAGCTGTGTGTTGAATTGGGTGCACACAGGATGGCTGGACAAATGTCCAGGGCCAGAATTTCAGAGTTTCTTTATGAGGAAAGATGAGCTATCGGCTCATAAAGGGTGCATCCTTTGGGGAGTCGGGTCATAGTCCTGAGCTCTTTAAGGCCCAGGGTATTAGAGTCTCTGTACGAAGGACATCTGGGAATAGTCCACATGAAGGCATTTGCGAGGAGCTACCTTTGGTGGCCAGGGCTAGATAAAGCTGCTAAACTTGCCAGCAATCCAGGCCCGAGATGCCGCAAACCCCTGTCCACTGATGGGAGGACACACACACCCCGTGGTCAAGAATCCACATTGATTTCATTGGATCCTTTCAGGGACAGCTGTTCCTAATTGTGGTGGACAGTCACTCCAAATGGTTAGAGGTCGTACCAGTTCCAACTATGACTGTTGCCAGGACCATCCAGGAACTGCGCAGGATCTTTGCGACGCACAGGTTACCAGACATGTTGGTCTCAGACAATGGGGCCCAATTCACCACTGCAGAATTCCAGTCCTTCCCCAGGGCTAATCTAATAAGGCATGCCACTTCGGCTCCCTTTCACCTGGCCTCAAACGGCCAAGCGGAACGCATGGTCCGCACAACCAAGGAATCTCTGAAGCAGATTGTACAACTCCCTGCACCGCCATGGGCAGAAGCCCAGCCGAACTCAGTTGGGGCTGACACTTGATCACCAAGCTGTACCGGCTACACCCTGACCGATTTGCCTCGGACACAGCACAGTCACCACAAAATTTGCAAGTTGGTGACCGGGTTTGGGCCCAGAATTATGGGCAAAGGGCTTTGTGGGTGGTAGCCATGGTTGCTAAGGTGTCAGGGCCACTCTCCTATGAGGTGGTCCTGAAAGATGGGTGAGTCATTCACTGACACATTGACCAGGTGCATCGGAGGCTAGCAAACCAGTGGCTGGCTCAGGACACTCAAGAGGGCCACCCGCATGGGCAGCGTGACAGCGGCCCAACAGAGGAGCTTGCATGCTCCGACAGGACTCTCCGCCAAGGAGATGGGGGAATGGCTGTAGATAAGTTTTCCCTGGACACACAGTCTTTATCCGCTGAGCAGAACTGGCAAACAGTGCCAAGTGCCAGCCCAGCAGACTTTGCTTCACAAATGGACTTTGGCTTGGGCCTATCGGATCAGGCCAGCCAAAGGGACTCGAGTCAAACCCAAATCCACTGGGCCTCAGAGTCCTGGTCTACCCAGCCTGGCAGGTGAGAGGGTAGACTGGGAGGCTTCAGCAACCCCTAGACATTCGGGTCGGTCGCAAAGGCCGCCTAAGTATTTGCAGGACTATGTCAAGAATTTGAGAGGTTGAGCTATCTAGGGGGAAGGGGTGTATTGGCCTCAATTGTTGATATCACTTGCTTAATGTGTGACCTTAATTGCTGTATTTAAGTATAGGATTGCTTAATGGTTTCTGTTACTGCAACCCAGACTGTCTCCAAGCTGATAATTATGTTTTGGGCGGGAAACTGTTACTTTAAACCTATTGGTTGCTGCCTAGAGGCGAACTGTATATATAGCTGTTCAGCAGCCTCTAGTACTGCTTCTGTTGTGAGTTAATAAACATGCTGGCTGCGTCAATGCCTAACCGAACTAAGAACATAACATTTACCATAAATTGAACTGGGGAATCAGTTGATTGGTCTACCTTTATATGCCTGGGTGGAAATTTAGAGCTTTTATACCTGCCTGCAGAATTATATTCCTACAAACATTATGCATTCTACAGAAGCAGTATTTAGAGAACAAATTACTTTAGAATAATTGTGGGGGAAAAATATTGCACTCAGCATCCTCCTTTCTGAAAAGCACTGACGTTAAAAGCATCTCAGTCGCATATCCCTAAACAGATATCTATGCAGACAAGCTTGCCTCCAATTACTAAAAGCTCCATTTTGCTTCTTTTCCCCACATTTAAATTATATATGAACCAATGTGTCTTATCTACAAAGTCATAAAAGGTCCTCTGTTAAGGAGATTCAATTCTTTAAAGAATTTTCACAGTAATTTTCCTAGAGCAGGGTAGAAAGTGATGTTTTGATGTCATAGCTTAAATCTTAGAATTCTATCTCTCTCACACATTCAAGCCTTATATGCACACATACACAATCTCACATGAATCAAGCTGTCACATTCCGAGGGAATGTCTTTTTATGATTGAAAGGCTATGTCCAAAAGGCATGAGCAACAATATAAAATGATTGCCTATTCATTGTGGTATTAAGTCTTTAGTTGGTAATTCAGAAACCTAAGGTACTGGGTAAAAATTGTTACCCGCATACCAATAATTCTTGTCCTTTGCTTTATTCTAATTCACTCCAGGCAGTGGAAAAACTAGTGCAGGGGGCTGAGAGTGGTTGTCACTCTGAGAAAGAAAAGCAGATTGTCCTGAATTGCAGCCGTCTCTTGACCCGCATCCTACCATATATATTTGAAGATCCTGATTGGAGAGGTTTCTTCTGGTCAACTGTTCCAGGGGCGGGGCGAGGAGGGGTATGTATTTATTAAATTGCACTATTGCTTTTCTGGAGAGTGGAGAAGATGCAGAAGCCAGAGCTGTTCATTTATCAAAGGGAGTTAATGGGAATCTAAATGTCTTACCTGCTGGATTATATTCATTCACAGTGAGGAACTCTTAGCAGGCTTGGGCATATTTGGCTTGTGTAATTTGTCTGGCTCTGATCCTTTTAGATTTCTGTCTATTAGAAAAATGCTTCAATATCCTTGCATGGGAGATGGACTGAGACTCATGAATGGAAGGTTGATGAATGAACAGTCTGTTTTTATCGCAGGATTTTTATAGTACTATTAAAATTGAATTGTCACCTATGGAAATTTCAAGAGAAAGTTTTGGAACAGTAGCAAAAAGCAACCAAAGTTCAAATGAAGCCTGGACTATTTTAAAGTTAATTCTTCAAATAGGACTAAGAGACAAAAAAAATGAAATGAACAAACACAGGTTTTACACTAGAAAAACAGTGTAAACATATATGTGACTAAACATTCAATTATATAGGAGTTATTTTGACTTTCAGGAACAGTGGCAAATAACAAGCACTTTTAATATTTTCTAAGTCATACATAGACAGGACCAAAGAATCAAGAGGTCAGTAGTTCTACTGGTTCAGTCCATTTATACACTCTGTGAGGTGAAAAAAATATTTTCATAGTACGTAAAAATATTCCTATCCTATGTTCATTTACTGAACTGTAAGATCTTCTTTCTGTCATGGTTCTGCCTATCTTTGGAACTTGGATATTTTGTGGAAGCAAAGTCCAAGTCCATAACACTGTGTACATGTACTAACCTTTTATGTATGTTTCACTGCATGCTTTTATATTTATTCCTGAATATCCAGAATATATTCATTCTAAACCACTGCCTTTAATTGTTGTTCCCGGTACAGCAGTTGAAAGAGCTGTTTTACCGTACATGAATTTTAATAACTTTTGTTATAGTTGCAGCACAGGCTTGGGTATGTATCCCATTATTGGCTTGTCTAATGTGGAGGCATTATTTTTGTCTGATGGCTATGTATCCCTACTGTATCTTCTCTGCTTGCCTTATGTCTAGTGTCCTATCCTTAAAATTCTTGTCCTGTCCTTAAAATTCACATAGCAGTATATTGTGTGAATTGTGTGAGAACTGAAATTGATGCCTGTGTAGAGTTTTGTGATCAAAGTACAAGGTATGCACATTCACATAAAAAGTATGGTTATTGAAACATCAGGAACCATTATAACTCTGAAACAATATGCCTGAGGATTCGTTCAAAAACTGCTCTAGTCAGATACATAAAGTCTGAATCCAGATTCTTTTTTCACTCCCTCCCCACCAGTAATGATTTAATTATTTTTCAAAGGTTTTTTTTAATCAATTTTTTTTACCCACCTTTGGATCTTCTGGTTACTAAATAAATAAAAATGTTCATAGTTACTCTTTTGAATGCTCCTGACAGTAATTAAGAACATGTAATTACAATTGAGCAGCTTTCGTTCTATAGTAAAGTTAAAAATGTTTTGCTGTCATCTGGATGCACCTGTGTGAATAATTTTTCTCCTAGTTCCTGTCAAAGAATGTGACCTGAATTCAAATCTTGGTTCAAATGTAATCATTCAGACACTTTCAAGATGTGCCGATATGCATACACGACACTTGTAATATGATATCTTAGATTTTTTTTTCTTAATTTCGAAATAGTTTTATCAAATCAGCCATTCTTGTCAAATTCCCCTTACCAGGATGTAGCACAAGTTCCTGTCTTAATCCTCATAATTCTGTACTGAAACAGAAAGTGTGAGGGGACAAAAAAGCAAACAATCATTAATCAACATGAAAATAGAACAGAACGTTATTGCTTGTTCACTTGCAAATTGTCCTGACTGCAGCTATGACTTATGTATCTGCATTGGCTGCCAGCTCACTGGATTTTTCCTGCATCATATTCTACCTTGGAATCACTCAAAACCACACAGCTGATTTAAATGTGTTGCTTTGTAAAACATTTTAAATAATTAATCTAGCAGGTGGCAACCTCCAGCTGTCCTTGCTGATCTCAGAAGCTAAGCAGGATCAACCGTGGTTAGTACATAGAGAGGGGATAGACCAGTTTGGGAAATATGACCCCCCCCACCCCCGCATAAAAAATATGACAGTGTAAAAGAAGATCCAGTGCATAGAAGATCCAATTATTATGCTAAGTTCAACTCGAGGGCTTCTTTATTATTTTACTAAATATAAAAGCAAGAAAATGCTTGATATTTGTTAAATAACGGATTAATCTTCACTCAGTAAATTCCCATAAATACACTTCTAGTTCTATTGAGCTGAGCAAAACTTAAAAGTGTACAATAATGATAGTGTTTTCTGTTTATTTTACTGAGCAGGAGAATCTAATGTAGAATTGTAACCAGTTATTAATCAGTGCTGAACAGCGTTTTTTTTCTCTGTGGCACGGCTTTGTTTTAAATATTCTCATTATTATGGGGTTGATGAAGTCATAAAATGATCTCTTTAGTTAACTGATTCATGCTTCTAACCTTTAAGATTCTAAGGCTCCTTTTTCCTTCTCTAATTTGAAAGCTAAATGAAAGTGTCTGCAGTTGATTTTTTTTTAATGTCTTGCAACTGTTTTTGCATTTGAAACGCTTTTATTAGATGTTCTGATGTGGCACTAGATAGCGTCAGATCAACAGAGGTTATTATTATAATCCAGTCTGCTTGCTGTGAGTGAAAGTCTCTGTGTCATGCACAAGCTGATCCAGCCTGGCTGTCACAGATAAGCACCTGTCATTTTTTTCAGCATGGGTAGAGGACAAGAATATGAGATCCGGGATGAGTATGGAGTGGGGGGGCGAATGAGCTAGAGACCTGCTGACGAGGATATATGGTTCCCTTGGAAACTGTTGTAAATGTGGAGTGAAGCGTCAGCATTGAGACAAAAGGACGGAACTTGATTTGAAAGCCTTGAAGCACTCGGAGTGCTCTGCAGGAGGATATCTTGGTCTCAGCAAGATGAGAGCATCTCTTCTCTAAGTAATCTCTACTTCTATTGTATATTGGTCACACAGGCTGCACCAGACCAAATGAAGTTGCAGGCTTTGCTGAAATTCTGTTTGTGTGAAAGATAATGAATCTAAATTATAGTTACAAGGATCAAACTACAGTAATTTATAGTCATGGTAGTTCAGTCTGCTTAAATTTTGCCCCGAGTAGTGCGTATGGGATAAATCTTACAGTAAAGGTAAAGGTTCCCCCATGCATGCGTGCTAGTCGTTTCCAACTCTAGGGGCCGGTGCTCATCTCTGTTTCAAAGCCAAAGAGCCAGCGCTTGTCCAAGGATGTCTCCATGGTCATGTGGCCAGCATGACTAGACGCCAAAGATGCACGGAACGCTGTTACCTTCCCACCGTAGTGGTCCCTACTTTTCTACTTACATTTTTACGTGCTTTTGAACTGCTAGGTTGGCAGAAGCTGGGACGAGTAACAGGCGCTCACTCTGTTATGCGGCACTCGGGATTCGACCCACCAAACTGCTGACCTTCTGATCGACAAGCTCAGTGTCCTAACCCACTGAGCCACCGCATCCCTCTAAATCTTACAGTATCTATAGTCTAATGAAACTTCTGGCTTGTGTAAATGCCATTTTTCTATGTGTTATAATACAGGTAGTCCTTGACTTGTAACAGTTCATTTAGTGACAATTTAAAGTTACAGTGGCACTGAAAAATGTGACCATGTTTCACAGTTATGACCTTTGTAGCATCCCCATGATCATGTGATCAAATTCAGATGCTTGGCAACTGATGCATGCTTATGATCATTGCTGTGTCCCAAAGCCATGTGAATCACCTTTTTTGACAAGCAAGCTCAATGGGGAAGCCAGATTCACTTAACAACCGGGTTACTAATTTATAAACTGCAGGGATTATTTACTTAACAACTGTGGCAAGAAAGGTCATAAAATCGGGCATCACTAACAACTAATTTTGAGCTCAGTTGTGGTCATAAGTCGAGGACTACCTGTATGACATCAAGTATTAGTATCAATGCTGGCTTAATAAATAGTTGAAGAATTATCATCCAGATTTTCCTACCCTCCGCCTTATGTTAGCAGTGGTCTGCAATGATGTAAGGTCAGATATGAATTGTTGCAACTTATTGCTGATTTATAGGGAGATGACGATGATGAAAATGCCAGGCCACTGGCTGAGTCACTGCTTCTAGCCATTGCAGATCTGCTCTTCTGTCCAGAGTTCACTGTCCAGAGCCATCGAAAAAACAATGTGGTAAGTCAGACTTTGGTTGTTTAACATCTAGTATGACAGCCTCAATATTTAAGATGGCCAAGGTCAACTGTCAATAGAAAATGTTTACTGCTATAACAATTTTTTGTATACAGTCCAGTGCAGTCGCTGAGCTGTCTGGATTAAGTTGGAATTTTCAGTAAGTGAAATAGTGGTTGCCCTGGGCTATCAATCTCTGTTAAAGATGGTGACCAGCTACTATGGAAAATGGAGGAATGGGCAATTCTGACCCATGTGATTCATTTATTTCCATTTTTTCTATTCATCAAATTTATATACTCCCCATCTAACTATCGAAGTGGTTCTGAATGGTTTACAGATAAACTATAAAATCCATACAAAAGAGTTAAAAAAACAGTTAAAAAGACAGGAGTTAAAAAACAACAACAGAGGGAATGATTTCAAGTCACCAATCACCCCAGGGATCCCCTTGCCAGTTGACAGAGCCAGTTTTTAACACTCTTCCAGAAGGCCAGAAAGATGGGAGCCGCATGTCAGGGGGCACGATGTGCCATGGGACAGGGGCAATAATAGAGAAGGGTCTCTTCCTGGACCCTGACAGTTGAAATTCTGTAGCTGTCAGGGTTTGAAACATGCCCTTCCTGCCCGACCAGATGGGAAAGGCTGATGTAATTGGGATGAGGCTGTTTCTCAGGTAATCTACTCCCATGCCGTGGAGAGTTTTAAAAGTGATCACCAACACTTCAAACTGGACCCTGAAGCAGAGATCTTTCATATGTGCACCTAGAAGTGCCCCAAACTGTTTATGCCATTGCATTCTGTAGACACCTTTTAAGGGTACCCTTTATGGAGCACTTTGCAGTAATTCACATGGGAGTTGATCAGGGCATGACTTGACTGAGAAAATTTTGGATCCCTGATGGCTTATCTCTCAACAGAAGTAGCTATACCAACTGGGAACCATTGCTGCTGCTGCTGCTGCTATTATTATTATTATTATTATTATTATTATTATTATTATTATTATTATTATTATTATTATTATTATTATTATTATTATTATACATACTGAGATTAGGTTCATGTTGCTTTTCTAACCATCTAGGATTTTAAATCAAGAGTTGACTTGTAAAACTTATAGCTTGTTATAATAGGAGCAACATCAGATTCTGGCTTGCATGTAACACTAAAATCAAATCATGAGCGGGGATTTGATAATAGAAAAGCCAGTAAAATCTGTGGAACAGTATATTTCTTAATAACAACAAACCAGAACTCTTCAAAATTCTGACTTACTCTGAATTTTGTCACCAATCTTGAGGGGATTTTAGAAAGAAGAGATACTACTGCAGTGCAATAGATTTTAATCTTCCTTTCTTGCATTGCTTTGCATTGCCACACACAAACATAATATGCAATCGTAAAGAAGATTTTTAAAGCATAGCTATTATTGTCTATGGACACTATGGAGGAGAAGATTGTGAGTTCAATGCTTGTAGTCTTGGTCTTTGTGGGGAAGTTTACTTGTAAGTTTTTTTCCCCCACAAGTATAGAAAACTCTTGCACAGTATAGCAAACCTGTAGAACTGGACTCTGCAAAATAATGACTCATATATCTCTAGGCCACAGTATGACTAATTCTGAAACAACCCCCCCCTTTTATATTTGGGATGCTTTTGATGATAGGACCTTCCTCAATATGTCAGCTCTCACTAAGATTAGCCAGAAATATTGAAAAGACCTGTGGAAACTTATTATACCTTAGTTTTTGCAGGCCAAAGTTCACCTCATCAGAAGCATAAGGTGTAATCTGGGTGGATGTTTGTTGAACTATTTTCACTTAACTCTTTTTAATATGTTTATTGTTTTATTTAATTGTTGCAGACTGCCCAGAGTCACTTTTTGTGAGATTGGCAGCCATATAAATTTGATAAAACAAACAAACAAACAAACGAATGAATGAATGAATGAATGAATGATAAACAAAAAGATGGATATTCCCTCATCTCTAAGTGCTCTAAACCTGCTAAAGACCCCTGCCTTGTGATCTCCACGCAAGTAGCAACTGCTTGGAGCACTTGTGGGTGGTCTCAAGTTTTCTCCTAGTTTGGAGAGGAGTTACAAAGAGCTGGTTTACTTGCTGGCTTTTCATTCTACTGTTCTGCTACTAGGGGAGCCATCCTCATTCTGTCATTATGGATTTTTGATGTTTATTGTAATATAATACGATGCTCTGAGTTTCTCCATATGAGACTTTTATTGTGCAACCACTATGCCTCATTCTCACAACACTGTAAACATCTCATGTCTCTCTATGCTTCTTTCACCTTTCTTCTTATTGTAGAAAATCCATTAAGGTGGGAAAGACTGCGTCACATGATTTGAATTAGTAATGCTAAAAGCATCCTCTAATTCTGTGATGCCGATCGTTGTTTTTTCCACCTGCAAGAGAACTGAGAGATTTGGTCTAAATCTTCATAATCCTATTCATACTTTTTACCTGGAAGGTTTGACAGTATTTGATGTGTTAATTTCTTTTTCTTGTCCAGGACACGGCTGAGGATATCCATGCAATTGATAGTTGTGAATACATCTGGGAGGCTGGTGTTGGATTTGCTCATTCACCGTCACCCAACTTCAGCCATGATTTAAATAGGTGAGGACATCAGCAAATGACAGATCAGGCTAAAGGGAAGTTTATGAATGTAATTGTGGCAAGATCATGAGCATTATGTACAAAGTAAAATGCTCATCCGTGACTAAGGAGACACATTTTTTAAGGTGAGTTGGGCTGAGAGACAGTGATTGGCCCAAGGTCAGCCAGCCAGCTTTTATGCCTTATAAATGACTGCATAGTTTATTATCCTTTACTTCTTTGTTAGTTTTCTGTACCTACTGTACACAAATTCTGGGATGGGGCTAAGCGGAATATACACTTGAATAAGTTGACTGTGAGGTCTGAACAACCAGATCCACAGGTGAAGACTTCAATTAGCTGTTTTATTGCTCAAGCCCAGGGGTGTTCAAACTTGGCCCTTTTATGGCTTATGGACTTCAACTACCAGAATTCCTCAGCCAGGCACGCTGGCTGAGGAATTCTGGGATTTGAAGTCCACAAGTCATAAAAGGGCAAAGTCTGAACACCCCTGCTCAAGCCTATACACAGGAATATTCTCAGATTGATGGTTTGCACCTGGGTAAGACTAGATAAGGTTCAATGGCATTCAAGGGGGAGATCAGACTTCACCCTTTTGTATCCACATAGGGATTTATTTCCCCATTTGACTCCTCCCCCTGGCTTGATAGTCTCTCTCCAATAGTGACATTTTGTAGGAAACATGCTTGTAGCGAACAAGGAAATGTTTTTGTGCCTCCTGATGGCTAAAAGGACTTGAATTGCACAGTATTTCTTTAAGAAGTCTTACTGTAAGAATACCTCACTCTAGTTTTAGCACAATTTTTTTAAAACAGTTTAACAAACGTGCTCCTGCAAAATAAAGAAGAAGGTGCCAATAATACCCTGGAAAAAAAAATCATGACTCTGTGAATAATAATTAATATTCCTGCTGACTGAAATGCTTTACAGGACAGAGCTACTGAAACTTCTGCTGACCTGTTTCTCAGAGGTCATGTACTTGCCTCCCTCCTCCGATAGCAGTAACACTAATCCCTGGGTCCAGTTCTTCTGTTCCACAGAGAACAGGTGAGAAATTGCAAATTGCATGTGATAGATGCTTTGAAAGACTTTTATTTAATCTAAACCTTCTATTAAAAAGGGTTGCATATATATGATAGGCGTCATTCCATTTCTCCTCACTTTATGCCTCCTGTTATTTTTTTTCCTTATTACTTCAGTACATACATATGTCTTTAGAGCTATGTTTGCCTAATTGGAGCCAACCAGCGTTTGATCCAGATAGTGGATGGTTTTGGAATACTAGAGTACATCCACACAGCTGCTAACCCTTCCATGATAGAGTCAGCAGAAAAGCATGTAACCCCAGATCTTGCTGCCACTAGCTCACCCTAGTAGTACACCAAACATTTGTCCTTAAGACAGAGGCACTCTAAAACAAGCAGTTTGCAATAATTAGCAAATTGTGCAGTACGAATGGATTCTTTTTATTACAAATTGCATTGAAGAAATTTTTTAGAAAGAGTTGGGTTATTTTTTTAAATATCTGACAGTGGCTGATTCTTCTGCAGACACCCAGCCATAGTGGAGAGCAAAGTAGGATATTCTAATCTGTATTATCAATCAGATAGCATATTATCTCATTTATTAAAATAACTAAGAATAATAACCTCAAATGCGTTTTTCTTTTCACTAATGAATGTTGCTGAGGAATAAAAACATTATTTAATCAGTGCAAATAAAATACAGTAAAGGCTTGTTCTTTGTTGGAAAGCTTTTAACACTTCAGGCTTCTGAGGCATTGTTTTGAGCATGTTGGATCCTCTTCTAGGCATGCCCTTCCGCTGTTTACTTCCCTCTTGAATATCGTCTGTGCTTACGATCCAGTGGGTTATGGGATCCCCTATAACCACTTGCTCTTCTCGGACTATCGTGAACCACTGGTGGAGCAGGCCGCTCAAGTCCTTATAGTCACATTGGACTATGACACTTCTACCAGCTCCAGTCCCACAGTAGACGGCACTACCACTGGGACAGTCATGGATGATACCGATGTGAGTTGCTCCCTGACTTAGCTGTGTTTATAATGTGAGGAGCGGCAGATATGTGTATAAAATTTCAACAGGCTTTCTTAAAGCAAATCAGCATTCAATGGAAGCTTTTATTGTACATAAGCAACCCTGGCAAGATGGTGCTAAATTCTTCTCTCAGATGGAAGCTTTCCTTGGCACCCAAGAATCCAGATAATTGGCCTGAAACATTTGAACATTTGTTTGGGCTCAAACCTGAAAATGGATTTTTGATTTCATTCTGAGCAAGCATTTATCAAGTACAGGTAGTCCTCGACTTACAACCACAACTGAGCCCAAAATTTCTGTTGATAAGTGAATCTTGCCCCATTTTATGACCTTTCTTTACCCAGCTGTTAAGTGAATCACTGTGTTAAGATAGTGGCACAGTTGTTTAGTGGATCTGGCTTCCCCATTGACTTTGCTTGTCAGAAGGTTGCAAAAGGTGATCACATGACCCTGGGACACTGCAACCGTCATAAATATAAACCAGTTGCCACATGTCTAAATTTTGATCACGTGACCTCAGGAACACTACAATGGTCGTAAGTGTGAAAAATGGTGATAAGTCACTTTTTTCAATGCTGTGATAACTTTGGTCACTAAATGAACTGTTGTAAGTTTTGAGGACTACTTGTATCTTAAAGCAATGTGATGGATCTTAGACATTGTCTCTTAAGTGCTTAAAGGTGTACATTTGCTTTCTTAATACCAAACTGATTAGAATTTCTTTTCCATGTGCATATTTATTAATTCAGACCTTTTCATTCACTGCATTACTGGCATAAATATTTACATTTTCTTCTGTTTCCTCACTGTACTGCATACTGGAGAGAGGTATTCATAATATCCATGAATGAACAGAGACGTGGGCACTTAAGGCATTTGCTTTCTGATTAAAGCAAATGAACTAATTAATCTATGCTGTATTTAAAAAGAATTATGAAATATCAAGCCTATTTTTATTTATTTCATAAAATGATAAGCAGCCATTATATCCTAATGCTTAGCATAGTCAAGGGTCTCCAGATGTTGCTGAATTATCACTCCAAGTACCCTGCCATTGATTGTCCCGATTGAGGCTCCTGGGAATTGTAGTTCACCAATATCTGGGATCACAGGCACCAGATATAGTTTAATATTTAACATTGCATCAGGGTTGTTTGACTGATTTAGTGACAGTGTCATTTGCCAATGAATTCAGAGACAAGCGTACATATCCTGAGGGTGTTTTAAATCTAAGAAACATTTACTTGGTTTCTTTCAATGCAGCCTCCAGGACCAGACAACCTGTTTGTCAATTACCTGTCTAGGATACACAGAGAAGAGGTAATGTATCAGATTTTTAAAAAGCTCTATTGGCTTAATCTTAGGTTTCCACACTGTAACTTATTTATGTTTTTTGTGTTGTCAGGATTTCCAGTTTGTTTTGAAAGGAGTGGCTCGTCTGCTCTCCAACCCTTTGCTCCAAACTTACCTGCCAAATTCTACCAAAAAGATCCAGTTCCATCAAGAGCTCCTGGTTCTCTTCTGGAAACTCTGTGATTTCAATAAGGTTCTGTCTTTTGTCGCTGGCATTATTAAAGAATTGGGTTAGGAAAGATTGCAGGATCTGGGCCTGTTAAATGAACACGTGGGAGAATCTTGGTGATGGTGAGCTGGTCAACAGTAACAATTTTGGATTAGAAGAGAAACAAATGATTGAAAAATCGGGTTATGATGCAGCAGTGAAATAGTTGTTTGGAGTCACTGACCCATTGCTGATGCTGCCTGTGTTCAGATATCAGGCCTGTTGAATATCCCTGAGAAAACGTCCGCCTGAAAACAACCTACATAGGGAAATTATGATGCTTACCTGCTCTTTGATGCCTTCACAGCAAAAATAAATCAGGAAAAGATCATGGTTTTTGTTCAAGAGATTTTTTTTAATCCCAAGATTGCAATTTTCTCCAAGTCTGCTGAGAAATAATCACTTTGAGTAAGCCGAACTTTCTTCCTCCACAAAATCCTCAGCTTTGCCCTCCCTAATGCAATATTTTTACAGGCCTGCTAGAAAACATTAATAAACATGCTGTTACTTGTAGTTCCTATTGATCTAGTTTTATTTTGTACAGCTTTCATGACACTCCCCACCAACTTAGTTTAATTGTTCTTTTTCTTTTTCAGAAATTTCTCTTCTTTGTTCTGAAAAGCAGTGATGTTTTAGATATCCTGGTGCCAATCCTCTACTTTCTTAACGATGCTAGAGCAGATCAATGTAAGTTTGGTTTTATCTGTTTTCAGAACTTATGCTGGGAAAATTTAATTCAGAGTCTTTCCAGCTGATTCCCTAGTCCTGAGATTAATTCCATAAATACAGATTGTATTTGGATCCAAGTTCCTGGATGTTTGGTGCTTATTTACAGTGAATTGTTTATAGTGCTTATTTACAGAATGACAAATCTGGCATTACTAACTTATATAGCAAAAGGTGACATAGCAAACAGCCTCTCCAGTTACTGTTTTAATATAGGTAAAATTGTATCTTGACTGCAAAGGCCCTGTTCCAATACTCCCAACTGATATCTGTGGTCTTTGTCATCCCAAGGGCATGGTTGGATAGCATTGGGTATCCTGTGGCTCCTATTTTTTTGTGACCTTGAGAACTTGACTTCTTCAACAGATTTAACCTTTTCTGCAATTTAGAGATAGGAAAAAATAGAAACTGTAACATAAGCCTGAGGTTAACTGTGAAACACTAGGAAATCGAAGAAACCCTCTGGTTCATGATGCATACAATGTACCGCACCAATTTTACATCATTGAACTATCCCTTTGTAGCTTTCTTCATAGCATTAAGTGCAGCTCTCTGCCATTAAAATGTTGCCCCCCCTCTCTCTGTGCGTGCACACAGACACATAGATACAGACACACAGACATACACATGTATGTATATACATATACACATACTGACACAGACACACAGACACACAAGACACAGACACACAAGACAGATACACACAGACAGACACACAGACACAGACAGACAGACAGATACACACACACACACGCACACACACACACACACACACACACACACACACAATCTCTTGATAGGATTTGATAGGTGAATAAAAATGCCAAACCTGATCTTAACATTTGGCTGGTTGTGCAAACAGCAATACTGGATAATAATAATGTTAAAACATACCAGGGAAATGTGTTTGTTTATAGGCTTTAAAGGTCAAAAGAATGAATTCAAATAAGACCACAAGCTATTTCCATGTCACTTTGTGGGACAGATTAAGATCAAAGTAATTTCTGAGATCCTACTTGGAGAGGGGCCAGAGCTGAGTAGGGACCAAAAGCAACCACACGTATTTATCCACATATTGAGTGATATGGGTTACATTTGGACTTCTGCTTAAATTGCATAGCAACAGATGCAAGCTGCTTCCTGACGTTATACTGTGTGCTGGACAGCAGCATGGGTGATATTGAACCATACTTTTTTTTTTAATACCACAGTGAATGAGTGAGATATTTATGTTAGTAAGCATTATATTTTGTTTTTGATCTGCTATTGTTAATAGTTGGCGTGCCCTCTGGCCACTGACAGATTTAATTTTGGCGCCATATTTTTACAGCTCGAGTTGGTCTTATGCATATTGGTGTCTTCATCTTATTGCTGCTGAGTGGGGAAAGGAATTTTGGTGTCCGCCTCAATAAGCCATATTCTGTACGAGTACCGATGGATATTCCAGTCTTCACAGGGACACATGCAGATCTTCTCATCATTGTGAGTCTGGAATTTGCTACCAGTATCTTTGCTCATAGCAGAGAACCTAGCCACTGTAAAAATAGTATGGCAACTCTGCAATCTTTTGTTTAATTTCTTACTTTCATTCCACCCTGCAGGTTTTTCATAAAATCATCACTAGCGGACACCAGCGGTTGCAGCCCCTATTTGACTGCCTCCTTACCATCATAGTGAATGGTAAGTTGCCTACTCTACAGTGACAGCCAAGCTGAAAATCTTAATATAGATTTAAAATATACTGCTCAAAAAATAAAGGGAACACAAAATAAGACATCCTACTATTAAATACAGTACACTGTGTTGTTTAAGTGTTCCCTTTATTTTTTTGAGCAGTATATATTTTTATTTTCAAAACCTTGGGAGCAAATAGTGCAGCGTGGTTTTCCTTTAGAATTGAAACCCGCATAGTCGTGCATGCAAGGCTTACCGTGTTTAGAAATTTAATTTTAGTACCCAGGACTCTTTTTGGAGGTAATTGTTGAAAAAACTAGGAGATATATGCGTAGTTTTGAACCTCTCTTGGTTTTACTTCTGTCATTCAGAGCTGACATAATTTTAAAAATAGTTGAGGAGTTGCTGTAATACTGCCTTCTTCTCAGTAGATGGCATTTGTTTTCTTTACCATTATGATGTAGCTGTTCAAGAGTTCAGTGAACTTGGATATTATACTACTGTTATTTCCCTTTATAAAATTAATTTGTAGTGCCTTCCCATAGCAAGTGTTAAAATATGCATTGTGCACAATAAGTGTACACGATCTATATCTTAACTGATTGTACACTAAGGTGTAATTATAATGGATATTTGATCTCCCTAAATGACTTTTTAATTTTTTTCTGTCTTCTAGTATCACCATACTTAAAGTCTCTTTCCATGGTAGCAGCTAACAAATTGCTGCATCTATTGGAAGCATTTTCAACTACTTGGTTCCTTTTCTCCATGGTCCAAAACCACCACCTTGTCTTCTTTTTGCTGGAAGTCTTCAACAATATCATCCAGTACCAGTTTGATGGTAAGTGGCTGATCAGTGACAAAAAATTATCCCTCTCTGATAGTTTAATCCAGACATGTCAAACTCGTATGTCACATGACATCACGCAACGTATCGGGACGGTTTTGCTATTGCCGGCAATGGGGTGGGCACGGCTTCCGGATGATGTGTCCAGCCCGCGGGCCGGCAGTTTGACACCCCTGGTTTAATCTATCCAAGAATAAATATTCATCTAGGTATAAAGTATGAAGCTTCCTTATCAAATATGGTGCAAATATCCCTTCTATCTTTTTTAGATTTGTCATTTCTCGTTAGTAAAATATAATTCTCACTTACATTTGGAATGAACTATTTTATGGTTTTGTTTTTATGTAAATTTGGTCCTTTATTTTTTTAAATTGGAAAAGGAAGCTCCTGTTACTGATAACTACTGTTGCCTATATAACACTCCTTGCACATTACTTTATGACATTTTTAAACTACAAAGTGCAATTTAGTCCTCTTTGGATTTTTTTACTTGTTGGTGAAACCTTTTCATATATATGCTTCTATAATTTTCACTCTATAAGTAGGAACTAAGTCTGAGAGGCCATGAATAAGCTAGACTCTCAATAACTTGTTAGCCAGTCAGAAACTCAAATATGCCTGAAATCCTAAATCTTACATGCTGGTAGATGTAACATAAGCATTTTTTTGTTTTAGGATAATGTTTAGAAATATTTCTTTATATAATTTTGATGGCCAGAGTTCTGTAAGAGATAAGTTATCAGTTTTGTAATAGAGAGCTTATCAGTTTATTCTTTTGTAGCCCAGTAATCTAGGGTTGATTCTAAAAAGTAGAAGTCATCACCTTAAGGAACAACCATTCAAAAACTTCAGGCTATAATTTGACTAACATGAAGAAAGGAGCTAAGGTTGGGGGAAGAGAATAACGCCAAACTTCTATTTCCTGAGCATGAGCTGAGCATATAGTTCTAACTATAGTTAATTTCTCTTCCTTTCACATTTAGGGCTATCAGATCTAAGCTGCAAAAATTGAGAGAGCCATTAAATTGTAGGAAACCATTGATTACTTGGTTGTTGTTTTTTTGCTCACCTATCCACGATCTACAGATCTTTTTCAATTTGTGTTTCCCAATAATTACAGAAAGTTAGAGATGTTATTTTTCTTCTCCTGTGTTGTTGTGATTTCCTAGGTAATTCCAATTTGGTATATGCCATTATTCGCAAGCGCAATGTATTCCATCAGCTAGCCAATCTACCTACTGACGTGCAGTCCATCCAGAAAGCTTTGCAACGCAAAAAGAAAGCTCCTGAGCCCATTTCTCGTACCAACTCTCAGGAGGGGATGTCCATGGAGGGATCCCGGCCTGCTGCACCTGCGGAGCCTGGAACACTAAAGGCCAGCCTCGTAGCGACTCCAGGTCAGTCCAGAGTATTTGTGACCCTGAAGGTCACAAAAGATTTTAATTTAGTCCAGAAGGTAGACTGGATAAGCCTTTGATGGTTTAAGACCTGAATCTAGGTTTCTGATAGTAAAGAATTTTTATTTTGTGATTTGTATGGCAAGTGATTATTATTTATTTCTTATCTTTCACTTTCATATCGTTTAATTTTTATTTTGTTAATTTAGGATTCTCCTTTCTTAAAATCTATCGGGCTGTCTGGAACAAGTAAAAATAAATGGTAGTTGTGTCATAAAAATACAAAATATTTTTTTTTTAAAAAACAAGTTTTATTAATTTTCTAATTTTACATCCAAATATTTATGAAGCAGTGGGGTGATTGGGTAGTCAAAAGTCCAATAGCAAAATCTTTTTGTACATAGCTCAGGGTACATCAACAAAAATTCCCTCTCCAATTCCCTTAGTTACAATATCAAAATCAAATTAATACATTTCTAGTTGTGACACAGTCAATTAGAGCAATTATCAATACATTTTCACATACACTTATTCACGTCCTGTTTTTAAATTTTATCTAATTTCAATACAGTGCTCCAAATTAGCCTATAGTATCTAAAGACTTAGTTTTCGGGTAACTCACATTTCCCCTATTTCATTATGTAGTAATTATCATATCTGAAATACGTACATTGTTCATTCAAGTGCATTCTTATTTTATTTCAAAAAACATATTCTATTTGTCATCTTAGTGATACTTCAGTGATTAAAAAAGTATCTTTTATTGTGTCATTCCCAGTTCTATAATATAATTCAAGGTTATATTCTAGAATCTAGTAGGTAATTTTCATTCCCTTAAAAATCTAGATCCTAAATATAAAATCATTTTATATCTTTTAACGATCCCCTTGGCCCATTAAAAGAGATTTTAAGTTCTGTTATTACAAATATATTATTTTAAACTTTTTTTATTGAAAAGTTTTACAATACATTTTATATTTAACAATCCCTCCCCCCCTCCCTCCCCCACCCCATCCTAGCCCTCCCTAACCCTCCCCCCCTTCCCCCCTCCCCCCTCCCCGACTTCCCAGAGCTAAATACAAGGTATAAAAGCAAAAAGCAATCATAAACAACCATATGCTAACAACAATAAACTATTAAGTCTATCGCACTCTAGCTCATATGAAATGACTACAAGCAATACTAATATTACATTAAAAAAAGAAAAAAGAGAGAAAAAGAGAAAACTTATTCAAATGCTAAATGAAACTTTTTAGTCCCATATTTGTTCTGGATATAATCAATCCACTTTTTCCACTCCATAGTATAACGTTGTTGCGAATGATCTTTCAAATAAGCTGAGATCTTTGCCATTTCGGCCAGGTCAGAAACTTTTAGAGTCCATTCTTCTATAGTCGGAAGTTCGTCCTTCTTCCAATATTGACCTATTAAGAGTCTTGCTGCTGTAATTAAATTCAACATCAACTTGATGTCCACAACAGTAGTATCTGTAATTATGCCCAATAAAAACAATTGCGGACAAAACTTTATCCTTTGCTTGAAAATCTTCTGCATATTCCACCAAATTTTTATCCAAAAAGCCTTAACCTTTTTACAGGTCCACCATATATGAAAATACGTTGCATCTTCGCCACCACATCTCCAACATTTAGGTTGATAGTTCGGGTACATACTTGCAAGCTTTTTAGGATCTAAATGCCACCTATAAAATATTTTGTAAAAGTTTTCTCTTAAATTTTGAGCTTGTGTAAATTTTACGTTCCTCACCCAAATCTTTTCCCAAGTATCCATTGTAATAACTTCTTGAATATTCTGAGCCCACTTTATCATACAATCTTTAACAAGTTCTGTTTCTGAGTCAATTTCTATCAATGCAAGATATATCCGTTTAATATGTGCTGGACCCTGATTTCTAATTTGCTTTACCAAATTTTCATCAGTCATTGAGAAACCAATTTTCTGATCTTCTTTCCACCTGGCCCATAATTGACCATATTGAAACCAAGTTTGAACAATCTTTTCATCTTGTAAAAGATTGTACGGCTACAAACACCATACGTTCCTCTCCAAACTTAAGATCTCCTTGTACGTAGTCACATCATGTTTGAAGCCAACATTTATGTTTTCTATTGCATGTTTAGGAATTGCCCACAACGGTATCTTGTAGTCTAACTTATATCTATACTTCTTCCAAACTCTCAGTAATGCCTGTCTTAAAATATGCACTTTAAACACATTATCTACCTTCTTATCATACAATAAATATGCATGCCAGCCAAATAACAAGTCATGGCCCTCAAGATTTAATAATCTCCCTTGTGTCAGATTAATCCAATCACTTATTCCTGACAGCGCAGCAGCTTCATAATATAATTTAAGGTTGGGCATTTTAAGACCACCTCTTTCACGCGTATCCTGCATAATCTTAAATTTAACTCGTGGCCTTTTCCCTGCCCATACAAATTTATTGATACCCCGTTGCCATTCCTCCAAATTTGAGTCTTTTTTAAGAATCGGTATCATTTGAAATAAAAATAGAAATTTAGGCAAGACATTCATTTTCACTGCTGCAATTCTTCCCAGTAAGGACAATTGCAATTTCTCCCAACTCTCCAATTCTTTTTGAATTTTCCCCCATAACTTTTCATAATTATTTTTATATAACTTTGCATTTGAGGGTGACAAATACACCCCCAGATATTTAACCCTTTTAACAATCTCAAATCCAGTTAACCCTTCTAAAAGGGCCTTTTGCGATACTGTCATATTTTTGGCTAATATTTTAGTTTTTTGTACATTAACCTTAAATCCAGAAACCTTCCCATATTGCATTATTATCTCCATCAGGTCCACAACAGAATTTTCTGGCTGGGTCACCGTAACAACCAGATCGTCTGCAAACGCCCTCAGTCTATTATCCTGATCTCTAATTTGAATACCCTTAATTTTTTCCGAATTCCGTATTTTAATCAATAATATCTCCAATGTTAATACAAATAATAAAGGTGATAACGGACACCATTGTCTTGTGCCCTTTTCAATATTGCATACTTCAGTCAAACTATTATTTACTATTATTCGGGCAGTTTGTTTTTGGTATAATGCCCTAATTGGTTGTAAAAATTTATCCCCAAAATTCATTTTATCTAAAACTTTCATCAAAAATTGCCAATCCAGGACTTCCGGTGGCTGCGCGGCGACGGAGACAGCCTTCCCGGGCTGCCCGCGGCTCAGCTGAGTGATTTTCGCCCAAAACAGCGCCGATCAGCTGTTCGGGCGAATTTGAAGCCCCCTCCTCGGGAGAAGAGGAGGGGGTGAGGCCCCAGGTAGGGGTTGAGTTCTCCGGGGCCGCCTGAGCTTGCAGCTTGGGCGGCGGAAGGATCGAACTCCCCCGTAGCCTGGGTCGCTCCCAGCTGGCCAGCGCCTCTGCTCCTGACTTTATGGAGCAGAGCCAGGCGTCTGCGACCACCCCTGCCTGAAGGAAAGACTATGGAATAAAAAGAGCAGGCAGAGCGGTACAAGAGGAAAAGGTGAAGAGGATTATTTTATTCTACTCTCGAGCTTGATGGACTTTTTAAACTCTAAGTGAAAGTGCGTCACAATTGAAAGTAAAAGATGGCGGCTAAGCCTCCCCCTAAAACTCTTCGGAGTGCTGGAACTTCCCCGGTGCAACAATCATCATTGCAGGCATTATATCCTCCTGATGTAGTGACATCGAAGGACTTACGAGATGCTCTGGATAAACTTTTGGAATCAATTAATCAATCAATGGGTGATAAATTTGCACAGATGGAGGAGAAATTGGAGAAATTGGAGGAGAGAATAGAAGAGAGGATGGAGCAGAAGTTCAGCGTGATGAAGGTAGACATTTTGTCTTCAGTGTATAAAGTGGCTGAATGTGTGGAAGATTTGGATGAAAAAGTTAAAGATTTGACTCAAAAGAATGCCATATTAGAAGCAAAAGTATTGGAGAATGAAGATTTAAGAGACAAAATGGATAGAGAATTGAGTCTTGCTCAATATTTCCAGATGCAGTTTGCCATTAGAATCAGAGGTCTAAAGGAGAATATTAAGGAAGATCTAAAGCAGCTGGTTTCTGAGGCTCTCGAAGTGGTATTGAATCAGCCAGCATCTGAAATAAAAGGAGGCATGGATAAAGTGTATCGTGTGAACTCATGGATTGCTAGACAGAGAAAGCTGCCTAGAGATGTGGTGGTTTATTTTGCAAAAAGGGAAATTAGAGATGAAGTTATACAAGCTGCCTATGATACTAAAGTCGTGATTGCTGATCAAGAAGTTCTGGTTCTAAAAGAAATTCCTCCAAAGATTTTAAGGAGAAGGAAGGATTTTACATTTCTTGTGCAAGAGCTCAAGCAACGAGATATAAGGTTCAGATGGGAGATTCCAGCTGGGTTGATGGTGATGCATGAAGGTAAAAGGTACCGTCTGGTTACTGTGATGCAAGCGCGTGATTTTTATAATAATGTTTTAAAAGCAACCCCATTAACACTTCTGGAAGCTGCAAAGGGATCTGGAGAAGGAGAATATCAAGAGGCTGAAGATGGACAGACAGAGGAGAATGGTGCTGGAGGAGATCAAGTGATAACACTTTTGGATGATCCCAGAGAACAGAGGGTGACGCGTGCTGCTTTAAAACGATCAAAAAAGATAAAAGAACAAGATCAGCAGAAGTCTATGGAACTTTCACAACGTACTTATAGCCAAGTAGTGGGAGGTGGGAAAAGATTTGGGTGAGGAATGTAAAATTTATATAAGTTTGAAATCTAAGAGAGAATTTTTACAAAATGTTTTATAGATGGTATTTAGATTTTAAAAAGCTAAGCATGTATTTGAATTATTAGCCTAAATGTTGGAGGTGCGGTGATAAAGACGTAATATATTTTCATATATGGTAGACTTGTAAAAAGGTTAAGGCTTTTTGGATAAAAGTCTGATGGAATATACTAAGTTGATGTTGAATTTAATTACGGCAGCAAGACTTTTGATAGGATAGTACTGGAAAGAGGAACTGCTGACCATAGAAGAGTGGATTTTAAAGGTTTCCGACCTGGTCGAAATGGTGAAGATTTCGGCATATTTGAAAGATTACTCGCAGGAACGCTATATTATGGAAGGGAGAAAATGGCTTGAGTTTACTCAGAATAAGTATAGGGTTAAGAAGTTTTATATTTGAATACCGTATATACTTGAGTATAAGCCGAATTTTTCAGCCCACTTTTTGGGCTGAAAAATTCCACTTCGGCTTATACTCCAGTCAACAAAAAAACTTACCGAGGACTTGTGCGCGGCCGAGGCTTTGGTGCTTCCGGGATCGCGCGCACCTCTCCCAAGCCACCGCAGTCCGAGACCTGCAGGTCTCCGTTCCTCCGCGCCCTGCCTGCCTGCTTCTTTCAGCTGTCTGCCCATCAGCTGTCCATAGGGATGCTGCAAAGCTCTCCTTCTCTAGGCCTTGGACTCCCTCCTGGCTGAAGAGTAGATGAACCAAGCCAGCAAGGAGACAAAATGTTTCTGCAGCTGTTTTTCCTCTGAAGGTTTTTTTTGTTTTTTTTTTTTAAAGTAATCTCCGAAGGTTATGCCAGAAAATGGAGGACGCTGGGTCTTTGCAAGCTTTAGCTGTCCGCCTGGCTGCCTGAAGGCCGCCCTTTTCAGGCAGTCTGACAGACAGCTAAAACTTGCAAAGACCCAGCGTCCTCCATTTTCTGGCACAACTTTTAGGGATTTATTATTATTATTCCTACTACTACTATTACTACTACTACTACTTCAGGAGTAAAAAGTTGCAGAAAAAAATTCTCTCCTTACTAGCTTAGTTCCTCTACTCTTCCATCTGGAGCCAAGGTAAGATTTTAAAAAGGGATATTGGTTGGAAGGCAGAGGGAGAGTTTAGTTTTAGCATCTAAAAAAAGGGGGGGGGAAATCAGCGAGTACATCCCAACCAGCTTTTTATGTTTTTGTTATTGAAGAAATATGGGGGAGGGGGAGGGGTTCTGGGGTGGGTTGGGGAGGGGATAATATTGTAACTTCAATAAAAATTTTCAATAAAAAAAAAAGAAATATGGCTTTCTGGGGGAAGGTGGGGAGGGCGTTAAGGAAGGAAAGGGTTTTTGGAAGCTCGTCCTGAAGCTGCCTTTTGTGCAAGGGGCCTTTTCTCAAAGTCTAGAGAGGCAGCTTTGTTGCCTCCCCGTAGACAGCTGATGGGCGAACACCAAAAGCTCCAAAAGGCTAGGGAACTAGTCCCAGAACACCTTGGTAGGAGGAAGGGCAGAGGCAGAATTGGGAAAGAGGTAAGACAGGGTTTTCCTTCCCAGATGTTTCTCTTTGGCAAGACAGCCAGCTGTGCTGAAGCCCAGTATCTGGGGGTGGGGGAGACCTGAGGCAGGCGGGCTGGTGCTTGCATTAGGCCTCCCAGGATCCCAGAGGCTTGCAGAGCGCGGATCCAGCCTCCGAGGCATGCAGAACGGCGGATCGGCTTATACTCGAGTCAACAACTTTTCCCAGTTTTTGGGGGTGAAATTGGGGGTCTCGGCTTATACTCGAGTCGGCTTATACTCAAGTATATACGGTAAGTCTTCTTTCTTTAATTTTTTTTCTATATTAGTTTTTTTTATATATATTTATATATATTTAATATTACTAAGGTTTGTTTTATCCTATATAAGCTAGAGAGTGATAGATTTTAGAGTTTATGGTTGTTAGTATATGGTTGTTTATGATTGTTTTTTTTATATATATACCTTGTATTTAGCTCTGGGAAGTCGTGGGGGGGAGGGGGGGAGGGGGGAGAGGAAGGGGGGGAGGGAGAAGGGGGGAGGGGGGATTTTTTAAGGGGGAAAAATTGTATGTTAAAACTTTTTAATAAAAAAAAAATTGCCAATCCAGTTGGTCAAAAGCTTTTTCAGCGTCTAAAAAGATCAACGCCGCAGAGATCTGGTTGTTCCTTTCCAAAAACTCCACCAAGTCAACTATATGCCTCACATTATTTTTCATTTGTCTAACACTAATAAACCCAGTTTGGTCCCCATGAATCATCTGTTGCAAAACCCTCATCAATCTATTAGCTAAAACCTTAGCAAATATCTTGTAGTCCGTATTTAAAAGTGATATTGGTCTGTAATTTCTTACTTGAGTAACATCCTGATCTTCCTTCGGAATCAGGGAAATAAAAGCAGTTCTCCAAGACGGAGGCACCCTTCCTCCCCTTTGAATTGTCTGAAACAGTTCCCTTAATGGCTTTATCACCTCCGATTGTAGATTTTTGTAATAGACCGCAGTCAGTCCATCCGTACCTGGCGCTTTATCCACCTTCAGTTGCTTAATTGCTAAAAGAATTTCTTCTTCTGTTATCAATTGATTAATCTCTTCCTTTTGTTCTCGTGTAAGAACCGGGATGTTGGCATTCTTCAGATATACATCAATGTCTGTTTCATTAATATTATCTTTATCGTATAATTTGGAGTAAAAGTCCACAAAGGCTTCCTTAATAAGGTCCTGTTGATACACAACCTTACCTTTATGTTCTATTTTGTCTATGTTAGAAGCCCTTTGCTTTTTCCTTAACCTGTAAGCCAACCATCTACCTGGTTTGTTGGCATTGCAAAAAGTGTTATGTCTAGCAAACCGTAAGTTAGTTGCCACCTGATCAGCCATCAGCTTATCAAATTGTCCTCTTAACAAATTAATAACCTCTTTGGTCTTCACATCCGATGGATTCAAAATTAGGGCCTTTTCTTTTTCCCCAATTTCATTCTCCAATTCTTTCCTCCTAGCTTCCAAGTTACGCCTATATTTATTATTCATATATATTAACACCCCTCTCATATAAGCTTTACTAGCGTCCCAAACCATGTCCATAGATGTATCCTTATTCATATTAATTTCAAAAAAGGCCTTCATCTGTTTTTTACATTCTTCCACATTACTCTGATTTCTAAACAAGTTCTCATTTAAGCGCCAAGAGCGCCTATCTCCATTGTCCTTGTTAATCTCTAACCAGACTGGACTATGATCAGATATAGTTCTTGGACAAATCTTTATCTTCTTAATCCTAGAAAAAAAATCATTAGTCAATAATATAAAATCAATCCTGGAAAAAGATTGGTGTCTATCAGAAAAAAAAGTATAATCCTTTTCATGTAGATGTGTGTCCCTCCAGATATCTCGTAATTCCAGATCATCCTTCATTTCAAAAAAAGATTTAGGCAATCTAGCATGGCTCGGGATATGTTTAAAAGAACCACACTTGTCCAGTTGCACGTCCAAGACACCATTCCAATCTCCCATAAAAATAAAAGATTTATAATCCATCTGGGTAATCTTAATATGTAGTGTTCTATAAAAGTCAGCTTGTTGTTGATTAGGAGCATACAATCCAACCAAAAGCGTTTTTTTGCCTTCTAACAGCAGATCTATCATAACATATCTTCCTTGTTTATCTGCTTCTATTAGTTCCGCTGTCAGAGTACTCTTGACATAAATAACCACTCCATTTTTCTTATTCATTGCAGAAGCAGTAAATTGCGTACCCAACCTTAGGTTCAGCAAGTATTTTTGGTCCATAACCCTAATATGTGTTTCTTGCAAGCAAATAACATCAGTCTTAAATTGTTTTAAGTATTGAAAAACTTTCTTTCTCTTCTGTGGTGAATTTAATCCATTAACGTTCCATGTTAGGAACTTAGTCGCCATCCTTGGCGTCCCGAAGCTTCTGGAGCACGCCTGCCAGGATCCCCTTAACTTCCTTAGGCCGCGCCCCTCCCACAGCTTCGCTATAAGTACGCTTTGGAAGTTCCATAACTTTCTGCTGGTCTTGCTCTTGCTCTTGTCTCGCTCGTCTCAAGGCAGCACGCGTCATCCTCTGCTCTCTGGCGTCTTCCGATAAAGCTGTAATTTGATCCCCTCCAGTACCTTTCTCATCTGTCTGTGTTCCTTCAGCATCTTGAGGCTTTCTCTCACCATTTTTCTTTACAGATTCCAGAAGTGGTGGAGGGGTTGCTTTCAAAACTTTGCTATAAAAATCACGTGCCTGGATCACTGTGACCAAACGGTGTCTCGTGCCTTCATGCATCACCACCATGCCCACTGATATCTCCCATCTAAAGTTGATATCACGTTTCTTAAGCTCCTGTGCCAAAAAAGCAAAATCTTTCCTTCTCCTTAGAATTCTTGGAGGAATCTCTTTTAAAACCAAAACTTCTTGCTCAGCAACCACAAACTTAGTATCATAAGCAACTTGAATAACTTCATTCCTGATTGCTCTCTTTGTAAAATAAACCACCACATCTCTAGGTAGCTTCCTCTGCCTTGCAATCCATGAATTCACACGAAAGATTTTGTCTATATTTCCCTCAATTTCAGCTGCTGACTGTCCCAGTACCGCTTCCAAAGCCTCAGAGACTATCTGCTTTAAATCTTCTTTAGGATTCTCTTTTAAGCCTCTGATTCTGATAGCAAACTCCATCTGGTGGTACTGGACCAGAGTCAAGTCTCCGTCCATTTTATCCATTGTATTTTCATTCTCTAAAACTTTTGCTTCTAGTCTGGAATTCTGTTGACTAAGATCCTCCACTTTTTCCTCCAAGCACTGAACACATACAGCCACGCCTTCAAGTGCAGGCAAGATGTCTGCCCTCATTGCTGTAAACTTCTCTTCCATCTTCTCCTCCAGCTTTCCCATCTTCTCCTCCAGCTTTTCCATCTTTTCATCTATAATATCTGCTATTTGTTGTGAGTGCTTTTCCAAAGCATCCTGTAAATCCTTAACCGTCAGTGCCGGAGCAGGTGCAGGAGGAAGTAAAGCTTGCAGCGAGGACTGTTGCACCGGGGAGGCCCCCGCACTCCAGAGAACTTTAGAAGTTTTAGTCACCATCTTTCCCCACTTTCACATGCTACGCACTTTCACTTTTAAAATCCATAAAGTCCATTGAACTAGAGAACAAAAATCCACTTCACCTTGACCTCCTGTATCGCTCTGCCTGCCTCTTCACACTCCAAAGTCCTTCCTTCAGGCAGGGGTGGTTGCTAACGCTTAGTTCTGCTCCCCAAAACACAGAGCAGAAACGCTGCGCAGCTCGGAGCAAACCTAGGCTTCGGGGGGGCTCGATCCTTCAGCCGCCCGAACTAAAAGCTCAGGCGGCCTTGGAGAGCTCAACCCCTACCTGGGGCCTCACCCCCTCCTCTTCTCCCGAGGAGGGGGCTTCCGAACTGCTGAAACAGCTGATCGGCGCTGTTTTCAGCACTTCTACGAAGCCGCGGAGCGGACAGCCCGGAGATGGCTGTCTTCAGCGTCGCATCGCCACCGGAAGTCCATTATTTTAAACTTTTGTAAAAGGTTAAAAAATCTGAGGTGGTCTGTTTTGCCAGCTACTTGGTTTAATTTTTTTTTGTTGGTTGGTTGGTTTCCTTAGCAAAGTGCAAGGGAAACTTGCTGTAGGTAGAATTGTGTTCTGGTCTTGACTATGGAAGATGGAATAGATCTTGCACAGTTTTTTCCCCCTCCTTTCTTAATGTTGCCTCTCAAAAATCAGCCATTGACAAACTCACAGAGAAATCTCAGGTGTCAGAGGATGGGACCATGCGCTCCCTAGAGCCAGAGTCCTCTCCGTCTCCAGCGGAAGGAAGCCCACCAGGCCTGGCCAGTGATACTGAAACTTGGAATCTGGTAAGTTTGCAAACTGCTCTTGGGTAGCTAGTGGTTGAAGAACACAGCAAGGGTTGAACAATTCAGAATGGCATCTTAATATAATGTTTGGTGCTTCATAGATGGGTAATCAAGGGTTTCATTATCCTTATCAATAAAAGGTAAAGGTTCCCCCGCACATGCGTGCTAGTCGTTTCCAACTCTAGGGGCCAGTGCTCATCTCCGTTTCAAAGCCGAAGAGCCAGCACTTGTCCGAGGACGTCTCCGTGGTCATGTGGCCGGCATGACTAGACGCCAAAGGCGCACAGAACGCTGTTACCTTCCCACCGTAGTGGTCCCTATTTTTCTACTTGCATTTTAACGTGCTTTCGAACTGCTAGGTTGGCAGAAGCTGGGACGAGTAACAGGCGCTCACTCTGTTACGTGGCACTCGGGATTCAACCTGCCAAACTGCTGACCTTCTGATTGACAAGCTCAGCATCCTAACCCACTGAGCCACCGCGTCCCTTATCCTTATCAATAGATCCCCCCAAAATTGGAGAAAACATTTTCTGTGCAAAAAATAATTTAATAGAATGTTGGGGCATATTTTATTTATTTCAATTCGAAACCTGCCTTTTCTTACAGGAAACTTAGGAAATTCCAGACATAGTGGTTAAATTCACTTCGTCCCCTCCTATCGATGGGAACAACCTAGGAACTATATGCATTTGACTTATTGCTCATTTGAATTATCCTGCAATAAACCCCTAACCTATTGGATAGGTTCCCATGATTGGGGAATAGGACAGTACAAGCTGTGCCCAAAGCAAGTGTTTTTATGAATTTATTTTAAAGAAAATTTATTGAAAGTGATACCAATCTCTGAGCCTATGACAACAAAGTTACAGTAATTGTAAACAATGCAGGTTTGATTGATTGTTTTATGCAACAGTAAATCCCAGAGACAGCAAAGTTAACAGCTCAGGGCATCCTGGGTCTTGCTTGTTTGCCCCTTGTTTTAGAGATCAGTTCTGAAGATAAATTATATCTCTGAAGGATTCTGATTATGCTCAGCTTGAAGCACTTGGCTGTGGATAATATACTGTAGCTTTCTTTCTTCTGCTGAAGTGCTGTTGTTGGGGATATAGATATATATTTCCTCCTGATAATTAATCAGCATAAGGATGAGCAAGAATAATAAGAATATGTGTATGGATTTGTGTTTGTATGTATATAGGTGATTCTTGGTTTATGACTGATTGTTCAAACTTGTGATGATGCTGAACAAGGAGGATTTACGACTGGTCCCAGAGGACTGGATTTTGCAGTGCCTCTGCAGTCACGTGATTGCAGTCTGGGAGCTTTTGCAACTGGCTAGAGACGTCCTTGGACTAATGCTGGCTCTTCGGCTTTGAAACGGAGATGAGCACCGGCCCCTAGAGTCGGAAACGACTAGCACGCATGTGCGGGGGAACCTTTACCTTTACCTTTAGTGATTACAATGTCATAGTGAGTCACAGTCACTTGATCATGATTTCCAACATCCATGTTAGCTTTCCACAAAGTCAGTGGGGAAGATGGCAAGTTGGAAGTCATGGTCATATGGGACCCATGCTTAATGACTTGCATGATCCTTGCTTAGTGATTGAACTTATCAGTGGCAATTCTGGTTCCAGTTGCCATCCTGAGGAGTATATGTGTGAAACACACACACACACACACACACAAGATCCAGCACATAGCATGGTGATTAAAGTGGGTAGAAGTGGGGAGTCCATTTGACACAGAAAGGCAGCTGGGTGACTTTGAGCCAGTCCCTCTCTCTCAATCTTGGACTGGGAAGCTGAAAAACAGAGCCTTGCTAAACAATATTTGATTTTATTTGTAGCAGTACACAACAGAGGGAAGTTGTAGCCCATGGATAAGCAAAATAATTTGCATTCTGTCATTAGGAGTCCTCACAATCCAGACGGAATCGACGACGTCTGTCCAGCACATCCTCAGTTGGGCAGTGGAATCCAACTCCTGAATGGGTGAGAGATGCTGGCAAATCTTGCTAAAGAGTAATACAGAGATATAACTTGTTTTTTAATCACATGAGCAACATTCCTTATTATCTTCCTTTGATAAGGAAGCAAGCTGTGATATGAGAAGAGAAAGTCCAATCGTCCACAGAGGATGATATAGTATCTGTTTACTAGTCTCTGGAGTACTTCCCTCTTTATCCAATGTGATAATGGTCTGCTGCTTTCATTTAGGACAGGGGTGGGGAACTATGGCCCTTTTATGACTTCTGGACTTCATCTTCATGGCTAGCTCAGGAATTCTTGGAGCTGAAATCCACAAATCCTAAAAGGACCATAGTTCCCCACCTCTGATTTAGGAGGAAGGACATGTATTGCCCCATTTTGTCATTTGTGCTTAAAAAGTGCTAGAGAACGTATCTTCCATGGAAGTATTTTCACTTTATTTATGGGTTGAATTTCACCTAACCAGAAACTGGGTCATCTCAGCTGCTATTGAACTGATAAGAGCTGAAGGAGGAGGAATGTTGAAACTCTGATTCATAAAAGCCCAGATGATTGTCTTCCTGAATAGCAGGATCGCTATTAATAATTTAAATTATGGAATAGTTATACCTGTCATCATCCACAGCTTTTCTTCCCAGCATAATAAATAGGTTGCTCTGCTTCTCAAACGTTCTCATTTTCTATAGCTGTTTTCTTTCAGAAAGCTTTAGGGTTGAATTGTGTAAAGCATACTCTGAGGTAGATGTTTCCTGTAAAAAAATGAAGCACTCATAAAAAGCCTGGGTACATTAATGAGCTAGCCCCCCCCCCTATGGCAGGGGAACTGATTAGTGGAACATCTGCTGGATCAGGAGATTGCTTTCTTTAAAGCCTTTCCTGCCCCAATGTGAAGAATAATCAGAAAGTTATGCTACTACACCTAGATAGTTGTTTCTTTTTTTTCATCTGAAGGAAAAGCACTGAATTTTTGCTCTCTAGATGGTCATTTTCTGTCCCTCTTCTTCATCTTCCAAAGCTCAGGTAGCAATCATGAGTACATGTGCACAAAAGTGCTTAGACTGAAATGTTGTCTACTTGCAGAACTGTTTCTGGGATTGTTAGTAAGTTCTAACTAGACCCATGATGGGGCAGTGGTTAGAATGCAGTATTGCAAGCTAGTTCTGCTGACTGCCAGCAGTTCGATTCTCACTGGCTCAAAGTTGACTCAGCCTTCCATCCTTCTGAGGTCGGTAAAATGAGGACCCAGATTGTTGGGGGCAATAGACGGACTCTGTAAACCACTTAGAGAGGGCCGTAAAGCACTGTGAAGCAGTATATCAGTCTAAATCAGGGGTAGGCAACCTTGGCTCTTTTATGACTCGTGGATGCTACAGATTTGGATATAGTTTTTGATTTGAATGAAAATGTTCCTGTCAGGTATTGGTTTGCTGAGTTGGGTCAAAGTCTTGGCTCTTGATTGCTATCCTTTTCCTTTGCAGGTGGTGTCTTGGAAATCGAAATTGCCCTTGCAGACAATCATGAGGCTGTTGCAGGTTCTGGTTCCCCAGGTAGAGAAGATTTGTATTGACAAGTAAGTGCCACAGGTCTTGTAAATAAAGCTATTTGGGGGTGAGTGGGAATTGTAAGGTGGTATGAATTTCCTTATTGAGTACTAAACATAATTCCTGTAATAAAATCAGTCTTATTCTCTTTTCACATTTCTACAGAAAAAAATAAAGACTATTATTGTTGAATTGGGTTGATTGGATCATGCATATGGACATACTGTACTTGTCACAGCATTCTCTTTTGGGATAAGAAGAAATAGAATAGAGTAGAATAGAGTCTCCTTTAATAATAATAAGCTACTTTATGCAGAGCATATAAAAGGAATAAGAACTCATGAGCCAAAGACATTAAATGCATAAGAAAAATAAAAGGGAAAATAGTTTACACTAATACCATTCATTATATGTCTCCATACGTATCCAGCCTTGTACGTTGTACATGCTTCCATTTTATTTATATCTGCTTCATATACTGCCTTTTGTTCTTTAAATTTTTCATGTTATTCTTTTTGCAGATCTCAAATCTTTATAAAGATGACTGTTGATCTTTCCTTCCGTTCTCACTACCCATTCATTTTTTCTTCATGTTTGTTTTGCACTTTGATCTTCATTCACTCTGCATATGATCAGTTTAATGAATATTGTTTCTACAGTCACTAAGTTTTGTATTCTGCTTATCTTCCTGATCAGTCAGACTTGATCCCATCATTTCCTGTTTCATCCCACAGATTTTAAGGACTCCATTCCTTGCATTCTATTTAACTTTATGTTTCTCCACTTCCCCAAAGTGGACAGAAACATGCTGTTATAAGGAGCCATTTTTACCTTTTTTGACAAATACTCTTTTCTCACAATAGTTAGTGTTCTTCCCTTCCCTTTCTGTGACCCTAATCCCAAAACTAGATTATTCCACCTGCAAAACCTCTCCTTACCCTTACATTCTCCACTAATCCCCTCAGTCTTTCCTAGGAGACATCACACTTTTGTCTTTCTGTTCATTCCTTTGCCATGTATAAATATGAGAAGACTTGTGCTTAAACCATGTACATAAAACATACAGATCTTTTTCTTATTTTTTCTCATCTCTTTGAATGGCCCATTCACCTTTCCTGCTTTTTCTCTCACTTAGCAGAATATTTTTCCTTTAGGTCTAATTTACTGAGAATGTTGCAAATCTGTTCCCCAACTTAATCTCTAGTTGTCCCATTGTCACCATTCACTGGAGTGTAATGTGCAATTATTGCCAACTATTGACTTGTACTTTGATACTTTCCCATAGTAATGCAGATGATGATGATGCCAATTCAGACTTTCAGGCAAAAATGATCTCTTTCATTCATTATTAAACCTATACCTTTGCTTCCTTGCATATATTCATCAATTCCACACCACAGTATCAGACTGCCTTCTTTCAAATCTATTATATCGTTCCACTTTCTCTTCTTTTCACAAACGCATTTTTCCAATTCTTTTATTTACTCTTTAGGATTCTTCAGGGGCTGTAGGTAGGGCTGCTGATCTTGATTGAAGACTCCTGGTCACAATCTGGCATCTCCTGCCATCCATCTTAAATGGGTTTGTGCTCATCTTGCAATAGCCGCTGGCTTGGAAGCGTTCCCTTCAACCATCCTCTGCTACCAACTTGAGAACAGCTCTCACGAGAGATCGATGGGCTGTTAAGGTGCTTCCAAGTAAAAGAGGCAGGATGCAGAGATGCAATCATTGTGAAGCTTTATTCATCGATAGATTATATAGAAAGAGCTATATGGCATGGAGGCATCCATGCTTGTATGATAGAGAGAGAATGCATGCAAGAGAGAAAGCAAAGACGAGAAGAACAAGAACAAAGAGCAGCCCCTGAGCAGAGGTATTTATGGGGGGTCTCGGCCCCTCCCTAACCATAAAACACTCTCTCCAATGGGGCTGCAGGGGCCTAGGACCCCTGACTCATCAGTGGAAGCAAAGAGGCCTCTTTGCTTCCATCTGATGACCTTTTTGGGTAACTGCCAATGGCTGGCACAAAACATCTAACAGTCTGCTCTTCCAAGTTGTGATTTTCATGTGCCATAGACATTGCTGGATATGCCATACATGCTGCCCATCATGGCTTTGGTCAATTGAGGCTTTCACATACTGCTTTTTTGTAAGATAGAAAAAATACAAATTGTGTCACTAGTCTTTATTGCACCTGTCCTCCATGCAATATTACATTTTATTTCTAAGAATAGTGCTGGTTAATTTGGGTACATTTTGACATGTACCCAAAATGTTGTACATTTTGTTACAAAAAAACCCAATTTGAACTCCAAAGACACTTATGCTATTCAAAGCAGTCTTTGATATTTAATCTGTATCTAACTTGCCAGTTAACATTGCCTACATCCTACTAATTAAAGACATTGAGGGCTTTGGATCATAGGTCATGCTTATGATCTTAACATTAGTTGATGTTCTTTATGATCTTTATTCTTATGGCTGTCTGCACAATTATGTATGTTCAGGCAGTACTCTCCAAAACATCAAGGTTTTATTTTTAAAAAGTATGCTAGGAACAGTATTGTTTCCATTTTAGTGTGAGGAGACATTTGGACAACAGATTAATCACTGCTCATTCAGGAAAGTGGGGATCATATAACCAAGACCTTTAACTCAGCCCACTTCCATTCCCTTTCTTCACCCCAAATAGAACCATCTCTCTCTTCTTGTCAGTCCCAAGCCCAGAAACGACAGTAAAATCCAATTGAGTCCTGTTAGAAATTATAACCGTAGATGCTAACAGAACACTGCCATCTACAGGCTGAATAATTCTGTAGTTGTTGCAATACAAAATGCACTCTAACCTGTATTCCAAAAAGTCCAGTCCTTTGTTTGCTTACACCTAATAGACATAATCTTGCCAAAGTAAAGCTATAACCTTATAAGCTCCTAGATATATCCTGAAAGATTATAGGGTATGGCTACCCTGAATTGTTTTCCTCTTCCCCCCTCCAGCTTGGAACTGCACAGTCTTTTGAGCCGGGTCTTTTTGTGGGAACACTCTTAGTTGACAAAATCCTCCCCTGCTGGTGCTGCGACAAGTGCACATTCCATCACACCTCTTATTCATATGCAGCCTAATATTTCTCTATTTCATTATTTCCTTATTCTACCAAACTTTGTTTTCCTCAGTTTTTCTGTGGGAAAAGGAACATTCATACATATGAAGACTCAGTGCAATATACTATCAGTTTAATGAGAGCAGCAATGAGGAAATGATTTCTTGGTTTGAAGCTGTAGCTTGCCCTAAAGGTTCATTAGCTAATCATGATCTTCCATAGAAACTGAGATTGGAGTACCTGCCCTAGGAACCACATTTTTCCTTCGTCTAACGACCCTTAAAGGGTCGAAAGTTGCTTTGAAGAGGCGGAGCACTTCAGGAGCTCAGATCAGGGAGCGCCCGATCAGAGCGAACTGTAAGACCCTCTGCTAAACGAAGATAAAAGGCTGTTTTTTATCGTCAGCCATAGACGTCTCCAATGGGAAGAAGAGAATCACAATTCAGAGGAACTCCAACAGCGTGTTGAATCTGGGTGAGCAGATCATTTCATTTCCTTCTCTTAGAAGATTATTAATGTTGAATCCCTGATGATAAGAGCTGGAAGGCAAAGACCCCCAGAAGATTTATGAGCGGCGGGTAATTACTTGGGGTAAAAGAGATTCTCTGTTTAAAATATAGGACATTGATTCTTCGTTTAAAATAGTGGACATTGATAAATAAACTAAGGAGGACATCTAGTGGTGGAAAAAGAGAAGAAGAATGAAATCTTTGTAATTCCCTCTGTTGATTGCGTGACCTTGGAAAGAACACCTGCAATAAGATAAAGTTGCTTTGTTATGAGACTGAGACTTTAAGCTACTTTTGTTGAACTTGAATAAGTTTAAACAGAGATTGTTTTTGCTACAGACTGTAAACTTCAAAATGACTTCATCTAATATTACTAGACTTACGAAAAAAACTTCCTCTGCACCCTCAGTTGGCCAATCCAGTCCTACAACACAGGGATCCATTGAAGCTATGTTGCAAAGGGAAAAGACTACAGTTCAAAGTGAAACACCGACCTCATTAAAATTTATTCAGGATCTTATGTTGAAGAATCAAGAGACGGTGGAGAAACATTGCTTGGAGACACAAGGGAATCATAAAATTACACAAGCAACATTGGAGAAGTTAAATGAAGAAATGATAGATATAAAGGGGAAATTGGAATCTCAAAATCAAATGATATTACAAAACCAACAGAAGATAAATAAGATTGAAGAAAAAACAGGTGATAATGACAAAAAGATAAGAAATTTTATTGCAAGAAAATGAAAAGTTAGACAATGAAATTAAGATTTTGGAGATGGCAAATGCGGAGCATTATTTGAGATTCCAAAATATTCCTGAGGACAGAGCAGAAAACATAGAAGAGGTCATTATTGATATCCTGGAGGACGCTCTGAAAATAGACAGATCGGAAATTCAACTTGAGCTGGATGGGGCTTTTCGTTTCAATTCAAGTTATGCAAGAAGAAATAAATTACCAAGAGAAGTACATGTACGGTTTGTAAGGAAGTCAATAAGAGATGAAATATTACAAAAAGTAAGAGATGAACCAATACAATATAAAAATAAAGAAATTGTGGTCTTGTATCTGTTTTGATACCCAAGAGAGTTAGAGATTCACGAAGACAATACCATTTTTTGACCATGAAACGTATGGCTAATGGCATAAATTTTAGATGGCTGATACCAGAAGGCATCTTAATAAACTGGAACAATACAAGATACAGACTTGATTCAATTTGGAAAGCAGAAGACTTTGAGGAGAAGAATAGATCAACTCTGGATGAAGGAGTAAAAAGAGGACAAGAAGAAAGTAAAGAACAGAAACAAACAGAGGAGGAGATCCAAGGAGCAACCGCACAAATGAACAGAAAGAGGAAGGTCTCCAAAAGGGGGAAGATGAAAGACCTGCTAGAGAACAAAGAACTACCAGATCGGTTAGATCAAAATATAAGTAATGGAAATGGATAAAGAAAGTGGAATTTTTTCAGTAAATATAAATGGATTGAATTCTCCAATTAAAAGAAACAAGATTTTTAGGAAACTATGGAAACTAAATTTGGACATAATTTGTTTGCAAGAAACGCATATAAAAGCACAACATTATAAACTATTGGAATATCCAAAAATTGGAAAACTTTATTATGCATCGGCACAAAAAAAGAGGAGTAGCTCTATATATTAAAGAGACAATAAATTCAAAAATGGTGTATTCAGAAGAAGAAGGAAGAATATTAATGGTAGAGATTTATCTGCATCAAAAACAAATATTATTAGTGGCAATATACGCACCGAATAACAATCAGGACAAATTTTATAAAAATCTACATAAAAAAATAATAGAAATGGCGTATCAAAATATTTGTTTACTAGGAGACTTTAATGCAATAATAGATGGAAAAATTGACTACAAAAGTAACAAAATAAAGAAAAATGGTAGAGGAAGACTACCTAAGACATTTTTTGATATGGCAGAGGAAATTGGAATTCAAGATGTTTGGAGGGAAATAAATCCACAAAAATTACAATATACTTTTTACTCAAATAGCCAGAAATCCTGGTCAAGAATTGATATGATTTGGATGACCGCGGATCTGAGAATGAATGTGCAGGACATTGAAATAGAAATAGGTACATGGGCAGATCATAACCCTTTGAAAATGACTTGGAAAGAGATACAAAAAAGGCTAAGATGGACTTTAAATCGTTCTATATTAAAAGAAAAAGAATTTATAGAATTAACAAAAAAAGAAATGGATTTTTTTAAAAAGAAAATAAAGAAGATACTAAGATACAAAATTTATGGGACACAGCTAAAGCATATTTCAGAGGTATAGCAATATTGTATATGGCAAAGAAAAATAAACAGAGAAAACAGCAATATACATTACTAAGAGAGGAATTTGGAAAATTAGAATTAAATTGCAAAAGAATCCTCCAAAAAAGACTTTAAAAAGAGATATGGATATGATAAAACATAAACTAAACTTGATAGACAGAACAGATTAAAAGAGCGAAGCAAATTTTTTTGAAAACGCCAACAAACCGGGAAGATGGTTAGCTTATAAACTTAAAAAACAGAAAGAAAAAAAATGATATATAATTTGCTGGATGAGAAAGGTTATTTACAATATAAAAATTAAGAAATAAAAAAGATAGTTAAATAATTTTATAAAGACTTATATGATAACAAGGAGATTCCAAGAGAGAAGATTGTAAAATATTTAGAAAATAGTAATCTTCCGAAGATTTCAGAGACATTTAAAAATATGTTAGACGAAGGAGTTACAATGATGGAAATAACAGAGGCTATAAAGAGACAAAAAAATGGTAAAGCTTCTGGCCCAGATGGATGTCCGGCAGAACTATACAAAAGTTTGCAAGAGATACTAAGTGATCCGTTGAAAGATGTTTGTAATGGACTTTTAATAGAAGCTAAAATGCCAGCGACGTGGATTGAAGCAAATATTTCTTTAATACCAGGAACCACATCTTATAGTTGCCTCGTATGACCTGAATATCCCAAGTGTAGTTGTCCTGCAAGTCTTTCCTGTCATGGAGGACTGCTGAAGAATGCCCAAATTTCTGGGCTCTATAAAAATGGCAGTTGTAGCACTACAAAGGCTTAGAGATTAATTCAGTCCCTAGGATCCCTCTTTGGAAATACATTGGTGAGAACATACACCACAGGTGCCATCTAAAATCTTGATTTTTGGCTCCTTCACATTCTTAGTGAAATTATTTCCTGCTGTAGGACAGGATAGGGGCTCAGAGGTTAAGATGCTGAGCTTGTCAGCTGGAAAGCCAACAGCCTGGATTTGAGACCTGAACACCGTGCAATGGGGTGAACTCCTGTTACTTGCCCCAGCTCCTGCCAACCTAGCAGTTTGAAAGCATGCAAATGCGAGTAGATAAATAGATACCGCTTTGGCAGGAAAGATTACTGCATTCCACGTTTTCATGCTGGTTACATGATGATGGAAACATCTCTCAAACGATGCAGGCTTCCTAGGCTAAGAATTGGAGATTAGCACCGGTCCCTTGCATTGATCACAACTGGATAGGGGAAACCTTTAGACAGGATATTTGGTTCATTGTTACTTCTGACCACTGGATGGCAGCACCTACTTGAGATCTTGGCCCTTGCACATTCAAGTGTTGGTAGTTGAATGTTTCTGACCATTAAATAGCCTGCTTTCCACTGAACAAATGTTAGAATATTTTCAAGAATCTCAAGCCAATAGCAACAGAGTGTTTGGCCACTGCCACTAAATTAAAAATTAGAAATTTTACTACCGCACTGCGATTTCATAGTTCTTCAAGGTAACATTGATTACTAATGGAGTCAAGTCAAAGATTTTACATAGGATGTTTCTGTACTTCTTCTTTTGTTTTCTATTCATTAACATTATTCAAAATAAAGCATCCAGTGACAAATGCCAACAATAATAGCATGAGGCAAAGAATGAAAAAAAAGAAAATGAACAGCGTAGAATCTTCCCTCCTGGTGCTCTTCCCCAGTCTCAGTCAATCCACTGTAAGATAAAGGCCTCCTTGTTGAAGATTGTGGGCCATAATCTACCATGCTGATTTAGCATGGGTGGGTGGTTTTTTCCAATCTAGTGTCAGGAAAGAAAGGCTGGTCTGAAATCACCCAGCCAGCTTCTATGCTAAAAGAAGGCATAGACCTTGGTCTCCCTGCTCTTAGTACACCTTAACTTTAACCTTAACCACTACATTACTCTGGTTCTCAATATTTCCATTTAGTTGCTCTCACTATTTTAAAACCATATTTCAGTGCATATAAATTCTGTTGGGGAGGGAATAGGGCTAGGCATATACCTGGGGAGAGGGTCTTCAAAAGCATGGATTAAAATAGCTTCTAATCAACAGCCTCCTTCCTTACCTATGGATAGAATGGATCATGGAGTAGGACATCTGTAGAAGTTCAGAAGCACTTTGGAGAACCTGGTCCCTCATACAATCCAGAGTTACACTATAAAGAGTTTTATAGCACTTTACATCGGGCCTGGAAGGTTACCAGTAGCCAAAGTAGTGGGGCAAGAATAGGCATTACATTGCAATGTTGAGGTTCACCTATCAGCATTCTGCAGTACAGGATACTACATTCTGTACCAATTTAAGCTTATTTTCAAAGGGTCTCGTGGAGAGCAGATTACAGCAGTTGAGGAATGCAGTGATAAGTGAATGAGTACTTGTTTTGGGGACTTGTTTAGCCATTGGAACTGGTGCTCCAGCCTAAGCTTGGCAGTGGGGCCATCATCTTCTGTTTTAGCGTTGAGGAGAACTTACAAGTCATACTATCGCTGGAAACATTGTATCTGGGCAGCCCAAGTGTATATACCGTATTTTTTGGACCATAAGACGCACCTGACCATAAGATGCATCCAGTTTTTAGAGGAGGAAAACAAGAATTTGGATTATACTTTTATGCCCTGGGAGCAGCTTGCCTTTCAAACCTCCGATATATAAAAGAAGGGGAAACGTGCTACAAAGGCGTCTCGCGGAGTCTTTCCCAAGTGACGCCTGCGCTTCACCGCTGCAGAAAAAGAAGTGCTGCGTTTCTCACCAGTGCAGGCAGCCTGGGTCCTGTGAGAGGACGAGTGGGAACGAAGCAGCCCTCAGGTCTGTGCTGCGGAAAAGCTGCAAGCGCCGGTGTTGCCTGGGCTCCTGCCTGGCTCACTTGCTTGCGGAAAAGAGGCTGCTTGCTAAATGAGCTGGGCAGCAGCCCGGGATCAGCGTTTCTGAGTGGGGTTTCTTAGCACGACTCAGCTGATTCTGGGCTCACTTAGCAAGCAGCCTCTTTTCCGCAAGCAAGTGAGCTGGGCAGGAGCCTGGGATCAGTTGAGTCACACTTAGAAATCCCATTCAGAAACGCTGATCCCGGGCTCCTGCCTGCTGAGACTCCGGATTTCAGCCACGGACCAGAGGAGAACACCACTAATCAGGTGGGAGGCTGGGAGTCCGGATCCGACGCCACTGGCCAGCTGGAAGTCCCGGCGGGCGGCCCCGCTGCCGCCGAACAGCTGGGAGCATCGGCAACCTTCTCTCGTGGCCGCCAGTCACCTGGGAGTGCTGGTGCTTTTATTTTATTTATTTATTTTAATCCCATTTATATCCGGCCCTTCTCCGAAGACTCAGGGCGGCTTACAATCTAAGCACAAATGAGCAGGAGCGGCCGCCAAGCCCCGGGCTCCCAGCTGACTGGCAGCCCCCAGAGAAGGTTGCCGATGCTCCCGGTTGTTCGGCAGTGTCAGGGCCACCCGCCAGGACTTCTAGCTGGCTAGTGGCATCGGATCCGGAATCCCAGCCTCCCACCTGATCAGCGGTGTTCTCCTCTGGTCCGTGGATAAAATCTGGTGTCTCAGCCTCCCAGCGGAGTGATGGGGGAGGAGCAGAATCTGGAGTACCATACCTTCGGACCATAAGACGCACCCTTGTTTTCCCTCCCACTTTTTTGGGGGAAAAAGTGTGTCTTATGGTCCGAAAAATACGGTAAATGAATGGTGACTCTATCTTGCTAGTAGTTAATTTGAAGACATTTTGCTCTTAACAACATCCAGACTTCTATAGCATTGCTGCCCCAGCTTGGAAGACAACATATAGCTGAATATCCACCTAGTAACCTCATCCCACACCAACTGAAAACTGTACCTGGTTATTATACGCTATGCACTATATACTCTCTCTCTCCACACCAAGATTAAGCAGGCTATGGTATTCCCCCACCCACCCCTCTTTGTTAACTAGCATGGGGAAAAGGCCCTGAGTCCTATTGGACAACTATATGCTCAACTATTTCTCCCTTAATGACTGTTGACTAGAAGTGCCCACTCAAGGAGTGGAATTACCAGTAAAAGGTGCTTCATGTCTTTGAAGGTGGTCCAGAAGAATACTGAAGCATGGTGATGATTAAAATATGGGTCAGTCAACAGTAACTAAGTTTAAACATGCTTGAGATAAACACATGTCCATCAAAAATTAAATAAACACAATTTTTTAAAAAAACCTTCAAAGGGCAGACTTGATGCACCACTAGGTCTTGTTCTGCTGTAAGTTTTCTTGTGTTTCTCTAAACCTGCATGTCCAGTTATTTGTAATTTGCATTAAGAGAGAATGCAATGCATTGTATAGGTAAATCTGTTCCCACTGTCTGCAGGGGCCTTACAGATGAATCTGAGATCCTGAAATTCTTGCAACATGGCACATTGGTGGGGCTCCTTCCTGTCCCTCATCCCATCCTGATCCGCAAATATCAGGCTAATTCTGGTACTGCTATGTGGTTCCGCACTTACATGTGGGGAGTTATATATCTGAGGTAAGCTAGCAGGATTCTATCCAATTTCATCTTACTTGTCATTAGCATGCTGAATGAGAACATTCTTTGAGCCGGAAGTATTAGTCTGGGCTTAGCGTGGTCTTTAAATTCAGTGGTTAGATTCACAGGATACCCTGAAACTAGAAGGATGCAGTTAATTCACTGAATTTAATTTGCATTACTTTTGTGCTGCTGATTTATATAATATGCAATATATATTACTTTTTCTTCAAATTCTGTGATTCTAATGCAGGGGTGTCTAATGTCTAATGCAGGGGTGTACAGCACGGAGACGGCATTGGTCGCGCTGGTGAATGATCTCTGGCGGGCTCGGGACAGGGGTTGTTCCTCTGTCCTAGTCCTATTAGACCTCTCAGCGGCTTTCGATACCATCGACCATGGTATCCTGCTGCGACATCTCAGGGGGTTGGGAGTGGGAGGCACAGTTTTTCAGTGGTTCTCCTCCTACCTTCTGGGACGTTCACAGTCGGTGTTGGCAGGGGGGCAGAGGTCGACCTTGAGGCCTCTCATTTGTGGAGTTCCCCAGGGATCGGTCCTCTCGCCTCTCCTGTTCAACATCTATATTCTATATGAAGCCTCTGGGTGAGATCATTCGTGGTTTTGGAGTTGGGTATCATCAGTATGCTGATGATACCCAGCTTTTCATTTCAACCCCAAACCACCCCAGTGATGCCCTCGACGTGATGTCCCGTTGCCTGGAGGCGGTCCGGGTCTGGATGGGGAGGAACAGGCTTCGGCTCAACCCTGACAAGACTGAGTGGCTGTTCGTGCTGGCATCCCGGGAAATTCAGATTACTCCATCTCTTGCTATGGGGGGGGGGGTGAGCTATTGCCCCCCGTAGATAGGGCCCGCAACTTGGGGGTCCTCCTGGCTGAGGAATTCTGTGAGTTGAAGTCCACAAGTCTTAAAGTTGCCAAGTTTGAAGACCCCTGAGTTACATGTTCAGGAATATGGAGATAAACTTGAAGAAGGCATGCAAGAACAATTACATAACCATCTGCTTAGCCCTGGGAAGAAAGAGAGGGTGAGAACAGAATGATAAGATAATCTTCATTGTCATTTTTTTACTGTGGCACAATGGCACACATCAAAAATGAAATTTAGTTGCCCGCTCTCGAAGTGAAACACATACATGCTGGATTAAGATAGGTTTTGTCTGATCCAGGACATTTGTCTTATATTTATTTTTTATTTATTTGTATCCTGCCTTTATTATTTTCACAAATAATTCAAGAGGTGAACATGTCCAACACACTTTCCTCCATTTTCCCCACAACATCATCCCTGTGAGGTAACTTGGGCTGAAGGAGAGTGACTGGCCCTAAGTCACCCAGCTGCCTTTTATGCCTAAGGCAGGACTGGAACTCATGGTCTCCTGCTTTCAAGCCTGATTACTCTCATGGACATTATACATTTTAAAGACTACATTAGTGGTAAGAAATATAAATTACAAATGAATTTGAAGAATTCAAATAGCATAAAAATGTCATTAGAAATAGCTGTCTATTAAATGCTTCTTCCTCTATATCACTGGGTCTATTGATTTTGCCTGATTGCACATGTTAAAAAGTGCTGCAGGTTCCACCCTGACGTTTATGTTATGTACAAGGGAATGAATATCTGTTTCTCTTTAGGAACGTGGATCCTCCTATCTGGTATGACACAGATGTAAAGCTGTTCGAAATTCAGCGCGTTTGAGGAACGGAACTTGCCTCCGGCTGAGTAGAAACACTGGAAACAAGGATCTTGCTGTGTGCTTGTCCATCACAGCTCTTTCTTCATTTCACTGCCTCCTGCATGCTTCTAGAGGACAATCACAGCCATTTCCCTTCCACTTTTAAAACTCAGCAGCCCTTCCTAACTTTGCCCACCCCCAAGAAAAGGTGCGAAGAAAAGTTGTTGAAGGAATGGCCATTGCTAGGAATCAAACTGAAAACCTAACAAGAGCTTATCAAACCTTCCCCATGCTTTTTGGTGCAATTTTGAATTTGACTAGCTAGAGAAACTGTCTTTTCACTCCCTAGTCAGATTCAGCCTTTATGTAGAAAGACAGTGAATGTAAAGAATTAGAAAGTGGACCAGTGAAGGAAGCGCAACTGCAGGAAGTAGCTTTGTGGTTCTTTTCCAAAGAATGTAGGCTCTCAGCCCTTCCTTTCCAATCCTCTGTTCCCATGCCCCCCAACTGTTTTAGGACAGGGGTCTTCAAACTTGGCCCTTTTATGACTTGTGGATTTCAACTCCCAGAATTCCTCAGCCAGCGTGCCTGGCTGAGGAATTCTGGGAGTTGAAATCCACAAGTCATAAAAGGGCCAAGTTTGAAGACCCCTGCTTTAGGAGATGACTCTTGACCCAACAGTCTACTTATTTATGTTATTTCAGGACAACATTTTGGTTTTGTTCGCTTTCCCCTGTCAATGAATATGTGCGTAATTTCTTTGTCCTGATGTTGTAATGGAACATTCAAATTCCATTTTTGTTTGTTTTCCTAACCTTGTAGAGGAACTCCTTTTAAATATGGATATGTGTCTTGAATATATTTCACAATTCAAAATTGGTGTTTATTGCAAGAATTGTCTCTGGGAAAAATATTGTGGGACATTTTGAGAGATGAGGAAACGGCTTGAGCATATGCTATTTTCAGGGATTTAGAAATTATTGTTTGGTGTTTTTTTTAATGTATTGAAATGAGCAGTCAGACTGCTGGAATGGAGTTTTATTCTCTAGAAAGTCACATAATGTGGTTTGTATCCTAAGTTGGTTAATTAAACTATAATTGATTTAATGTACAACAATTTCTCCTGCTTATAAATTTTCAGCAGCATATTAGTGTGTGTTTTGCTCAACACTAAAGATGGCAAGTATGTAATCTCCTCCTTGCCAGTTTTTATTTGAGCCCTAACCAGATAATCTGAAATATGAGAGGCTGTTTTGCAGAGCCCTTTCTTTTTATAAAATCTTGTCTTTTTCATACGTGACATTAAACAAATATTGTCACCTTGTGGCAAAGGAAAGTGCAACTTAAACTTGTAAAATTAATTCTAATGCAGTTTGTTTTTTCTGCTCAAGAACATTTTTTCATGTTTTTATTACAATAAAGTGAGCAATTTGTAGATATTAACTAGGTGCTGTTGGAGATTAGTTTGCTGAAAGGATAAATAAGATCATTGTTATTCCTTTTTGACATTTTTCCCTTTGACATTTGTCATTTCTTGTCCTGCTCATTAAAAAAACCTGCTGTTTAATTTTTATTTATGCCAATTGAAAGAATGAAGGTTATATTTTCCGTTGAATGTCTTTGGCAATGCCCAGTTAAAGTTCCGATCAATTGCACCATATTTGTATCTCACTACAAAGTAAAGATTCTTGTTAGTAAACACTGATCCATGTCTTTCACCTGTATACATGAACACTCACATATATGTGTGTATGAAGATTTCTGTGACACTCTGGCATTTTGTTGTATATTAATGTGTGGGTTTTTTGTGAATTTATCTTGACTTTTTTTTCTTTACAATTGCATCTCTGCTCTTTGTTCCCTGAAGAATCAAAATTGCACTATAAACTTTACTTTACATATGGAGATAAAATTATCTTAAACGCTTTAGCTGGATTTATCTATATCACAAGAGGTTTATTAGCTTATTTGTGTTACTGTTTGATTTATGATGCTTTGGCATTCTTTGCAACATGTACCTTTCCATTAAAGGCACGGCTGCAGAGGAGCTCTCGGATCAATATTTTACTGTTCATTTTACACTAGCAAATTTGCTAATGAGAAGAAGGGGATAGGTGGACTGTACCCCAGATTCTAGAAGAGGTTGTGGAATCAAAATGCACAAAATAAATGTACCGTCAAGGTAAAGGTAAAGGTTCCCCCGCACATGCGTGCTAGTCGTTTCTGATTCTAGGGGCCAGTGCTCATCTCCGTTTCAAAGCCGAAGAGCCAGCGCTTGTCTGAGGACATCTCGGTGGTCATGTGGCCGGCATGACTAGATGCCAAAGGCGCACGGAACGCTGTTACCTTCCCACCATAGTGGTCCCTATTTTTCTACTTTCATTTTTACGTCCTTTTGAACTGCTAGGTTGGCAGAAGCTGGGACAAGTAACAGGTGCTCACTCTGCTACGTGGCACTCGGGATTCGACCCGCCAAACTGCCGACCTTCTGATCGACAAGCTCAGCATCCTAACCCACTGAGCCACCGCATCCCTCATACCATCAAAGCAACATGAAATTTAAGGAAATTGACATCAATTTCCCAGTTGTTGTGACTGAGGAATGTAAGACTTCTTTTTTCAAAATTTGAAAAAATATTTAAATTCTGGGTAACCAGTTGGTCTAAGAGCCACTGCTCATGTATCTGCTCCAAACTGCACCAGTCATTATTGCCAGAGCGCTAAACCTTTCTATGCTTTTTCCTCAAAAACCAACTTTCAGTAAGGTCCTTTGATAGGACCTTGGGTTTTCAGCCTGGGAAGACTGGGACAACTTTTTAAGAATGCTAACTTACTCGACTCTTATTTCGTCTGGCAACTTTAATTGATACAAAACAGAACAAAACTAGCCAAAATGCAAAATTCAAACCCTTAACAACGTTTGTTCTTTGGTGTTTGGGCCAACTGACTCTCTGGAGCAGACGTTTTCTGAATGGAGCTGAATAAGCTTCCTGCAGCCTATTTTGGCTTATTTTTCTAAAGTAAGAGTTGTGAGAAAGCCAAACCCTGGACTCTATCTTAGTAACTTTTAAATGATTTATTTTACAGGAGAGCAATAAAATAAGAAATGTTTACACTTCCACCTGTTACCCTTTATCAAAGAGAAAGGTTTAGTTATCACTAAAAGGTAGATTGATCGCAAAGCTTGGATCAGTTTTAATCCCTTATATAATCAAACATCTATAATAACCTAGAAGCGGCTTTTCAATGCAGCCTGATTTTTTGTATCCTGAACTCTGAGCACAGCAATTAGAGTAGTGGCCCTGAAGCTTTTGGGCACCAGGGACCGGTTCCATGGAGAAAGGTTTTTCCATGGACCGGAGGGGGTGTGGTTTTGCATGTTGCCTGCATCCCACAGATGGGGCTTCGCTTGTTTGTGTGGACCGGTTGCTGGCATGCTGCAGACCGGTGCCGGTCCATGGACCGGGGGTTGGGGACCCCTGAATTAGAGCACATGTAGTAAACCTGGAAAGTTTAGCTAATTATCATTTTAAGAGGTTGGAAGTTTCCCCACAGTTCTGCTTCTGCATTTTTCAATAATTAAATTAGTATTTCTGATCAAATCCTGAACTTGATATTTTACTCTGCTTTAATATATTTATTCCTGTTCCAGTTTTAATTATTTAGATATTTGTTGTGCAAGATAAAAAAATGAAAACAGGACTATGCCTGAACTGCCTTAACTCACAATTTGTATGATCCTGGTCTAACAAGGTAGCCTTGGAAGAAGCAATCATTTCATCATGGTGTGGGGATCATCTGAGTATGGCTGTCTAGTGCAGGGCAAGACTATCCAAGTGTAAATGAGACTATTGGTGTGGTGTGGAATCCTAAACAAAGTTGCTTGTTGATTTGTAAGGAGAGAGCCTTGCTCTTTTCACACTTTTTATCATTTAATAAAAAAAAATGCTACAGATACAAGTTATAAAGTTTGAATTGTTCCAAAGTATATCAGAAATCCACTTGAGACATTTTCTTATTATCTGCTTGATATCAAAGTTATGTTTCAGTCTTCCTAAATATTACATTTTCTGTTTTGTGCTTTATTGCCTCCGCTGATGCAAAATATAAGGCCAGTTGTCACAAACATATCTAGAACGGCTTTGTATTGTCACATACATATGATAGACACAATCTTTTTGTTTTGATCATAGATGTAAATAGGTGCCACACTTGGGCTATTTTCATGCCATTTCAAAAGACATTGATAGAAATGTCCTTAACTTAAAAGTGTTCCATTTCTTAGTCTCTTCTCAGTGATTCAGCCATATCCAAGGATTGATGCAGTAATAAAAAGTGACCATTTTACCCAAGGGATTGCCATTCTCAACATAGTTTACCTCTCTTTCAAACGTGACATTAGCCTTGTATTCTTAAGGTTAATAATTGTTCAGCGTCACTGTAATTAGATTTTGTAAGTAATGTGTACAGAACAAATCAATCCTATTAAGAGCTATTATGGAGAAATGAACCTTCAATGATTAATGGACCACTTACCGACAAGATCAGAGTATTTTTTCTGATTAAAGAATTATTCAAAATGATATCACAAATCTCTCTTAATGTGAAATTTTCATAATTTTACACATTTTATTACTGGTCTTCGTAATCGTATTTGTAGCAGAATAAAAACAGCAATGTGAGAAAATTTAGATTTGCTTCAGGCAGAGCGATACACCTCCAGAAGATCACCAACAGAATGCATTCGGTAGAACACACCCAACGGAAGCCCAAAGTTGACAATGGCAAACCAGGTGGAATAGCCATAAAATGATTTCTCTATTCCATTCTCAAACACTGGATGTGCTCCAAATGATGGCATAATCCACAGCTGGAAAGGGGATATAAAAATAGAGCAGGATTAGAAAAAAGGTGGTTCCCTGATTGGTGGGATGTGGATATGTGCATTTACTATTAAAAACATGGGAATTTTATCTTAATTTTTGGTAGTATTTCCTAGTTTCTCCACTTCCGGTGAGTGAAAATCTTAACAACCTTGGTTCTTGTGCTACACAAAGAGAAAATCTGAACAAGTTTTTGTTCTTTTGTGTTCACTATGCAATTTCCATGCCTAATCCATGGTTCAAGCATTTCCCTTAGTAACTTTCCTTTTCCTCACGTTTTTATTCTGCGTCCTTAAGCCATTTTTCTTGCCTCAAAAAATCCATTATGGATTTTTTTATGGATTATAGAAATCCTGCTTAATATTTTTAAGTGATAATACCCAAAGCCTTTCGCTGTTTTCTGTGCTAGGTTATTGTGACCTCAGATGGGAAAAAAAACCACTGATCCTTTGATGGATGCTGATCCACACTTTATATTAAGGTCTAGCCCAGGGGTAGGCAACCTCGGCTCTTTTATGACTCATGGACTTCAACTCCCAGAATTCCTGATTCAGCATAGCTGACTCAGGAATTCTGGGAGTTGAAGTCCATGAGTCATAAAAGAGCCGAGGTTGCCTATCCCTGGTCTAGCCAAATTTGTCATTGTTGACAATGGTGCTTGAAAACATATGGCAGGGGCTAGAGTTCCCCAAATATTTTGGACTACCTTTTTAACCAAACTTGGTCACAATGCCATTGGCCAGAGATTTCAATAGAATAGTCATTCAAAACATCTGGAGGGGGACTTAGTAGGTCATCTCTAGTACCTTGTATAGAGTAGGCTATACTTTCAATTATGTCATTTATATAAGTACTTACAATGATATTGCACATGATCAGGAAGCTGGAGATCTCCTTCAGAGCTCTTCTTTTCCAGTTCAGATGCCTGTAGGCCTGGATGTAAGTCCATGAAACACTCTGATTTTCCTGTCTTGTCTGTAGGTTATCCAGGTTTGGGGAGCTCTCTTCACATTTTTCTCTCACACTTTTGTCTCTCTCCTCACCAGCAGGGGATGGGACAGGTTCTTCACAGAGATGGGATAGAGCCCTATCTTCATGAGGAAGAACTTGGGGGGAGGGAGGCCCTTGAGTGGAATATGCGGCAAGTTGAGAGTCCTCACTCATCAGTAGTGGTTGCCTGTGGAGGCCCTCAATGATGAAGATATTCTGGGAAATGTGTTGAATGATGAGGCTTATTGAATAGGCTAGAATGATGCTGTTCAACATGCTTATTGGGTGGGTGGCCACAATGGCTACAATGGAAAAATACGAGATGGCGATTTGGCCTAAGGCTGTTCCCATGAGCAGGATGATATCAAGGCTTCTGGTTGGATTTTTCAGAGTATCCAGCTCTCTTTCTTCTAAGGCATGGACAACAGTTCCAACCAAAGCCCCCACAGTCATTGCAGGCAATAAACAAATGTAGTAGGAATAATACAGTATGAATGACATACGGGTAGGGAAAGAACTAGTGACTTGGATTTGATAGATCATGAAAGTGCAAATACCGATAATTACTGCAGCGATACCAAGCAAAGGCCCCCAGATGATGCCATGGAGTTTGAATCTGGGCTGGATTCCAGAGATGTGGCTCTGGGTTATGCGCCGGCCCACGTTCTTCCACATGACATACAGCATGGAGCAACAAATCAAACAATATTCTGTATTGAAGGGATATAACAAAATATATCCTTTTTGGAAGATCTTGCAGGCGGTCTCGTTTGAGTCCTTGCAGGAGAACGTCAGATTAGCTGAGCAAGATAGGGAAAATGAAGGATTATGCAGAAGATAGATACAAGATTTCCAGATCACAAGATTTGCTTGGAACAAAATGCATAAAGTTACAATATGTAAACACCTAGGCTGAATAAGGAATTTTCTCAGACTTTGGTGCTACTATCATAGAAGACAGAAGAACATATCCTTGACAATGATTATGAATTTTGTTTAAATCAGTAGGTGAGTACGGTGTTGTCTTTTTTCTGTTGAGTAGTGAAATGCTGAACTTGAAGGTCCAGCATACACCAAGTAATCCATTGGTTTATCATGCTACCAATTTGAATCAGTATCAGGAAGCTTTAGATTATGTCTTTCCTATGTACTAATGGCTGTATTTATTATGCAGCATCCATTAAGTGTGCATGTAAAATAGCAAGGGGATGGCTGGAGCACTGCCATGCAATGCCCAGTCCATTTGAATGTGTGCTCACATTGCACACATGTTCAAAAGAGGCAAAACTTGTATTCCAATTCTTCATCTTCCATCTTGCTGATTGGTCTCTGTCTCTGTTTCTGTTTGTTTCTCTGTCTCTGTCTCTGCCTCTCTGCCTCTCTGCCTCTCTCTCTCTCTCTCTCTCTCTCTCTCTCTCTCACACACACACACACACACGGGGGGGGGGAATATGCCATAGCCTGCTTAATCTTGGTGTGGCAAAGATTAAGGCAAAGACCAGGGTTTATAAACCATAGAAACAACCCCTTATGCCAAAATCAACCCATATTGTGACTTAACATGAAATATAAAGACAGATTTTGAAATATGTGGGATAGAATTCTTTGCTCTAGGATACATATGGGAAGAAAATGTCAAATTCATTGGAATTAATTTACAACAGAAAATGACCCTTGCCTTTATATCTTTGTAGAGACTGGTTAAATTCTGATTCAATTTGTCTGTGAACTGTATCATTGGCCACTGCTAAAAACCATAACAGGAGGTTAGTGGCTAAGGTCAGCATTAGCCCACATCTGCCAAAGAAGGAAAACACACTTTTAAAATAATCTTCTCCATTGATCTTTATGAAACAAGTTGTATTACACTGATTTACAGAATATTCTCTTTTTCCAGAACACCTTGTGCAGTATGAAAATCAGCACATCAGTAGCTGAACTGGAGACTTCCAAATGACAGCTATACAAGAATTAAGGAACTGAGTTAGAATGAGAATACAGTTTTACCTAAAATACCATCCCACTCCAGAAGATTGCCTTTCAATATGGAGACAATCCTGAGAGCTGTAGATAATCATCATAAGAATAAATGGTGTGTGTTTGTGTGTGCCAGATTTGTGGAATTCTTTGCCACCCCTCAAGAGCAGTTCCACTCTGGGTCACAAGGCAGAGAAAAAAAGTAAGGGAACGGGTCTTACAATGGAGCAGATAGTGTTGGGGGATTTTTTTTTCTGGATTTTTTTCTCCGTAGTCCCTGGCCTGATCTAGCCCATTTCCCTACTCAGTTTTTCTTTTGCCATTTCTCCCTCATGGAAAAATTGGTTCCAAACTATTCAGTTTTCAGATTCAGATGGGAGAGTCCCTGGATCCCTTTCTTAGGGTCTTGTGGAAGAACAGGTAGAACAACAGCTAATGACCCTCTTTTACCGGTCTACTATAGAGAGTGTCCTCTCGTATGGTATTGTGGTTTGGTATGCTGGTCTGACAGCCGCGGACAGGAAAGTATTACAGAGGGTAGTGAGCACAGCACAAGACATTGTGGGCTGTCCCCTGACACCACTGGATGACATCTCCAGGGCTCGCTGCCTTGGAAGAGTGAGGAAGATTCTCAGGGATGACTCACACCCTGGACGGTATCTCTTTACTCTCCTACCATCCAGTAGGAGATATAGGAATATAGCCAGCCGTACCAACAGGCTGAAAAACAGCTTTTATCCGTGGGCTGTTAGGCTTTTAAATGGGACATAATCTTATGCAGAATTGACTTGGGAGGCCGGTGTGTGGTGTAGTTGGTTCACATAGTGTGGTGGGATGGAGGGTTTGTTGTCACTGTGTGTTGGGGGGAGAGAGCACAGGGAGAGGCTCAGCTAATCTCAATGTACACATGTTGTACTTTGACAATAAAGGTTTATTATTATTATTATTACATAATATCTTTCCAACGTTATGCTGTATTGGAAAGAATATAAAGACTTAAGACTTCATGTTGTGGAAGAAATTTTGAAAGGCAGTACTCAACCTAAAAAGACTCGTCTCTTTTCTGTTTTAGTTAGTTCATATGTTCTACTGAGGTACTAGTATGAATGGCAAAAGAAGAAAATCTAAAGTAGTGTTTCTCAAACTTGGCAAGTTTAAGATTGTGGACTTCAGCTCCCCGAATTCCGATGCTGGCTGTCGAATTCTGGGAACTGAAGTCCACACATCTTAAAAGTTGCCAGGTTTGAAAAACACTGAACTAAACCTATTTGGTTTATGACAGATTTCATAAAAATAGTTAGAATGACACTTTCAGTTCCAATAGGGATGGGAATGATGTGTTACCCTGTAACTTTTCCCTCTAGTAATCTTGATAGAAGACAGAGACTTAGCAGCAGCCTCGCATCAAAAATGATAGAAAGCAATGGAAATCTATAGTAATATAAACACAATCATTTTTGTTCTGTCTGGATTTCTGTTTCATCTATCATTTTCTCTTATGTAATTTTGAGATTTTATATCTGCGTTCACTTAAGGTAAACTAGCAAGGAAACAGATATGTGTGTGTGTGTGTGTGTGTGTGTGTGTGTGTATTTGGGGCCTAGCAAGGTATTCTAAAATACTTAACAAACACTTAACACATATCTCCCTTGCCTCTCAGCTAACAAAGTGAGAAAGAGCCTGTGGCCTAGGGGTTAGAACAATTTCCTAATGTGCAATCGGCCCAGGTTCGAATCTCAGAAGGGTATGGCTGACTGATGAGAACAAATGAATTTGAAATGGCCATATTAGTCTCCCTTTAATTCTTTGTTAGCAATGCAAAAATTTACACAAACACGAGCTGTCACTGGTGTGACTACAGCCTGTGGATGGCCTTGGGTTAGGCTGAAGCAGGCAATAAGATTTGTCCCGTGTTTGGGGCCTAGCAAGGTATTCTAAAATACTTAACAAACACTTAACATATGTGTGTGTGTGTGTGTATTGTCCTTCAGAATATTTGTATAAATACAGATGAAATATACTTTTTATTAGTCAATGCAAAGAGTAACATACAGGGTATTGTTCCCATCTGCTGAAAAGCTGTCTATTCTTTGCTGCTTCTATTTCCCTACCTGGTGAGATTGTGCTGAACCTGGGTACAGTCTTTTGCATGACACCATATAAAGTAAGTCTGAAAGCAAAGCAGAGAGTAAACTTAGGTGTGAAGCATGGAAACACATCTATGCAACAATGTGTACAGTAGTTTGTAAGGGAAAGGGTTCGGTGTCTTGCATTCTTGGTCAAGAAAAAACAGTATTGCAGAGACGAAAAGCTATTTCTCAGTATGCTATCGCCATGGCTTAAGCAACGAGATACTTCTCATGATCTCCATTTGTTCTACAGAGATGCTTGTTTAGAGCTTATGGGACCAGAGCTACAACCACGTACCATGAATTGCACTGGTTACCCTGGCTAATAAGAAATATGCTTTATATCCTTCATCTCCAGATAGAATAATCCCAACGTCTCATTCTCTCCATGTCTATTGAGCATCCTGGAGTAGCAGGAGGCAAAAGGATAAGGGAGCAATGCCTGGGGGGGGGGCTGCCCTTTTCCTTCTTTGTAGGACGCGTAAATGAAGGCATTGCAATCTCCTGTGAAGCCATTTATTGGCAATGCTAGCACATGCTGTATACACATAGTAGCTATCCGGCTCAGTTAGTCTTCTGAGTTAGGTGTAGATGCTTTCCCCTCCATAGTTGTCCTTTCTATACACTCTATTTAGGAACCTATAGTAAAGCAGGTCTATTACCTGAATGCAGATGAAGAGTATTTCTATGGATGGGAACAAGATTTCCATTTGCAATTCGCTCTGAATGTAGATAATGTCATACCCAATCTGGAAACTGTGCAAGGCAACGCTGCATGCTCCAAACAATATTAAAGACCCTTTATGGACATACAAAAGTTTTGTTAACAACAAACCAATAAAATTTATCAATATTTATCACATGCATAAAGAGCATATTTAGAAAGTGAAAAGCAGATCAAATAAAGCAAATAATTTTTCAGTTTTGCCAGAGTCTACAGTATCTATACAAAAGGTGCTGAATGTGTGGTCTGTACCCTGGGTGATGTTTCTGTGTCACCAGATATCTTTCCGGTAGTGTTTGGAAGCTATAAGGTGTAGCTTTGGTTGAAAAGGTTGCTCACTTCTGCCTTAATGTTACAAATAATCAGTTACAGTATTGTGAGAAAGATATAATTTAATTTAATTTAATTTAATAATATTTATATACCGCCCTTCTCCCTGAGGACTCAGGGCGGTTCACAGGGCAAAAGTCAAATACAAAGTACAAACATTAAAAAGAGATTAAATAATTGCCCAAGTTAAAACAATTAATACAATAATAAAACCCCAAAAATAAAATTAAGAATACAAAAAAATAAAAACCCCACCAATCCCCATCAGGCTAGGCCGGCTTGTACAAACAAAAACGTCTTGAGATCGCGACGAAAGGAGCGAAGATCGGGCGCCATCCGGAGCTCTACCGGCAACTGATTCCACAGCTCCGGAGCGCCCACAGAGAAGGATCTCCCCCTGGGCGCCACCAATCGACATTCTCTGATCGGTGGCACCCTGAGGAGGCCCTCTCTGTGGGAACGCACAGGGCGCAGGGAGCTTGATGCCGGCAGCAGATGTTCCCTAAGGTACTCCGGCCCCATGCCATGAAGGGCTTTGAACACCATTACCAGTACCTTGAATCTCACCCGGAAGGCAACTGGCAACCAATGCAGCTCACGGAGCAAAGGTGTAACGTGGGAGTATCGGGAGACTCCCAACACAACTCTCGCGGCTGCATTCTGTACCAGTTGGAGCTTCCGGGTGGTCCTCAAGGGCAGCCCCATGTAGAGAGCGTTGCAGTAGTCCAGACGAGAGGCCACGAGCGCATGAGTGACCGTGCATAAATCATCCCGGCTAAGATAGGGCCGCAACTGGCGCACCAGGCGAACCTGGGCGAAAGGGCAGCAATACTTACCTCTAATCCAAATAGCCCCCGCATGGGCATCCTGATACAAGATGGCATATGGTTTCCTTCTAGTGAACAGTAAGTAATATGCTATCCAGCTCAACGATAGGATCTTGAGGATGGACAGGAAAATCCAGACATCTCTCAATGTAATGGCTACTTTGTTGAAAATCATGCTACATAGGAATGCACTGCCAAGAAACACTACATTCATGGCTAGAAGTCCAGAGAAGAGCTGCCCAGTCTTCCGGGCCTGCTTGTCACGGGGTAACAATGATGAGCAATGTTGGTGGAGCCACGACTTCTCATAATGGATCTTCCAGGACTCTGGCTGTGTACTCAACGATTCATCTCCAGTTTCTTGAAGTTGGTGTTCCTCTCCCATTATCTCTTTCCTGTCCATGACAATTGCTTGATAAAGTTACTGCTTCTGGAATTCTTTATCTATGGTATTAAACAAAGGGGAGATTTACTGAAGACTTAGATGTAGATCCTGAATACCCAACATGGCATCTGTTGACCTCCCTTGATAGTGACGAGGTTCCTTGTGTCACCATTTTTGGGGGAGATGGGGCATATGTAAGTTTGTTTAATTAAAGCAAATAGGTGCCAAGGTCTGTCATTGAAAAAATTTCATTGTGTCTGCATGGTTGGCTAGCTAGATCAAATAAATCAATACATGCTGAACATTTCAATAATTTCTGGTATAATATCCTGATCTATCCTCCAGTGAGGATAATTTCTGTCTGAAGCTGTATTGTTTGCTGCAGAAGCAGCATTGAATCAATGTGAATCATTTGAATCATTTCATGTGGTCTCCGACGTTGCCTCGTTAGAGGAGACAGTTCTGCCTTCCAGGTCCTAATTATTCTGCTATCAAAACATTTTTACATAAAAAGGGCCGGATACAAAACAGGTGCCTTGTCAATAGCAGTTTGGACTAGAAAGGAGGAATACAAACATGGAGAATGCAAACATTCTAATATTTTTTAAGATGGGGAAGAGATGTGTGTTATAGATGCAAACCAAGAAGGAATAATAAGGTTGAAGTGGTTGAAACAACATTGATTGATCACTGACTGTCTTGAACTGGAATTGGAAGGGCTGGGGTGGGAAGGAATTATAAAGACTGGAAGCATTCGTAGAGAAAATTGACATGATAAGCAGGTGAAGTCCAGAGCTCTGCTTAGAGTTCTATGCCCACCTGTCTAGAAAAGAGATACAGGTAAGCGGAAGTGGTAGATAGCACTCTGACATGTCAAGTTATGGAGCAACAGCACTAGTTTGTTTCCTAGTAAGCTGATATTTTGCAGAAAGAAGTATGAACCTGAAGAGTCCAACACCTGTTTGCAAATTTCCTAAAGTGCCCATACTGAGATAGGATTAGGAGGTCACTGTCATGGTCACTGAGATCTAAAAGCTTCCCCCAGGAACAAAAACTTGAATTACTCATATGTGTGAAGAAATAGTAAGAATGCTTGAAATGTGTACAAAACCAACCATTTCATAATCACCTCAAGCTATGGCTGGTATGTGGCTTTACTTGAAGAAAAAAAGTTCCTACCAGCCTCATCTGCTTGTCCAATTATGGAACTTTTGACTTTGTAAAAAGTTGAGTATGTGAGAACTTTCTCAGTCAAAGTTTGATAGGCTGGATTCAAACATTATTAAACCATTTGTTATAACCATAATTTTTAAATGTTGTAGCAGATGACTTTCTACATGATATTAAGCACAAACTATGATTGAATACCAATAGTAGAGAATATATATATAGCTCAGGTTGAGGACCCAGATTGTTGGGGGCAATAAGCTGACTTTGTAATAATGCCGCTGGAGGGGGGTGAAAGCCCTAATAAGCAGGCATATACATAGAATGAAGGCTATTGTGCTTTAGATTGTAAGCCGCCTTGAGTCTTCGGAGAAAGGGCGGGATATAAAATGGGATTAAAAAAAAACCTATGGATCACATTAGCTAAATATTTATTGCACAGAAATAAATTGCATGTTACAGATGAACACAGTGTATGAACACAGACAATATGAATTATGATTTTTGATTCTATTTTGCTTGTGGATCAAGGAGTCATGAAAAAAGTGACTATAAATTAGCATAATACCTGAACTCAATCTATTGAAGAGAAAAAGGATTTGGAGGTTTTCATTTCCACTGTTTTGCGTTCTACCCTCAACACTACGAAGAATAAATCCATACCTTCTTGGAAGTCTACTAGTGTGTCTCCCCTTAGCCTTTTTTTAAGGCTAAACATACCCTATTCTTTTAATCCTTCTCCACATCAGTAGGGGAATTTACATGTTATCTTTTTACCAATTGTTCTGAACCAGCCCTCTTCTCGCACCCCTAATCAAAAGAAGAGACTGGAAAGCGTCCAAGGCTAAAAGGCTTCTGCCAAGATTTAATAGTAAACACACAAGAGCTTATCTTCTCAAGCAAAAGAGTTGCTTTCAGCAACCAGCCCCTCCCCAAACACTCCTTTTATAGAGAGCTCAGGGCGTGGTCTCCCTGTGCCTCCTCCCGAGGAGTCCCATAGCCTTCCTTTGTTTGTCCCTGCTCGACTGCCTCCTGCGTCGGGCGTCCTTGAACAGGGCCAGCTGTGGGTCATCCTCCTCCGCACTCTCGGGCTCACACAGCTGAGCAGAGGTTCCCGGCTGAGGACTCTGCAAAGTCTCCAAATCATCATCAGCCGGTTCGTTTCCCTCCTCCCCCACATCTGAGTCCTCCGATACATCGGAGCCGGCTGTCGGACCCACAGGCTGACCCTGAGTCACAACACCAATACCCAATTGGAAAGTACCTATACAAATGCAGCATTCATGGTCATTTCGTTGCAAGTCATACCAGCATATTTGGAAAGACAGTTACAAGCGGCAGTGAAAAAAAACATTGTTTTATTGCTTCTCAATAAAGTAAAGTGGTAATAAATATCCAGCCATCCGGAGTTATCTTTCCCTTCAGACTATTTTGCCTTACCACTTCTCCTTAACCATTTCCCACCATGTTTAGGTTCCCTCTTTTTCATTCCAAACTTTTCATTTGCTTTTCTGCTTTCTTTGCTAAGTGTTTGAAACAGAACAGAAGCTACTGAATGATAATAATACTTTGATCCGCCTTCTGAAAGCCCTGAACACTCTATGTAACATGTCTTCAGACATAAACTCTGCCAAGGGCATTGCAGCCTATCCTTGCAATCTGCTAGAGGCCTCCTCTGATGTAAATGCCACTGGATTCTATGGGGAGCTTGCTTCTGGGGAAACGGGGTATTGCCATTGCAGCCTAAGTCACTGAAGCCTGAAAGCAAATGCAGAAGAGGATTAGGGCTGGGGCAACCAAAGGAAAAGCACCCTGGTCAGTGGTGGGATTCAGCCACTTCGCACCACTTCAGCAGAACTGGTAGCTAATTTTTTTATTGCCCAGGCCCAGAACGGACTTCCAGAAGTGACATCCACACAGAGAACTGGTTGTTCACATATTTGAATCCCACCACTGACCCTGGTAAATGATTTGCAGATTCCCAGAATTGAGAATTGATATATTGCTGTACTAGCATAACATACATCTTGGCAAATAAAAAAAATAAGGAACAGAAAAAAAGTCTTAAATGCTGGCAAAGAAAAATAATTATTAAACAGGCCAGTCACATTTCAGAGGAACACTTTTTTCAAGGGTACTTGCAATCAGAATTTATTAATACAGTAAAGTGATTTGCTTGGGATTTTTTTAGCTCTTTGATTTTTATCCTTGCTTCCTTTCTTCCCTCCCTCCCAACCACATGGGCAAGATCTTTCATTCACTTTTACTTGATAGTTGGTGCCAAGACATCTCAGTCCATAATCTTCTATTTTGCATTAAATCAAAGGCCAGAGATACATATCTGTATTTAAAAGTTTAACATGTTTTGCTTTAAAAAAAAAAAAGAAAAAGAAATAAAGGATATTTTTGAATGCCAACATAAATATCAACAATTGCTATGTTGAAATTTTTCTAGTCTTTTCTTTTTTAAATGAAAGAAAATACATTTTGCAATTTGTTGCTGCACGTTTAAATTTCTAAAAGCACCCTGCCAAATTTTTCAATTTGTGTACAATAACCACCGTTATGTGTCCAGATTCACTTTTTCTTTTATTAAATATAATTTTTATTAAATATTTTAAAGGAAGATAAAACCAATGCAGACTACTGTAAAATAAGAAAAAGGAAAGGAAAAACAAAGGATCAAAGGAAAAGTTAAAAATACAAGAAAAAAATAATAATAGAAAAATGGGGGAAAAGGATAAACGGCTTCAAGATTATTGTACGATGGAAAGATATATGGCACTATCCACAATGAAGGAACGGCTAGTGAAATCTGAATCGCAACTCTTCCATGTTTTTCTTCTCATACCTTTCAGGTCATTCAAACATGCAAAATAACATTCACTCTTTTTTAAAAAAACCCTTCTACCTCTATTTTGTTCAGTGTAGGATGAAGAGGGCATATAGGAAAAGGGGCATCTCCTGGAACCACTGTGTTATAATTATGCAGAAGATAGACTTCAGCAGTTCTGTGTTTGGTAACAACTAACAAAAACAAGTAGTAACCAATAACAAATTGCACCATCAAAATATCAATGATAGACAGCTGCTCTTCCAGTTTTTCTTCTTCAGCACCATTAACACTGCATGCAGATGGAGGTGGTGTTATTGTAAACCGGCTAATCCAAAAACCAAAAAAGAAAAAAAGAAAAAAGGAAAGGAAAGAAAAAAAAGGGCACAGGCAGATGCCGTGAATGACCCCTCCATTTCCAAATCTATCCCTCTTTAAACACACATCAACCACAAAGTTATTTTAGATGCTGAAGTTTCATCACAATCTGCATATTTTGCCTGTGGCTAGACTTAGCTTGAGGATACGCATGACCTTGAGCCCATGAGGGTTGAGGCAATAGATAAATAGTATTTTTTTCTAAAAAGGGCACTCTATTCAGGTCACGGCTTTAAGCCTTTTGTTTAAGACTTTAAACCACACCTTCTGGCCAAAGGCCCAGATCCATTTAAGGTATATTTCCATTGTTAACAACACTCATTTGTGTTGGGTTGCTTTAAGCTATTGTTTCTTGAAGGAGTCACTAGAGATCCCCAATTGCCTGAGTTGCTAGAGTATGTGTTTGTTTGAGTGTTTTGTGGGAAGGAATTTTTAGGATTCCTAAATACTGATCAGAAATCCTCAGATCATATTTCCAAACAATCATTACAAGGGATTTTTCTTTTTGTCATTAAAGTCCCAGGAATGGAATATTCTTGGGATCTCCAACCTTCAGCAAAGGGTGGAGAGCAGAAAATGCAAGGTTTCTATACTTTCTCTTCTTACCTCTGGACTCCTGGCTAAGCTGCAGTCTCTGCGGGGAAAAGGATCCAGAGAAACTGAATCAACAAAAAGGATTCCCCCCCCTTTAAAATGCCATTTCTTCTCAAGGATGGAAATGTTCTTTCTTCTCAGAAGAACTGAGAAGTTGTCACCGGCATGCAGAGTTGCCAATGGAAAGTGCAGTTTGCATTGATTTTTTTCTCTCTGTTGACCTAGGGGATAGTCTTGTCATTATATTAATTATTAGGCGGAGAGGTTCATTAGCCTGGGAGAGCCCAACCAATGGGAATCAAGTGCTTTCCTTTGCACCTGCCTGGTCAATTCCTGTCAACAGGCTTTGGACACAGCTCAGAACAAGCTGAGCAGAAAGCCACAGGCTTCCTTGACGAAAGGCCCCAAAGCTGCAGTTTTATAGACATCAAAGGCTCCAGAAATTTTTTTTAAATTTTTTTTTTAATCCCATTTATATCCCGCCCTTCTCCGAAGACTCAGGGCGGCTTACAATCTAAGCACAAATCAAATGTGCTTAGCAATAGCCTTCATTCTATGTATATGCCTGCTTATTAGGGCTTTCGCCCCCCCGCCCCCCAAGCCGCATTTTTACAAAGTCAGCTTATTGCCCCCAACAATCTGGGTCCTCATTTTACCTACCTCGGAAGGATGGAAGGCTGAGTCAACCTTGAGCCTGGTTGGACTCGAACCTGCACTAATTGCAGGCAGCTGGTGTTACTTAAGGAGGCATTAGCTCCACCAAGGCTCTTTGGTAAACTGGATAAAGTCTGTACAGCTATTTTCTTGCTTTTGTCAGTTATTTCATTTGTCCGGCATGTCATTTTCTGTAACCCCAAATCCGGAGAGAGTGATCAAAATAGTGGAAGTTTTCTCAGTTCCACCAAGAATGGAGATTGCTAAATGAGGGTGATTCTGGGCTCAAAATAAGAACAGAGTTTACCAAGGTTCTAGATTAAATTTGGGATACACTGTTTAAGTTAAAGTTCATTTCATTTGAGGTATTTCAGGGCCAAACATGTAGTTGGAAATGTACATAACAACACTAATAACAGCAATGTCAATTTAATAGTGAAGCAATGTCAAATGTGGAACATGAAAAAAGTAAAAAAAAAATCTCAGCAGCTTCCCCTGAGTGCTATGCAGAAATGTTGAACTACAATTCCCAGCATTCCCTGCTCAAATTTTTGGGTCACCCTTGCAGTATGACCTTTCTTTTAGAATATCAGGATCGTGTCCAAGAGCCAATCAATAGTTTAGCAGATACAATTTGTAAGTTGCTTCCAAAGTTATATTCTGCAATGTACCAGTCAATTCTGGACATCAAAAAAAGCATGATTTTGTCTGCTGGCTGATTTAAGAAGAAGGCAGCTGCTGCAGCAGCTTCAGCTAGTAATGCTAGAGCAGTGTTTATGGCTCACTGGGGAATTCTGGGAGTTGAAGTCCACACATCTTAAAAGTTGCTGAGGAGGAGAAACACTGCACTGGAGCTTATTCTGCACATGCCAAATAGTCTCGGACAAAGCTGGTGTCAGGAACAATCCTAGCCCATGAAGCCAATTCTTCTGAGAGGAGAAGAAGAGAGCTGATCTCTCCACCTTAAATTGACAAACCACAGACCAGATTAGCTCCTCTATTGTGTCAAAATTTAATTTTGATTTTTCTTCCATCTTTCAGCCTATTACCAGTTCAAGATTTGGGTTCAGCTATTTTTGGATGGGTCATCTGTAGGCCCCCATAGAGTGGTAATAGCAGCATGTTCATCTGGCTGTTACAGGCATAATAAATGTGGGAAGAATACATGTTTTTGTTTGTTGAAAGACAGCAGCCAGTCTTAGTGGGAGGCAGATGTAGATATCTGAAAGCTAGATCTATGCCTTGTGTAGCTATCTTCTCAGGAAAGCATGACTCTTGAAACAAGTGTTATTTCAAAAAGAACTTTTACTGAGAGAAAGGGATTGCCAAGGCGGAATCTGAAGTTCCCACATGAATCATTAGGCTGATTTCCCCTTGTTCAAACCCCACCCCAATGCCCCAGTCCCTCAGGAGCCAATCTGCTGGCATGAAGGTATTATGGGAACTCTGAGACAAGAAGGTGATAACAAGTTGTCTTCTTGGCACCACATCCTTGGTACCAGGCTGAAACTGGCCAGAAAGAAGTCCATCCAGATGGCTGTGATGGCCCATTCCCCCCTCCCTATTTCCCATAGAGATTTATCAAAGTGAAAGCAGGGAATTCTTAAATCCCCAAGTAACAGTCCCCCTCCCCTTGGAATGGCAGTGTTCCAACAGGGACTGTACAGCCTTGCATCATCTGATAAAATTGGATAATTGGAAAAGACACTACCAGATTCCTAGATGAATCTTCTTGGATGTTAAGAACAAAGTGTTTTGTTCTTCTTCCTCAAGGAAGAAGAAAACAGTCCGGTTGCCTTTTTTTGGGGAAAAAAAGCACTGTTGAGACTACCTGATTCTTGCCACCAAAGATTAACACGACTGTCCTCCTACAATGTCAGACTGGGATTAGGAACATATTAGGTGCTATACCTCAGATTAAATCCAGTCATTTTGGCTTTTATCATGTTGCCTGGATTTCGCCCAGGAAGGAAAAGTAGAAATGATTCAGCTAGGTTTTTTTGCCCCCAGTTTCACCATGATGCAATCCTCTTACAAAAATTGATCTTAGTGACTGAAAGAGCATTAACCTTGCCAATCAACATCGTTTCCTCCTGCTGATTAGCTAACTTTGGAGGAATATCTTTGCTTGCATGCTCCCACCTGAGAATATAACTGGATTTCTCAACATGCTAATCAATAGGTTAATTGACAATAAAAAGGTAAGTGAACAGGAAGTTGCCCAAAGCAGGGCAATTAATTGGGGAGCCTTCCTTATATACTTATAAGCTTTAGTCCCCCAACACACCTAACTTGAGCAAAGGTCACAAGTGTAAAAATTTTTGTGAAGGAAACCATCTTATGTTTAAGTGAAGCCATTTTGATCTATGTATTGTTATATATGCTGGATTGCCTGATTTTTCTCATATCTCACAAGATATTCCTGGGAAAGAATGTGAGAACGTGATAAATCATCCAGTTGTACCAGCTGCAAGGACAAATAAGGTGGTGAGCACAAGGTGTGTGGTGATAAGAGGAAGCAAGATAATGAAAAAATGTAGTTTTACTGAACAGAGCATAATTGCTACAAGGACAATTACTACACTGATTGTTCAAAATCATAAAAGACATGTCCAGAGAGAAAAGGGCGGAGTCCCTGCCTTCTTGCTTGCAAGCTGAATCCTACTGATGCCAATAGAACTCAAAAGATTTATCTGTGTCAGAGCAGCGCTCACACTTTTTAAATGTTTTGTTTATTGTTTTACTTTTCTTCAACTGCAAGGAGTCAGAGTAGTGATGAGAAGACACATAGGTGGAACCAACTCTTCTCAGCCATGTTGTCAGAGGGAATTTAGCAGTCACTAACAGAGGGGGGATGAGGGGTCAGTGGTTAAAGACATTGAGCTTGTCAGTTGGAGAGCTGATAGCCTGAGACCTGAGCTCTGCACAATGGGGAGAGCTTCCGTTACTTGCCCCAGCTCCTGCCTACCTAGCAGTTTGAAAATGCAAGTAGATAAATAGGTATCACTTCATGGGCGGGTATAAGTGTTCCATGCACCTTTGGTGTGTAGCCATGCTGGCCACATGACCATGGAAATTGTCTTTGGACAATGCTGGCTCCCTTGGCCAAGAAGCAGAGATGAGCCCTGTGCCCCTAAATTCAGATATGACTAATAGGGAAACTTTTAATTTTAATAAGGGAGTCAGAGCTGCCTGCAACTCCTGGACCAACGATGGCATGCTTTATGCCCTGATGAAGTCTTGCTAGAGTAAAAAATAAAATAATGAAATTTAATTATGGTTGGGCATTTCAGAGAATGGAGTTTTGAATGTTCTGCTCATAAAAAACAAATCTGAGATAGGTTGTTGGAACCTGAGGTAAATTCTGCTGATTATTCCACCCATGTTCTTCAGCAATTGTTACTGTTGAACCTATCATGATTATCAGCAATTAATATCCTTGTCCTTCATAAAAGAATCTTTTTCCCTTCTAAAGTTGGCTTAAAATGATGGGCATTATTACATGCTGCATAAAAGGGATTTCATGAAGAGTATTTCCTTTAGCCTTAACTGAATCTCCCAAAATGTATTCCTCGGAATAAATTGCCTGCCTATTAATAAAGACTGCACAAAGCACCCTTTAGAGTTTAGAAATACGTCTTTTCTATCAATGATAGAAAACAAAGCATTGATTTATTAAACTGCCTTGATCTGCCCTAAATCTACCTTGATTGTCAGCTAGATGTTCAATTTATTTCAACACTTTCTAGTTCTGACAAAACACCATACAACTTGCTGATCAGGCTTAGAAGATCAGCAACACTTGCTGACTCATTCTCGGTTCCTTTTGCTCAGTCAGAATGACTATAGCTAGGCACCAGTTTTTAGAGAAACGAGTTTGACTGATGTCTTAGAATGGCATGGGCTGCAAAAAGTGACGCTTTCAACTTGATAGCTCTTTTAATCAGCTAATCAATTACATAAATATAGAGGAGTCCTCCATGGATCAATAGCTAGAGCTAATACAAAGGTTATACTAAACCCCCTTCTTGTAAATACAATGCTACCACTTAGCCTTTCTATCTGCCCTGATATTACTCTTGACAGAGATTAAACAGGGATATATTTTGGTGACTTTGGGGTTTCACCTCTACATTAAGGTACTATCAATAGTCTTCTGAGCCTTTCTATCTGTCTAAGTCAGATAGTAAGCATCTTTCTCTGCTACTTTATGTCCATGAGACCCTGTCATGCCAACAGGATATGAGGAAAGCATTTTGTGTTTTCTACTGTGCTGACAAGGAACTGAAAATTAGTATCAGGAAATGAGGCCGATCTTATTTCAAATAATCAAAGAAGCACAGATGGCTGATCAAGAGGCATCCAACAGAGGAGGTGAAAATTTGGGTTGACTTTCATCTTTCTGGCACCTGATAGGACATTTGCATGATAGTATCTTTAAGACAACTTTAAGGTTTTCTGTTCAGTAGGAAATTACTCAGTTTTAGTGCAGGTAGGTGCATTCCAAGATTTGGGGTTCCCTAGAAACAGTGTAAGTGTTTAAAAGAGCCATTCTTTTAGTTCTTCAAGGTGTACCAAATGCCCTTTGATGCATCAAGGTACTCAGATTGATTAAAACTCGGAGCTCTTCCTCACATTTCCCTAACTGTGATCATGCCTTGATAACTATTTTATCTTCAACAATGTTGCCTTCACCTCCTCCACAACTGAAAGTCCTCCTAATAGATTTTTTTGCAATGGACATGATCTAGCATGCTTCATTAATGATGTGATTGATGACCCAATCAGGGATAGCAATCTGCCCAGCTCTTGTTAGCCACTTTAGACTGCTGCGGATGTATCCATAGCCAGTTAGATCTGGGCTGTGAGAGAGGCTGGACACCTGACTTCTATTGATGTTTCTGCCCAGCATTTTCCTGTGAGAAATTTAAAGTCCTGTGGGAAAAACAGCATCAGAAAATATTTCAAAGGGACTGTTGATTGAAGTGTTGAATGAAAGTAAGAAGGACTGTGGATTCAATCAACCCCATCCTGCCAGTTTGGTCTGGTGGTTAGGGCGCCAGGCTAGAAACCAGGAGAGCATGCCTTTTGGTCCCACTCTAGGCACAAAGCCCGGTAGCTGGGTAACCTTGGACCAGTCTCTCTCTCTCCCTCCCTCCCTCCCTCCTTCCCTCCCTCCCTCCCTCCCACACCTTAGAAAGCAGGTCATGGAAAAACATTTCTGAAATACCTTGCCAAGAAAACTGACTTGTCCAGTTGCCAAGAGCCAAAACTGATTTGTATGCCCTCCCCAACTCATCCTGCCAGACATTATAATGAGTGATTTGTGGTTGTTCTCCTGTCACCAGCTGATGTGGATGGGAGGAGAATGAAGCCTCAGAACTGTTAAATAGCGGGTACTTTGGTGCAGGAATGACGACGCGAAGTTGAGTACAGGATAACTCATCGTTTATTATTTGCTGGAACTGTACTGAGGCAAATGCTGCAACCAGCCGCAATATATAGTCTAGCCCCTAGGCAGCAGCCAATAGGTTTGAATCAACCATTGCCACCTGGGGATAGCCATTTGCAGCACAGGAGACTGGTAGTCTGGGTTGCTGGAGAGCCGTTAGCTGCTCCAGCAACCCACGTGGTGTATCACAAGAGCCCATAACATGACCCATCATTGACCTGAAAGTCTCCTGACTTTAAACCAGCAAAGATGATACCATTCCTTTGCCTTGTTGCTAAGGCATAGTAAATCTTGGTCCTGAGGTGTTAGGCTTTTCTGCTGGCTGTAGAAATGCACATTGATTCAGCTGAGAGAAGGAGCCCTAAGGCTGCCTCCCGCTTTGGCACTTAACCACAGCACAGTCAGGCCCTGACCATGTAAGTTTTGTGGCTTTTGTCTCACCCTCAGTCCATGAATAAACAGATTCAAGTCACTTTTCCTTTAAAGTGTCTGGCTGATATTTCCACATACTGTACATAAATACTGGGGTTCTTCCTTAGGCTGAGAATATCAAATATAAGAAATGTACAGCTGCCCCATCTTTTGTCTCTTTTTTTCTATGTCCCACCCAGGAATTTTTGTTAGTGCTATGTAGATTTGGCTAACTGTCTTCATTCTGCAGAAAACATATCTTACGAAAGCGTTTCTTTGGATTAGGGATAGTAATACTGTAAAGCAGGGGTCCCCAACCATGGTCCGTGGACCAGCACTGAGATGAAGCATGCCAGAAACCAGGCAGTGCAAATAAGTGAAGCCCCATCTGTGAATGAAGGCAGCACATGAAACCAGGCCCCCTCCAGTCCGTGGAAAAACCTCTCTCCATGGAATCGGTCCCTGATGCCCAAAGGTTTGGGGTGCCCTGCTGTAAATTTCCCCTTTCTCCTTTGTCTACCACTCAGTTTCGCCAGTAAAAATTAATTGGTTGTGTTGCCTTGGATTTGAAGGTCACATGGAAGCAGCTGCTTATTTGAAAATCCTTATTGATTCCTTCCCTGTATTTTCCAGATGGCCTGTCTTCTTTCTTCTTCTCTTGTGCTATTCTATCTGTCCAGTCTCCCTACCCTATGATTTCCCTTGAGCCTGCTTAGTCCTGCCTGCTTTTTCCTGAATGCCCTGTCATTACATCACCCAGACTCATTACTTGCTGTCTGAGGCAGCTGAACCGCCTTGGCATCACCCCTTATGCTGACACTGGTGGTCATGTGTGAATTTGAAGGCATAGCTCTTCCTCACATCCCCATAACTTTAGCATAAAGATACCTGGTAACAGTTTCCATGCCACACCCTCCTGATGTTGGCTTTGTCTCATCCCCCACTTACAATTGAGGCAGCATAAAGATATCTTTTCCATTCAATTTTGAAGAGGCCTTTCCCCTGTCCTCCTGTTACAGTATTTGCCACAACACGCTTCATTGGTGATGTAGTTGGTAATATGGTCATTACCACTAGGAGTAAGATCTGCTAGCATCTATTAGGTTGTGGTGGGCACAATCCCCTCCCCTGTGGTTGTTGGGAATTGCGGTTTTGGTTTGGGCCAGACACCTGGCTTCCACAGAGATGTCTGCCGATGCACTCTTCTGACACTTTCCAAAGCATTTTGAGATTTTCATGTGGGTTTCTTCTATGGACAGGTTTTCAAGCACAATCTTGTGCTGCACAAAATTCCACTGAAACTGGGAGAGAGGCCTGGGCTCTGCCAGCTATGTGTTCCTGGTTCAGTCACCAGTGGGTGCATGGTAAGATCTTTACTGTTTCTGCTAAAAAGGAGTTTCATGTGGTCATTGTTTTTACTGACTTTAGTCCTTGGGGGAGGGCTCACCATTCTCACTCCTCCATTCCAGTTTCCCGGCTGTCTGCAGCCTGCTTCTGAACGTGGCAGCCATGAAGGGTGGAATGTGACTTATTGCCAGCACTGCCAGTCCATTGTAGTATTTGTCAAGGCTGGTGCATTATCAACCACCCCTTCCTTCTTCACTGCACATCTCATCTCTGCCTCTGTAACCGGTTAAGGTGGGCTATTAATTTAAAAGATAGATTTAGATTTAGATTCCCAAGACCCATGCTTGGACATAGCCTGGTTGTTGGCTTCATTACTGTGACAGGATAACAGGTGACAATCAGAGCAAAGGAATTTCTTCTAGTGCAAGGACTGATGTGAAACACTTTAGCATGGCCATCTGGCTGTGTCCTTGGGGGATTGTTTAGAAATCCATCTACGCAGCTTGTTTTAAGCAGTTCGCTATCAATCTCATATTCTCTGCCTCGAAGTGGAAAATACCTTGCTATATTTCACTGACTGAAATTTAATAATATTGGTCAAAATGAACTACTTGTTAATAATATAACATCCAACTATTAACAGATAATTACTTCTTGTAATTAACAGGTGGTCAGACCTGTAATCTAAAAAGATGTTACTGTATAGATCAAAAAACCTTTGTCATTATGCTGAATGAAAATGCTATCTACCAAATCCTGGTAAAACTTGCTACAGTGATCCTTATAATTCTCTTTTCATTTGTGGCATATTGAGGACAGGAATTGGTACATTCTTCCAGCTTTGTTTGGTTCCCATCAACATCACCAACCAGTAAGAAAACGTTCAGCAATCACTCTTCTTAATGTGGGATGGGGATGAAAGAAAATTAGCTTTGACAGATGGTTGAACTTGCTTTGTGCAAGTGTTTCATGAAGGCACATTCAAAAACATCTGCAATCGGTTGATACGTTCCTTTTGCTTTTTGGCGAAGGTTGTTGAGAGCGTGGTGGCGCAGCAGCTCCCTTTGTTCTTGGATGAAGCTGATTATCTAGACCCGTACCAATCGGGCTTCAGGCCCGGGTACTGCACGGAGACGGCATTGGTCGCGCTGGTGAATGATCTCTGGCGGGCTCGGGACAGGGGTTGCTCCTCTGTCCTAGTCCTTTTAGACCTCTCAGCGGCTTTCGATACCATCGACCATGGTATCTTGCTGTGACGTCTCAGGGGGTTGGGAGTGGGAGGCACAGTTTTTTCAGTGGTTCTCCTCCTACCTTCTGGGACGTTCGCAGTCGGTGTTGGCAGGGGGGCAGAGGTCGACCTTGAGGCCTCTCATTTGTGGAGTCCCTCAGGGATCGGTCCTCTCACCTCTCCTGTTCAACATCTATATGAAGCCGCTGGGTGAGATCATTCGTGGTTTTGGAGTTGATGATACCCAGCTTTTTATTTCGACCCCAAACCACCCCAGTGATGCCCTCGATGTGATGTCCTGTTGCCTGGAGGCGGTCCGGGTCTGGATGGGGAGGAACAGGCTTCGGCTCAACCCTGACAAGACTGAGTGGCTGTTCGGCATCCCGGGAAATTCCGATTATTCCATCTCTTGCCATGGGGGGTGAGCTATTACCCCCGTAGATAGGGTGCACAACTTGGGGGTCCTTCTAGATTCACAGCTCTCTTTTGAAGAGCATATTGGAGCTGTGACTAGGGGGGCCCTTTGCCCAGGTTCGCCTGGTGCGCCAGTTGCGACCCTATCTGGACCGGGATGCCTTGCGTACAGTCACTCATGTGCTCGTGACCTCTCATCTGGACTACTGTAATGCTCTCTACATGGGGCTGCCCTTGAAGACCACTCGGAGGTTCCAACTGGTGCAGAATGCAGCCGCATGAGTTGTGCTGGGAGTCTCCCTATACTCCCATGTTACACCTTTGCTCCGCGAGCTGCATTGGCTGCCGGTTGCCCTCCGGGTGAGATTCAAGGTGTTGGTAATGACTTACAAAGCCCTACATGGCATGGGTCCGGATTACCTATGGCACAGGTCTGCAACCCGCGGCTCCGGAGCCGCATGCGGCTCTTTCAGCCGTCTCCTGTGGCTCCCAGTCCTCTGCTATGTGCAGTCCCCCAAAAAAAAGTGGGACTAAAAAAGTTCAACCAATCAGTTCAAATATGCAGGGTAGGTGCATATCTCGCCTTGGCTCCACTCTTTTTTTTTTATTGAAAAGTTTTATCATACATTTTATCTTTAACAATCCCCCCTACCCCTCCCCTATCCCTCCCTCCCTACCCCTCCCCCCTCCCCTCCCCCCCCGACTTCCCAGAGCTAAGTACAAGGTATAAAAAACAAAAAAAAAATCATAAACATCCATATGCTAACAACCATAAACTCTAAAATCTATCTCTCTCTAGCTCATATAGGATAACTACAAACACTATTAATATAAAATATAAAAAAAAAAGAGAAAAGAAAGGAAGACTTATTCAAATGCTACATGAAACTTCTTAGTCCCATATTTGTTCTGGATATACTCAATCCATTTTCTCCACTCCATAACATAACGTTCTTGCGAGTGATCTTTCAAATAAGCCGAGATCTTTGCCATCTCTGCCAGGTCAGAAACCTTTAAAGTCCATTCTTCTATAGTCGGCAGTTCCTCCTTCTTCCAATATTGACCTACTAAGAGTCTTGCTGCCGTAATTAAATTCAACATCAGCTTAGTGTCCACAACCGTAGCATCTGTAATTATTCCCAACAAAAAAAGTTGCGGACAAAACTTTATCCTTTGCTTAAAAATCTTCTGCATATTCCACCAAATTTTTATCCAAAAAGCTTAACCTTTTTACAAGTCCACCATATATGAAAATATGTTGCATCTTCTTCACCACACCTCCAGCATTTAGGCTGATAGTTCGGATACATACTTGCAAGCTTTTTAGGATCTAAATGCCATCTGTAAAACATTTTATAAAAGTTCTCTCTTAAATTTTGAGCTTGTGTGAATTTTACATTCCTCACCCAAAACCTTTCCCACGTGTCCATTGTGATAACTTCTTGGATGTTTTGGGCCCATTTAATCATACAATCTTTAACAAGTTCTGTTTCTGAGTCAATTTCTATCAAAGCAAGATATATCCGTTTAATATGTGCTGGACCCTGATTTCTGATTTGCTTTATCAGATTTTCATCAGTCATTGTAAAACCATTTTTCTGATCTTCTTTCCACCTGGCCCGTAGCTGAGTATATTGAAACCAAGTTTGAACAATCTTCTCATCTCGCAAGAGGCTATATGGTTTCAAACACCAGACATTTCTTTCCAAGCTTAAAATCTCCTTGTACGTAGTCATATCATGTTTAAAACCAACATTTATATTTTCTATTGCGTGTTTTGGGATTGCCCACAATGGTATCTTACAATCTAGCTTATGTCTGTACTTCTTCCAAACTCTCAACAATGCCTGTCTTAAAATATGCACTCTAAACACATTATCTACCTTCTTATCATACAACAAATATGCATGCCAGCCAAACAACAAGTCGTGGCCCTCAAGATTTAATAATCTCTCTTGTGTCAAATTGATCCAATCACTTATTCCTGCTAACGCAGCAGCTTCATAATATAATTTAAAATTAGGCATTTTAAGACCACCTCTTTCACGAGTATCCTGCATAATCTTAAGTTTAACTCGCGGCCTTTTCCCTGCCCAAACAAATTTATTGATACCTCGCTGCCATTCCTCCAAATTAGAATCTTTCTTAAGAACCGGTATCATTTGAAATAAAAATAAGAATTTAGGCAGGACATTCATTTTCACTGCTGCGATTTGCCCCAACAAAGACAATTGCAATTTTCCCCAGCTCTCCATTTCTTTTTGAATTTTCCCCCATAATTTTTCATAGTTATTTTTATATAACTTTGTATTAGAGGGCAACAGAAGCACCCCCAAATATTTAACCCTTTTAACAATCTCAAATCCAGTTAATCCTTCTAAGAGAGCCTTTTGCGAAGCTGTCATATTTTTGGCCAGGATTTTAGTTTTTTGTGTATTAACTTTAAATCCAGAAACCTTCCCATATTGTATTATTATCTCCATCAGGTCCACAACAGAGTTCTCCGGCTGGGTCACTGTAACAACCAGATCGTCTGCGAACGCTCTCAATCTATAATCCTGATCTCTAATTTGTATACCCTTAATTTTTTCCGAATTCCGTATTTTAACCAATAATATCTCCAATGTTAACACAAATAACAAGGGCGATAACGGACACCCTTGCCTTGTGCCCTTCTCAATATTACATGCTTCTGTCAGGCTATTATTAACTATTATTCGGGCAGTTTGTTTTTGATATAATGCCCTAATTGGTTGCAAAAAATTATCCCCAAAATTCATTTTATCTAAAACTTTCATCAAAAATTGCCAATTCAATTGATCAAAAGCTTTTTCAGCATCTAAAAAAATTAGCGCCGCAGGGATCTGGTTGTTCCTTTCCAAAAACTCTAACACATCAACTATATGCCTCACATTATTTATCATTTGCCTACCACTAATAATCCCCGTTTGGTCCCCATGAATCACCTGTTGCAGAACCCTCATCAGTCTATTAGCCAACACCTTAGCAAATATCTTGTAGTCTGTATTTAAAAGTGATATCGGTCTATAATTTTTAACTTGAGTAGCATCTTGGTCTTCCTTCGGAATCAAAGAAATAAAAGCAGTTCTCCAAGACGGAGGCCTTGGCTCCACTCTTCAGTCAAACCCTGTTCTGCGCATGCGTGCATGTATGCACATGCGCACACATTTTTTGCGGCTCCCAGTTTTTCCTTTTGTGAGGGAACCGGTTCTGAGTGGCTCTTTCACTGTTTCAGGTTGCTGACCCCTGACCTATGGCAACACCTGCGGCCGGCGTCAACTTCCCTCTGTCCAGTGCGCTCCCACAGAGAGGGCCTCCTCAGGGTGCCTCCGATCAAAGAATGTCGATTGGTGGCCCCTAGGGGGAGGGCATTCTCTGTGGGCGCGCCAGACCTGTGGAACCGCTTGCCGGTTGAGCTCCGGATGGCCCCCGACCTTCGCTCCTTCCGGCGCGATCTAAAAACTTATTTATTCGAGCAATCTGACCTGGTTTGATGGGTTAGGGTTGGGGTTTTAATATGTCTTTTAATTACTGTTTTAAATTTGGGCATAATATTTAATTGTTTTTTAACTTTTGTATTTCATTTTTATATTTATTGCCCTGTACACCACCCTGAGTCCTTCGGGAGAAGGGCGGTATAAAAATATAATAAATATAAATATAAATATTTTGGACATGGGCTCAACACTCACTTAGAAAAGCTCCAAATCTATGATCAAAAGAAACCCAAACAACTCATGAAGTAGTAAAACCATTTGGCTCTCTTCTGCTTAAATATGAAGTCCCACTCTTGACCTCTCTATGACCCAATTTTTTGAACTGTTTGGCCCAGGGACTTGGCAGGAGAAAGGGGAGATGGTTGGAAAGGACTGGATTCTCCAGGTGCCCAAATCCCTTGGAAGACAAGGTTGAGGGATTGGTGAGGAGGAAGAGTGTCCTCATCAATCCTATACCTACCTGTTGGGAGTCACCTGACTGTGCCACTGATTGAATGATCCATGAAGTGCAACAGATTAATTCTGTGGCACAACCTGTGTTGCAACAAGGAAAAAAAAATACCGGTATAGCTAGAGACACCCTACGGCTGCCTCACATATGGGCGGACTATTAGATTTAGGCAATATGTTATTGCTGTAGTTGTTGTAAATGATAAGTTCACATATTCAGCAATAATTGCTGACTGGGAGACATCAAATAGCAAGCACTTAAGCATATTCATGGCTATATTGGAATTCTATGTCACCCTGACTGTGCTGGTTAATGACCACAATAAAATCTTTTGTTTAATTTCTGAAATCAGTCCTTTCCCAATCTCCAGGGTGGAAATAGCACCCTTGATTACAAATATCATTCCTGAACAAGATGTTTGAAGGAAAATCAAGCAAGATATGAATTCACAACAATCCGATTCTAGTTCTGTTTAATGGACTACTTTTGCCTTTCTTTTAGCTTTCCTATTCTGATATCCACCTTCTGTCACCGTTATGCCATACTGACTCTAGCAGATTTCTTTCTTAAGGTTCCAAAGTAGCTCAGTGAAAAAAAAATCTTAAAAGCAAGATAATGAAACAGGCAAATAATGAATTTCAGAAGCAAATAAGATATGCAGGACAAAGTGGAACAGCTTTCTTTTATTCTATCATGTGAGATATTTTAACTTCTGCGTAGCCTGTCATCTTTACTCTCCCTCAAGCCATTTTACAAAATCACATTTCTTTCCATTGTAAATACAATTTCATAAGAAAAAAAATGGGTCACTTAAACAGTGCGATTGGATAACTACTGTGATGATCAACTACAGCTCTAGTCAAATTCTTCCACAGATTGAAATATTTTGAAAATTCCTATCATTAGCACAGCTGTTACCTTATACACTGGAAAGAATTAGATAAGCCAATTACTGGGCTATCATGAAAACATGTCAGAATATTTCTAGTTAGAATCCAGTATCAAAGGGTTTTTTCCTACCAAATTGGCTCTACATATGCATAGAGACAAAGATAGTGCTACTATTCTGCTGTGCATGTCAAAGACTGAATTCAGTAAGACTAATGTTGACAGAATCTCCTAGTTCTGTTCAATTAATCACCACATTAATCAAATAAAATCTTCATAATCTGTAATTGAGGCTAGAAAAGGGAACTCTAATCTTGAAAATTAGGACCAGCAAAATTTACTTTTTTTGGAATGGAAACATGTATTCTGTTAATTTCTCTTATCAGCTATGCTTTATGGTCATATAGAATTAAATTACATCACTTAAATTTAATACAAAATGCACAGCATTTGCTCTTCGTCCAAATACAAGCCTAGGAGAGATGCTTCAACAGTGGCCAAAAAAAGAAGAGGATTTTCTAAACCAATCTTCTTCAACCTGATTGCCAAAGTTTCCATCGCTCCAGCAACATGCCCCAAACTCTTAACATAGGGAGAGAGGATGAAAGAAACTATGTTTTGATGCATGTGAAGGGACAACTAAATTAAGAAAGGGTACTCTAAAATGAATAAACTCCATAGATTTTCACTGATAGCTGATTCCCCTTTTTGGTCATAGGAGGGCTTGGTAACACAATGATGATCTTAAGCCAATGCAGAAGACCTGGGATTATTTATATGACCATTATCCTAAGGTGTGAACTATACTATAAGGTGTGTATGTGTATAAAGTTTTGTGAAGGAAGCACTATCTAACCAATCTAGCTCTACAGAGAGTTGTAGATACACATCATCATCCTAAAAGAGATCCTCCAATGGGATATGAAGGAGAACAATATCCCCCTTGCTACAAACTCTGAGCCAAAGCAGCGAAGGAAGTACCACAATCCTTTGGCGGGCCACCAGTTAAGCACTGCTAGAGCACTAAGCTTGGGCCGGTGGGGGAGAGTTTTCCTTATGGCGGTGGTTCTCTGGTGCTTCATTTCCCTTTTAATTATCACAATGAGAATCAATAAATATGTACATTTTATAAAAATAGGCTCATTAAAAAAAATCAAACTACCGTTAAAAACTAACATTTCTTATTATGCTCCTGACAGGATAACCCTTTAGATGGACTCATACAGTCTTCAGGCCCTGATTCAGGACAGCAAGGAAGTCCCATCGAAACCCAGAACGGCTCCAGGATTCTTCTTATCATGTATGAGCTTTAACAGGGTCATATTCCTGAGGCCTTCATAAATCACTGGAAAAGGGATTGAAGGGTCAGGAAGGTATCTTAACGAAGCCATCCAAATGACACAAAGGCACAGTTACTTTTAACAATCTTCAACATTCACTAAGTTCTTCTTCCAAGCTGAGTCTCTTCCTCAGACTGCTCTATTGAAGTCAAAGTGTCCTTTAAAGTGATTAGGAGTGAATCTAAGCCTATGTAGGGTCCGTGATGTCTGCATATCCTGGTAGAAAAAAAAATAACTGAAGATGATTATCAAGAAAAGGAGTCATTTAAATAGAAAAAAGAGGGTTTTGTTTTTGGCTATTGTCAGTTTTCTTGGGTAATGCCCATTAAATCACTGGGCCTGGTGCCCAAAGGAGCTCAACCCCCTCAGTGCAGCTCTTTAGGCTTTCAAGTCCTGGGGTGGTATGAGAAATGTGGGCTCTTCTAGAAAGTTCTTCATTTCTCCATTAGGACATGACGTAGACCTCCGTTAAGCTAGCAACTGCATGCATGCGGTAGAAGATGCCGAAGGGCAAGCAGATGTCCACAATAGCAGCCCACATGGGATAACCATAGAATTCAAGCTCTGTGGTGTTATCAAATTGCGGCCGGGCTCCAAATGCAGGCATAATCCAGAGCTGTTTGAGAAAGAGACAAAGATAACAGCACTGTCAGCAAGTAAAAACAATGAGGCTAGCAAGGCACAATTCTTGATGCAAAAGATACCTTGAGGCAAGATTAAACACAGGACAGCATGATTCTAAGAGCATCAGACACTATGACATTTAAGTAGAAATATTTAACTGACATGCCTCTGTGTCACTGAATCCTTTAAGGCAATGACCCTGATCCATAGCAGTGTGGAGTATCCTAGAACAGGGTTTCTCACCGTTAGCAACTTTATGATATGTGGATTGCTGGCTGGAGAATTCTGGGAACTGAATTCTTGAGCAACTCTGGGTTGTCACTGCGTGTTTTTTTTTAGTTTTGCCAGCTTCGCTCATTTCTGTCTGTACATTTTCCCCTGCTCTCTGCACCTGTGTTACTATCTTATCATGTAACCATAGTGATTGTCACATGCCCAGCCATGTTATGGATTTACTCTGTTTTGTCCTACTAAGTGCGCATGGCTAGAAAAAGTTTTCTCATCTTTTACTTTCTCTTCTGCCTGACGAGAGATGTAGTCGGCTAGCTTTGTTTGCTAATTAAAAGTTTTATTTATTTATTATTTATTTTTTATTTATTTTATTACATTTATATACCGCCCTTTCCCGAAGGACTCAGGGCGGTTTACAGGGTGATTAAAAAAACCAGAATACAAAAGTTAAAAACAAATTTTAAAAAAAATTATATGTGTCCCTGTCTAAATAAAAACCCCAATTAAAATAAGGTTAATCCTCAGCCTGGGCCAGAGAGCTCGAAGAGCCAGGTCTTCAGGCCCCGGCGGAATGAACGGAGGTCGGGGGCAGTCCTCAGCTCCACTGGCAGCTGGTTCCAAAGGGCAGGCGCCCCCACTGAGAAGGCCCTATCCCTGGGTGTCGTCCGCCGGCAATCTCTTACCGGTGGCACCCTGAGAAGACCCTCCCTGTGGGAGCGCACTGGACGAAGGGAACTTGATGCCGGCAGCAGGTGTTCCCTTAGATACCCCGGACCCAAGCCATTTAGGGCTTTATAGGTCATCACCAGCACCTTGAATCTCACCCAGAGGGCAACCGGAAGCCAATGCAGCTCGCGGAGTAGAGGTGTTACATGGGAGTATCGGGAAACCCCCATCACAACTCGCGCGGCCGCATTCTGCACCAGCTGAAGCCTCCGAGTGGTCTTCAAGGGCAGCCCCATGTAGAGAGCGTTGCAGTAGTCTAAACGGGAGCGCATGAGTGACTGTGCGTAGGGCATCTCGGTCCAGATAGGGTCGCAACTGGCGCACCAGGCGAACCTGGGCAAAAGCCCCCCTGGTCACGGCTCTTATATGGTCTTCAAAATTGAGTCGTGAATCCAGGAGGACGCCCAAGTTGCAAGCCCTATCAACGGGGGGGGGGGTAACACCTCACCCCCCATCGTTAGAGATGGAATAGTCTGGTTGACCCGAGATGCCGATATGCACAGCCACTCAGTCTTGGCGGGATTGAGACGAAGCCTGTTTCTCCCCAGTAGAATATGCAGTAGAATATGCAGTAGAATATGCCTCGGATTTTCTTTCTTTGATATTCACCATGCATCAGATGAGCCAAGATCCATCCTCCTCTGATAGGAAGTTTAATTCTTCCATGACATTGGTAGTTCACAATAAGAGCAAGAATTAAAAACACTGCCCTAGAATTTTGTTAATTTTGATTTATGCCAAATATCTATGCCTAATGGACAAGAACCATAAATCTTGCTGTGCAGTGCCACAATCTACTCCTCCTTCATGCCAGGTTCCCAGTACTTTTCATGAGTGCTAGATGCATATTTCCATTTCTGTTTTATTTAGTTACATTTATATACCGCCCTTTCCCTGAGGACTCAGGGCGGTTTACAGGGAATTAAAAAATCCACCATACAAAAGTTAAAACCAAATTAAAAAATATTAAATTGACCCTGTACACTTAAAACCCCAATTAAAAATTTCTCCTCAGCCTGGGCCCGAGAGCTCAAAGAGCCAGGTCTTCAGGCCCCGGCGGAATGATCGGAGGTCGGGGGCAGTTCTCAGCTCCACCGGCAGCTGGTTCCAGAGGGCAGGCGCTCCCACTGAGAAGGCCCTATTCCTGGGTGTCACCCTCCGGCAATCTCTTACCGGCGGAACCCTGAGCAGACCCTCCCTGTGGGAGCGCACTGGGCGAAGGGCGTTTGATGCCGGCAGCAGGTGTTCCCTCAAATAGCCCGGACCCAGGCCATGTAGGGCTTTATAGGTGATAACCAGCACCTTGAATTTCACCCGGAGGGCAACCGGAAGCCAATGCAGCTCGCGGAGTAGAGGTGTTACATGGGAGTATCGGGAGACCCCCCATTACAACTCGCGCGGCCGCATTCTGCACCAGTTGAAGCCTCCGAGTGGTCTTCAAGGGCAGCCCCATGTAGAAAGCGTTACAGTAGTCCAAACGGGAGGGGTCGCAACTGGCGCACCAGGCGAACCTGTGCAAAAGCCCCCCTGGTCACGGCTCCTATGTGGTCTTCAAAATTGAGCCGTGAGTCCAGGAGGACGCCCAGGTTGCGAGCCCTATCAACGGGGGGTAACACCTCACCCCCCCATCGTTAGAGGTGGAATAACTTGGTTAACCCGAGATGCCGATATGCACAGCCACTCAGTCTTGGCGGGATTGAGACGAAGCCTGTTTCTCCCCATCCAGACCTGAACCGCCTCCAGGCACCGGGACATCACGGAGAGGGCATCACTGGGTTGGTTCGGGGTGGAAAGAAAAAGTTGGGTATCATCAGCGTACTGGTGATACCCCACCCCAAAACCACGAATGATCTCGCCCAGCGGCTTCATATAGATGTTGAACAGGAGAGGCGAGAGGACCGACCCCTGAGGAACTCCACAAATGAGAGACCTCGGGGCGGATCTCTGCCCTCCTGTCAACACCGACTGCGAGCGGCCCTGGAGGTAGGAGAACCACCGTAGAACGGTGCCTCCCACTCCCAACCCCCTGAGACGCCGCAGCAGGATACCATGGTCGATGGTATCGAAAGCCGCTGAGAGATCTAATAGGACCAGGACAGAGGAGCAACCCCTGTCCCTAGCCCTCCAGAGATCATTCACCAGCGCGACCAATGCCGTCTCCGTGCTTTGTCCGGGCCTGAAGCCCGATTGGTACGGGTCCAGATAATCAGTTTCCTCCAGGAACAGAGGGAGCTGATGCGCCACCACACTCTCAACAACCTTCGCCAGAAAGCGAAGGTTGGAGACTGGACGATAGTTGTTTAAAGCAGCCGGGTCCAAAGCAGGCTTCTTGAGAAGGGGTCTCACCACCGCCTCCTTCAAGGCGGCAGGGAAGACACCCTCCTTCAAAGAAGCAGTTATTACTGCATGGAACCAGCCTCGTGTTCCCTCCCGAGCCGCATAAGCTAGCCAGGAGGGGCACGGATCCAACAAACAGGTGGTGGTGCTCAGTCTCCCCATGATCCTGTCCACATCATCTGTTGCCATCACAGAAAGGGAATTACAGTCGTGTCAGGATAAAAATGAGGGATGATCCATTATAATTTCCCTTGAGCTCTCTAGAGAAAATATATATAACTCCACGGAATGCTGAAGTCATTCATTTATTCAAACTGTTTTGGTGCAGTCAAATGTGTATGAAAAGCAGCAAGTACTGCAAGGTATTCTTCCACAAGTCAAATTCAGCCTCCCCTTCCTTTGCCGTGTGTGTGCTGAACAAGACATCTAATTGTTGTTTAGTACTCAGTCCTGCTTCTCCTCTTGCTGCTTCTGGTGGCCCTTTTATTTTTAAAAAGGTGCCGCAGTTGTATTTATTTGTACAGTTTTTAAACAGTTGAAAAAACAGCTTTAGGAGGAGAGGGAGATGGATTTGCACTTAATCTGCTTTCCACTAGCACTCAGTACTAGTTTTTCTCTTAGTATACAATCTGGGAAACTGAACACAATTAAATAGAATCTAGAGAATATCAATTTACTATAACATATTAGTCAAGTTATGCACAACTGGTATTCTCTTCAGAATGCTAGTTTTAAGAAGGCCAGGAAGAAATGGATGGGCTCAGCTGATCCTTGGCCTTTTTGGATATAGGCATCATCTATCACATGTTATGTTTCATACTTCTCTTCCTCCCCTCCTTGTTAGCTGCCAGTGATGTGAAGCATAGTAAAAAAAAACCCAATACAATGTCACATGTTTGGTTTCCAGGAAGAAAGAAAAGAGATCTCAGGTTGTAGTAGCAGCTCCATATCTTTTATATTTTCTAATTTGGTTTTCCTCAGTCTAGTCCTCCCTTTGTTTTCTACACTACTACTCCCAACATCCCTAACTAGCTTAGCTGCAACTCTTGGGCATGTTTACTAGGAATTGGGTGTGTGTATATTTGTTGAAATTATAGTTGAGACAATTCAATAGGATCAGCAAAACTTCATGTTTCAGTGTGAAGGTGTTTTGGTTAAATAAGAGGAATAAAGCTAGCTCTATCTTTTGCTATTCAACAAGAACAAAGGAATCCTACTCATCTACATACTCTACCTATTGATGACTAATCCAATATTGGCTCAAATAAAATAGTCCTACTTACAATTACATTACACAGGAGCAGGAACAATGAGCTTTCCTTTAAGAATCTCCTCCTCCAGCTCACTTTCTTGGAGGTACTGATGGACTCTGTTGCTTCATGAGGAATCTGGATGGCTAGTCCTGGAGATGATGCTGATAAAGCGTTTCCATTTTCAGGGACACGAAGTGATACAGCATTTAAGTTGACAAAAGTGAGCCCATAAATGTCCTTCTCCTGATGGTCCACTTTGCTTTCCCTTTTAAAGGGCTGTCGATGGAGGCCTTCAATTATGAAAATGTTCTGGAAAGTGTGCTGGGCAATCATCAGCAAGGAATAGGTCAGGTTGAGGGCATTGATTGTATCCCTTGGTGAGCTGGCCACAGTGGCCACAATGGAGTAATAGGAAATGGCATATTGCCCTAAGGCTGCACCCATTAATAGGGCCACATCAAGTGTTCTAGTTGGATTCTTCTCACGGTCCATGTCTCTTTTGTCAAATCTGTAAATAATGGAGCCACCCACAGAGATGAGGGACATCAGACTCAGACAGACAATATTGAAGGTGTAGTACATAGTGAGCACCTGATTCTTCACTTTAGATTTGTTTTTTGAATTGATCTGGATTTCATACACAATCAGGATGGCTATGCCAGATGCCATTATCAAGACTCCCATTATGAAACCCAAAAAGTAGGTCCTCTTGAAAAGCTTAAACTTGAGGTGGTGGATATGGTTGGAATGGTGGTCCATGATGCGGCCAACGTTCTTCCACATTACATAGATCATGGCAGAAGCAAAAAGGCTGTACTCAATATTAAAAGGATACAGCCAAAAGTAACCATTCTTGAAGATTTGGCAGACGTTACTTTTGCAGCCACAGTTGTCAGAGATGCTTTCTTTTAGATCAACTGCAGAGAGAGAAGGAAAGCAGGTCAAGACTAGCTCAGGAAGTTGTTTTTTTTAACTTTTGATTGATAATGACATTGATCAGAAAGTTTGAATGGTACTGAAATAAGAGGTCTACTCTCAGAGCCAACTCTATGATCTTTCAAAACTCAATGGAGGGAGGATTAAACGGACCTATGTTTCTTCCAGTATTATTCTTGTGATATGCATCATGCCCACAACTACCTGTACATTTTTTTTTACCAAAATAGAGGTAATCTATCTGCCTGGCTCAATTCACTCATGAAGAGATGTCCTGCATTCTTTCTCTTTAATAGATCAAGGAGGAATGGAACTGGAAATAGGTCTTTTCAACAACTGCCCCATCAATAATCTGCATGACCCCGCCACATTCCCACCTCTCTGCAGAGCAACAAAGACCTGGTTCTTTAAGAAAGTGGATTTAGAGTTTAAGAACGGTAATACAGATTGTCTGGAGACTTGAAAGTGTATTTGTGCCAGTTGATTATATTTTTATTGGTTTATAATATTTATTCTTATTCTTATTCTTTTGGCCCCACTCTGGAGCCAAATGGCTAATAATAAAAACACGATCAATTAAAGAACAGGTAGTCCTTAACATATGACATTTAGTGACCATTCAAGGTTACAATGGCACTGAATGAAGCGACCTATGACCATTTTTCACACTTATGACCTTTGCAGCATCACCATGTGATCATGGTGATCAAATCTGGATGCTTGGCAACTGGTTCACATTTATGACTGATGCACTGTCCCTGGGTCATGTGATCCCCTTTTGCAACCTTCTGATAAGCAAAGTCAAAGGGGAAGCCAGATCCACTTAACAAGTAGCAAGTGTGATGATTTACTTAACAACTGTGGCAAGAAAGGTTGTAAAATGGGGCAAAACTGACTTAACAAATGTCTCGCTTACCAACAGAAAATTTGGGCTCAGTTGTGCTCGTAAGCCAAGGACTATCTGTATATGTGTTTATTTGGGGTTGAGAAAGAGATAGGTCTTGAAGTATTTAAGCTCTACATTCCTTTTTTTTTTAAACTTTACTGCCTCTATTCATTGGTATCTGTGGGACTGTGTCCCTATTTGATAATGATTAGAGCTAGGCAAGAGAAGAGAGCACCCAACTAAATCTTCCTAACTCTGAAAGACAGTTTTCCTTAAAGCAGGGGTCCCCCACCCCCCCAGGTTGCGGCCCACTACTGGAACACGACCTGTTTGAAACCAGGCCACACGAGCAATGGCCAAGTGCGTGTGCAAGCACACAAAGCTCCATTCGCGCGAGTGGTGGGTGAGTGGTGGGAAAGTGTGCACCTGCACGAAGCTCCATTCATGTGAGCAGTGGACCCTTGTGCTCACATGCAAAGCACCACTCGCACGAGTGGAGGGTGCTTGAGTGGAGGGCACTTATGCTCTTGCACTGAGTGGATGGAGGTGTATGCACACACCTGCCACTCACCCCCCCCTCCCCCAGAGTCAGGTTGCCAAGGTGAAACTGCTGCCTTAAAGTAATGCTCTCTAGGTCAATTTGATCATAATTCTTATGTTTCCCAGTCAACTTACTCATCCTGTGTGACATATTTGTCTCTGGTTTTTTTGATTCAGCCTTATGCACTGATTCATCTGTTACAGCTGACATCCACACTGCTAGATTGGTGGTTAAGATGAGCATCAGTCCACATCTATCATAGAAGAATGGAGAATTTTGGTTTAATGAATAAGCTCTATTCATTCCAAACACTCAACCCATCTCCTGAGACAGAGCAAGCAAACAACCTTAACTGAACTACACTTTAAGGATAATAGTAACTTAATTACATTCCAAAATAAGCCCAGCTCTTCTGCTTGCAAATATTTCTCATACAGCTTCTTCCTTTTGATAGAAATTATTTTCAGTTGGCTAATATAGCATCCTTAGTGCCTGTCGTATTACCCTGTGCACCATGAGATATTACAGAGTATCAATTGGCAAACAATTGTTCATTGTAGTAAATAGCGTAGACTAAGCTGTAAAGTAGGTTCGATGTATTTTTTTAAAAAAAACATCTTAAAACTATTACACTACCACAAATTAAAGGACAATCCTGGCTGTGCATTATTTGTTTATTTGTTTACTTATATTTATTTATTCAATTTATTTGCTACTTATCTTGTTTTGAAATGCCTATCCCATGGATTAAGGATTTTGGGCTCTCAAATTTGGCAAACTTAGGTCTCCAACTTTGCCCACTTTTACTCTAAAGTAAGAAAATACTCTATTCAGAATTAACACCAGCTTTGATATTTAATCTTTTTACATTGTATTGCCCAATGCCAAAAGTTTCAGAAAAAGTGAAAAAGACCAAAAACAAAAAAAAGTCCTCCAGAAATCCTCCCCAGATCCAACATGACCCTTGGACAAGGTCTTTTACCTTCATTGTTGGACACTATTGCCAATATTACTATAGATAATGCACTGAGATTCTGCCTTCCTAAACCCATCCTATTCTTCAGTCAGTCAGTGACACCTGCAGCTTAATAAGATGGAAAGATATTTTGTTGAATGTTCTTGATACTCACCTGGTAAGATCCAAATGCACATGAACACAATCTTTGGCAGAGACCCACAGAAAATAAGTCTAGAAAGAAAAGAAATGCAGCTTTTAAATTTGCTTTCTGTGGGAGATGATCAGCTGTCACTCGGGATGCAGAAGAAACAGGGAATCTTTAGTTTGTCTCAGGTAACAAAACTAACTAGTCTTCAACACATATAGTGCAATTGTCAGTATAGCATTTTGTTATCCTGGGTATGACCAGGATAGGGCTTCCTAACCTATTAGAACACATTTTGCAGGATTTTGCTATTCAAGTTCTAAAACACAGATTATTAGAAAGGCCTGGTAATTGTAACTGAGTATTACTGGTATTGCTACTAATTACAACATGAATCTCAGCCATTTTGATATATTTCAAGATTGTTACATTTTAGTTAGCTCCCACATCTCACAACCAGATTATAGATCACCCAGCCTGGCAGGGAGGAAGGATTAAGCATGGAGCTAGCCTGGAGTCACTGCACCACTGCAAAAGAGATGTGGCTGAACCTCCTCCCCCATCAATATTCCTTGGAGCTTTATCTAATTGTTCCCAGGAGAAAGCTGCCAGGCTGGGTAGATTCCTGTATTATAGACAGAACACAGTAGTTAGCTTGTACCCTGCATGTGTGGGTCTGCTTGTTTGTGCCTGTCATTTAATTATAGTTGAAATACTGGTGCACACAAACCAATTGTTTTGCTATGCTTATTTTAAGGAACAAAGTATTATTGCAATTCAAGCTACCCTCTTAAACTGAAGAGCACCCTCCTACCATTTAGAACCTACGTTGTAACCATGGACTATTAGAGCTTTATCTAGCTTTTATTTTCTCCCTCCTGTATGCCTCCCTGAACCACTTAGCATTTGATTACATATAAGTGTGTTTAAATACATAAAAGTTACAAACTAACCTGGACAATTACAAACACAGCCTGCACAACTGGATACATGATTTTGATGACTGATAAACACTCGTAGTAACTGAAGTATCCCGTCTTGAATATATCCATCACCAATGTGAGGATTGCAAACAAGACCAAGCCACCTGTTTTGGAAAGCAAAGGTCATTATCTTCCCACAACAAGTAAACAATCCAAACTCTCTAATTAAGTTCTATGGACCTCTGAATGTCTTCTACTCACAGCCATGACAAATCTTTTTCAGCCTGCGAAATAAGGCAAGGGATGCCCCAATTCTGCCAAAACCAGAGCCCTATTTTATTGCACTATCAGACTTGTAAAGCTGTGATTGATTGATCTATAAATCTTGCCTTGTGCAAGTCTGGTGTCCAACTTTAATGTTAGGGTTAAACCTTCTTTTCTACAAATAATGTTCAGAAGCAGCAAAAATCTTTCAAATCCTTAGGGCTAGTTTATTCACGAAGTAGTAGTGGCATCATTTCCAAGTTTTCGTTGAGCCCGAGAGACTTATGGTATACTTTTATCATTTCATCAAAGGTGAGCTGCCTGCTTACTTGTACAATTTTCAACCCATGCCCCTTGTATGCTTGTCCTGAATACCGTATTTAATCATAGCTTAGATACACACAAGCAAGCCTGATAAGACGCAGCTTAGGAGCTGTCCGAACGTTAGTGAGCTCTAATTAGAGCCTAACTTTGCAGAGCTGTGAGCAATTTGGATTCACAGCTTTCTCCCCAGTACTCATTTACAGCATGTGATGGGAGCTGCTGATTTTTTTTTTAACAAACACAGGTAGGACTGATGCACTGATAAACCCGGCACTCCTCCAGCAAGACAATATTGTCTGTGCTTTGCTTTGCCTCTTCCCTTCTCCAAAGGTACGCTTTTACCAGCATCTCCTTACCTCTTAGCCAGATAGGTCCTGCGTGATTGTCTTTGTAGAGGATGGCAGCCTGCTTCTTGGAGGTATTGAAGATGTAGAACAGCATCCAGATGATGGCAATCAGCATCACAATGGTGAGCATGAAAAAGGCATCGTAGTCATGCAGTTTGACATTTTTGAAGGCCCCACCACTGACAAGAGTACACGCTAGTAGCATCAGGTTGACGGCTAGCAGGATGGAGAAAACCCGGCCGCCTTTTTTCCAAACTTCCTTGGGGTTGTGCGGTAAAGAGACAGAGGAGAACCTATGTATATGTTGGCCAACAGGCGGTAAATGATCAGGACTAAAGCCACTCTTGTCATCCTTCTGGCCGGAACCCATGATGGAATCTTCACGCTTGATCTCACTCTCTTTCCTCGCAAGCACGTCGGTCATGGTTTAACCGACACTAATATAGAGCTGCCAGCAAAAAGGAAAACAGAAAAAGAGAGGATGTGAGAATACTTCAGGATAAAATGTATTCTTTTATACCAGAGTCCAGGTCTCCTTCAAGCTTAGGCTAATGGTGATAAAATGGTTAGATGTTAGGCAGATGGAATGGAAAGCTGAATTTCAGAATGTAAGTACAGTATTTTAAATACTACTTGAGCCAGGATTTCTCCATAACATTTGATGGAATTTCTTATATAACCCTTTCAATTGGAATGAAAGCCCATTTTGTTAATCGTATCTGGCTATGATGATAAATGTAACAACTTAAAATCTTACATATTTGTTTTCTTACCTGCTGGGTGAACATTCTCTCTTTCTATAAATATATCTTACAAATAAATTTCCCTTTTGATAGCCTATTTGTTGACCAACAGTTTAGATTCATTTTTGAAACTGAGGTCTCCACATCAGAACCCATCGGTGGAAAAAAAAATGGAACAAACTCTGAGCTTCCACAATCTCTTCTGGAGCTTGTGAGCCAAGCCTGGCTTATTTCTCAGTTGTTCAGTCAGGCTCATTAACACATAACAAATCCACCAAGTACTTAAGGCAGCAAGCTTCCTTACCTACTTTTCTGATCTAGAAGAACTGGGACAAGATGTTTTATTTGGGAGACTGTGTCTCCTAAAAGAACAGAAATCACAAAATGCCATATTGCAAACACTTCTTTACTCCTAATCAAAAGCAAAAGTTATCTCAGGGTATCCTTACAATGGGGAAAAACAAATCTCCACTTCAACCCAATAAGTTAGATAATACCATCCTCTACACTGGAACCACTCAAACTTCTGAACCCAATTCATCAGCTCTTCTTACATCACCAGTCCGTGCATGTCCATTCAGAAGTAAATCCTATTGCAGTCACAATGGCTTAGTCCCAAGTCACTGTGTTTAAAATTAGCTTATAAGATTACGCTACAATCTTATAAAACACGAGTCCCATGGAACGTGACGGACATAAAATGAAAATAAAAAGTTGGCTCTTTTGCTAATGTTAACTAGGCAGACAGAATGAGAACCATGGTTTTTGCCAAGCATTATTGCACCAACCTTTCTGCCTTCGAGTCGGCTTCTTGTTCTCACCACTTTTGCACCCGCTTCCTTTTTTCCCCCAGTTCACAACAGCCCTGAAATTTATATTTGTCCAGATGTCTTTTGATTTACACCATTGGTGGGGTTGACAGGACTGCTTCATAAACATCTCAAAAAGGCTTACGGGACCCATTTTGTGCCTGAACTAGGTTTAGGGCAAACAAACAAACAAACACACGTGAGAGAGATATGAGGATCAAGGTTACTTGATATGAAAATGGGAAGAAATCATCATAAAAAGCCTGCCAACAAAAGCAGAAGTGCAAAAATTTATAAAATGCCTGATGGGAAATTGTTCTTAATTTAGAAAGTACCTGTCAGTCCTGGAAAAAAAAAGTCTCTCATGTGATACTTCTGCATGCCATGTTCTTTAAAAGGCAGAAGTCTAAGTTAACAAAAACTTCAGATGCTGATGTTTGTATGTTGAAGGATGACCTTGGACCTTTTTCTATGAGAAGGTGTCAAAGATATGTTCCCCTCCCCAATTCTGAGACTCCATTAAGCCAGACTTTTAAACGATGACTTGTTAACTAAGCCATAGCACCTAATTCACACATTCTGTTGAGTCAATATAAACCTCATATTACTTCAATGTTATATCTAAACCAGCCACTGCTTTTCTCTGGAGCAGGTCACTTCCCAACTGATGTGACATTCAACAGGAGGATGAACATTCAAAAGCCCCCCCTTTTAAACACAGCTAGATTATTTAAGGTAACATCATCTGCAAATAGCCGTTGTCTGTATTTGATTAATTAATACCCTAGACCACGGGTGTCAAACTTGTCACGTCACGTGATGTGTCACGACATATCGCAATATTTTTTGCATTGCTGGAGCTGGGGAGGGCATGGCCTTCGTATGATGCAACTGGCCAGAGGGCTGGCAGTTTGATACCTCTGCTCTAGACTAAAATGTAATTGCATAATTAATGGGTTTAAGTACAAAGCAAACTTAGGTAATTCACTAAATTACATTGCAAAGGTTAGTGGGTTATATAAACAACCATTGTGACCTAATAATTAAATTCTAGATTAAGGAGTTCTGAGTTCAAATCCCTGCTTGGACACGAAGCTCCTAGAGAGACTTTTGGCCAGACACCAACTCTTAGTCTAACCTACCTTACATATTTGTTCCAAGAGGAAAGCACAATGGGAAGAATGCCTAGGGAAACAGCCCTGAATTCTTACAGAAAAGGCAGAAAGTAAATCTAAAGATATAAATTCCAGGTTAGCATAGATATGTCTAGCAGTAAACCTAGAAAAGTGGCAGATGGTTCCAGCAGGCATTGGGGAAAGATGTTTGTCTCTATCAGAAGAAAAGGCTCAGCTGGTTGCTCCTTTTCATGGGGAATTTATAGCCTTCGGAATGCTTCTAGACTCCCAGCATTCTCAGACCACACAGCCAATGGTGACAAAGGCTGGAAGCTGTAGTTCTGGCAATATTTTAAAGCCTGTTAATTTTCCCATCCAATTAAAATTTGATCTGGGCAAATCAGCAACTGAAGCTTTTTGAGAGGATGATGGTGATCACCTGCTAAGGTCCACTACTGTTAAAGAGACCCTTCCATTCTTTTTTTAGTGCAAGGAACAGTTGCAGTTTGGAAGTAAATGTAAGCAATTTCATTTGAAAGGCTAGTGTTTCTTTTTGTCAGAATTTCACAACTTGGATTACTTGGAAATTTGTTATTTTTACAGCAAAGGTCAGGAACTGTTCATTAATGTCATGTCACCTCTGTATCTTAAAAGGAAAAAAAATCATAAGTTTCCTTAACATATCATTAACTCAAAAAGACTGGAAGAAATAGTGCTTCTAGTAAATAATATTAAAAACCATCATGAGGAAAAAGTCCTATAAATAAATGGTTTGCCGAGAAATTGCCAAAATGCTACAAGAGTTTCAAGTTTGCATATTTTTTGTACTGTTGCTTAGATGTGGATTTTGGAATTTATTTCTAATAAAAGGTTTTCCATGAATTTTATTTTCCAACTAGAGCAGAACATTTTAACTGCCCATAGCATTCCCTTATAGATTTCAAAATAGCTGTTTTGGAACAAATACACCAATATTTCAGGCTTTCTCAGGAAGTTTGAACAAACAATTTTTAATACAATTGTTAATTGATAATATATTTGTAATTAATCCTATGAACCTTCATTTATACAGCTACCTAGTTGCTTCCTTCTTTCCCCTACTCACTCATCCCTATTAATTTAAATTTTTCACAGCTGATGAAATCAGTTGTAATCCTGGAAAAAACTATGCTAATACAATGTATTACTGTACTCTGAAGATACTATCAAACTCTTTCTGCTTCTCCAACAACAGATGGTGCTAGAGGACCAACTATTTCCAAAAGGGCCAAAGATACTGTAAATGCACATGTTGAAGCACCTGAGAGTCACTTTGGTAAAGTGGTTAAGAAAAAGAGAAGCCATTGAGTTATAGTCCTGCCTTAGGCAGAAGCCAGCCAGGTGACCTTCAGCCCTAGAAAGAAGGCAATTTTGCCTGAAAAACTACAGGGACCAATCCAGGCCATTGCCAAGGAGTCAACACTGACTTGAAGGCACACGCCTGCAAAGACAAAAAAAAAAGTACATAAATGCAACAAAGATGTCTTTGATGCCCATAAAAATGAAGATTAACTGAAAGCTACTAACTAGTAAATACCAAGCAGCATCTGCTCAATCTTTTCTGAGCTCAAGAACTAGGCAGGATTGCCTGGTTAATGCATGGATGGAGTGGGGGGACCATATGGCTATGGGCTAGACCAGGGGTAGGCAACCTTGGCTCTTTTATGACTCGTGGACTTCAACTCTCAGAATTCCTGAGCCAGCTATGCTGGCTCAGGAATTCTGGGAGTTGAAAAGTCCACGAGTCATAAAAGAGTCAAGGTTGCCTATCCCTGGGCTAGACTGAAAGATCTCAGCTAACCATATCCATATTGTTCCAAGAATGCTATGACGCTGAGCTTGTCGATCAGAAGGTTGGAAGTTTGGCGGGTCAAATCCCGAGTGCTGCGTAACAGAGTGAGCACCTGTTACTCATCCCAGCTTCTGCCAACCTAGCAGTTTGAAAGCATGTAAAAATGCAAGTAGAAAAATAGGGACCACTACGGTGGGAAGGTAACAGCGTTCTGTGCACTTTTGGCGTCTAGTCATGCCGGCCACATGACCACGGAGACGTCCTTGGACAAACGCTGGCTCTTCGGCTTTGAAACGGAGATGAGCACCGGCCCCTAGAGTTGGAAACGACTAGCATGCAAGTGCGGGGGAACCTTTACCTTTACCTTTTTTATTTTTTTAGTGTATGGCAGGAGGCATCCATGTACTATATCAATAGGAGTCAAACTTAGCTTGGTAGTGTATTTTTCCTGCTAGAATTTCATGCAGGCTGATTTGTTTTTAGATTGACTTATATTGGCTTAGATTGACTTATATTGGCTTACTGACTTATATTGTCTTATTCTGAATGCACCACAAAGCTGTGACCAATAAAAGACCTGTGTTTCACACATTTATTTACTTCTCACATTTCTGAGCACACGTGTAAAATATAAATTATAGCTCCATGCAGATATGTGTATGTGTATTGTTCCCATCATCAATGCATTGACATGCTACTGGGGATTAGACTGCCTTTAGTAGCCCCTGTGCAAAGATGGTGGCCTGCCAGGCATCTCATGGAGATGAGCTCATGACTTCTGTGGTAGGGGGTGCCAGAGTGTTACCTGAATCCATTCTCTAAATGACTTCATAAGCCTGGCCTGGCGTAGAATTAACCTTTTGGTGTAGCGGTTAAGGCGCCTCAGGGTAGGAACCCGGGAACTGTCAAAACCAATTGGGAGACCTGTTTCTGAAATTTAGGAAGGAGACAGTGGAAAAACACTTCTGGACATCTTTGCCAAGGAAACTGTGGGGACTTGTCCATGCAATCACCAGGAACTAACATTGAGTTGAAGGCCTGTGGGTGCAACCCCTCACCATCACACCCAATCACTGGCCAGCAATGGGTACCACGTAAGGGTAAAGTCTAAAGTGACAGTGTAATAATTGCATATCTTCCTTTTCACTTATCCCCCCTAAAGGAAAAAAAAAGGATGGAGGAACTGGTGAATCAGCATGGGGAGGTTCCATGTAGAAGGAGATAATTTCTGAATATTTTCACTCACTCTGCCAGAATTCTTTGGACGGGGCAGAGTAACTCTGTAATAAAACTTGAATCCTGAGTCTGGATGATTCTCCATATTCTGAAGTGCTGCACTCTTGATTTAGCAGCTGTTGCTTTGGTAATTCAAGCCAAGGTTTCCAAAAGCACATTCCCAAGCATTCCCACCAGACAAGCGGCACAAAGAAAAGTGTCTCCTGCGAGGGGCTAGCAAAGGCAAAGGCAGGAATTTTTAGGACCCAGGGGAATCCACGGCAATTAATATGCCTTCAATATGAGGAGTTCCTGTCCTCTCCGGGCAGGGAATCTCAAGTATCCTGGCAACGGAGCTCCCTCCTCTCTTGACAGCTGCTTTCCTCTGTGCCGCTCACCCTCCTAGTGACATGGGCAGGCTTTAAGGCTACACCATGAATGACCAATACCACCGTGCAGCCAGAGATGGCTATCTGGACCTGCTGAAGGAAGCCACCAAGAAGGACTTAAATTCCCCTGATGAAGATGGCATGACCCCGACCCTGTGGGCCGCCTACCATGGCAACGTGGATGCCTTAAGGCTGATAGTTAGCAGAGGGTAAGTCTGGTGTTTGCACTGTTCTGTTTTGGTTTTCATCCAGGCCTTGCTGCTGTTGGTGGTGGTGGGGAAGTTTGTCCCTTATTTCTGGGTATCAACTCCGCTGAACCTTGCAGGCCACTGAGATGAGAGCAGCTTTCATTTGTACCTGGTGGCAGGTGAGATGCCCTGACTTCATTGTTGTTTTGGGGAAAGTCAGGGTTTCAGGATGTGCCCATCTATGAAGTTCTAGACATATTGACAGTATGTGTCTCAAGACACTTGGAAAGCAGAAAAGCTCTGACTTGGATCAGTTCCTTCAATATTTCTTTTTCTCACTCCATCCAAACTTTTAACAGCTGAATGTTTTGCTTACATTGGTATAGAACGGCCTCCATCACACCCAAAATTTTTGCAATGTACCCACCCCTGGGTTTTACTGAAAATCTGGATGGGGTGACCTCATTGGTACACTTTTTTGCTGTTCATGGATTGGCTGAAGAGATGCATATCTTCACTGAGGAGAAGAAACTGTTTTGTTCTGAGCCTTCATTTGCATTACAGTCTGAAGAAGTATTTCATAGAATCATTGAAAGTCAAGGTTGGAAGGGATTTTGAACAGCTTCTATTCCAATCCCCTGCCCAATGCAGGACTCCATTTAGCGTCTTAAGCCTCTCCTTTCCAACATCCATTGAAGGAAGTAGGCTGATTAGGATTGTCAGAGTTGTGATCAAAGGCAGTTTCGATATAGGCAGTTATTTTCTATGATATAATCAGTGATGATATTAATTATAGAAAGAGTAGAGAAGGGAGGAGAAAAATTCTGATGAAGGTAACAGAATTCTGAGGATGTTCTTCTTGAGCTGTAGGGCCCAAAAGCTGAGTTTTACGAGAGGTAAAAGAGCTGGGTTATGGTAGAAGTAATCCTCAAGTTATGGCCACTTGTTCAGCAACTGAATAAGGGGGATTAATGACCGATCTGTGAAGTTATGGCCTTTGCAGCATCCTCATGGTCACATGATTATGATCTGAGTGTTTGGTGCCGGGCTTGCAATTACAACTTCAGAGCAAGCCAGTCACACGATCACCATTTGCAGCCTTCCTTGCTGGCTTCCCACAAGCAAAGTGAGTGAGGATGTAGCTCCTCTAAGTTGTTCCTTCTACATTTTCCCCAAGAAGTCCCACTACAGAGTAGAACAGAGGTCTTCAAACTTAGCCCTTTTATGACTTGTGGACTTCAACTCCTAGAATTCCTCAGCCAGGGACACTGGTTGAGGAATTCTGGGAGTTGAAGTCCACAAGTCATAAAAGGGCCAAGTTTGAAAACCTCTGGAGTAGAAGATTCCAGGAATCCTATACTCTGCAGCACCTCTCTGCTCATCTGGGACTCCCACCTCTTCTCATGTAATGACCTATGGGGTTACAACAGCAACTAGGACTGCCAGAACTGCTGTTGCTAAGTGATGTGGTCACATGATGTTGCATTTTATGACTGTATTGCTTAGAAATCTCAGTCCCAATTGTCATCATAACCAATTGTCATTTATAATACTTCTGTCTGATATAACTGGTCTTCTTCCCATTTTATAGATGAACTAAGTAATAAATCAGGGCTTGCGTAAGGTGAACTAGTGAGTAGTGGCATCTTTTTGAGCTACTTTCATGTCTAAAATATATTGCAATGGCATCACTGGCCCCCAAGATTTAGGGGACCAAATAAGATCTTCACAAGGCCTTTCAAATTCGTATCTTAATATGTATTAAGATGTTGTTGTTGTTGTTAGCTGCGAAGTCGTGTCCGACCCATCGCGACCCTATGGACAACATTCCTCCAGGCCTTCCTGTCTTCTACCATCTTCTGGAGTCCATTTAAGCTCACGCCTACTGCTTCAGTGACTCCATCCAGCCACCTCATTCTCTGTCGTCCCCTTCTTCTATTGCCCTCGATCTTTCCCAGCATTAGGCTCTTCTCCAGTGAGTCCTTCCTTCTCATTAGGTGGCCAAAGTATTTGAGTTTTAGCTTCAGGATCTGGCCTTCTAAAGAGCAGTCAGGATTGATCTCCTCTAGGACTGACCGGTTTGATCGCCTTGCAGTCCAAGGGACTCGCAGGAGTCTTCTCCAGCACCATAGTTCAAAGGCCTCAATTCTTTGGCGCTCAGCCTTTCTTATGGTCCAACTTTCACTGCCATACATTGCAACTGGGAAGACCATAGCCTTGACTATACGCACTTTTGTTGACAGGGTGATGTCTCTGCTTTTTAGTGTGCTGTCTAGATTTGCCATGGCTTTCCTCCCCAGGAGCAAGCGTCTTTTAATTTCTTGGCTACAGTCCCCATCTGCAGTGATCTTGGAGCCCAGGAAAACAAAATCTGTCACTACCTCCATTTCTTCCCCATCTATTTGCCAGGAATTGAGAGGGCCAGTTGCCATGATCTTGGTTTTCTTAATGTTAAGTTTCAACCCAAGTTTTGCACTCTCCTTCTTCACCCGCAAGAAGAGGCTCTTTAGTTCTTCTTCACTTTCTGCCATTAGAGTGGTATCATCTGCGTATCTTAGGTTGTTGATATTTCTTCCGGCAATCTTAATTCCAACTTTTGATTCATCTAGCCCTGCCTTTCTCATGATGTGCTCTGCATATAAGTTAAATAGGCAGGGCGACAGTATACAGCCTTGCCGGACTCCTTTCCCAATTTTGAACCAATCAGTGGTTCCGTGTCCAGTTCTCACTGTTGCTTCTTGACCCGCATATAGGTTTCTCAAGAGACAAATAAGATGGTCTGGTACTCCCATCTCTTTAAGAACTTGCCACAGTTTGTTATGATCCACACAATCAAAGGCTTTAGCATAGTCAATGAAGCAGAAGTAGATGTTTTTCTGGAACTCCCTAGCTTTCTCCATGATCCAGCGTATGTTGGCAATTTGATCTCTAGTTCCTCTGCCTCTTCGAAATCCTGCCTGTACTTCTGGTAGTTCTCGATCCACATACTGCTGAAGTCTAGCTTGTAGGATTTTAAGCATGACTTTACTAGCATGAGAAATGAGTGCAATGGTGCGATAGTTTGAACATTCTTTGGCACTGCCTTTCTTTGGAATTGGAATGTAAACTGATCTTTTCCAATCCTGTGGCCACTGTTGAGTTTTCCAAATTTGCTGGCAAATTGAGTGTAGCACTTTTACTGCACTGTCTTTTAAGATTTTGAATAGCTCAGCTGGAATACTGTCACCTCCACTAGCTTTGTTGTTGCTCAGCTTTTCTAAGGCCCACTTCACCTCACATTCTAGGATGTCTGGCTCGAGGTCAGTGACCACATCATTGTGATTATCTGGGACGTTAAGCTCATTCTTGTATAGTTCTTCTGTGTAATTTTGCCACCTCTTCTTAATCTCTTCTGCCTCTGTTAGGTCCCTGCCATTTTGGTCCTTTATCATGCCCATTTTTGCATTAAACGTTCCCTTCATCTCTCCAATTTTCTTGAAAAGATCTCTGGTCCTCCCTATTCTATTGTTTTCTTCTATTTCTTTGCACTGTTCATTTAAGAAGGCATTCTTATCTCTTCTAGCTATTCTCTGGAATTCTGCATTCAATTGGGCATATCTATGTTTTTCTCCCTTGCCTTTCGCTTCCCTCCTTTCCTCAGCTATTTGCAAAGCTTCCTCAGACAGCCATTTTGCTTTCTTGCATTTCTTTTTCTTTGGGATAGTTTTGGTTGCTACCTGTTGTACAATGTCGCGAACCTCTGTCCATAGTTCTTCAGGCACTCTGTCTATCAGATCTAATTCCTTAAATCTATTTGTCACCTCTACTGTATATTCAACAGGGATATGATTTAATTCATACCTGACTGGCCTAGTGCTTTTCCCTACTTTCTTCAGTTTAAGCCTAAACTTTGCAAGGAGAAGCTCATGGTCTGAGCCACAGTCAGCTCCTGGTCTTGTTTTTACCGACTGTATAGAGCTTCTCCATCTTTGGCTGCAGAGCATATAGTCAATCTGATTTCTGTGTTGACCGTCTGGTGATGTCCATGTGTAGAGCCGTCTCTTGGGTTGTTGGAAAAGAGTGTTTGCTATGACCATCGTATTCTCTTGACAAAATTCTATCAGCCTGTGCCCTGCTTCATTTTGTACTCCAAGGCCAAACTTGCCTGTTATTCCAGTTATCTTTTGGCTTCCTACTTTAGCATTCCAATCCCCCATGATGATAAGGACATCATTTTTTGGTGTTACTTCTATAAGGTGCTGTAGGGCTTCATAGAACCGGTCAATTTCATCCTCTTCAGCACTGGTGGTTGGGGCATAGACTTGGACTACTGTGATATTGAATGGTTTGCCTTGGATTCGAACTGAGATCATTCTGTCATTTTGAGGATTGTATCCCAGTATTGATTTTCCTACTCTTTTATTGACTATGAAGGCTACTCCATTTCTTCTGAGGGATTCTTGCCCGCAGTAGTATACCTGATGGTCATCTGAATTAAATTCACCCATTCCTGTCCATTTTAGTTCGCTGATACCTAAGATGTCGATGTTCAGTCTTGTCATCTCTTGTTTGACCACGTCCAGCTTTCCTTGATTCATGGATCTTACATTCCAGGTTCCTATGGAGAAAAAATCTTTACAGCATCGGACTTTCCTTTCACCACCAGACATATCCACAGCTGAGCGTCCTTTCGGCTTTGGCCCAGTCGCTTCATTCTTTCTGGCGCTACTAGTACTAGCCCTCTGCTCTTCCCCAGTAGCATATTGGACGCCTTCCGACCTGAGGGGCTCATCTTCCAGCGTCATATCGTTTTGCCTTTTGGTACTGTCCATAGGGTTTTCATGGCAAAGATACTGGAGTGGGTTGCCATTTCCTTCTCCAGTGGATCACGTTTTGTCAGAACTCTCAGCTATGACCTGTCCGTCTTGGGTGGCCCTGCACGGCATAGCTCATAGCTTCATTGAATTACGCAAGCCCCTTCGCCACGACAAGGCAGTAATCCATGAAGGGGTGTATTAAGATACATATTAATAAATGGAAACAATAAGGGTTCTCACAATGAGATTTTTTAAAAAAATATTTTCATGACTGATATTATATCTCAGATTCTTATAAGCAATTGATGTTTCTCCTGACTGCCAAGTATGAAAACTATCTCTGATGTGCAGGCCTATGTCCCTTGTTTTTCATTTCTTGTATTACTGAATTTTGCTGGATTCAGAACCCCGGGTTTTTAAATATGCATGTATTGGAACTGAATCAAATAACAGAATTCTCTTTAAGTGCCACAACTGGGTAAACTAGTATTTTTTCTTTCTTATTGGAATTCATATCTCTTGTTTAAAAAACATAGCCAAAAGCTGTAGGATGAGGTGGAAATTCAGAAACCCATATAATTCTGCTCTGAGGTAAAAGGCATAGAAGTTGGTTTCTGCAGAAAGATGCTCTTAGTACCTACAAGCTGGAGTAAATATTCCCAGCAAAGAATCTTCCTCACCGCCTGGCTAGTGTTTAATGACCTGAAAAAAAAGGCTTGCTGTCTGTTGAAGAATATAGTACTAAAAATGCTCCTGCCCTTTTGGCGAAGAATCTGATTAGGAAATGATAGATAGTCCTGATATTTTAAAAGAAGCTTCCTTCATTGGCTGTGTTTTATTGGGGGAGAAGAAATATTTACAGGAACTTAATTGAAATAAGCAAAGAATTTGAAAGAGAGAGGGAGAAAGATTTACTATCTTAAGAAAAGCCAAAGCATTGAAGTTCAACATCAGTGAAGGTTTACCTTTTTAATTAACAACAGTTTCATTTTCTTTGTGGGCAAAGATGAAATTTGAAAGTAAGATTCAGAGAGCTGTGGGCTCAATTATTGCTTTTGCCCTTTGCAAAATTTCTGAGGATTTTTCTGCGTCAAAATCAAGCAGCTGTTGTACTGTGGGCACAGAGTTAGTGAAAAATCACATGGATCTATCAATCTGATTTCTTCTCCAAGGCCATCTCTGCACTTGTAGCTAACAAACCTAACAAACATAGTCTGGCAACATCATTTTTCTGCCATTGCTCCCATGATTTTGATTCTATTTCATCCCCACCCTATAAGCAAGATGGATTTAAGTCATCCTTAGCTCTAGCATTATTGAAATAATGTGTTTGCTGGTACTCTGACACCATCTGAGGGCAGCCACAAGATGTGCAAAATATGCCAGGTTTTGCCACCCTTCACCAGTGAGTTGAAGCAAAGTGATAAACAGGATAAGGATTGGCATCAAGGGCAACAAATGTTATGTTGGGAGACTTCTTTACTGGTTCAAGAATGGGTGAATTGTGCATCAGGGCCTCAGCTGGTATCTCTCTTGTTCTATGCTTTAAGCATGGTGACTGAACTGTATGTTCATAGCCCTTGCCCTACAGGTAAGAAATACGATGCAATATTCCTGCCATACATTACATAACAGATGGGTGGGTTGTGTATGTAAAATCTTAGTCCAATGAATGGAAACCAATCAAGGAGAGAAGCAATCTAGAAATAAGGAGAAATTTCCCAACAAAATAATTTATCAGTGGAACGGCTTGCCTTCAGAAGTTGTGGGTACTTCACTACTGGAGGCTTTTAAGAAGAGATTGGACAACCATTTTGTCAGGAATGGTATAGGATCTCCTGCTTGAGTGGGGGTTGGACTAGAAGACCTCCAAGATCCCTTCCAACCCTATTATTCTGATATTCTATCTACAGTTGTTTTTCATCCAGCATAGGCACTAGAGGGAGGTAGGATTCTGCCTAGTTCATTAGTTTCACAAAAAGCATCTCTGGTGTTCTAACGAGGGACAAGAGTAGAATTAATGAGATGTCTGGAAAAAGGGAGGTGAGTCAGCATTTGCTGGGCAAGATCTTTCACAGCCTCTTCAGTGGGGTGTCTGTGATGGGAGATACCAAAGCTGATGATTAGTGGAGGTCAGCCAGGAAGGGCTTCAGGAGATGAGACAAACAAAAGACAGCCCGCTCTGTTGGCAAACTCATTCTCTCTCAGACAGAGGGCTCTTCAGCTCCTCTTGCGTTATTCCTGAATGAAAGTAGGAGTTCTCTTCACTTGTGTGGGATATTCAATACTTCAGATATAATCTGTCAAATCTGGCATGGGACACAATTTGGAAAGAATATGTATTGGATTTGAATCTCTTTGTAGGAGGTTGCAAAAACCTCTGATGAAACCTGTGGTGCGTTTATATTGCTGGCAAAGGAAAATTAAATACTGATGGGAAGAAACGAATGACAGGACAAAAGTGATACTGATGTATAGATAATATGGCATAGACAATCCAGATATAGGATACACCCTGATACTGATAGGAGTGGGTGTTAATAGATTTGGAGTACAAGTTTATCTGTGTAAGAAGGAAAAGGGGCAACAATGACACACAGAAATCATAGAAGAATTATTATTTTTTAGGACTGTGTGGCAATTAAGAAATAATTTAGAGAAAATGCTTTGGGGTTGGTGAGGATAAGAAGATAGCACTGCTTCGCAACTCTTTACAGTAGCTGCATCTTTTCTCAGGATGACATGACTATCTTTCACTGCTGCCTGGGAAACAAGATGGCTGCCATATTATCTATACACCAGTATCACTTTTGTCCTCCTCCTATTGGATTGTATCATGCTATCTGTGGTAAGAAATGACCTTAACAAAGTAGCATACACTTACTTGCTATAATACTTTTATTATTGTATTAAACAGATGTTCTCATTGACTGGAATGTACAGTAAGCCAATGTAATACAGGACTTTCTTACAACAGGATTTTCCCATTGTTTCCCAATACTTGCTGATTCCTGCTTCGCTTTGTTTTGCAATGTAATAATTGCACATAATTATGTTTTCCTTAACCTGATGTACTAGTTGAGTCTATTAGAGTTCTCTAAAAATGAGGATCTGAAATAAATGGGAAGGTGATCTCAAGGTTGCTTCCTCTACCACTCCCTTAACCCTATGGGACTAATTTGGTCTCCGTTTTCCGTATTCCCCTTGCCCACGCACATGGGGTGATGCTTAAATACTGCATATCATTATACCAGACAGTGATGGAGGTTATGTAAGTGGATGATACCAACCTTGTCCTAGGTCAGAATGAATGATATTGTGATCTGCCCTGTAACACTGAAACCTGTCCCATTTATGGTGTGTTGCCTTGCATTTGAAAATTCTTTGGGTGGGAAGAAACCAATAAGCCATCGCCTTCATCACTCCAAGTCACAGCTTCTGATTCAGTAACAAACATTAATTAGCTTTTTGCTGAGCTCACTGAAGAATGATTTCCCCCAAAGATATACATATTGAAAGGGGTGGATGGGAATTGTCACTTTGTCTGAAGGAATAGTCTGGTAACATTTCAAAGGAGCAGAGAAAACCTTTTTTTCAGATAAGTGAGGGAGTTAGATGTTGAGATTTATTAAAGAGTAGCAAATACCTTTAACTATTTACATATGTTGCCTTTTGGGTTTTCTGGCATAAATGCTACAGTTGTCTGGATAACCCTGAGTGGATTACCAAGCACAAGGTGGGGAGATCAGTGCACTATAACTCCTGGTAACCCTGATCTGAAATGGTATAGGGCAGGGGTAGGCAACCTTGGCTCTTTTATGACTCTTGGACTTCAACTCCCAGAATTCCTGAGCCGGCTGGCTGAGGAATTCTGGGAGTTGAAGTCCACGAGTCGTAAAAGAGCCAAGGTTGCCTACCCCTGGTATAGGGCCTGCTGCTTGAGCAGGGGGTTGGACTAGAAGACCTTCAAAGTCCCTTCCAACTCTGTCATTCTGGTCCTGATCACTCTGGTCAGTAGCAAGGAATATGGGGGAGGAGAGAGTTTATAGTCCCATAAAATAGGAGAGGGTGTCCACATGTATGCTACACTTGTAATATCGAATGGCATTGTCGGTGTAATCTTTTTTTAGTGTGTGATATTTGACTGCACAACTTAATAGAGTTAAATAATAAGTAATACAATGCAGAGCAAGAAAGGGGCTCTCCAAATGCAGCATTTCTGCAGCAGAGGCACTGGCAGCCCACCACTGTATTTCTGTGTTATTCTCTTTTAGCAGCTGGAGTCCAAAGGGGTTGGGTGGGGCTGTTTTCCCATTCTCTCATCCTGCCTCCAGAGCCCTCTATAACAGGGGTGTCAAACTCAATTTCATTGAGGGCCGCATCAGCATTGCGGTTGCCCTCAGGGGGCCGGGTGGATGTGGCCTGGGTGGGCGTGGCCTACTGGGTTGGCATGGCTAAAGTGTGTATGGCCTACTGGGTGGGCGTGGCCATCTCCACATCATTCACATCAAGGGTGCCTATGGGGGCCTGGGCAGGAGTGGGACAGATCTGAGGGTCTCTGGCAGGAGGAGGGTCTCTGGGCCAGGGCCAAGGGAGTGGGGGCCATTCCCTCACTGTTTCCAGGATGGCTTTGCGGGCCGCATGAAACCACTTCACAGGCTGGATCCGGCCCCCGGGCCTTGTGTTTGACATGTCTGCTCTATAAGATTTCAGAGCAGGTTGTTGTGATTCAGGGTCAGCCTGTGGGTTCGGCAGTTGGGTCGGACGACTTAGAGGAGGAGGAGGGGGGTGTTGAAGAGCTTGCTGAGGGGATTGGACAGCTTGATGAGAGCCCCCAGCAAGGCCCCTCTCATCTGGTCATGATGCAGACCCAGCTGTGTGAGCCTGACAGCGTGGATGAAGATGACCCACAGCTGGCCCTGTTCAAGGACGCCCGACGCAGGAGGCAGTCAGTCAGGAGTAAACAGAGGAAGGCAATGGGGCACCTCAGAAGGAGGCACAGAGAGGCCACGCCCTGAACTGTATTTAAGGGGAATGTGTGGGAGGGCTGGTTTGCTGAAGGCAACCGCTTGGATTGTTCCTGCTTCTTAGCTCGTGTTTTATGGTTGGTGTCTTGTCTTGCTCTGTTTTATGTGAATAAATTTGGCAGGCATAATTCCAGCCTCTTGCCGTTTGTAAAGGGGTTGTCCCTGCTTTTTCTGCAGGGCCGGTAGCAGGCTGGTACAGAACACAGGTTCAGAGAGAGGGTTACTGTGAAGCCTAGATTAGTCCTACCACCTGAACTCATCTAGTTACTTTCTGCTCAGTTTGTCAATCTACTGTATAAAAATTCTCAGCTTGAATTTCTTGGCTGACTTAGGCCAGGAGCACATAGCTATTTATAGGGTACAATATATTTATATACCCTAACCTTTATGTAATGTATTTATGTGTTTGGGTTAATACGTTCTCTAGTTATGAGGTAAACTGGCCAGAATACATGGCAGCTTTGACAGCTGTCAAAGCTGCCTTAGCTTCACGCAGGCGCAGCAGTCTGACAGCTGTCAACTGTCAAACTGCGGCGACTGAGCAAGCGTGGCTAATGTTGCAGCTCCGGCTGTCTAAACCTGCCACCGCAGGTTGGACCTCGCAATCCGCGGGAAACCGGCAAGTTTCTGATTGGTCCCCAGCGTGCCAGCTGGAGTATAAATAGCGGCGCAGAAAACCTGTCAAGCGCCCGGTTCCGCACTACAATAAACTGGCTGTTCTTGAGCCTGCTGTCTCGCCTATTCCTTGCTGAAGATAAAGTACTGGCGACGAGGATGGGATTCCTGCTACACTAAGCTGAAGTCACTAGCTATGGAAAGAGAATCTCTTCTACGGTTCAGAGCTAGTCACGGCTGAAGTCACTGAGCCGGAAGTTTCACTTCACTCAAAACGCTGCGTAGCAGTTCCCTTCATCAAGACAGCATGGCTAACCTTTGGCATATCTGCGAGTTCGATATCCGGCACCCAGAATGTTGGGAATCACACTGGGGCCAGGTCGAAGGATTCCTGCTCATCAACAAAATCGCAGACGATCGGTCCAAGGCAGCGGCACTCCTTTGCCTAAGCGGGCCAGCCGTTTACGACGTGGCCATCGGACTGTTCAGCCCGGATCCCATCGCCTCAGTTTTTTATGCAGAACTCATGGAAGGGCTCAGTAAGCATTTTATGCCCGCAAAATCGGAACTCTTCTGGCGCGTAAACTTCGCACAGCGATGCCAACTTCCGGGCGAGTCCGCCACAGATTTCATAGCAGGGGTCAGGCATGCCGCAAGGAGGTGCTGATTCCCTGACCTGGAAGACTGCATCCATGACCAGGTGGTCATCGGACTCAAAGATGAACAACTTCGGAAGAAGCTAGTCGCAAAGCCATCCTTAAACCTAACCGAGGCCTCCAGGAAAATCTTGGCTTATGAAGAAAGCCACCAAGAATCAACTGGCCAACCAGGCAACGGGCCATTCGGGTCCGTACATCAAGAGGACTTAACCCTCAGCGACAACGGGGAAAACGACATCCTAACGGATGTGGACGTGGTCCAACGGAGGTTCGAAAGGCTCCAAACCCGCCGTGACAGCCACGGAGGACCTCCTAGCAACCAAGCGACCGGCAAAAATTCCAACTTCCCGAGGGGCAATTCCCAAGGAAAACCGACGAGATGCGCCAGCTGTGGGGGAAGTCACCCCAGGGCCACCTGCCGTTTCCGTAGTTCCAAATGCCACGGCTGTGGCAAAACCGGACAGCTCAAAGCCGTTTGCAGAAGCCAGAACCTGGAGAACCTGCATGAACTAGAAGTGATGTCCGCAGGTATGAGACCTCCCGCAGCCAACAGAGTTAAGCCCCCCAGGTCCCTAGTGCACACCGTAGCCAGAAACGAGGGGTCACGGGCGGTCCATCTAATTTTAAAACCTAAGATTAGAATCTTAGTACAGCTTCAGAGGGTCCCATGTGAAATGGAGGTAGACTCAGGGTCTTCGGTCTCCCTCATTTCGTTTAAAACCTTCTGTGAGATTTGCCGCCTCAGCAAGCAGCAAATCCCCTTACGTCCTACCCAAGTGCACCTAGCCGATTTTCAAAAGGCACCCATCCCACTTAAGGGAAAGGCCAGAATCTGGGTAGAATTCAAAGAATTCAAGGGACCCTTAACAGTCCTGGTAACCCAGGGTCCCCGTACTAGCCAAATAGGCCTCGACTGGTTCGAGGCCTTGGGAATAGCCTTAACTGGAGTTAATGCGACCCAGGTGGCGAGCCTCGAGGCCGTCTGCAATCAATTTGCAGACGTCTTCGATGGCTCACTCGGAGTGTACACAGGGCCCCGTATCCCTAAAACTAAACCCCAAGGTATTACCAATAAGAATTAAGGCTAGGAGAGTCCCGTTCGCACTCAAAAGCAAAATTGAGAACGAACTGGATCGCCTAGTAAGCCTAGGGGTCCTAGAACCAGTGGAGGGTGGCACTTGGGAAACCCCTATCGTAACCCCTGTCAAGCCCAACGGCCAAATAAGAATTTGCACCAACTATAAGGCCACCCTGAACCGAGCGTTGAATTCGCACGCTTACCCAGTCCCCGCGGTGAAAGACGTCCTCGCTGCCATACGATCCGGCGCCATCTTCGCTAAACTGGATTTGGCGCAAGCGTATTTGCAACTACCTGTCACCCAAGAGACTGCAGATGTGCAAACGATTGTGACCCACTGCGGGGCTTTTAAAGTTAAACGCCTACAGTTCAGTATTTCGGCAGCCCCAGGGATCTTCCAAGAAATTATGGAAAAAACCCTTAAGGGAATCCCCGGGGTCTGCCCTTACTTCGATGACATATTAATCGCAGGCGAATCAGAGGCAGACCTGGCTGACAGACTGCGGGAGGTCCTAACTAGATTCAGGACAGCCGGACTCAAATTGAAAAAAGAAAAATGCTCTATAGGGGTCCCTTCCACAGAATTCCTGGGATATAAGATAGACTCCCAGGGAATTCACCCCACTGACTCAAAAATCAAAGCTATTAAAGCCGCCCCCATCCCCAAAAACAAACAAGAATTACAAGCCTTTTTGGGGTTGCTTAATTTTTATCACTCTTTCCTACCGCATAAGGCTACCATAGCAGAACCCCTTCATAGACCTCTGGACAAGGGAACCCCCTGGTCCTGGTCCCCCCAACATGACTCCAGTTTCCAAAATCTTAAAAGCCTACTCACAAACAAAGGCAGTTTAACACTATTCCGGGAAGAGCTTCCCCTGTGCATCGCTTGTGATGCTTCTCCTTATGGGATCGGGGCTGTTCTGAGTCACTTGACTGAGAACAGGGGGCAAAGGCCAATCACTTTTTACTCCAGAACTCTGTCCAAACCAGAGCGCAATTATGTGCAGATCGATAGAGAAGCATTAGCGATTGTGGCCGGCGTGAAAAAGTTTCACGACTACCTATACGGACGGCAATTTACAATCTATACGGACCACAAGCCCTTGTTAGGTATTTTTACGTCAGACAAGCTGACACCACAAATTCTGTCGCCTCGCATACTGCGATGGTCTAACTTTTTATCTGCTTATTCCTTCAAATTCATTCTGCCGGGGCCTGAAGACCTGGCTCTTCGAGCTCTCTGGCCCAGGCTGAGGATTAATCTTATTTTAACTGGGGTCTTATTTATGCAGGGACAAATATAATTTTTTAAAATTTGTTTTTAACTTTTGTATCTTGGTTTTTTAATCACCCTGTAAACCGCCCTGAGTCCTTCGGGAAAGGGCGGTATATAAATGTAATAAAATAAATAAAATAAATAAATAAATTGGTTCACAAGCCGGGCAAAGAAATGGGATACGCCGATGGGCTAAGTAGACTCCCCCTTCCGAACATGGACCCTGACCCCGCCCCAGCTAGCAACATCCTAGCAATTCTAGAATTACCTGAATGCCCTCTATCCGCTAAGGAAATAGCCACCGCCACTGCCACGGACAAAATCACTAGCAGAATACTGGCCTGGGTCACCTCCGGCTGGCAATCCACATCCCCCGGGCCTGAATTCCAGCCTTACTTCTCAAGGAGACTAGAACTATCATCTCATAGGGGTTGCATTCTATGGGGAAATAGAGTCATTGTCCCTGATGTACACAGACCCAAGGTGCTTAACACTCTGCATGAGGGTCACCTGGGAACGGTAAAAATGAAGGCATTGGCTAGAAGCTATGTCTGGTGGCCTGGTATAGACAAAGATATAGAGTCACATGTGGCCGGATGCTACCCCTGCCAAGTGACCAGACCAGCACACCCGCACGCCCCAGTACACAAATGGGAAGCAACCAACAATCCATGGTCCCGAGTACACTTAGATTTCGCTGGACCCTTCCAAGGGCAGGTATTCCTAATTGCCGTAGATAGCCATTCCAAGTGGCTGGAGGTCGCGCCTGTCACTAGTATGACCACAGCAGCGACAATCCAAGTACTTAGAGGACTTTTCGCCACACACGGCCTTCCAGACGTATTAGTTTCAGATAACGGACCCCAGTTTACTTCCCGTGAATTTCAGACTTTCACAACGGAGAACTCTATTAGGCACGTCACTTCGGCTCCCTTCCACCCCTCAACGAATGGCTTGGCTGAGGTTATGGTTAAGACAACGAAAGATGCACTACGGAAAATTATTGCGGGAAATTGGCACCGCAGGTTGGCCCAATACCTGCTGGCCCAGCATACCACCCCCTGCACAACAACAGGCAAGTCACCAGCTGAACTGCGTTGGGGGAGACGCCTGACTACAAGACTGGATAGACTGCACCCGGACAGGACATCGGCTGAACCAGAACCGCCCCTGCTTCAAAGAACTTTTCAGAAGGGGCAGCTCGTCTGGACAAGAAACTACGGGGAGGGGCACAAATGGACTCCAGGGGTTATAACAGAACAAACCGGGCCATTATCATATACGGTGGACACTGACGACAATAACCGTTTGTGCCGCCACATCGACCAATTACGGCAACGCTGTGCGCAAAACGTAGGGGGAAGGGACAGCAGGTCAATTTTAAGACCTAACTTCAACCCCGGAACTAACAACAATCCCATAGCCCAACACAATCCCATAACAATCCCATAGCCCAACACAACCAACAACGAACTCCCAGAATCAGACCCCACGCAAGCATCCGTACATCCAGATCCAAGAGGGACAGAAGCGAATGCAGCAACACCCCCCCGTCGTTCCGAGAGAGCCAAGAAACCCCCAGCCTACTTAAAAGATTACGAATGGGGGCTTAAGAAATAACACAGGGATTGGGGTGTTTATCCCACCAGTTCAGGGGTGGGGTAAGGGGTGTTACATATTTATGTGTTTGGGTTAATACGTTCTCTAGTTATGAGGTAAACCGGCCGGAATACACGGCAGCTTTGACAGCTGTCAAAGCTGCCTTAGCTTCACGCAGGCGCAGCAGTGTGACAGCTGTCAACTGTCAAACTGCGGCGACTGAGCAAGCGCGGCTAATGTTGCAGCTCCGGCTGTCTAAACCAGCCGCCGCAGATTGGACCTCGCAATCCGCGGGAAACCGGCAAGTTTCTGATTGGTCCCCAGGGTGCCAGCTGGAGTATAAATAGCGGCGCAGAAAACCTGTCAAGCGCCCGGTTCCGCACTACAATAAACTCGTTGTTCTTGAGCCTGCTGTCTCACTTATTCCTTGCTGAAGATAAAGTACTTTATTCTCCCCCTCTGGATTTAAATGACCGTCTCTTCACTTATTCCATAAACATAGATACTGTATAGTAATTACAATTACCATGTTTTTAGCTGCTGGGAAAAGCATCTAACTGCAGAAGAATGGGGCCATGCCATCACCTCAGATTTAGTGGGAATTTCTGACTTAGGAAAAATGATGTCTTTATGGCAGGCAGCTGTTCCTTAGTTCTCGCATCAGACTTTTTTTTAAAAAACAAAACAAAAACAAACAGTATGTTGGTAAATGCATGCAGCATATACAGAAGTCAGTAGATGTGGCAGTTGGTTAGCAATTTGACAGGTTTTTCCCAACTTCAGGAGCTGTCATAGTTCAAGGTATGGGGCACTGACTGAATGTTAGTTTCTCCATTTCCTCCTCTTTTGCATGTGGGTACACTAATTGGCTCTGGTTATTCCCAGCCTATTCTTAGCATTTTGAGGGTGGCAAGTTTAAGAATTAATTAGAATTAAGAGGTAAACAAAATCAGCATCCAAACACTATCGCTCGAGGCACGTGGCACAAATATATGTTTCTTTTTTTACTTTTTTTGCATTTATTGCCTATCATATGACTCTAAAGCAGGGGTCCCCAGCCCCCGGTCCCTGGACCAGTAGTGGGCCGTGGCATGCCAGCAACCAGCCCACACAAACAAGCAAAGCCCCATCTGTGGGATGCAGGCACGCACTCTCCTGTCTGTGGAAAAACTTTTCTCCACGGAACCGGTCCCTGGTGCCCAAAAGGTTGGGGACCTCCGCTCTAAAGTTCCTCATAGGATATTTGAACACACAGGTCCAGAGGTCAGTGCTTATCGTCAACTAAACAACTGCCCTGTGCCTCACTGACTATGGTAAACTCATTTTTGTCCCTCTGCACAGATGATCTCACTTAGTGAGTTAATAGTGATGCATGAATTAAATGGCCATATGGCTTATAATTTTCCTGCTTAATAATAGTGAATCCCAAGTTCAAAGGACCATCACGACATAATATACTTAATATGGTATGCTGCAGGCTGCAGAGGAACCATACTTTTTGATGCTTTTCCCCCCTTCTACAGTAAAGAACAGCACTATAAAGATCAATGCCACCAAAATCAATAAAAGTTGTCTTTTCCTCAAAAGGAGCTTCTATTTTTTTTCAATCTCATTCTTACAATGCTTTCATGCTTTGTGGTGCTTATTGTTATGATGTGGGGGCTGGTGTAGTTACTTTTCCTGCAGAAGTTTGCAACTTCCTTTAACCACCTTTGCTTCTGGAAAAAAAAACACCATTGGAGGAATTCCATCATGACTTTCCCTAGAGAGTTAATTGATGGCTGGAAAATCACGGAAGTTGCAGATTAATGGAAGATAATAATCTACAGCAAGTCTATCTTGCATGCACACCTTAGCAGCCTAGTACCTCACGTAGGAAGATTTTATCAAAATATTCTCAAACTAAGCAGCGAAGTATTGGGGGAAAAAAACATGGACAAGATTTTTCTGCCCAGCATTATTTGGGATAAATGTGGTACAATGTATTTATATTTCTAGGAAATATACTAGGGGTTGCAGTGCAACAGGAAAAGGGAAGAGGAGAAAAATGACTATGATCTTGTCCTTTTTTTCTTCTTGCACAGAGACATGTATGCTCACTCTAATACACAGGCATTTGTTCAGAACATTAAAGCCTTGTGTGCCTTGTACCCAAAGCTTAGCTCTGGCATTTTCAGTTTCACTGTCTCTTTAACCACATACCATCAATAATTTATTCCTTGTCTGCAATTCATCAAATATTGATATTTTCCCTCAATTTCCCACTACTGATAGGTCAGTATCAAGGCAAGGGAGAGAGGGTGGGCTAAGCAAGTAGCTCAAATGAACTTGTTGGCAGGCCCTAACTGGGTCTGTTCAGCAGGGAAACCACCAACCAAAAGAAACTCTGCTCCCACAATCTCTTGTCTGGCAACTTCCCTTCTTGTGAGTCTTTGCATTCCCCACATTATCGAAATGAGTGAGAAATGTCACGGATGTGTTTTGAGATGTCAAGATTTGTGTCAAAATCCATGTCACAGTCCCTTTAGCACTGGTTAACGTTGGGAAGCTGCCCAAATATCCACACTAAGAAAGAGGAATATGCCTCCTGTCTTGTCCTATAAATTTCAAAGAGGCTAAGAAGTATTGCAAAAGCCCTACTCTGACTCTACTATTGCCATGTTTTTCTACAAAAGCATCTAAGTTGTTTTTTCTTTCCTATTTTACCCGCAGAGCAATCTCTTCAGGCAGGCTGTGTAGAAAAGATGTTTAATTTAAGGTTGAAGGAAACCCCGGAGCTAATCTCTCTCATCTTAGTGAGAAAGCATAAGATAGGGAATTGGAAGTGGGCCAAGTATGTTGCGTAAGCTTCTGAATGAGCAGAATATACAGTAAAACAAATGAACTAAATGTAAAAGTTGCCAAGTATTATTTTTGCAGTGCACGAGGCTTGATATGTATGCTACATGTGCTCAATTGTCTATTTAAATGTGAAATGCATAAGGTATTTCTCTTTTCACACATACGGTATATACTTCCCAGCTTATAAAAGGCATGTTACAAATATTACTGTTGGGCACCACTTAAAGCTGGGCTTTCCTTCTTCAAAAAATGCTTGAAAAATACTCTTTAATAGTTTAACAGCATAAACATGATAAAGCAGTACCAATGAATAACAATAATGTAAATTATCTGTATTTGTTAGCCTTCCTCAACATGCCCTTTAGATGGGACAAAAACTCAGAATTCTCAGCCAGGATGGCAGCTGGTTAAATGTTCTGAGACTTGATCTCCTAATGCACTCAGAAGGCACAAAGCAGGGAAAGGCCAGCATTCTCCAAACTGGGTGCTCTCCACAGCTATGGACTTTAACTCCCAGAATTCTCCAACCACCATAACCATTGTTGAGAATGGGAATTGAAGTTCATACAACGGGAAAGTAACCAACTTATGGAAAGTTGTTTTCGGTATTTTCTGTAAGTCTAAAAGAATATCTACAAAATGAGACTGCAGACCACTTTGAGAACTTACTCTCTGTTTCTCACACCATTTTAGGGGCGATCCAGACAAATGTGATATCTGGGGGAACACACCTCTTCATCTGGCAGCAGCCAATGGCCACCTGAATTGCCTCTCCTTCCTGGTGTCTTTTGGGGCCAATATCTGGTGTCTGGACAATGACTACCACACACCGTTGGACATGGCCGCCATGAAGGGTCACATGGAGTGTGTGCGTTACTTGGACTCCATTGCTGCTAAGCAAAGCAGCCTCAACCCTAAGCTGGTGAGCAAGTTGAAGGACAAAGCCTTTAAAGATGCAGAGAAACGCATTAAGGACTGTTTAAAGATGCAGAAGAAACACCACGAAAGGATGGAGAAGCGATACAAGAAAGAGATGTCTGACCGCTCGGACACGATGAGTTTCTCCAGCTACTCCAGTAGCACACTGAGCAGGAGACTGCCACACATGTCCATGATGAATTCCTTGCCGTACTCTCAGGCCACCATACAGGGCACAGCCAAGGGCAAGACAAAAATCCAGAAAAAACTGGAGAAAAAGAAACAGGTGGATGGGACATTCAAGATTTATGAGGATGGGAGGAAAAGCGTGAGGTCCTTGTCTGGCTTACAGCTGGGCAACGATGTCATGTTTGTGAAACAAGGCACCTATATTAGCCCAAAGGAATGGACCCGGCGAAATGTTAGAGATATGTTTCTGTCTGACGAAGATACCGTCTCCCGTGCCATAAGTGACCCAGGTTTGCACATGGACTCCGCCCATTCTGAGGTCAGTACTGATTCTGGCCATGACTCTTTATTCAATCGGCCTGGACTTGGTACCATGGTTTTCCGGAGGAACTATGTCAGTAGCGGTCTATTTGGGATTGGTCAAAGTGATCCCAGTATTTTGGGGGAAGGCAATACAGACAGGATGAGTGTTAAGCTTCACAGCCGCCTTCAACGCTCGCCAAGTCTTAACGACAGTATCGGCAGTGCCAACAGCCTGCAGGAGAGGAATCTGGAGGACTTGCCCTGGGATGAAGTGGAACTGGGTCTGGATGATGATATCGAACCCGACACTAGCCCTCTGGAGACCTTCCTGGCTTCTTTGAATATGTTTGAGTTTATTTCTATCCTTAAGAAGGAGAAGATAGATCTGGAAGCTCTGATGTTGTGTTCAGACAATGATCTGAAAAGTATCAACATTCCGCTGGGGCCCAGGAAAAAGATTCTGGATGCTGTTCAAAGAAGGAAACAGACTTTGGACAACCCTGATGTCATAGAAGACACAGATCTGTAAGCAATAGAACTGCTCCACTTCATACTTGTGGGTGCCCTCAGGTCTTCAACATACGATGCGCATAACTTAGCAGGGTACTTGTTACATACTCCTCACCTAAGCAGGGAATGTTTTAGTTGATCATGGTGTTGTTAGAAGAAATTCTGCCTAAAACCTGATGGGAACTTGCCAACCTAACTGATAGACTTTGAATGATAAAAAAGGGGTCCGTATAAATGTTTCAGTAGCTATGAGATGAATAAATAAGAACTAGAGATGCTCGCTATATTAATGTAATGTAATATTCTGCAGCTTTCTTAGTTCCGAATTCTTATCGTCCCTAATTAGTATTATCCTATTTTCCTCATTAAACATGTTGGAAATATATTGGTTATCTTTCTAAATGGGCAATCCTTTTGAGTTGAAGGGGTGCACTGGCTTCTATGGAGCCTTTTAGGTGCTTAATGAATGACCAGTCTTGGCAAGGAGACCCACCACACTCTTGCATTCACAATAGTGGGGACTGATCTTGAATTGCATAATTGAGAAGAGACCAGTGGGCAATAGCCCTGTCAGGAAGACAAGGCATGCCAGGGGATACAGGAGGAGACAAGAACCTGCCTGTAGCAAGTGGCACTTTAACAGACCTCTTCCAGTGTGAAGTAGCAATAGTGAGAGTAGCATGCAGTCCTATGATGCCCAGTTTCATACAGGCCTCAGAGGCAGCACTTACACTGCAGAGAAGTGGCCATCAGTAAGCACATCCCTGTCTGGGGCTGATAAGATCATGGTGGGGCACATTTTATGCCTCAGCTATTATTTTTTACTACCTATTTTTGGTAGTAAATCCCATGCTCTCCATTTTCTCCTCTGACCATGTTACTTATTCTCTCTCTCTCTCTCCCTCCCTCCCTCTCTCTTAAATTTATACAGCTGCCCACCTCACATGAAGTGATTTACTATCACTTATTTACCCCTTTATCATCACCAAGCCTGTCAAAAGCTTTAAACTTATATACGGAGATCTAAGCAGATTGGAAAACTAGAGGGATTGCCAAGAGGAATGTTTCCAATCCCCACTGAGTAAATCCAATACCGAATACTGGCAATCCAGGAGCTATCAGTTAAGCTTGCTATTGGCATGATCTCTCTCTCCTCTTTAAAGCAAATGTCTTTCATTAAAAAAATGTTTGTTTCGTTCTCAGGTTGTATTTTCAAATCACTGTTTTCCTACAATATAGCATCCTTATTCAGTGGTGGGATTCAAATATGTGAACAACCGGTTCTCTGTGTGGATGTTGCTTCCGGAAGTCCATTCTGGGCCTGGGCAACAAAAAATTAGCTACCGGTTCTGCCGAACTGGTGCGAACCGGCTGAATCCCATCACTGTCCTTATTGCTAGGTATAACAAAAAGTAGGGCTGTCAAGTTACCAGGGCAGCTCTGAAATGCAGTTTGTGAAATTAATTGTTGATTTTACAACGGTTTCCTCTCCCTGCCATTTTATGCTGTTTCATTTGTGATTAGTTTCTGTTTATTAATGCCACAGTAATATCACTGTTCATTAACAAAATCTGTTTTCTCCATTACAGATAGCCATGAACACAGGAGAAAACCACTTCTAAGTTGCCAGAAATGATCTCCTAGAGATCCGATCAGTAGCAAACATGAATGCCACAACAAAATGCCTCAATTCTTTCTCAGCTTCCTTTTTCTGCTTTACTGTCTGCAGAAGCTTGTCTGGTGCTAAAGAGCTTTTTTTTAAGTGGGGGGTGGGGGAAAGGAACGCAATTGCATTAAACTAAAACATATAATCTACCGGGAGAGCTAATGTGCAAAATAAAGATGAACTAATAAAGATGATTTCTTATTCCATATGTTCTAAGTGCTTAGTAAAATAATAGAAACATAAGGTAAAGGTAAAGGTTCCCCCGCACATTCGTGCTAGTCGTTTCCGACTCTAGGGGCTGGTGCTCATCTCCGTTTCAAAGCCGAAGAGCCAGCGCTTGTCCGAGGACGTCTCCGTGGTCATGTGGCCGGCATGACTAGACGCCAAAGGCGCACGGAACGCTGTTACCTTCCCACCAGAGTGGTCCCTATTTTTCTACTTGCATTTTTACGTGCTTTCGAACTGCTAGGTTGGCAGAAGCTGGGACGAGTAACAGGCGCTCACTCTGTTACGCGGCGCTCGGGATTCGACCCGCCAAACTGCCGACCTTCCGATCGACAAGCTCAGCGTCCTAACCCACTGAGCCACCGCGTCCCTAATGGAAACATAGCAAGGTAGAAATTTGGGGTGTTTTTGTGGAGTTAAGAGTTGCAGGTCTATAAAAAAATAAGCCATGAGAGGAGAAACAATTTATGGGAATGACAACAATTAAGGCACACAGCTACTCCTCGACTTATGACAGATTTCCCCAACGTGTTCCAAAGTTCTGCCCCCCATCAGGTGACCGTATTTAAGTTGCTCAGTAACCAGCCTGCTTTTACAGCTGTTTGCAGCTTCCTGTGATCATGTGACTGCAATTTACAACAAAACCATGATTCTTGAGGTTTTTGCCAAAAATTGGCCTTTACTTCCAGATTTTGGTAAAAATGCTCCATAACAAACAATGGATTCTCTTTAATGACTACTTCAAAAATATATCAGAAAATCAGGTCAATCACATGATAACCCCCTTTACAACCATCACAATTTATGGGCATTATGGTCATAAGTTGAGGATTACCTTAATGCCATTTATCTAAGGTTTCTATATATTGACTGCAAAAATCTGGACCACCACTATTTAGCAGTAAACAATTAAGATTTATTTGCATGAACCTTATCTTCACATATACAGTGGTAGCTCAAATGGTAGCTATTTGACTGCTTCAACATTTGTCAAATTTGGTACTCAATGCATTTCGATGTGAAAATTTTGTCCCGGTACTCATCATTTCTCTCGATACTCAACTTGCAAGGTAGAACTGGTTGGCGTTGGCTGCCTTGTGACTCACTACCTCTTTTGGCTAAAATAAAAAGTTACATCAATTTGCCAAGTACAAAGATTGCTCAAAGTAATTCTTGATTATTACTACTCACAAATTAGAATCCTTGATATCAGTATAGATTACTGACAGAGATGATATTCCTTCATGTTAACCATCTAAAATTGTAAAATAATTATCTAAACTTATGAACTACCTACCTAAAATCATAAACTGGTTTTTAATACATTTCTCCTAAGGGAGAATTTCTCCCTTGGAAATTTCTTAAGGTGAAATGTATTCATCTTGTGGGTGATTAGGCCTTGTTAATGCTAAAGTTCAATGCACCAGGACTATCTGCTGTGCTGGCTCCTATTTTGAATGGGACCTTCAATAGATCTTGTACAAGTTGTGTGTTCTGTTATATGTAAGACATGGTTGTCTAATCTTTGGCTTGCCTGGGATGCACTGAGTGAAGAAATTCTTCTTGGTCCCCATATAAAATATATGATACAGTTAATGTATACAAATGACAAACTTCCTTTTTAATTATTTTTTTATTCTGGGTCGCAATTTGTCTGTGGGTCATGAGCTGGGCATGCCTGATGTAAGATCTAAGCCCTCACCCTTAACTCGTATGCAATCTCTGGAAGACATGATGATGTATGTGTGCCACATTAATAGCAAACAGATAGGAGCCCTGCCTGTTTGCCAAAGTCATTTCTTTCAACCACCTACACACCCAAGCAGGCAGAAGTTTCTTCTGTTTATGAATAATAGTTTTGGGAACGTGCTACAGTACAGATATACAACATGAGGAAATATGCTATCCTCCTTCAGGGGACAGGAGGGTGGCATATTGCCCAGATATAATCCCTCTTTAACTAATCCATTTAACCTCAATCATTACGCAGAAACAATAAGTGACCATTCACCTGTGGGTGTCTTTGCAAACTATTATAGTTTAGCTATGAGCATATGTGTAGGAAATACATAATGGTTAATACCGTATTTTCCGGCGTATAAGACTACTTTTTAACCCATGAAAATCATCTTAAAAGTTGGGGGGTCGTCTTATACGCCCAGTCGTCTTATACGCTGTAAAATCAGCGAGCCCGGGAAGGCACGCCCTCCCCTCTCACTGTGGAGGAAGCAGGGCAGGCTGGCGTCTGGCGGGAGCCGGCAGGGCAGTCCTGTGCACGCAAGCGCTCCCCAGCTGTTAAGGAGCACTCCTTAGCAGCTGGGGAGCACGCTTGTGCGCAGGACTGCCCTGCCGGCTCCCGCCCGACGCTCTTCCCTCTTGAAGCAGCATCGCTCCCCGGCTCCTAAGGAGTCCTCGGGGATGCTGCCTCAAGAGGGAAGAGCGTCGGGCGGGAGCCGGCAGGACCCAAGAGTAAAATAACGGCCCTGCTAAGATCTCTATCTGTCTTGTGCACACATATTGGATATATATTAATGCTTTGGTTATGATTTAGTTAGCATACATAACATTGGATCTTGCTGGCCAGACCGAAAATCCATTCAACCTGTTTGTATTTCTCTTGGCGTTTACCATATGCCGAAAAGTTCCAAATTTAGTTATTTTTCTACTGCGATTCCAAATCTTGGAAGAAACGTTTTCCGGCTCTTGGCTGTGAAAGGAACAGAAGCTACCGCTTCCTGTGCTAACTTTCTAATACTGATTAGCTTTCCTGGAGAAGCAAACCTTCTGTTCCAGCAAGATCACTACAGAGCGGGTTAGAAGACAAGACTCCAGCAACAGCTAGACTCCTTCCAAAGGTCCGCCTAGATCCCGCCGACAATTTTATTTTCCGGGTACACCCAAATTCCCTTTTAGCACCGGGGAGGGGAGGGTGGGAAGAGATCATCGCTACTTTCTTCCTCCACTGTCTCCCTAACGCCTTCCCGCAGCTCCTCCCAATAATTCCCTTCCCCCAGGCTTACCCTACAAGTACATAATGTCCCGGGCAGCTGTAAATATCACGAATCATGGCTAGGAGGTGAGCGAGAGATAGAAAATAAGACGAAAGCGTCCCTTCCTCTTTCCCCCCCCACCCGATCCACCTCGTCTCTAAAGCCGAGGAGCTGCCCTCCCTAACCAGAACGCGCAGCCACCTGTGGAATCCCTGGAGCAGCTTGCAACGGAAGAGAAGGCGCCACCTCTTTGGGCGTCACCGGGTCCTGATTTGTCCATTGGACACAGGAAATTGATCACTGCCTCTACTTCCGTCGCTGTCCTGAAACCGAGAGTCGTACAAAAAATCTCCCTTTAATTTGTTTATCCGAAGCGGAAATGAAAGCGGAGGGCCTGTTGGGATGTTGCGTGAGATTCATTTGGACGGTGGAGCTCAGGCTCGAAACTGCAGGCAGTGACGCCTTTCTTCAAAAACCTCAAGAGGGAAGAGCGTCGGGCGGGAGCCGGCAGGACCCGACGCTCTTCCCTCTTGAGGCAGCATTCCCGAGGACTCCTTAGGAGCTGGGGAGCGATGCTGCCTCAAGAGGGAAGAGCGTTGGGCGGGAGCCGGCAGGGCAGTCCTGCACACGTGCGCACTGCTCGGCTGCTAAGAAGTGCTCCTTAACAGCTGGGGAGCACGCGCGTGCGCAGGACTGCCCTGCCGGCTCCCGCCAGATGCCAGCCTGCCCTGCTTCCTCCACAGTGAGAGGGGAGGGCGTGCCTTCCCGGGCTCGCTGATTTTCCGGCGTATAAGACAAAAAATCTTGAAAATCATCTCAAAAGTTGGGGGGTCGTCTTATATGCCCAGTCATCTTATACACCGGAAAATACGGTAATACTCGTCCACACTCAGTGTTTATAATTTTACTTGCCTATGGACACTTCACCAAATGTACCAAATGGTGTATGTATGTGTGTGTCGAACTGATTCAGTTTCTTCATTGTCAGTTTTTATCTTAATAACACCATCGTTTAGATGCGATCCATTTTTTCCCCAGTTTCTACCTTGACTTTTAAGATAAGGACTTTTATATCTTTTTGTTTTCTGCCAACAGAGTGGTGCCATCTTAAACTGTTAATGATTCTGCTGCCGATTTTTATTTCAATTTCCAATTAATCTGAATTGTCACTGAATAGAAAAGTGCTTAAATGCAGTCCTGCTATACACCTTTTCCAATCTTGAACTAGTCTGCATCTCCATAAGATATTTGACAGAGGGTGAATTTAAGTGTCCTGGAATGTGCATTTCCCTTGGGTACTTCCATAATTTGTCATGTTCAGTGCAGTTAAAACTTTGCTATGGTATAATTTGAATATGATTATTCCATGATCCAGTGAACATTTGCAAGGCACTTTCTCTTTCTTCTTCTAAAACCAGACTGTATTGTACATCAAGCAAGTTCTTTTTCCAAGGTTGGACCCTAGATTGTTATAGGATGTTCAACCAAATTTTGTCGGCATACAAACCGGGGTAATAGAGGCACATTTGCAGTAGCCATTCTTCTTTGAGATTGGGATGAACCCTGATCATTCTCAGTCTTTCAGCCACTCATTGGTGTCCCATGTTTTTTGACATAGCTTTGCTATGTCAAAATTGCTGCTGTTGATATTGTTCTGATGGTCCAGAGCAGACATGTCAAACACAAGGCCCGGGGGGCAGATCCGGCCCGTGAAGTGGTTTCATGCGGCCCGCGAAGCCATCCTGGAAACAGTGAAGGAACGGCCCCCACTGCCTTGGCCCTGGCCCAGAGACCCTCCTCCTGCCAGACACCCTCAGATCTGTCCCACTCCTGCCCAGGCCCCCATAGGCACCTTTGATGCGAACGATGTAGAGCTGGCCATGCCCACCCAGTAGGCCATATGCACTTTAGCCATGCCCACCCAGGCCACACCTACCCGGTCCCCTGAGGGCAACCGCAATGCTGATGCGGCCCTCAATGAAATTGAGTTTGACACCCCTGGTCCAGAGGATTTCCCTTTGGGCAGTTGTTTCAGTGCTAATTCCTTTGCTGGTATATCTAGTTCTCCTTCAGATTACTATTTGTTACAGGCTTTTTTTAAAATAACTAGTATACAATTCCTCAGTGTCTTCCTGACATCTGTTTGCTTCTGATCATTCATCTCTGCTTTTATTGCTCCTTTGCATGCAGTAAATACCGGTAGTTTATGGGTTTCTTTCTTCCATTATTTTGCAATGCTCATTCTAGAACTTTGTCATTTTTTAAATTTATGTTGAAATTCTGCATTTAGCTGGCTTGTTTCATCTCTGTCACCAAGGCTTTACCCTTCCTCTTCTGTTGAAGAGTTTGGATGGTTCTTCTGATAGCCATTTGCTTATTTGTATGCATTATTTTCTTTTGCACAAGCCTTGACCCTGGGCTCTTTTGCTGAGCATGCTTTTCATTTCTTCCCAGAGTTCATCCAAAGGTTTTCTAGTGAAATTAAATAAGTTGAGTGTGTTCTTTACTAGGTTTGCATGTGCAGATGAAATTTTGTCCATGTTATATTTCCTTGGAGCAATGTTCTTTTTTGATGTTGCAGAAACTGAATCTAAAACAGATTTTGGCTAGTTTGGTTGTTGTAGAGTCCTTTTGGAGATGTCATATCTCCAAATGTCTTTTAGGTTGATTTTCTTGACAGAAGATACTGGACAGCCATTTGCCTGAAATGGTATAGGGTTTCCTACCTGAGCAGGGGGTTGGACTAGATGACCTCCAAGGTCCCTTCCAACAACTACTACTACTATTCTTCTTCTTCTTCTTCTTCTTCTTCTTCTTCTTCTTCTTCTTCTTCTTCTTCTTCTTCTTCTTCTTCTTCTTCTTCTTCTTCTTCTTCTTCTTCTTCTTCTTCTTCTTCTTCTTCTTCTTCCTCTTATTATTATTATTATTATAGAACTGCAACAAGCTTTCTTCTAAATCAGATCTATCAACTATTTCTGCTTCTTCTTTTGTCTCCAATTTTGCTGTTGAGACTTTCCATGATAGCTGTTACATTTGCTTTGGGTGGCTGTTGTAACCCTTCTTAGTGATCCAACAGATTTTCATTCCTCCTTCAGATGGATCTGTGGTTGGTGCACATATTAGGAAAAATGTGACATCCAGAGGTTGAACTTGGATCTGAACAGCTATTATTCTGTCATAATGGCAGCTGGCTTCTTACACCTGATTTGCTGGCTTTCTTGTCTGTAATCAGTGCTAGTCCATTCTTTCTGAGGTTGTCCTATCGGTACTGTCAATTCATCAGACTGAAAGTAGCCATCTCCAGTCCAGTTCCTCTATTTTGGCCTATTTTTGTCCTTCTCATTTCCTTCTAGATGGTATCAAGCTTGTCGTGGTTTGTTCTTCATACCTTTCACATGCCAATCTTGTTCATTTTCTTCCAGTGCAATCTATTCCTTTTCTCACGGACTTCATCAGCTTTCAGGATCTACAAGGGGGTTTCTTCCCTTCCCACACCTTAATTTATTAGACTACCTATAGCAGGTCATTGGTCTCCCTGAGTAGCGTGTTTAATGTTTTCTTTCCTGAGTGTCCCACTTTCTGGTACTGTCTTTGACCTTTTCTTCACAAACTTTTCCATAGGGTTTTGTGACTTGAGTACTGACTAAGTCACCAGCTCTTTCTCCATTCCTCCCCATTTATCCTGACTTAGCTAGATGAGCTAGCAGCTATACACTTGGGTTTTGTTATACCATCTGTGCAGTCATGTGGTTGTAATATCTGGTTTTGTGCTAAAGCTATTCCATGTTGGCAGCCCAGGACTTGTTCTTGCAAATGTTTTCAGGTTTGGACCTTGCTGCTATACCATCCTAAAAACTTTCCAAAAGGTAGCAAGGCCAATAATTGATTACATAGCAGGTACAGTCATGAGATGACATTTGCGGGCAGATGGGCTAACCTTGTGATTATACCTTCAATAGTAGGGTCTAGCCACTGCAGGTATAATCACAAGGTTAGTCCATCTGCCCACAAATGTCATCTCATGACTGTACCTGCTTTGTAATCAATTATTTCCACTAAACCATTGCTAAGATAATTATTCTTCCCCAGCATAATATTAAAGTGAAAATTATGGATTTTTTTTAAGGACGATGAAGGCATAATACGGCAGTTGCTGAAATTTTGGATGCAGCTAACCACCCACTATCCATTCATTTCAAATGGCATTGTAAAATTAGGCGGGGGGAGGGAACCAATATTCAAAAATACAAAACACAGCAAGGCTAGTGAATGATCCCATTGGTGTATTAAAAGAAATGGGATACAGAGTCTTTATATGACAGTGGGGATAAATGCCACAGCAGGCATGATGGGAGAAAACGGAAGCCTAAAACCCTAGCAGACTAGACTCTGCTAGATACCATCTAGAAGGATGGGGACTGCAATTCCCACAATCCCAAGTATCATTGTAAAGGCTGCCTATTTTAAAAATGACAAGTTGGGGAAGCTGTTTGAGAAGAGAGAGAAAAGCTATCTTCTATTTAGGAAGAAGTCCTCCACGCTGCAGTAGTTCTGATCTCAGTTCATACCTTAGAGCAGGGCTGTCAAACTGCCGGGCCACGGGCCGGTTGCATCATACAGAGGCTGCACCCACCCCAGTGCTGGCAATGCAAAAAAAGTCACCATACATCACAACACATCACGTGATGAGGTGAGTTTGACACCCATGATTTAGAGGAAAAAGTGACCAAGATTTTTTGATATGCTTCTAGAGACCCTTTACATCATAAACTTCCAGGCTCACAGACTCAGCATGAACAACTGCACGAACTCTGATTCTCAGTTGGTAAATGCACAGATTTAGAGAACAACATGGCAACACTGGCATCAACTGCAATATGTATGGAAGATAAATCAGGCATATTAAAACCCATAGAAGTCTTTTTCATGCTTGTTTTTTTTTCTATCCCATGGCTCATGGGATGATTGCATTCATTCACCTTCTGCTATGTCATAATATGGTTTATTATTTTTGGTTAAAAGATATAAATACTGACGCCAACTTTAGTAAATCATGATTTATGGCTCAGCAGCTCTGTACATGTCATCCCAATGCTGGATCGGCATAGCATAAATTTCATTGGTCTTTAAACCACACTGAGGGGCTAGGATTAGTGATGCACTTGCTCCCTCTGCTGGTGAAGAGATGACTAATAAGAGACCATGTCCCTGTTAGGGCTATGGTCAATTTACGGTACTTCAGCGACTGGCAAAAACAAAACAAAACAAAACAAAACAAAACAAAACAAAACAAAACAAAACAAAACAAAACACATGACTAGAATCTAACCCCCATTCCCTCTCCTCCCTCTCCTTCCTCTGCAATTTATCTTCTTTGTGCCGCGTTGAAAGTGAATCCAGCCCCAACTGTACTCCAAGTATGAGAAGACTTCCATTCAAATATATTTTAATCCCCAGCTATTTCAGAAGAATTGTCCATCAGACTGGAACCTGGTCAGTCCCACAGATACATCAAGAAATTATCCCTCTCCCTGTGCCATATTGAGCAAGTTATTATTCTATGGTTACAGTTGGATGAATTAAAGAATGATACTGGTAATGATTAAAAAAAGATATGAGATTTCTCCCAAATCCTGGTCATTTTCAGAAAAGGGAAAGGCCTAAGGTTATTTCTGTATAGCAGTTGGCACCCTCCAGGTATGTGGTGGCTACAATGTTCATGTTCCCCCAGATAGCACATTGAGAAAGAATTATGGTTTAAAATTTGTGGGTTTATCGCATCTGAAAGGCACCTGACTGATGGGAGACTCCTGTTGAGCTTCTCTGTACCATCCCATAATTGATTCTGTGACACGACTGACGTCTGAGCCTTCCTCCCAAACACAATGAGCTGAAACCAAAACTGAGCAGTTACTTCCACCCAGCAGGAGTGTCTTAAATTAAGGAAGTATTCGAAATCTCATCTGACAGGGTAAGATAATAAACAGCATAATGATGTGGTGTAATACAAAAGGAAGCTGCGCCCATTTAACGCAGCATTTAGAAAGCTTTGGAGGTGTATACATTCACCATGAGTCAATCCTTGCCATCTGAGAAAAGCAAACATTCCTGCATAATTCAAAATATGTGCAACTCTGCTGCTTGGGACATGATGGGCCATCAGTAAGAGCACATGTTAAAAAGAAGAGCCGGTGTTTCCTCCATCATGTCTTTCAGACGGTTCCTGTTAGGAAGAGTCTAGCAAAAGTTAGCCTGCTAATAGCTTATGCTTGAGGTCTTCATTGGGCCATCAGGCTATCTACCTGACATTCACCAGAAAAAGAGTTGTGCATTATGTGTGATGGGGCACACATCTGAATCTGAATCAAGAGATACAGGTGGTCCTCACCTTAACAACCATTCGTTTAATGACTGAGGCTACAATGGCGCACTGGAAAAAAGTGACCCATAACCAGTGGTGGGATTCAAATATGTGGACAACCGGTTCTCTGTGTGGATGCCGCTTCTGGAAGTCCATTCTGGGCCCGGGCAACAAAAAAATTAGCTACCGGTTCTGCCGAACTGGTGCGAACTGGCTGAATCCCACTACTGTCCATAACCGGTCTTTGCACTTATGACCATCGCGGCATCCCCATGGTCATATGATCAAAATTCTGGCACTTGGCAACTGGCATGTACTTACAACAGTTGCAGTGTCCCTGCATTATGTGCTTGCAATTTGCAGCTTCCCAGCTAGCTTCTGACAAGTAAATCCAATGGCGGAAGCTGGCTTCTCTTAACAACCATGGGATTCACTTAACAGCTGCAATGATTCACTTAACAACCATAGCAAAAAAGTCGTAAAGTTGGGTATGACTCAATCATCTTGCTTAGCAATAAAAATTCTGGTCCCAATTGCAGTCATAATGATAATGATGATGATGATGATGACGATAATAATAATAATAATAATAATAATAATAATAATAATAATAATAATAATAATAATAATAATAATAATAATAAAAAAGTTGGAAGGGAACTTGGAGGTCATCTAGTCCAACCCCCTGCTCAGGCAGGAAACCCTATGCCATTTCAGTCAAATGTGTACCTGTATAGATTCTCTTCTCCTTAACTGAAGAACAACTAGGACAATATCCATTTGATATGGTACAAAAAGGGACGTGGTGGCTCAGTGGGTTAGGATGCTGAGCTTGTCGATCAGAAGGTCGGCAGTTTGGCGGGTTGAATCCCGAGTGTCGTGTAACAGAGTGAGTGCCTGTTACTCGTCCCACTGGCTCTTCAGCTTTGAAACGGAGATGAGCACCGGCCCCTAGAGTCGGAAACGACTAGCATGCATGTGCGGGGGAACCTTTACCTTTACCTTTATGGTACAAAACTTCCCTGATTAACAGGTACAGTTGCCTAAATAAAAGGACTAACTGGGCCTTTTCTTTCTGCTTCTCCTTGTTCAGCTTGCTCAGGTTCATGAAGAAGAGGACATAGTTAAGATAGAAAGTAAAAAGACAAGCTATTATTTTTTATTTTTTTAAAATTCCATTTATATCCCGCCCTTCTCCGAAGACTCAGGGCGGCTTTACAAACTTAGCAGTAGCCTTCATTCTATGTATATGCCTGCTTATTAGGGCTTTCACCCCCCCCCCCCAAGCGGCATTATTACAAAGTCAGCTTAATTGCCCCCAACAATCTGGGTCCTCATTTTACCTACCTCGGAAGGATGGAAGGCTGAGTCAACCTTGAGCCTGGTGGGATGCGAACCTGCACTAATTGCAGGCAGCTGGTGTTACTTAAGGAGGCATTAGCCCACTGCTCCACCAAGGCTCTCCACCAAGGCTATTAGTTCATATTAGTTCTTGTCCATGAACATTACACATTTGTTGGACATGTCCTAGAGACCATTCCCCAATTCTTTCCCATCACTATCAACCTTACTATCTGTGGCTGTAATCTGCATGTACCCTCACGTAGTAGCACTCTCAGTCAATCAGTCTCCATCTTGAGCTAACCAATATCTGAGGACCAAGAACATAAAACTTGCTAACTACTGTTCTTTTGTGCTGATCCTGCTCCAGGGCATACTAAACCAAGTGTCTCCCCCCAACTGTCTCAGAAACAAACCCCCCAAAGTTGTTAACAACAAACACATGCAGAACAACTCCTGTGATTTTTGCAGATTAGATTGTCAGCATGATGGCTTTTTTTATTTTTTAGGTTGGGTGAAAGTGCAGGGCCCCCAAGCAATTGATCCAAGAGATGGGCAGCACATAAATTTGAGAAATAAATAAATAAAGCAATTGCAAAACACCATTTCCCCTCCCCTCTTCAATTAGATTAGCGCCCCCACTCCCAGTTTGGCTTTTCCTAAGACCTTGAAAACCTTGCGTTGTACCTGAGCCTGTGGTCCTGGGTGGTGGTTAGAGCCTGTCTCCTGGTTGTGTGGATGTGTTTTTATTTTAGTTTTTACATTGTGTTTTTATGTGGTTTGTTGTAAGCCACCCAGAGATGTAAAAATGAGGTGGGCTGCTAGATGAACCAATTAAATGAACAAATATACAAATAAAATTCTACTGGTTAGAATTGCAAATTGATCTACTACTTGATGGAAAAAAATAAAAAAAATTGGTTGTTTTCAGAAATAAGGAAAATGGAGGATCCCTATCCCTTTTCCACTCCCCCATTTTATTATTTGGTTTTGCTACATATACAGAGCCCTGAACAATCTTTGGACAATTGTAGGCCACAATGCTAGAGATGTGGAAATGTTCTCCTCTTGAACCATCTACAGACAAACCATTTCAGCTCCTTCAAGCGAGGGAGCTAATTTTCCCAGCTGAGGAGATTTCAAGCAGCTGAAGAACTTCTTTTTGTGGCAGCTCATGTTTGGAATATTTGCAATCATTTTCCCAGGAGGTCTTGACTGCCCTCTTGAATTTCTTATTTTAGAAGATAACCCCTACTGGCCTGACCTGATCAGATGAACTAATGAAAGCGCTGCCGCGTGGTAATCCATCTGATGTGTGGATGAAACTGTTACTACAATCAGCAAACCAAGATCACCTGGGAAATCTGTCCTGATTGATAGTTAGTAAAATTTATGATACCATTGTTCTTTTGTATTTTCTGCTTTTATCTTTCTTTTCTTTAGGGTTAATTCAGAAAAGGCCCTTGTCCTGCAATTGCCCTGGTGACATTATTCATAGACTTTTACTGGGAAACCGGGTATTGTTAAGATGTAAATATATCTTTTCTGTCCACTGCTACCCTCATATGAAGCAGAATACAACCGAAAAAATTAAAGACTTTTGATTGTAGTGCTAAGAGCTCTCCATCTGAAGAATTCAGAGGTCATACAGTAAAATCAGGTGTTAGTTTTAAGCCATAGGGAATCCAGGACATCTACTGTATATTCTTCAATGTGTAATACATTAGCTTACAGTTTATTTTAGAAGTCGGTACCAAAACTGATTAAAGCAATTCAGACAAATCAACCAAAAATAAATCGCAAATCAAGAGATATTCAAAATTGTCCACAAATTTGAGCATTTTTTGAGAGGGGGAAGGGTGATGGATAAGGCAAAAAATGGCGGGTTTTCTCATAGTGTCCTTTCTTAGGACTCTCACAGAGAAGCTGTTGGCATCTGCTGTTATTGGTGGAGACAGATTTGTTAGAACTGGTACACCTTTGATCCAAATTCTGCCTAGTTCAGAGTCCACATGTTCTATATTTCTTTGAGTAAATGTTAAACCCCCCCTCCCTTTCGCCAGCTTCTTGTTGAGAGCAACAATTTCTCTTGACTCAACAGAGTTGGATCAGCTGAATATACTAATTACATGCCTAAACTTCATAGCAAGATCAGATTCCTTTTGGAAAGGCCGTTGTGAAGCCATTGCCAGTTTTACCCCTTCGAATGTTCCTCAATATTCAGCCCTTAGGGCAGAAACTACTGCAGCTGAGGGAAAGTTTCTTTTCCACATTTCTCCTCCAAAGCATGGGGAAATAGCACTTTTGCCATACATGCCTGCTTCTCTTTCCTCCTGATTACTCTTTTTTTTAAAGTTCTCTCCTAGCCTCATCTTAACCAATATGCTTATCCAGCAGACTGATTTATTTTACTGGAACTATTCCAAGTAGGGAAAAGGGGGTTAGGACGCTGAGCTTGTCGATCAGAAGGTCGGCAGTTTGGCGGGTCGAATCCCGAGTGCCGCGTAGCAGAGTGAGCGCCTGTTACTCGTCCCAGCTTCTGCCAACCTAGCAGTTCAAAAGCATGTAAAAATGCAAGTAGAAAAATAGGGACCACTACGGTGGGAAGGTAACAGCGTTCCGTGCGCCTTTGGCGTCTAGTCATGCCGGCCACATGACCACGGAGACGTCCTCGGACAAGCGCTGGCTCTTCGGCTTTGAAACGGAGATGAGTACCGGCCCCTAGAGTCAGAAACGACTAGCATGCATGTGCGGGGGAACCTTTACCTTTACCTTTTAAGGCTGCAGTTGGTGTGCTTTACAATCCCTATATTCTCCTCTTCTCTGATCTGGTTTGACAGCTGAGGCGCTGTTTTGAGACAAGGCTTTTATCATGAAAATGTCTTGCTTTGTTCACAGATTGCATGGGCACTTAAGTGATTGTGTTCTATTTGCAATTCACCTGCTGCTTCAGGGCGCTTTCTTTATCAAAGAACAGCCATGAAGAAGTAAAGAATGGAATCAGACCACAAGGCTTTTTCATTGATAGTCCTAGGAGCCTTTCATGTGTAAGTAGACTTGGGTTCACCCAAAAACTAGTTTTGATGGTCTTTGAAGGTTAGTTGATACGTAGATGCTTCCTTCTGAAACCCCAGTACGTAACTCCAGGGCATGGACGTAACAGAAGGTAAATGATAGAAAGTATGATACCGGGAACATGATTCTTAGTTGACTGCCAGGTTTCTCAACATTGCAATATTTTTTTTTCCAGGCAGGCTAATTGATACCTAGATTTAGAAAAGAATATGCTATTTGATTTCAGCCTTCTTCAGCCCACTCCACAGAAGATTTCTTAACAGTTGCATAACTGCAGGAAAATATTCCATTCAAGGACTTTTGAACATATAAAAAGTGACATTCTATTTTTAGTTCGACGTGTATAGCTGTTGAATAAGATGGGGAAAACTGCATCAGGACATCATTTAAATACGAAATCATTTTTCAGAAGAAGTGTTTGCAAAATACAAAAACAAAAATTTGAATGATGGCTTCTCCATCATTTGTTTGTGCCCATTAGTTTTGCTTTGATCATTTCTTTCCTTCACCTCTACTAAATCAGAATATTACACAGCATGATAAATATCAAGGGGTATCCAAATACAGCAATTAATTATTTCCCCTCATATCAACATCAGATATTTGCCTAAGTGCTATGTAGAAGCTGAATTTTTATTCTATTGGCAATGCACTTTGCTCCATGAAAATAATGTCATTTCCTATTTAATTGTTGCAGATTGCTTTTGATTTAAAAAAAACAAAAACAGTCTTTTTGTTGTTGTTGTTAATTGATACCACTGGTATAAATGGTTTAAATACCACATTTTTTGTATTTTAGTACTATGAATCTTTATACCTGCCATAACTGTTGAAAAATGGAATGGAAATATGGAATGCTTCAGTCTTGGAATTAGGATTTCTATATTAATTTATGACCTATATCAAATTAACATGCTAGCTAAACCCAAGTCTTGTTGGCTTCTTTCAATAATAACATGTATAAAATCCCCTACTACGTCAAGCATGTTGGGCAGAAACCCCACCATAAAGACAAAAACAAAGTACGGCATCCAGAAAATGAGTAATTCTGGCAACTCAAGATGCTTATACAGATGCCTACAACCACAATTGAGCCAAAAATTCTTGTTGCTAAGCAAGACAGTTGTTAAGTGAGTTTTGCCCCATTTTACAACCTTTCTTAACCTTTCTTGTTAAATGAATCACTGTAGTTGTTAAGTAAGTAACATGGTTGTTAAGTGGAACTGGCTTCCCCATTAACTTTCCTTGTCAGAAGGTCGCAAAAGTGATCACGTGATGCCGGGACACTGAAACCGTCATAAATCTGAGTCAGTTGCCGAGCATCTGAATTTTGAACAGCTGACCATGGGGAATGCTGCAATGGTTGTAAGTGAAAGAAATGGTCATAAGTCACTTTTCTTCAGTGCTGCTGTAACTTCAAACAGTCACTAAATGAACTGTTGTAAATCGAGGACTATCTGTACTTTTCTGAAATTGAGCAATTCCAACTTACCATGGAAACTATGCCAGTTTCAATAAATGATTTGTTCCTTTCTTCAATATTGTGCAACTTCGTAGGTGTTTAACAAGACTTCTGGTAGTCCGCTCCTAGAGGATTCTTATTGTGATTCAAGAGTAACTCTAAAATATATGAAACACTTTTGAGCCACTTCCCAACTGCAAATATATTAAGACTAAGGGCTTAGATATGAGGAGTGAACAACCATTGTGAAATAGTTAGGGAAAGGATTATATATGGACAGCAAAATCTACAGGAAAAAAATAGAATTGCTACCCCTTGCTATGAGAGACGTTGGATTTAGAATTTAGCTGCACAGTTCTCATCAAAGCCATGGCTTAACAAAGGTTTGTTGAACTAGCTGTAATGACTAAGTTCAGACATCCTACTGAGAATGGTGATTTTATTATGGATTTGCCTTAATTTAATATTTTAACTCGTATATTGCACTGTCAATATATATATATATAGATGCCATATGCTGAATAAATAAATAAAATAAATAAGATAAATAAAATAAATAAATAACCACCCCCACCCCCACTAAGAAAATCCATTTATGAGCTCCACAACTAATTTTCATTGGCAGGAAAGAGCAGCCAACGAAAGCTTTAGAGGAAATAGCCAGATGTTAGAAGCCTGGTGGTGGGCAAGTACAATAACTGTAAAATGAACAGCTTCAGCTCACTTTTTTTTCCCCCACATCCAAACCAGACCAACAAGTTCTACTCTAGGAGGGACATGGGAACGTCAATGTTGGCAGCTTCTCAATTTGCCTCACCCT